>NW_028318478.1:8365000-9019166 GCF_062004578.1 Staurois parvus
ACCCCAAGAAATAACACTCCAACTGCAGTATTCTTGCACTTTCAACACCTCCACATTTATTATCACACAACACACAGGAGGATATTTCTTATGGTCATCACAATCTGCATAATAACACACATCAATAGCAATGTGAGCATTGCAGCATGAAATAAACACATCTTTTGACAGCGTCACAGCATAGAATTAATACATTATCAAAGCTACGGGAAGGAAGAAACCTCATCGAACCATCGTGCACAGGAGATCGTGGAGAAGCCTGGAGCACGACCGACTGATGAGTCCATGCAGCTGTAGCAAAAATCCCAGCATCAGAGCGCCCACGCGTGGGATGGCTTATGATCGCAACGTCCCCAGGCCTTTCCCCACTCAGTGCTTCTGGCCACAATCCCAGATTGGGTGGCGCCTCACCTGCTCCAAGATGCTCTCTTTCAGATAACACTGAAAGGTTCTGTAAGGTAACAGAGTCACACCCAGTCACTTATCACTATCATGCCATCTAGCAGGCATAATAAACACATGATCAAACTATTATCTACATACTGCCATCTAAGTTTTCTCTAAGTTTAGGATGTTTAAAGCTTATGGCAATAAGCCTGCCAGCCGGGGCTTGATAAAGTAACAGAACTGCACAAACAAGTCTTATCTCCTAATTCTAGCTATATTTTGTGACTCTGTAAGTTTCCCTTAGCCTAGGGAATGATATGAGCAGTGATACTTTACTGTAAAAATCCCTGAGGAAACCAAGGGCCCAAGGCCAGCACATTTCATAGGCATTACACTAATATACACTATATTGCCAAAAGTATTGGGACACCTGCATTTGTGCCTTTACACGTATCTGAACTTTAATGGCATCCCAGTCTTAATCCATTGGGTTCAATATCGAGTTATCCGACCCTTTGCAGGTATAACAGCTTCAACTTTTCTGGAAAGGCTGTCCACAAGGTT
Organism: Staurois parvus; assembly: GCF_062004578.1. NCBI lineage: Eukaryota > Metazoa > Chordata > Amphibia > Anura > Ranidae > Staurois > Staurois parvus. The sequence continues at coordinate 8,365,952 of NW_028318478.1, forward strand.
TCGGAGTGTGTCTATGGGAACGTTTGTCCATTCTTACAAATTTGCATTTGTGAGGTCAGGCACTGATGTCAGAAGAGAAGGCCTGCCTCGCAGTCTTCGCTCTAATTCATCCCAAAGGTGTTCTTTCGGATTGAGGTCAGGACTTTGTGCAGGCCAGTCAAGTTTCTCCACCCCAAGCTCGCTCATCCATGTCTTTATGGCCTGGTGCGCAGTCATGTTGGAACAGGAAGGGAACATCCCCAAACTGTCTTGGTATGCTAACGCCTTAAGAGTTCCCTTTACTGGAACTAAGGGCCCAAGCCAAACCCCTGAAAAACAACCCCACATCATAATCACCCCTCCACCAAACTTTACACCTGCTACAATGCAGTGAGGCAATTACTGTTCTCCTGGCAACCAAACCCAGACAAGGGTAAGGGACAAGGCTGAAACGCAATATTGGATGCCTGTGATCTTCGGGCCCTCAGATGGCACTGCATTAATAACAGGCATGATTCTGTGATGGACATAGCTGCATGGGCTCAGGAATACTTACAAAAATCACTGTCTGTGAACACAGTTCGCCATCCAAAAATGCAAGTTAAAGCTCTGTCATGCAAAGAAGGAGCCATATCTGAACATAATCCAGAACCACCACTGTCTTCTCTGGGCCACAGCTCATTTAAATGTTCTGTGCAAAGTGGAAACCTGTGGTCAAATTGAAATTGGACATTATTTTTGGCAACGTGGGTGCTGTATTCTCTGGACTAAAGAGGAGAGGGACCTTAGCAGCACTTGGTTCGAAAGCCTGCATCTCTGATGGTATGGGGGGTGTATTAGTGCGTATGGAATGGCCAGCTTGCACATATGGAAAGGCACCATCAGCACTGAAGGATATATCCAGGTTTTAGAGCAGCATATGCTCCCATCCAGATGATGTCTTTTTTCAGGAATTGCCTTTCATATTTCAGCAGGACAATGCTAAACCGCATACTGCATCTATGACAACAGCATGGTTTCCTATTAACCTCCCTAGCGGTCTGATTATGTCCATATTTCTGTGCTCTGTACATTTTTTTGCATGGAAATATGTATTTTTTTTTATTGTAGGCCTGTAATTTTTAGGAATAACTCACTGAAATCTGTCCGAACAAGAGTCTTGTAAACATCCCGGGTATGATAAAACTTGAAACACTAAATTATAATTTAATAATCATAAAAAATAATATAATAATACATTTAATTCAATAATATAATCAAACCAAAAACACTGAAATTTGAAATATAGCGCCAAGTTCGCACATCACTGAGCAAAGTCGCAAAATCGTTTTCAGTGTCTGATGACGAATTTCCCCACGAATCATCACTCAATTCTGCAAGTAGTTCAGATTTACTATCGCTGTTCTCTAGCTGGTCTAAAACCGCTTTTGTCCTAAAGGGACGCTTTTTGGACGCCGTGGACTTTTCTCAGTTATCAGGCAGAAAGAACAGTAAAAATGTAGGCAGGGCACAGGACAAAGCAGTAGGGACAAAATGTATGTGAAATGGTTTGATACAGTAATGTTTTACTATGTGATTTTAGTGAATGTCACTTTTTGTAATTTTCAAATTTCCCGCCGTTCCATCCCCCATATGTCCCGATGCTCGCAGGGGACGGAACCCAGATGACAGATGCCAGCATCCGCTGGATTACATTGCTGGGGACACTGCAGGAGGGACATCGGGGGAACGCAGGACAAGGTAAGTGATCAAGGGGTGGAGCAGCACTGCATGGTAAGCCTGAGTGTAGCTACACTCAGGAATACCGCCAGGGAGGCTACAAGTCCAGGTGCTTAACTGGCCTGCCTGCAGTCTGGACCTTTCCCCAGTTGAAAATACTTAGCACATCCTGATACGAAAAATATGACAAAGACCCAGGAATGTTGAGCAGTTAGATTCTTATATCAGGCAAGATTGGGACAACATTCCTCGCCCAAAACTCCAGCAACTCATCTCAGTTTCCAGACGTCTACAGTGTTCTTAAAAGAAGAGGGGATGCCACACCCTGGTAAATATGGAACTAACCAAATTTTCTAGGATGTGTTACCACTATTGTTTTCAAATAGACCTTTTTTTCTTTTTCTTAAAAAATGGTACATTTTCTTAGTTTGAACGTTTGATATATTTTTTACTGTGAATAAAATTTGGGTTTATGAGGTTTGCAAATCATTGCATTCTGTAGATTTTACACAGCATCCTACCTATTTTTGGAATTGGGGTTGATTATAGATAAGGAATAGGCAAGGAAAGGAAAGTGCATCACACCACCTGTGACAGATGGACTGCTTCTTCAACCTTTAACAAACAGCAAGCACCGGAAACAGGAATTTCTCAGTGTTTGAAGAAATCCCATATGTATTTACATGCTGGAGTATATAGGTCTGTTGTGGAAATACTGTTCCAAGTACATATCAAAGTACTTCCCTTTCCATGACAGCCCTGAATAAGCCATACAGAGATGCTACCTCTGTAACTGGATGATAGATTGGACAATGGCAAATAGAAACTTTCTATAGAAAGACAGATCCCAATTTACCACGATATCCAGGGCTAAAGTCCAATAAAGGTGTAGCCACCTTACAGGTCTAGCAGAATATGCCTGATAGAACTGAAGGTGCCTCATAAGCACAGGAAAGTGCAAGTTAAATCAATGAACTGCATTGCTAAAGACTGTGATGCCCCTGAAACTGAATAGCAAGTTTTTATTTATCACTAAATTAGGAGTTTTCTGTCCTTTATGGAAAGCAGGAAAAGTCTCAAGTTATAGCGACCAAAGAAGGAAAGGGGAACATGAATACGTTTAAGTTGTCCTGGAGATTTTTTGCATATTAAAGCAGAACTCCCACCATAAACTTTTTTTACATGCCACTTTGCATATTTCCAACCTTTAACGAATATACCATCCATCTTCCAGTTGCTCTGGAATAGCCTGATGATTTTCACATTAAACCGTTAATTTCCAGGAGTTTCCTTTTTTTAAGATCGGTGGGGTGTATATTGATGTTTTAACCATTTGTGTGAAATTACTATACAAGGTAGCCAAACAATGGGAATAAACATGCCTTTGGTTTTATGCAAACTATACAAATTCTTTTTTATTTTATTTATTACAGGTACTTATATAGTGTCTTTCAAAAGCTCTACTTGTTAAATGTATGCTCAGGCTGGGCTGAAGCGGAAATAAATATGCTTCTTTGTAACTAATTTGAAGGTTTAATTTAAATTTAAAAAACATACATAATATAAATTTGAATTAAAGGACTGAAGTATCAAATACTCCTTATCTAAAATCACATATACTGTATATGAAATTTTATATATTTGTAGAACTCACAAAAAGCAGTATAAAATTATTAATGAAAATTCGATGTATCTTGCTGAATTTTAATATTGCACCATATTATTATACAGGATTTATGTAGCACCAACATATTTTTGGAGAAATACTCCCTAAGGCTACTTTCACACTGATCTACCACAAAAACAGGGCAAAAACGCATATTCGTATTTGCTGCTCTTTATGAGCATTTTTTAAAAGGACACGTGACTTAGCAACTGCACTAAAACGCTTCTTGGAGGAGTTTTTGAAGTGTTTTCCATTGATTTCAATAGGAAGAGGCGTTTTTTTTTTTACTGAACAAATATGCTCCAAAGTTGCTGCAAGCAGGAGTTTTTACACCACAATGGAAGCACAGTGCCCCTGTGAGAACATACAAAGGGTAGCATTTTTCTTGAGCCTTTCAAACACTTTTTTTTTTTTTTTTTTTTTTTTTTTTTTTACACAAAAGCGCTTAAAAAAACTCCTCATTGTGAAAGTAGCTTAAGGGTTAAAATGATTCTAAAGATTGTCAAAAAAAAAACAACCCACAAACACAAGCATGTTATACTTATCTTCCCTCTGCAATGGTTTTGCACAGAGCAGCCCCGATTCTCTTTATTTTAGGATTACACACCAGCGGTCCAACCTTCTTCCTGCTGCCAAGTGCACCCAATAGCAAGCTATAGGGGCACTCAAGCAGGCTCACTCCCGAGCTGCTCTCCTGTGAAAGGATGTTGTCCATTCACAAACAGCATGGCTGAGCCTCACTCTCACACCATTGGCTCACTGGCTGTGATTGACAGCAGCAGGAGCCAATAGCTATCACTGTTGTGAGAGTAGAGAGAGAGCCAAGGCTCTTATGCACATTACTGGATCGAGAAGGGGCTCAGGTAAGTATAAGGGGGGGGAGCTGCACCCAGAAGGTTTGTTTTACTTTAATGCATAGGATGCATTATAGCAAAAAAAACTCCTGCCTTTATAACCACTTTACTTCTAAATGAGTGTAGAGACTGCAACTTTCCTCATTAAAAACACTTCAAGTGCATCAGTTGGTTAGAGTGAAAACAGACACTCCCATTCAGGAACCAGGTTTCCAAGGGCATAGTAGAACATACAGCTTTCTCTTAAGGCCCCTTTCACCTGGGCATGCCGATCAGGTCCATCTGTTTTTCAGGTGGACTTGTCCATTTGCACCTGCCTACCTTCGAATCCATCTAGGTTCAGATAAAAAAAAAAGGAAGAACAATGGATTCCATTTACATCAGGCCACCCATAGAGCTTAGCAGAGTCTGTCCGTGTCCGCTGGGCACCAACTGAATGGGCATGGATGTCAAAACATTGGATCTCCTCATGGAACCCCTGATGATCACTCTGTGGAAAAGGAATCTGCTATAAAGTGTGAAAAAATATTTGCAATGTACATTGATCATCCGGAGGGAACGTTTTTTTTCTCAACAAAAAAAAGTAGAGTTACTCTTTAATTTATTCCTACTGCAGATTAATTGGTAAATTACATAAGTGGATTCAAACTCTTGCTACTGAATTTAACCACTTGCTAGCATTCACCTATCAGCAGCACATTGATTTCAGTTTGTGGTAAGGAGTCAGCAAAGGTTACATTTCTCAAGAGATTGAAATTGTGGCTTGTAGCTTAGCAACAGCACTTCATGTAGACAATTTGCTGGAATTTATCATAATGGAGAAAAAATAGTAGCAGTTACCCATGGTAAGCTAGAGCATATTGAACATCAAGATTTACCATTGACACTAGGTTTGTACAGTCATAAAGGAAACTAGGAAAACAGAAAATTGCTGAATCATTTAATCATTGTCTTAAAAGACTTCATCAATATCAAAACTAGCAGTCCCCTCCAATAGAGTTGGCAGTATACTCACCTCTCTGGTGGCCAGTAACTCCTCTATTCTAGCACTGAAGCCTGTGTGAATCTTCTTAATAGTCCTCCCTCTGCCCCATGCCTATGGCTCCATCCTACAACCCCTAGATCACTGTTGAATTCTATAGTTGGAGAATGAAACCATTGCATGTGATGGGAACACAGAGGCTGGCCATCAGACTGAGGGCATTACTGGCAGAAAAAAGTACTGCAAGGGGGAATCTATGGGCTGAAGATAAATATTGCTGATTTTGTTTTTTTAAAATTTTTAATGCTGTTATTTTTAGCTGAATTTCTGCTTTAATACACCATAGAAAACAATGTAGCGTAATCAATTCCTGAGAGAATAAACTTGCCACAGAACATTTACAAACAGCAATATAAGAGGTGTCAGAAATATACCAATTCAATTTCAGTGTACACATCTAATTAAAATGACCGAATAGAGTTTTGTGGATATTTTTTTTATTAAAAAAATTTAAATTATGGGAATATTTTTTATTATTTACACATTAATATTGTGCACTGTAATCGTCTGTTAGCAGGTAGAACTTTAGTCTCCTTTTCATAGGTTTTCCTGTTTCTGCTATAAAAAAAGCTTGTTGTTTACAGAGCTCAATAACTCAAGCAAGACATGCTGTATACACATTAAAGAGAATAAGTCATACATGCCGTAGTGTGGGTGTACCACCCTGAGTCTATTCTTTGCGCCCAGGGCAGCTTCCCCTCCTGCCCGCCCCTTCTCGTCCCTTTACCTAACCCATACTTAACTAAACAATAGTGCTCTGAACTTCCATGTATTAAAAGGTTTAATTTTAAATAAACAAACATATATACAGTCAGGTCCATAAATATTGGGACATTGACACAATTCTAACATTTTTGGCTCTATACACCACCACAATGGATTTGAAATGAAACAAACAAGATGTGATTTAACTGCAGACTGTCAGCTTTAATTTGAGGGTATTTACATCTAAATCAGGTGAACTGTGTAGGAATTACAACAGTTTGCATATATGCCTCCCACTTGTTAAGGGACCAAAAGTAATGGGACAATTGGCTTCTCAGCTGTTCCATGGCCAGGTGTGTGTTATTCCCTCATTATCCCAATTACAATGAGCAGATAAAAGGTCCAGAGTTCATTTCAAGTGTGCTATTTGCATTTGGAATCTGTTGCTGTCAACTCTCAAGATGAGATCCAAAGAGCTGTCACTATCAGTGAAGCAAGCCATCATTAGGCTGAAAAAACAAAACAAACCCATCAGAGAGATAGCAAAAACATTAGGCGTGGCCAAAACAACTGTTTGGAACATTCTTAAAAAGAAGGAACGCACCGGTGAGCTCAGCAACACCAAAAGACCCAGAAGACCACGGAAAACAACTGTGGTTGATGACCGAAGAATTCTTTCCCTGGTGAAGAAAACACCCTTCACAACAGTTGGCCAGATCAAGAACACTCTCCAGGAGGTAGGTGTATGTGTGTTAAAGTCAACAATCAAGAGAAGACTTCACCAGAGTGAATACAGAGGGTCCACCACAAGATGTAAACCATTGGTGAGCCTCAAAAACAGGAAGGCCAGATTAGAGTTTGCCAAACGACATCTAAAAAAGTCTTCACAGTTCTGGAGCAACATCCTATGGACAGATGAGACCAAGATCAACTTGTACCAGAGTGATGGGAAGAGAAGAGTATGGAGAAGGAAAGGAACTGCTCATGATCCTAAGCATACCACCTCATCAGTGAAGCCTGGTGGTGGTAGTATCTTGGCGTGGGCATGTATGACTGCCAATGGAACTGGTTCTCTTGTATTTATTGATGATGTGACTGCTGACAAAATCAGCAGGATGAATTCTGAAGTGTTTCAGGCAATATTATCTGCTCATATTCAGCCAAATGCTTCACAACTCATTGGACGCCGCTTCACAGTGCAGATGGACAATGACCCAAAGCAGACTGCAAAAGCAACCAAAGAGTTTAAGGGAAAGAAGTGGAATGTTATGCAATGGCCAAGTCAATCATCTGACCGACTGAGCATGCATTTCACTTGCTGAAGACAAAACTGAAGGGAAAATGCCCCAAGAACAAGCAGGAACTGAAGACAGTTGCAGTAGAGGCCTGGCAGAGCATCACCAGGGATGAAAGCCTACGTCTGGTGAGGTCTATGCGTTCCAGACTTCAGGCTGTAATTGACTGCAAAGGATTTGCAGCCAAGTATTAAAAAGTGAAAGTTTGATTTATGATTATTATTATGTCCCATTACTTTTGGTCCCTTAACAAGTGGGAGGCACACATGCAAACTGTTGTAATTCCTACACCGTTCACCTGATTTGGATGTAAATACCCTCAAATTAAAGCTGATAGTCTGCAGTTAAAGCACATCTTGTTCGTTTCATTTCAAATCCATTGTGGTGGTGTATAGAGCCAAAAATGTTAGAATTGTGTCGATGTCCCAATATTTATGGACATCTCTATCTCTATCTCTATCTCTATAATATTTTCTAAAATGTTTCCTTTTAAAAACAGTAATTAGTACAGAAACTAGGTATACTCAATGCCTACATGATATTGTTCCCAGTATTCTTACCATATGGAGCTTCTTATTGAATATCGACTACCAACTAAAAGAAATAGGAATTAACAATTACACTGAGGTTTAGCTGACTGAGTGAGAGCAGGCAGACATGATGGTGTCTGTGGACAATTTTTATTCACTTTAAAACTACAGTGTACCATCCCAAGACCCATGACCCTTTGGCACTTATTCTTGTACCTATTTTCTTAAAAGTGGCACTATAAGTGGAACCATAACTTCCAAAATTAGTGTGTGCTGTAAATTGCCTCCAGCATTGTTCCCATTTCTTCTTGCAGGAGGCTGCCATTTTGCCGAAACCCAAAGCCCCTGAGCTGCGGTAAATCTTTAGGTTGTCAGCAGATAGACTTCTACATTTTCAGCATAGTGAATAGCAACTCAGCATGTCCTGAGCAGGGTGAGACTGTGTATTACTGGATTTTAAACAGTATAGGCATTGACTTTTAATGTTTTACATTGCTATGCCTGCATTAGGGGCCAGCCTGAAGTGATCATTCAGAAAATGTATGGTTTGGAGGGTCTTTTACAAACTCTGAAAGCTGTAAGTGAAAAATGGTAACCTTAGATTTTTAGAGTGAATTGTGTTTATCTACAGTTTTACGAAAATTTCACAGGGCCTAAAAAAAAAAAAAAATCATTAGCACTTTCCTTTTAGCCTACTGGTCCTATACTTTCAGAAAGTATATGGTTTAGGGGTTCTTTCACACACTCTGAAAGCTGTAAGGGTAAATAAAAAAAAAATTAAAATGGAAAAATTGCAAAAATAGTCTGGCTGAGTTTAAAAGTGAAGCACAGGGCCTGGCAGCGAAAGGGTTAATGTTTGCTGCAACAGTGATACTAATTCATCCACCAAGCCCCTTTAAAGTTAAACCAATAATTGCTAATTAGCCAGTGTTTGATTTATTTACAAGGCTAGGGAAAGTAGAAAAGGGTTCATCTTTATTCATATGCTCAATCAGTTCACTTATATGAAAACAAATAATCAAGAATGAGCAGAATAGTCAAAATTTCTAAAGATCCACAACCTTATTTTCTTTAAATTCCTTATATCTTCATATGATTATAAGCTCTAGGCTTGTTCAAGCTCTACAAGGACACCATCGAAGTCTTTTGGGTGCAGGAAGACAACTGGTTTTCCATGGGCACCTATTTTAGGCTCTTCATTTAGAAGCCGAATGTTTTTCTTTTTGAGATCAGACATTGCTTCTTTAATATTATCCACCTGTGAAGATACAATTGACAAGGCAGTTAAATGTAAATTGCAGGTTATTCCATGTTGTTTTCAAACACTGTCCAGAAAGATAAGTTTAAAAATGTACTGCCATTGGCTCACTCACTGACGACTTACTGGTCTGTTCACTGGGCAGCATCAACAGTAAGTAATATATTGAAGCAGAACTAAAGACAGATTCTCTTTCCAGCAGTCCCTCCAGCAATTGTATCTCCTCCTGTGTGCTGGTTTTCAGGCCTTTTCATTGGCTGGCGCAGGTTGATACCACTCTTGCACATGGAATCATCCTGCCACACAGGATCGGGCTGGCTGCTGTAAACTAAGCTGTGTAGCTTACATTCTGCATTCTGGGGGGGGGGGGGGGGAAATCGCTGTGATCAGAAAGGTAGGTGCCATTTATTGCAGAAGTGACAATGGGGTTGATTTACCAAAACTGGAGAGTGAAAAATCTGGTGCAGCTGTGCATGGAAGCCAAACCTGGAAGAGAACTGGTTTCTATGAAGAGCTCACCAGATTTTGAACTCTCCAGTTTTAGTAAATAAACCGCATTGCATGTCTCGTCTGCAATAAAAAACCTGCCTGCTCACAGTGAATTACAGTGGAACTTTAGTTCCACTTTAAGTACACCCGTAACAAATCTTATCAAATTAGACAGATGTTATAGATGTGAATGTCTAATAATTTGAATAAAATGCTAAAGTATATAGTCTGTTGCCATGTGATCAGAGGTGTTTGAAGATAAATAGGAAATAGCCATGTCCATGGAATTTACCAAAGCAGATTTATCAGGGCAGTTAAGAAAAGAGCTCCAGTTGCAATAATGATCTCCTCTCTGGTGTTGTCCCACACAGGAATTCCTTTTTTGCTACTAAATGTCCTTAGTCTTCCTGACTGAATGACACCCAACATCATTCAATGTGGAAGACCGAGAGCTGTGAGTGCAGGGCATTATGGAACTTCATGGGGCATCATTATGGTGCCTTGCACTCACATACAAAGATGCAAAAAGAGGCATTCTATATTATAGTGGACCGCCCAGCACTGGGGATGAGCTGAAGAGGTAGAGGACTCTGCATGCCACATAACCAGCCGGAAGACATAAAACTTTTTACATTGAGTTGGAAGAAGGAAGGGGGTTGTGGAATTCAGTTTTAACTGGCAATGAAGCTGAATGGGAATATAAAAAGCCAACACTTGTATGTATATGTGTGTATGTGTAGGGCCTGTTCATACATGCCACAAACTAAAATGAAGCTTAGTGTCCATTGTGGCTGGCAGCGAGGGGCTGTTTCTGCTCATCGTACAGTTTCCTTTTTTTTTTCTTAATGTTAGCAAAGTGTGACAAATTTACACGTAATTCATGTTTCCGCACATCAGCACACAGTGAGCTACAATGTCATTTAATGTGCTGCAAAAAAATGCAGCATGCCTATTTTTCTGCACTGCACGCCACACCAGCCTTTTGGTGAACAGGGCACACAGAAAACAACTGTGTTCTATGTTCCCTTGTAGCGACTATTAATCAGGCACAAAAAAAAAAAGTTCCCGCACATAGTGTGAATTTCACAAGTGTAATAAAAGCGCCACACCCTTAATACTTTAAAGCAGCAATTCCACCTCAAAGAAACCAAATAAATTTCTTAGTGCTATAACTTAAATCAAGGAATGCGCTAAAACCACAAACTATTCCTAATTTAGTGTAGAAACATTAGTGCAAAAGATATATATATCTATTATCAATTAATATCAAAAAATATCAAAATTATGTGCAAAACATAAGTAATTTAAATAATTAAATTTGTGAATATAAAAAAACAAAAATGTCCAATTCTGAATTTCTTCAAATGTCCAAACAAATCCTTTTCAAATTCAGGTGCTCTCAAAGAAATTGTGCCAAAATCCACCACCAAAAGTAAAGTTGGGTAACTCACCAGAGCTCCATGCTGATCAATCTCTAGATCAGCAAAAAACCCTTTTGGTCTGGGAGCAGATGCAATGAATCAACTTCTCAGGTGTGATGATCAATAGCTACACAATCATCCATAAGGTAGGTATCCACCACTCAATATAATGGTTCCAGGAGCATTATATCACTCTCTCTTTTTATATCTCTCCACCGAGGTCATGTTTGGGAATGAAAGAGAAAAATCATGGTGCAGCCAGTTTTTTTTATAAAAGTATCCAACAATTTAATAAAGATTTACACTCACAAAAAGGGTGTCTTCACCGACACCAGTATAACAGCATAAAACAGCAAATGGTATAACAGTCTCCTGTTCCCCGTACACTCACTACAGCGCTCGTGACTTAATTTTCTCCACAAACGTCAGCATCCAGTAAGCCCTACTGGATGCTGACGTTTGTGGAGAAAATTAAGTCACGAGCGCTGTAGTGAGTGTACGGGGAACAGGAGACTGTTATACCATTTGCTGTTTTATGCTGTTATACTGGTGTCGGTGAAGACACCCTTTTTGTGAGTGTAAATCTTTATTAAATTGTTGGATACTTTTATAAAAAAAACTGGCTGCACCATGATTTTTCTCTTTCATTCCCAAACATGACCTCGGTGGAGAGATATAAAAAGAGAGAGTGATATAATGCTCCTGGAACCATTATATTGAGTGGTGGATACCTACCTTATGGATGAATGTGTAGCTATTGATCATCACACCTGAGAAGTTGATTCATTGCATCTGCTCCCAGAGCAAAAAGCGTTTTTTGCTGATCTAGAGATTGATCAGCATGGAGCTCTGGTGAGTTACCCAACTTTACTTTTGGTGGTGGATTTTGGCACAATTTCTTTGAGAGCACCTGAATTTGAAAAGGATTTGTTTGGACATTTGAAGAAATTCAGAATTGGACATTTTTGTTTTTTTATATTCACAAATTTAATTATTTAAATTACTTATGTTTTGCACATAATTTTGATATTTTTTGATATTAATTGATAATAGATATATATATCTTTTGCACTAATGTTTCTACACTAAATTAGGAATAGTTTGTGGTTTTAGCGCATTCCTTGATTTAAGACAGTGTGAATTGTCCCCTCAAGGAATGGTTGATACTCTACTAAGAATTTCATAGTTTACTTTGTGTATGACTGGTCAATGACAGGTTTGGAGGTTGGAGTTCCGACTTCAATACAATTTTATATATTTTGATCTCTACTGTTGTAAAAGGGACGTGATCAGCAATTTTAAAAACCCCAAAAAGTTGAATCTTGAAAAGCATCTATATCAGGAAATGGTGCAAATTTTGGAACAGAGCACTCTGGTGCATTATCTCACATAATGAAGCATGTGCTATCGAGCTAGTAAACAGAAGTAGCAAGCCTAGATAGAAGCCTAAGATGTACAATGTAACGCAACAGTAACATAACAGGTCCCCTTTAAGCTGCTCAGTATAATAAATTTACCAAGGTATGGGTTGCCTCAACATTTAATATAGCTATCCATTCAGATATTCAGAGGCCAGGGTGAAAGGAAAAAAACCCATTTCCATATCCCAAACTTGCAAAAAAGCCTTTGTCGATCAGGATGGCCAAATACGCTTCACACTGAACCATTACCAGACAAAAGGAAACTTGTTAGTCAGCCCAATTTCCCCATGTACACAACATTCTGCTTTAAAGGAGAACTTGTACATTGTCCATATCAAGCAAAGGAACATGTTAATTTTACAGGACGAATTTCAAGCTGAACAATTCTACTGTACAGTTGCAGAATAGCAGCAAGTCGATGACAACCAAGAGTACTGCAGAAGAAATATTTGGATTGAACGAGTATTGAAGCATAAGCGGCTTTCATTTGCCTTTGCTTACCTTCCTAAAATAATAGATGGCCAACTTTTTTTTTTAGTTTTGAATATACAAGTAGGGAAGGGCTCAAACCCATCAGAACCCCACAGTGACAATTAATCTTTATTACTATATAGTATACAAGAAATGCAAGCATGGAAAAAGTACCTCAATGCATATATGATGCATTCCACCAGCCTTGTTCTTCTGCAGGAAGCCAGAGATTGGGCTGTTCTGTCCCAAAGGATGCAGAAGTTCCAGCTTTGTGTTCCCAAGTTCAACAAACACAGTGTACACCCCGTGCTCAGGAAGCGGGACAGTCTCACTCACTTGGGCTCCCAAGATATTCTGATAAATAGACTTGGCCTTTTCTAAGTCAGGAACTGCAATGGCAACATGATTGAGCCGTCCTAATTTCCACAAAGAATCTGTCATTTTCTGGACCAAAGTTTGTGAAAAAGATAGGCTTCTTTTTGTTTGAATGATGCCATTAATCCTACAAAATAACCCTGAAAATAAGAAATAATATTAGGAATTAAAAGTACGGGCTTTTGGGAAGAAAAAAAATTAAACACACACACATACTCACCTAGGTGGATGCTGCATCTGTCCTCTGCCGGCTCTGCACAGAGAACAGAGTGATCAAACATTACTGATTGCTCAGTTTATCCCCTTCACTCTGAGCAGAGACCCGTGACTGTCAGTCTTCGGCTCTCTGCTCTGCCCCTCCAGTTCTCACTGGAGCACTGGGCTGTGGAGGGGTGGGAGCGGCTTGGCTCAGGCTCTTGGCGGATCGCTGAGAAGCTGAGCCCGGTGCCGATCCAGGCTTCTGCGTGGATCCAGACCATATGGTCAGGATCTTTTTAGAGCCTGGACCAGCTCTGTGACATTGGCTAACCAGGACTTCAGCCCACTGTCAGCTGAAAATGGGTCACAGGAGTACAGAACAAACTGCACTCTGAGATCCATAGAAGTACATCCTAAAGAGCTTTGGCTATACTTCTTTAAGTATAACTGACGTTACAAAACTATAAAATGTAGATTTTGATAAGGTGGGGAACCTCCACTAGAAACTGAACTGATGTAGATCTTACGGCTTTGAGGTGTGTGTGAAGCCACAATTTTTGGCTTTGGATGGATTGAGCATGGATTAAACCCCTGCCAGGCCTTTTTTTTGTCTGGCCTGTCGGGGAGATTTCCCATCATTTCCTGTCCCAGAGACTGAACAGGAAGTAAACTGTACTGTGTTCAATGGGAACTTTGCGTACACTTAGAGTAAGTCTTCATAATGCAAATACATCAAGCACTTGGAGGAAAAAAAAAAGGCAAAACGTGCAGAAAACTCCAAGTCACAGGAGAAATTGTGACTTTTTAAAAAATTTTACTAACAACATTTTGGTTTTGTAACTGCAGTGAACAGAAAGGCATGACCCAACAGTCAGTATTTATCTAGGACCAGCTGGTCACTGGTTTATTTCTTCAGATGTTGGAGTCTATTACACCAACTTCAAATAGGAAGACAATAATAGTGCATGGCATTAAATTGCTCTTATTTAGAGCTAAAGTTTAATCTGCTTATATTTGGACTCTCCTTGCCGCCCCTCCCTCTTTCAAGATGCTAGTGAAATTTTTAAAAAATCCTTTCCATCTGGTATATTATTTTGGACCCTTGTCATCAGTGGGTCTCTGTGATCCTCTATGACACACTGGCAGCTCATGGCTAGTGGGAAGGGGGTTCAGCAGGGTGCTGTACATAGCTTTCTAAAAACATGGCAGCACCCTGCTTCAGTATTCCCCTCCAGAGCCCTCCAGTAAGCTGGCTCTTGGTAAGTTATGCAAATACCAAAATTCCTTCATGCGGGGCTTGACACATTTGCTTTGAATCTAGGAGCCAGCTAAAAGGTTATTTTTTTTGTTTTTTTAAATCAGCTGCCAGGTTCCTTAGGAAGGAAGGGTGGATGGATATGTGGGTGGGCTGAGATGACACATTGAAAGTGTAAGTTCACCTTTACAGAAAACCTGTAAGGTGACTTTACACTTGACCCCCTTCCCCATCCCCCCCCGGTCACCCTCTACCAATGTCCCATGATCCCCCGCTGCCAAACACCGGGATGCTGCTTCACCGGTCCGGAGTTTTAAAATCCCTGCGGCTTTCTCTCCTCTCCTCCCAACATTGAAAGGACAGGCTCCATGTGACAGTGCTGACCAATTATAGAATGCCTCTTGTCCATACGCTGAGAGGTACAGATGGGAGATTAAGCCATGGGAATTTCAAATCCCGGGATCAGTGAAGCAGACGGCAGACAGCTGACAAAAGCCCAGGCGCCAGGAAGCATTTCTAGTCGCCATTGCAATCTGAGATTTGTCGAGCCCTGCCTTGATGGGTGAATGTGAGTCTGGAGGGGCATTCCTAAGCAGGTTGCATTTACATGCAGACCACACTAGGTAATACTCCCATGTGATATGAGCTTCCAGTATTGAAAGAACTGAAATCCAATGCACGAAAGGGACGGGCCAGGAGCAGCCAGGCTGGGGAGGAAAATGCTAGATGATGCTGGGTGTCCAGCCAGGAAATGAGGCGTGCCATGTCTGAATTGTTCCACCTTCTAATGCACATTGTGAGGAACTCACAGAGTACAGTGATTTCAGTACAGGAGAGGAGCCTTTACAGCTGTGCAAGACTGAAGACATAACTGGAGATCAGTTTTAAAAATACAAAGGAGTAAGTGCACAAAGTTAAAGTAGATGAAAACCCTACAAATTACTTTTTTCTACTAGAAAATTGTGTATAAAACAGTTGATGGTTTTTGTTTTTACTCTTTGCTACATTTTATGGCTGCTGATCACCTGCAGCACTCCAGTGACAGCTCCAAGGCATTCCTTAACACGGGTTTCCTGATGGTGACAACAGCAGACCATGCATGCATAACATGTACTGAAATGGACTACTGTAGTCTCCCTCAGCAGGCTATGTGAGAGAACAACTCCGGAGTACAACTTGGAGACAGGAACAGAGCGATGCCCTATAAAATGACGTGAGCATGTTAAAAGCTTACATGAGATTCCAGTGTTTGGATTTACATATACTTCAATCACATCTGATAGACTGGCAGTAGTAAAAGTTATCACTTATAGCAGAACTTCATTTACAATCAGAAGTTATGCTCATTTTAAACATCACGCATACAAACGCATGCACGTACGCATGCACACACACAAAGCTTTTTGTTTTTTTAGGGAGCGGGCACCAGTAATTTATTTATTTTACAGGTACCACTTGCTCTTGCACACAGATCACTTAGGTAGTTCAAGCAGATGTTCGCACCCCTCCCTCCCTGCCAGCAACCTCCTTGGACATGTCACATTACCCAGGAGATTGCAAGCCAATTCAAAAAGCACAGCACAACTCATGCATGCGCAGTGAGCAGCCAGCTGTGAGCCAGTAGGAAGTCATAACCGCTTCCTACACTCAAGATGGTGGTGGCGGGGGTCCGCAGACCAATGTAGATCCAGCCCGGGTGATGACAGCACTGGATCCCTGTGCTGGCGAGTACCTGGATCTTTGTAGCTGCTGACTTTATCTTTCTGCATCTAGAGTTCCTCTTTAATGGTTCTGAAAAATGTCCCCTCTCCCCTCCTCCTACCTATCCTGACTACCCTGTTAAAAAGATCTGTGTACTTACCTTTCCTTAAATCTGATCTGGTCATATGGTTCCCCTGACAAAGGGGAGCCAGAACGGGGGGAGGGGTCCATCTGATAGGATTATAACAGGTAAGTACAGAGACCTTTCTGTAGTCTATGTTCACACCAACCGTTTTCCGCAGAAATGCACTACAGTCCATTTAACATGATTTGCTATGGGACATGTTCACATCTCTGCGTTTTCACCCGGTGTGTTTTTTGGAAAGGGTCAGGGACTTTTTTAAATGCAAAAAGTTGCATTTGTGGTTCTATATACTTCAATGGAGATGCTGCAGAAAAGCATGTAGTGCATTTTTGCTACGTTTTTCATTTTAATCTGCCTAGCAATAAGAAAAAATGTGGCAAAAATGCATGTGCAAAAACACAAATTGCACCGCATAAAGCGCTGCAGAAATGGATCAATTGCAAACTGCATAGGTGTGAACCTAGCCTTACACAGGGTAGGTGGGAGGGAACATAGTTAATGGCAGGCTTTTCTTCCACTTTAACCCTTTTTCTGTTTTTTTGCACACATTAAAAAAAATCATTTCAGGCCTAAAGATCGCCTAAAATCCCCAAAACATTATATATTTTCTGAAAGTTGTCACAGGCATCAGTAGGCCCGGCTCCCAGGCTGCAACCTGTTGGCTTTCCATCATGCCACTTCACCTGGATGTTCTACGGAGCTCTAGATGAACTTCTAGGAACCATTGTGGACGACGCACCTTGCTTGTATTTTATGGCAGCTTCCATCCTTACCCATTTTTGGAGGTGGACTCCTTGGGAGTGATGAGCAATTACCCCTCTAGACCCGACACTTTCATCGGGTGGTGGTCCCAAAATTGAAAGTGCTCAGCTGAGCTGTTTGGTGGAGGGGCTTCTTATACTGGACATTTTTATATATATATATATACCGTATATACAGATGGTGTTTTTGCCTGCTACCCCAACTATTGATTCCATACATCCACTGCATGTGACTCCCTGCCAGTTGCTTTGTCTCATCACGAGTGGTGCTGCCTTGCATATTTTGCTGATATAGTATATATACATGCATATGGACCATCTGCCTTCACCACTCCACATCAGATTGTCAGCATTTGATCCAGCCGACTGTGGCCTCACTATATTCGACCTGTGGCTGTGAACTGCTTGGTCGATATTTGAACATACTAGCAGCCCCACCAATAGTCCACTGAACTGCATACATAGTGCAATTATACACGTTTATTGCTGTTGCAGCCTTATGGGGTTTCTCCTTTATGGCATAGAGGCTCTCGTATCTCTGTCTATCAGCAAATTTACATTGCTATAGTGTTGCTGTTTTAGTACATTATATTATTTCATTTTGCTCATCACACTCTCTTCTATCTAGTTCTGGTGCTGACAACATTGTCAATATTTTACGGTGTAGGGTGAAGGTGTCTTTTTGCAGTGTGCCATTTCATACTATCTTTGCGCATTCAATAAATAAAAGAACTTTTGTTAATTTTGGTCTGTAACTGCAGTCGGCGTCTTTTGGGACCCCCTTTTTTTTTTTGCGGGACTTTTCCCACATAACCACATAGTATTATATCCATACCAGGCCAAGGACACCAACTAGTATTCAGGTGAGTCGGTTGGACTTTTCCTTACATTAGTGGTGGTTCCCGTTGTTAGTGTTTTTTAAGCTTTGCTACAAAAAAATCATTTTAGGCCTGAAGATCGTATAAAACCCCGAAAACATTATATACTTTCTGAAAGCAGACACCCTGGAGTGGGGGGTCAGCAACCTGTAGATCGTGGTCTAGGCTTGCTGACCCGCCACTTCAGATCATCAAACAGAGTGCAATGCAGAGGGACTACTTGCTAAGTTGGACATGTAGAAGGGAGTTGCATAAGCCGATGTCTCATCTGTAGTGTAGGCTCTGGTCCCATGAAGATTGATACCACCTGCACTCCACCTCTTATCCCGGCTAGCAGTCTCCAGTATGATGCCAGCAGCATGAAAGAAGAGATCTTCAGGTCAGTGTGACGCAATACACCGGACATAATGGTATAGAGCTGCTTTCACACTGATGTGCTGCGATTTAACTTCACCGCAAGTGCAGTTCAGTGTACCTGCAGCTTTCCTGTGGGTTTGCTGCACTTATCCATAGACTCCTATTATATTCTGCAGGTGTGGTGCACTTTCTGAATGTAGGAGTTTTGGTGTGCTTTCAGAAAGTGCAGCACACCTGCAGGATATAATAGAAGTCTATGGCAAAGCGCAGCTAACCCAAGAAAGTTGCAGATGCACTGCACCTGAGGTGCAGGTAAACAGAAACACATCAGTGTGAAAGAAGCCGTATAGGGAGCTCAGAATAGTAAGGGTTAGTTTACATTTGCAGTTTGGGGGGTGGTAAACCCCATAGTTAAGACATGTTTTAACACCCCTACTGCACTCCTTTTAGCTGCAGCGGCCAGGACTGTACACATGTCACAGCCACAACAGGCCTTATATGCCCTGTCATGGTTGGTGGGCGTAGCACCTGCCAGGCATGACCTATTCAATTGAATGAGGCTGTTCTGCAACCTTGTGCAGTACAGCAAAGAAGGGGTTAAAGAGGGCATGCAGCTGTGTAGCTTGCAGAGTGGCCCCCATTTACTTGAATGGGTCACGATTGGCAGGCGGTAACACCCACCAAAAAACACCAGGGGATGGAATTTCTGCTGTGGCATGTGTACACCTTTGGCTGCTAGGGATTGAGGGTGGTAGAACCACAACTCAACCGCAGGGTTTTAGCACCCCCCAATTTTACATTTGAATACGCCTTAAGAGTGCTGCTGCTTAATGCAACTAAGGGCTCCTTCACAAGTGCAGCAGGCACCGCTGCTCCCCTGAAAAGTGATCTGAGTATGTGTGACAGGTGGTGATGAGGCGATATCCTGCCTTCTCACCACCTGATTTATACCCATGATTGCCGTGCATTGTGGTTGTGATACGATTAGTACGGCATTTAGAGGTTTAATTCTGGTGTGAGGAGGCGACACCGTGCCCAGTGATCTTTGTGCAGGTAGATCTCCACCTCTTAAGGTTGCCTATCCCTGCCCCAGAGAATAAAACAGTGGAAGCTCCAAGTTTTTTTATGTAATATATTAGTGCAAAGGTCTAGGAAATTAAGATTTCAGTAAAAAGAAAAAAATATATATAGTATATGCTAAATTTAATTTTAGAACACACAAACAATAAAATGACACCATTTTTGGTAAAATATGAAAGATGAGGTTGCACCACAGACACCCAAAATGTCCTCAAAGTCCCGTATGATGATTTTTTGGCAACAGGATTTCGGTGATGAGACGTCTGAGGTCTACAAGACCCTGAATGGCTCATCGGTGATGCAATGAAGATTTTTCCACGTTTTACATGTCACTTCCAGGTCAACAGGAAGGAGAGGAGAGTGGATCCAGTCTGCTCAGCTCCCTCCCCTCTACCTGGCTGCACCTGTCATGAAATCCATGATGTGAAGACCTACAGAATGACATCATACACAGAATTTATGAAGAGATGGCGGTGCCTCGGATGACTCATCACTGAATGGGAACAAGCATGTGACAAGTGAAGTCAGGATGCATTTACATCCCTGGGGTACAGAGAGCAATGCGAGGATAATACAAAGCACTGCACTATATATATGTGTGTATGTCCATCCTTCACCCCTGCATTATACATGAATGATCACACTTCTCATACACAGTGTATGTGCTCAGCCCATCCCCCTTCACTACAACACAGAGGTCACCCGGACAACACACTGCACACCGGGACTGTGAGAGAAGGACGATGTGATGGGACCCCCCCGGGCTGCACACACAGACAGATCACTCCACGTACAGAACTGAAGAGACACCCCTCCCCCATACACAGTCCGTACTACCTGTCACCCTGTACATGGACGCCGCCATATTGTTTACACTGCTTCAACAAAACTTTACCAAATGACAAAAGAGCACCGCCTCCAATACTTTCATTGGATGGGATGCTAGAGGGACGAGTTGAAGAAATGACATCATAGGCATGTGACCTTTTGCTCCAATGGTTGGATTCCCGGCTCAGTGTTCTGTGTAAATGGATGTGTGATAGTATGAATCCAAACCCAGCACAATGCCGTACATACAGCGCCCCCCACAGACCAGCACAATGCCATACGTACAGCGCCCCCTACAGACCAACACTGGTCATACATACAGCGCCCCCTACAGACCAACACTGGTCATACATACAGCGCCCCCTACAGACCAACACTGGTCATACATACAGCGCCCCCTACACACCAACACTGGTCATACATACAGCGCCCCCTACACACCAACACTGGGCATACATACAGCGCCCCCTACACACCAACACTGGGCATACATACAGCGCCCCCTACACACCAACACTGGTCATACATACAGCGCCCCCTACACACCAACACTGGGCATACATACAGCGCCCCCTACACACCAACACTGGTCATACGTACAGCGCCCCCTACACACCAACACTGGTCATACGTACAGCGCCCCCTACACACCAACACTGGTCATACGTACAGCGCCCCCTACACACCAACACTGGTCATACGTACAGCGCCCCCTACACACCAACACTGGTCATACGTACAGCGCCCCCTACACACCAACACTGGTCATACGTACAGCGCCCCCTACAGACCAACACTGGTCATACATACAGCGCCCCCTACAGACCAACACTGGTCATACATACAGCGCCCCCTACAGACCAACACTGGTCATACATACAGCGCCCCCTACAGACCAACACTGGTCATACATACAGAGCACCCTGCAGATCAACACTGGTCATACATACAGAGCACCCTGCAGACCAACACTGGTCATACATACAGCGCCCCCTACACACCAACACTGGTCATACATACAGCGCCCCCTACACACCAACACTGGTCATACATACAGCGCCCCCTACACACCAACACTGGTCATACATACAGCGCCCCCTACACACCAACACTGGTCATACATACAGCGCCCCCTACACACCAACACTGGTCATACATACAGCGCCCCCTACACACCAACACTGGTCATACATACAGCGCCCCCTACACACCAACACTGGTCATACATACAGCGCCCCCTACAGACCAACACTGGTCATGCATACAGCGCCCCCTACAGACCAACACTGGTCATGCATACAGCGCCCCCTGCAGACCAACACTGGTCATACATACAGCGCCCCCTGCAGACCAACACTGGTCATACATACAGAGCACCCTGCAGACCAACACTGGTCATACATACAGAGCACCCTGCAGACCAACACTGGTCATACATACAGCGCCCCCTACAGACCAACACTGGTCATACATACAGCGCCCCCTACACACCAACACTGGTCATACATACAGAGCACCCTGCAGAACCACAATGTCCGTATATACTGTACACTGCTAAAAAAAAATTAAAGGAACACTTTTTCCATCAGAGTATAGCATCAAGTCAATTAAACTCCTGGGATATTGATCTGATCAGTTAAGTAGCAGAGGGGGTTGTTAATCAGTTTCAGCTGCTTTTGTTGTTAATGAAATTAACAACAGGTGTACTAGATGGGCAACAATGAGATGACCCCCAAAACAGGAATGGTTTTACAAGTGGAGGCCACTGACATTTTTTCCCTGCTCTTCTTTTCTGTTTTTCACTAGTTTAGCATTTGGCTAGGGTCAGTGTTACTACTGGTAGTATGAGGCGATATCTGGACCCTACAAAGGTTGCACAGGCAGTCCAACTCTTCCAGGATGGCACATCAATACATGGCATTCCCAGAAGGTTTGCTGTGTCTCCCAGTACAGTCTCAAGAGCATGGAGGAGATTCCAGGAGACAGGCAGTTACTCTAGGAGAGCTGGACAGGGCCGTAGAAGGTCCTTTACCCATCAGCAGGACCAGTATCTGCTCCTTTGTGCAAGGAGGAACAGGATGAGCACTGCCAGAGCCCTACAAAATGACCTCCAGCAGGCCACTGGTGTGAATGTCTCTGACCAAACAATCAGACTTCATGAAGGTGACCTGAGGGCCTGACGTCCTTTAGTGGAGCCTGCACTCACTCCCAGCACCATAGAGCTCGATTGGCATTTGCCATTGAACACCAGAATTGGCAGGTCCACCACTGTGTCAAGGTCCTACCTTTTCCCTGAGGTTATGTTACTCCATGTGCTGGCGTCCATCTTGGATTTTTCTGTGCATGATGGGAATCCTTTTTATGCCTTCAGGTCTCTGAGGTCCACCCCCCAGAGGGGTGTGGCTGATGACATATAAGCCTGTGGCCCGCACATGCTCTTGGCACTTGTGTCTTGGTGTTACTATTACTCTGTTCTGACTCTCGTGGCTCTCCTGGTATTCTGATTTGGCTTGTGACTTGACTATTCTTTGTATTCTCCTTTGATCTGACCCTCTGTTGCTGAACCCGGCTTGTGACCTGTGATTCTCGTCTGCTGTCCTGTACTGTTTTGTCCTGTTGTTGTTGACCCCGGCTTGTCTGACTACTCTTTTGTTTCTTCCACCAGCTACACGCCATTGGCGGCGGCCATTACCGCAGCTGAGGTGTCTTGGGGGCCGCGACCTGGTTCCTGGCTGCGTCAAGTCCATCCTCACCATCAGGGGCCCTGGTGAAGGGCAGCCTGGGACTTAGACTCCGCGCCCTGAGGGACTTCGGTCTGTGGGTGGTGGTTGTCGTCAGCCAGTGCGTTACATTGTTAGGCCAGCCTGTCTGTTCCTCGGCTCCTGCCCTGACACACTGGCATCCTGTGCTTTTCACAGATGAAAGCAGGTTCACCCTGAGCACATGTGACAGACATGAAAGGGTCTGGAGAAGCCGTGGAGACCGTTATGCTGCCCGTTCAGCATGAGCGTTTTGGTGGTGGGTCAATGAGGGTCTGGGGAGGCATATCCATTGAGAGACGCACAGACCTCTACAGGCTAGACAATGGCACCCTGACTGTCATTAGGTATCGGGATGATATCCTTGGACCCATTGTCAGACCCTATGCTGGTGCAGTGGGTCTTGGGTTCCTCCTGGTACAGGACAATGCTCGGCCTCGTGGCGAGAGTATGCAGGCAGTTCCTGGAGGATGAAGGAATTGATACCATTGAATGGCCCCCACACTCACCTGACCTATATCCAATAGAACACCTCTGGGATATCATGTTCGGTTTATCCAATATGCTAGGTTGCACCTCAGACTGTCCTGGAGCTCAGTGATGCACTGGTCCAGATCTGGGAAGAAATACCCCAGGACACTATCCGTCATCTCATTAGGATCATGCCCCGACGTTGTCAGACATGCATACAAGCATGTGGGGGTCATACAAACTACTGAGTACCATTATGAGTTGCTGCAATGAAATTTCAGCAAAATGGACTAGCCTGCTGCATCATTTTTTCACTTTGATTTTCGGGGTGTCTTTGAATTCAGTCCTCTGTAGGTGATAATTTTCATTTCCATCAAGTGATGGGGCATCCTTACATTCCGAACACATTATCCAGTCCATATCAGTATACATATCTAGCATGAGATTTTTCCCATTGAGATTTGATGTGTTTTCAAAGTGTTCCTTTAATTTGTTTGAGCAGTGTATATACATACTGTACACACATACATAGGGGTTAGACCAGCAATGGGCAAACTACGGCCCGCGGGCCGTATACGGCCCGGCGGACCTTTTAATCCGGCCCGCGGAGCTAGGCTCCCGCAAGGCCAGTGGTCGGCAAGCCGCGGCTCTTTACAAATTTAGATGCGGCTCTCCTGTGTGCCGGGCGCCCGCTCCCCTCCCTCCTCTCCTCCTCTCCCCTCCCTCCTCTCCTCCTCTCCCCTCCTCTCCTCTCGGATGGCCGCCCCCCCTCTCGGATGGCCGCCCCCCTCCCTCCTCTCGGACGTCAGGACTCTGCAGCTGTCAGGATGTAGGCGGGGCAGCCAGGATGTAGGCGGGGCAGCGTGACGAACTCCTCTCACAGTCCTCCCTGAAGACCAGAACGGCGCGGGAATACGAGAGGAACGCGCGGACCAAAGGTAAGTGAATTGACACAGGGGGGGGACTTACTATATGGGGGATGAATTACTATATGGGGGACTTACTATATGGGGGACTTACTATATGGGGAATGAATTACTATATGGAGGACTTACTATATGGGGAATGAATTACTATATGGGGGACTTACTATATGGGGAATTAATTACTATATGGAGGACTTACTATATGGGGAATGAATTACTATATGGAGGACTTACTATATGGGGAATGAATTACTATATGGGGGACTTACTATATGGGGGATGAATTACTATATGGGGGACTTACTATATGGGGAATGAATTACTATATGGGGGACTTACTATATGGGGGATGAATTACTATATGGGGGATGAATTAATATGGGGGATGAATTAATATGGGGGATGAATTACTATGTGGGGGATGAATTACTATGTGGGGGATGAATTACTATGGGGGATGAATTACTATATGGGGGATGAATTACTATGGGGGATGAATTACTATGGGGGATGAATTACTATGGGGGATGAATTACTATGGGGGATGAATTACTATATGGGGGACGAATTACTATATGGGGGACGAATTACTATATGGGGGACGAATTACTATATGGGGGACGAATTACTATATGGGGGACGAATTACTATATGGGGGATGAATTACTATATGGGGGATGAATTACTATGGGGGATGAATTACTATATGGGGGATTAATTACTATGGGGGATTAATTACTATGCTTACTATGGGGGAATATTACTATACTTACTATGGATGACACATACACATCATTCATCTACTCTTGGTCCGGCCCCCGGGTCCAATATATGAACCCATTGCGGCCCTCAAGTCAAAAAGTTTGCCCACCCCTGGGTTAGACTAAAAAATGGAAACACTACAAGATTTGCAGGTGTGAAAGTGACAACATATTTCACGTTGAAAGCGGAAGTGATGTAACATTCTTTTGCTTCCGCTGTATGATGAGACACCTAGCTAACAGGTGGGAAGCCTCACTTTGGTCATACACTATGTTCACATCTAGTAATACGGAGTCATGTCAGAGCATACTGAGCTTCAGAGAGGGCAAATTGTTGGTGCCCGCTGAGCTGGTGCCTCTGTGACTGTAGTTGCCAATTTATTTGCCATGTCGCAAGGTACAGTATCAAAGGTTATGACGATGTATACAGTCCAGGGAAGAGACAAAAGGACATTGCGCAGGACTGTGACCCGGAATAAGGAAACAACTGCTGCAAAGGTGACTGCAGAGCTCAATCTCAGTCTTCAGAGGACTCAGTCTTCACAGGATTGAGATTGAGCTCTGCAGTCACTTTTGCAGCAGTTTTTTCCTTATTCCAGGTCACAATCCTGCACAATGACCTTTTGTCTCTTTGTGGACCATGCTTATGCTTATAACATGACGTTGTATACGCCGTCATTACCTTTGATATTGTACCTCGTGACATGGCAAATAAACTGGAAACTTCAGTCACAGAGGCACCAGCTAAGCGGACACCAACAATTTGCCCTCTGTGAAGCTCTGATTTTACTAGCATCACACGCAGTGAATGACCAAAGTGAGGCTTCCCACCTGTTAGCTAGGTGTCTCATCACGCAGCGGAAGCAAAAGAATGTTATATCACTTCCGCTTTCAACGCAAAACATGTCATCACTTTCACACCTGCAAATCATGTATTGATTCAATTTTTTGGTCTAAACCGTGTACATCCAGAATTCCCTGAACCCTCACATGTGCATACACACAAAGCACCACACAGCCTCACAAGTAGCCAGCAACTTGGAAAGCTCCTTAATGGAAATCTTTATTTGTTACATAAATACAGGATCCATAAAGCTGACATGTTTTGGCTTTACAAAGCATTATTTATAGGATACAAAAAATCACTAAAAACTCAGCATATATAGTATAGAAAATACTACTCACAAACAGCTCAAGAAACCTGCGAGAGGAGGGGACACACATTGCATCTTGCTCCAATGCGAGGTGTGGTGGATCCATATGCTTCAGACTAGGTCTGCACATGATTTAAATAGCAGAATTGATGTGAGTCTTTTCTTAAAATAATTCACTAAGCTCCACCATACATATGTAGATTACTTCCAATCATTCTGCAGGTTCCTCCATCCACGCTATGCAGCAAATCTTCTGGCAGTTGCGGCTTCAGTCCTACTTGGTCTACCTAACCTTGGCTTAATATTAAGAGATCTCTATTGTTCAATCACTTATCAAGAAGTGGAAAATTTCTGACTGGCACATTCAAGGCTTTAGATATCTCTTTATATCCTTTTCCGTCTTTATAAAGTTCCATTAACTTGTTACGCAGGTCTTTTGATGGTTCTTTTCTGATCCCCATGGCTCAGTCTCTAGTCTGCTCAATGCATCCATATGAAAGCTAACAAACTTTTACTATTGTCTGTTATACACAGACACTAATTGCAATTTAAAAAGCCACAGATGTGGGAAAATTAACTTTAATTGCCATTTTAACCTGTTTGTGTCTGTACCAAGGCCAAACATTCCAGGGCGTGTAAACTTTTGATCAGGGCTATTTGGGTGATTTCTGTTATCATTATGATTTAAAAAGGAGCAAACAACTACAGTGCCTTTGAAAAAGTATTCATACCCCTTGAAATTTTCCATATTCTGTCATGTTATAACCAAAAATGTAAATGTATTTTATTGGCATTTTATGTGATAGACCAACACAAAGTGGCACATAATTGTGAAGAGGAAGGAAAATGATAAATAGTTTTCAGATTTTTGTACAAATAAATATCTGAAAAGTGTGGCATGTATTTGTATTCAGCCCCCCTGGAGTCAATACTTTGTGTACATCTAGAGCAGCGGTTCTCAACCTGGGGGTCGCGACCCCTTTGGGGGTCGAACGACGCATCCACAGGGGTCGCCTAAGACCATCGGAAAACACATATTTCCGATGGTCTTAGGAACCGAGACACCGCTCCTCGCCGCCGCCGCCGCCGTCTCCAGGTGTGGGCGGGATGACATGCCGCCCCTGTCATCTGGACACACCTCGAGATCAATCCTTGCCTGTGATTGGCCGCCGGCACTGTAGCTCAGGAGAGGCACACAGGCGGCCAATCACTGGCAAGGAGGTGGAGCTTGGAGAGGAGGAGCCGAGCGGCACCGCGAAGATGGAGCGAGTGAAGAGGAGGAGAGCGGCCGGAGAAGGAAGACAGCTGACAGGTAAGTGTGTACCATGGGAGAGGGAGGGAGCAAGCGAGCCCAGGCTGGAGTAGGGGTCAGCAAGGTAAGTATCATTGGTGTCAGTGGGAATAGTGCCCCATCATTGGTGTCACTAATACCAATAATGGGGCACTATTCCTCCCACTGCCACCAACGATGGGGCACTATTCCTCCCACTGACACCAACGATGGGGCACTATTCCTCCCACTAACACCAACGATGGGGCACTATTCCTCCCCCAAGTGACACCAACGATGGGGCACTATTCCTCCCCCAAGTGACACCAACGATGGGGCACGATTCCTCCCCCCACTGACACCAAGGATGGGGCACGATTCCTCCCCCCACTGACACCAAGGATGGGGCAGTATTCCTCCCCCCACTGACACCAAGGATGGGGCAGTATTCCTCCCCCCACTGACACCAAGGATGGGGCAGTATTCCTCCCCCCACTGACACCAAGGATGGGGCAGTATTCCTCCCCCCACTGACACCAAGGATGGGGCAGTATTCCTCCCCCCACTGACACCAAGGATGGGGCAGTATTCCTCCCCCCACTGACACCAACGATGGGGCACTATTCCTCCCCCAAGTGACACCAACGATGGGGCACGATTCCTCCCCCCACTGACACCAAGGATGGGGCACGATTCCTCCCCCCACTGACACCAAGGATGGGGCACGATTCCTCCCCCCACTGACACCAAGGATGGGGCAGTATTCCTCCCCCCACTGACACCTATGATGGGGCACTATTCCTCCCCCCACTGACACCTATGATGGGGCACTATTCCTCCCCCCACTGACACCTATGATGGGGCACTATTCCTCCCCCCACTGACACCTATGATGGGGCACTATTCCTCCCCCCACTGACACCAATGATGGGGCACTATTCCTCCTCCCACTGACACCTATGATGGGGCACTATTCCTCCCACTGATACCAATGATGGAGCACTATTCCTCCTACTGACACCAATGATGAGGCACTATTCCTCCTACTGACACCAATGATGAGGCACTATTCCTCCCACTGATACCAATGATGGGACACTATTCCTCCCACTGATACCAATGATGGAGCACTATTCCTTCCACTGACACCAATGATGAGGCACTATTCCTCCTACTGACACCAATGATGAGGCACTATTCCTCCCACTGATACCAATGATGGGACACTATTCCTCCCACTGATACCAATGATGGGGCACTATTCCTCCCACTGATACCAATGATGGGGCACTATTCCTCCCACTGACACCAATGATGGGGCACTATTCCTCCCACTGACACCAATGATGGGGCACTATTCCTCCCACTGACACCAATGATGGAGCACTATTCCTCCCACTGATACCAATGATGGGACACTATTCCTCCCACAGATACCAATGATGGGGCAATATTCCTCCCATTGATACCGATGATGGGACACTATTCCTCCTCCCACAGACACCTATGATGGGGCACTATTCCTCCCACTGACACCAATGATGGGGCACTATTCCTCCCACTGATACCAATGATGGGGCACTATTCCTCCCACTGACACCAATGATGGGACACTATTCCTCCCACTGACACCAATGATGGGGCACTATTCCTCCCACTGACACCAATGATGGGACACTATTCCTCCCACTGACACCAATGATGGGGCACTATTCCTCCCACTGACACCAATGATGGGGCTCTATTCCTCCCACTGACACCAATGACGAGGCACTATTCCTCCCACTGACACCAATGACGGGGCACTATTCCTCCCACTGACACCAATGACGAGGCACTATTCCTCCCACTGACACCAATGACGGGGCACTATTCCTCCCACTGACACCAATGACGGGGCACTATTCCTCCCACTGACACCAATGACGGGGCACTATTCCTCCCACTGACACCAATGACGGGGCACTATTCCTCCCACTGACACCAATGACGGGGCACTATTCCTCCCACTGACACCAATGACGGGGCACTATTCCTCCCACTGACACCAATGACGGGGCACTATTCCTCCCACTGACACCAATGACGGGGCACTATTCCTCCCACTGACACCAATGATGGGGCACTATTCCTCCCACTGACACCAATGATGGGGCACTATTCCTCCCACTGACACCAATGACGGGGCACTATTCCTCCCACTGACACCAATGACGGGGCACTATTCCTCCCACTGATACCAATGACGGGGCACTATTCCTCCCACTGACACCAATGACGTGGCACTATTCCTCCTACTGCAAAATTACAGTTATGAAGTAGCAACGAAAATAATTTTATGGTTGGGGGTCACCACAACATGAGGAACTGTATTAAGGGGTCGCGGTGTTAGAAAGGTTGAGAACCACTGATCTAGAGAGTGACATTTTTGCCCATTCTTCTTTGCAAAATAGCTCAAGCTCTGTCAGATTGGATGGAGAGTGTCTGTGAACAGCAATTTTCAAGTCTTGCCACAGATTCTCAATTGGATTTAGGTCTGGACTTTGACTGGGCCATTCTAACACATGAATATGCTTTGATCTAAACCATTCCATTGTAGCTCCGGCTGTATGTTTAGGGTTGTTGTCCTTCTGGAAGTTGAACCTCTGCCCCAGTCTCAAGTCTTTTGCAGACTCTAACAGGCTTTCTTCTAAGATTGCCCTGTATTTGGCTTCATCTTCCCATCAACTCTGACCAGCTTCCCTGTCCCTGCTGGAGAAAAGCATTCCCACAACATGATGCTGCCACCACCTTGTTCTATGGTTGGGATGGTGTGTTCAGGGCGATGTGCAGTGTTAGTTCTCCACCACACATTGTTTTGGTTTTAGGCCAAAAAGTTCAATTTTGGTCTCATCTGACCAGAACACCTTCTTCCACATGTTTGCTGTGTCCCCCACATGGCTTCTCTCAAACTGCAAACGGGACTGCTTATGGCTTTCTTCAACAATGGCTTTCTTCTTGTCACTCTCCCATCAAGGCCAGATTTGTGAAGTGCAAGACTAATAGTTGTCCTGTGGACAGATTCTCCCACCTGAGCTGTGGATCTCTGCAGCTCCTCCAGAGTTACCATGGGCCTCTTGGCTACTTGATGCTCTTCTTGCCCGGCCTGTCAGTTTAGGTGGATGGCCATGTCTAGGTAGGTTTGCAGTTGTGCCATGCTCTTTCCATTTTTGGATGATGGATTGAACGGTGCTCCGTGATGTTCAAAGCTTGGGATTTTTTTTATAACCTAACCCTGCTTTAAACTTAACAACTTTATCCCTGACCTGTCTGGTGTGTTCCTTGCCGTTCATGATGCTGTTTGTTCACTAATGTTCTCTAACAAACCTCTGAGGGCTTCACAGAAAAGTTGTATTTATACTGAGATTAAATTACACACAGGTGGACTCTATTTACTAATTAGGTGACTTCTGAAGACAATTGGTTTCACTATATTTTAGTTAGGGGTATCAGAATAAAGGGGGCTGAATACAAATGCACGCCAAACTTTTTAGATATTTATTTGTACATTCGATACATTTTGAAAACTATTTATCATTTTCTTTCCACTTAACAATTTTGTGCCACTTTGTGTTGGTCTATCATATAAAAGCCCAATAAAATACAAGCCCAATAAAAAATGTTTTTGGTTGTAACATGAAAAATGTGGAATATTTCAAGGGGTGTGAATACTGTTTCAAAGCACTGTATTTCAGAGCAACTACTGAGTGAACCAAGAAGATGGAGGTCATATTCAGTGAAGGCAGGAGATCAGAAGCAACTAAAAAAAGTTTTTCCCTAGAGTTCTGCTCTAAGGTAAATTTAGCCAGGTGGTGGAAGAACACATTCATTATTCTGCAGTTTACAATAATTAACCACTTGCCGTCCAGAGGATATACCCCTCTTCCTGACCAGGCGCTTTAACTGACAAATGCGCGGTCCTGCAACGCTGCACCCAAATTATATTTACATCCTTTTTTTCCCCACAAATTGAACTTTCTTTCGGTGGTATTTGATCACCTGTGCATTTTTTTCGCTATAAAAAAAAAGACCGACAATTTTGAGAAAAAAACAATATAGTTGACTTTTTGCTATTAAACATGTCCAGTAAAAAAATTTTAAAAATCAAATTTTGTCATAAATATACACCAAAATGTATTCTGCTGCATGTCTTTGCTAAAAAAAAAATCCAAATATGTGTAAATGAACAGGTTTACGTGAAAGTTATAGCATTTACAAATGGCAGTATATATACTGGAATTTTTTTAAATTTATTTTTTACTAGTAATGATGGTGATCAACATCTTATAGCGGGACTGCAGCGGGCATTCTGACACTGGGGGGAACTGACTTGGTGTCACTGACATCCCCAGTGACACCAATACAGGGATCGGTGCTAATCAAAATCACTGACACTGTATTAATGTCACTGGGCAGGAAGGGGTTAACATATGGAATGATCAAAGGGTTAACTGTGTGCTGTTTTGCTGTGTGAGTGCTTTACACTGTAAGCACACCTTCAAAATTTACAAAACGCATCAAAAACACAGAAAAACGCATGTGCAAAAATGCCAAAACGGATCAAACGCAAACTGCATAGGTGTGAACCTTGCCTTACTCTATCCAAAATTAAACCGTTTTGCCTATAAATCTACTTTAGTGTCTTTTTCACCAATGCATACTGAGGCTGTTAAATTTGGTCTGGACACCCAGAGTTCAATAACCCTGGTAATAAAAGTGCAAAAGAAAAAATAATAGCAAAAAAGCTGCAGTTGCCTTTTTTTTTTTAACTTTTACATTATGGTTCTCAGTAATTTTAGGGAACAGTTTCATTTGTTTTACTTTATTACTACAAAGTTTTTAGTGTTACACATAAATAAAAGAGAACATCTTCAACTGCAGTACTATTATTCACCTAATATTCCATAATTAGGAAACATTTAAAGTTTTGTCTGGTCAAAAAACAACTCTTGTAAGAAGCATTTAAGGCTCATTCACACTTATGCGTTATAGAAATGCACAGTAAAACACAAATTACTACACGTTCCCTCGACACACCTGTTCCACGTGTGATGCATTGCTGTGTCTTTCATTGTGATTTGTAGCTCACTGCACCGTAAGGCAGAGAGCAATGCATGATGCAGCAAAGTGCACCACAATGTACGCATTGGTATGCCCAGGGGCGGACTGACAACTCATGGGCCCCCGGGCAATAGGGGATCATGGGGCCCCTGTGTCCTTGCCCAAACTCAAAAAAGCCTATGAAAAAGGTACCAGGGGCATCTCATGGGGCCCCCTACTGACCCCGGGCCCTCGGGCAGTGTCCGAGTTTCCAAATGGTCAGTCTGCCCCTGGGTATGCCTATCAAGTATTGTATTCTTATTATTGTATCATGCACATTCTTTGATCCTTGGTGTGATGGCAGTCTATTCATAATGGATGGGCTGCCTTAATGCAATGTAATGGATCACTAAAGTGTGAATTAACTCCTTAGAGTCAAATCTCTGCAAAATCTCAGCCAGAATCAAGAGGTACTGTAAATGGTATATTTCACAACTTAAGTAAAGATAAATTACCTGAAGCTATTTCATAGAAAATTTGCTGAAAAATGGTAAGTGGTAAGAAATGATGCTTTGGTCCCTGGAGAAGTGTCCCCCAGCCGCACAGCATGTGTATAGTCTCATTTGGTTTACATGGTCTGAAATGTTGCTCTGCAAGGCTTAGTACTGCCACCTGGTGTCCATATTAATTATTACAGCTGAGTGCTAACATCTCTAGAATATAAAGTAGATGTTGAGACTGCAGGTGAAGATTCCTGGCAAATGTACACAAATAACACTCTTTAGTCACTTGCCCTCCAGAGGATTTACTCCCCTTCCTGACCAGGCCATTTTTTTGTGATAAGATGCTGCGTTAATTTACCTGACAATTGCGTGGTTATGCAAGGCTGTACATAAATTACATTTATGTCCTTTTTTCCCACAAATAGCGATTTCTTTCTGTGGTATTTGATCACCTGTGCGGTTTTTGGTCTATAAACAAAAAGGGCCGACAATTTTGAAAAAAAACAACAATATTTTTGACTTTTTGCTATAAAACATATCCAGTAAAAAAATTTAGAAAATTAACTTTCGTCATAAATTTAGGCCAAAATGTATTCTGCTACATGTGTCTGCTAAAAAAAAATCCCAATACATGTAAATTACTTGGTTTACATGAAAGTTATAGTGTCTACAAATGGTGGTATATATACTGGAATTTAGATTTTTTTTTCTTTTTTATACTAGTAATGGCAGCGATCAGCGACTTATAGCGGGACTGCGGCGGGCATTCTGAAACTGGGTGGGAACTGACTAACTGCCACTGACATCTCAATGACACTAATACAGTGATCAGTGCTAATAAAAAGCACTGACACTGTGCTAATGACACTGGGGTTAACTTCTGGGGCGATCAAAGGGTTAACAATGTGCTGTATGTGTTTTTTACTAGGGAAACATGCTGCTGTGTATTTCTCTGGTGTGCAGAGAAATACACAGCAGCATGTTCTTGCTGGCAGGAGAGAGACCTGTGTTTACACACAGGTCTCTTCCCTGTCAGTGTTATTTGGTGATCACCGGGTGCCAGCGGGGAATCTCCGGCCGGGACCCGGTGATTGACATCTATAGCCACCAATGGTGGCATAGGTAGGGCGGTGTGCGCGTTCCCACCTGGAAATACAATTCACGTATATATGCATGATTTTGTGAGATTAATAGGAGAAAGGGGGTGTTACTTTTCAATAGCACATGTTATTTTGTATGAATGCACCTTCCACGGCATTTAAAAAACCATCAAACAGCCTTTACTGCTCTAGATCAGAGTTCCTAAAGTATAAGTGAACCCTCACATTGTAAAACAACCCATTCAGTTTAAAATAGAAATGAGGTACTATCACACAAAACTCTCAGAAGATCCTTCGGGAATTTCATGATTTTTATGCCTTCCTATACAGCCCTCCTCGATCAGTGGAACCTTCCTCCATTCAATCCTTTCTAGTGGCTTTGCCTATTCCTTCCCTCACTGAAGCCCATAAAGAACTTATGGAACAACCTATTACTTCTGAGGAGCTCCAAAAAGTTATTAAATTACTATCGTCACATAACTGCTCGGGCCCCAATGGCCTTCCTAACAAATACTACAAAACTTTTTCTGATCATCTTCTTCCTCATATGACACTATACTTTAACTCATTGAGAGAGGAGGGAGGGGTCCCTTTAGATGCATATATTAGTGTTATTCCCAGACCCAATACAGATTCCACCGATGTCCACAATTATCGCCCTATTTCATTAGTTAATTGTGACCTAAAAATTTTAACAAAATTTCTAGCCGTACATCTTAATTCCTTTCTGGCGCAATATATTCATAAAGAGCAGTTGGGATTCCTATCGGGTCGTCAAACATTGGACCAGATTCGCAGATCTATCACTTTGATCTCAGCTGTCCATTCTAATTGAGATGCCCCCCTTTCTCTAGCACTCTTGCTTCTTTCTCTGGACCTTCATAAGGCCTTCGATATTGTGACATGGGAATATTTATTTACTACCCTGAAGGCCTTTGGATTTGGCCCAACGTTTCTTGCTTTGTTGCACTCATTATACGATAATCCCTCGGCTCAGGTTTCCATTAAAGGCTACAAATCCTCTGTGTTCCCAATCCGAAGAGGCACTAGCGGGGTTGTCCACTGTCTCCACTGCTTTTTGCGCTGGCAATTGAGCCTCTGGCTCTGGCAATTCGCTCCCATCCCCAAATCCATGGCATTGGTTGTGGACAACAAGAACATAAATGTGCCCTATTTGCTGATGACGTTCTTATGCATATTACTTCCCCTCTGATAACTATTCCTAATTTACTGTCACAATCATCGTTTAGTGGCTGTCTAAAAGGAAGAGATGACTTTACCCTTCAGCTAATACGACTTAATAACAGTGTGGCGATACCACAATAAAAAGGTTGAACTAAAAGTCAGAGCACCTTTCCGGGGGTTTCCTCAGAAATAACGAACAAGGAATCTGACTTCTGTAAAGAGGATGTGGTGTTCAAATGTATTCCAATAACTTACCACATCCAGATGACAGAGGTAAATCCGAATAGCATGGATAGGAGCCTGGAACAAGGAAGGCAAGAGAATAGAGATTTACTTTACTAAAGGTTAATCAAATTTCACTTTGCAAGGAAATTTTCCCTAAAGCCCCTTACACACAATGAGAATATCGGATGAATGATCGTCTGGGTTTTTTTGCACGCTAGTCTCATATCAAAAGTGAAGAGGTTACTAAAGTTACAAAAATTCTTGTATGAGAGAATAAAAATTCAGAAGTGATGTAATGTATTTTCGAATGAAAAGTTTACTAATTAAACAAAAATCAAACGATCTGGTATCGTACGAGAAAAATTTTCGTGCTTGTCCCTTCGAATAATTTTGGATGAAAGCTATGCACTCAGATCAGATTATCATACAATCGCTTTGAAAGCTGTATTTTTCTTATGATTTTCTGATCGTGTGTACTAGGCTTTATCCTAATAAATGTGGTGGAAAAAACCCAATCATGTGCAAGATGTCAGCAGAGCTTCACTTTAGTCAATAACGTGCAAAGTGAACATCCTCTTTGCCTTTAGCAAATCAACCCCAATTAAAGACAGAAACCACCTTATGTAAAAAAGAAGGGCTTTTATGGCATCCTTATCCTTGTGAAGCATCAAATAGGTGTTTTGTTTTTTTTTTAGGAAAGTGCAGCCAGTTCAGAAACTCTATTTGCTGATGGGATCGCTGCAAGGAATGGAACCTTGCGTTAACCAGTTTCCGACCGCAGATAGCCAAATTATGGCTACACTGCGGCCGGCCAGTTCTGGGAGGGCGTCATATGACGTCCTCCCTGAAACACGCTCTCCTGCGCGCCCCCCGTAAGCTCCATGATCGTTGTATCCTACAGACACAGCTGATCACGTGATGTGGTAAAAGGCCAATCACAGCGGCCTTTTACCACGTGATCAGCCATGTTCAATGACACACTGATCACAGGGAAATGCAATTGCCAGTTCTCTGCTGCACTTTCCTCTCGCTGTCAAAGTGTGAGGAAAGTACTGCCGAGAACGGGCAGTTGTCAGAGCAGGGATCGGCACCGATCATCAGGGCACTGATAATCAGTGCCCTGATGATCGGTGCCCAGCAGTGCCACCCACCAGTTCCGCCCACCTGTGCCCAGCAGTGCCACCCACCAGCTCCACCCACCTGTGCCCAGCAGTGCCACCCACCTGTGCCCAGCAGTGCCACCCACCAGTGCTTATCAGTGCCACCCAGCTGTGCCAACAACCAGTGCCACACACCTGTGCCAGCCGCCTGTGCCCAGCAGTGCCACTTACCTGTGTCCAGCAGTGCTACCCACCAGTGCCCATCAGTGCAGCCCAGCAGTGCCGCCAGTCAGTGCCGCCAGTCAGTGACCAGAAATTGTGCCAGTCAGTGCCCAACAGTTGCGTCAGTCAATGCCCAGCAGTGCCACCAGTCAGTGCCTGCAGTAATGCCAGTCAGTGCCGCCTATCAGTGCTGACTATCAGTACCCATCATCAGTGCCGTCTATCAGTGCTGACTATCAGTACCCATCATCAGTGCTGCCTATCCATGCCACCTCATTAGTGCTGCCTATCAGTGTCGCCTATCAGTGCCCTTCAGTGCTGCCTATCAGTGCCCATCACTGCTGCCTCATCCACGCACATCAATGAAGGAGAAAAATTACCTGTTTGCAAAATTTTATAATAGAAACAAAGAAACTTTTTTTTTTCAAATTTTTTGCAATTTTTTTGTTTATAGCGCAAAAAGTAAAAATTGATAAAAATTTCATATGGGTACAGTGTTGCATGACCGCACAATTGTCATTCAAAGTGCAACAGCGCTGAAAGCTGAAAATTGGCCTGGTAAGGAAGGGGGTATAAGTGTCTGGTAGGCAAGTGGTTAAAGAAAAGACAAAAGAATATCCCTGATTGGCTGAAAAGGAGGTTTCCAGAGAACTGATAAGACCACATTTAAACACATTTAAACAGGTAAAACAGTGGTCTAATAGGGGAGGTTTGGTTATAGGAAGGGGCTAACCTCCAGTTTTTGAGTCTAGTGTCTAATCCTCCTGTAGAGGATAGTGTAACCCATGGTTAATGAATAAGAAGTGTCCCTCAGTGGATGGTAGAGAAATCCTATTTTTCTATTTCCCTCATGCATAATTGGATAATCAAAATAAACACAGGTTTCATAAATGGATCAGACTTTATTCTTTAGTGAATCAATTCCAAACACTATAAAATCTAGAAACATATTAGCGAAGTTAAAATTCAATACACTTAAAGTTAACAAAATGTGCTTTTTTTGTTTTTGTGACTGTCAAGCAATATACTCATAAACTTCCGATTTTTCGGCGCAGGGTATCCAAGGTTTGTAGCAAGTGATCTTTACTTTATTGAAAACTGTAAATGAGTTATTTTGTGACTGTGTTAAACCTATAACTACAAAGCAATGCATGACAAGAAGTTCCGGAGCTGATCATTCACTCTGTGCACTGTGTGCGTCTTGAAGATTTATTTTTCTAGCTTTCAATTAGAAAATATATTTGCAGGATGGGATGGAAATCTTTTTCTTTCTTATTTCCATGAATAATTCTGATAGTTATTTTTCCCTGAGGCAAAACATAAATGAATAAACCAGATGCTCTATGAGTTTATTTGCGTGACTGGCAAGACAGTCCACTGTAAAGCAGAGTCATTATGTTTAAAGTCTCCGCGCAGCAATGAAAAGGTTACATATTGCTGCTTCGGGTCATGTTTTATTTGGCTGATTCATATAAATGTATCCCGAGGAACACTATGAACCTCCATATAACGAGCAAACCACGGCAATCACTGCAAATTACAGTGAGCTGTAAACCTGGAAAATAAAGGTGCTCCTCATTTCAGCAGCAAAATATAGATAAAATAGTGTTTTAGCATCATTTAGGCTCCATCGTACTGTACACACACACTATTCATGTGGGAATGAGCAGACCTACAGAAGACCTATGGCAATTCTTTACAAAGTCACTGCTTAGTGTACATCAGATATGCTCCCTATAAGTAGGTTCTGCATAGGCAGGTTATTTATTTGAGGGTACCTACCTTCTAAGTTTTAAAATCCACAAATCTTTTGGGAAAAGCAGTAGACAAGACATAAGAGTTATGACATATAGGTGCATACTCCCAACAATTAATAATAAAATAATCAGAGAATTATAGAAGTATAGTTAAACTTCAATAAATAATGAATAAACCAGCGCAAACATAGACCTCTATACACCATCAATACATAAAGTGCATCATAATAATAAAAATTAATAATAAATAAAAATTAATAGTGAAAGTCCACAAAAAACACCAAAAAGAATTTTTTTCTTGTCCGTGAAATATATATATATATCAAGTGAAACAATTAAAAAAAAAATTTTTTTGAATTTTTTAGTGAGAAATATTAATCAAGTGAATTTCTTCTTTCCCAAAGAATCTTCAAATACACCAAAAGAACTTCCACCTTCCACCCGTGAAACCAACATCAAATACACTCACCAGATTTAGGTGAATGAGACGCTTTGTAGGAATTTAAGGGATCCTAAGCCCTCTTTGCTGTTCACTCTAAAGGGATCTTCAACGATACAAATAGGCTCCACCGTTCAACCAGGGAGAAAAAAGTGTGATATTGCCCCTTAATATCGTTATTCAAACTGATTATTACCACTCACATTTTTTCTCTTTCAAAAGGCATATTTATTTAAAACCAGCATCTAACAGACAAGTAGTGAAAACTGTTTTTGCCTCCTCAGAACTCTCACATCACAGCCCAGGATACAGCAGCAGCTATACAGAGAAAGACATTCCACAGATCCCAGAAAATGGCCTACTGGAACGCACCGCTCGGCGTGCGTTCCACTCACCGGAAGTGACGTCAGACGTACGGGGTATAGACCGGAAATGTATTTATTTATTTATTATTAATTTTTATTATTATGATGCACTTTATGTATTGATGGTGTGTAGAGGTCTATGTTTGCGCTGGTTTATTCATTATTTATTGTGGTTTGTGTTTTTTGCACAGTGCACAGCAGCAGTATAGAACCTGTGGGAATCTATTGGCGCAGGAATAATAGTTTATATATATAGTTAAACTTGACTGTTGGTGTCCAGGGTTTTTGCCATTATGTAAAAGTACGCACAGCAACTTATCTGCTAAAGCACCCAACATCAAAGCCTTGAGGGTTTTTTTGAGGGTTTTCTACGCATTAAGGTAAAAAAAACCTTCTGTGCCAGAGCATCCCCTCTGCCCCCCCCCCCCCTTATACTTACCTCAGCCCGATTTCGATCCAGCACTGTGCAGGAGAGCAGCAGCTCTTGACTCTCTCACTCCTCACTGGGCAGATTGATAGCAGCAGAAGCCATTGACTCTCACTGCTGTCAATCAAATTCTGTGACAAAGGAGCGGGGTGTGGGGCTCGGGAGTGAGTGCACAGGAGCACTGGTGGGGGACCCAAGAAGAGGAGGATCGGGACTGCTCTGTGCAATACTATTGCCGGTAAGTATAACTTATTTTAATTTTTTTTAAAAATCGAAGCTTTACAACCACTTTCAGTACTACGATGGCCTTGCTCCCCTTGCTCTGTTGCTAGTCTGGGTTTTAAACCATGTTTGCTGCCCTTGCCCATCTTGACTGGCTAGCGCGGGATGATGTAACTCGCAGGAGTGCGCACAAGAGTTTATTAATTCCAACACCAACCAGATGCCAGAATTGTACACTGAGCTGCGCTGTAAAGCTATTTAGTGGATAGAGAACAATGAGTGTGATGCCATAGTATGTAAGTGCTCTTTAAATACTGGAGTGTATACAGTAATGAATACTACCACATTGTGGCACAATATCCTTTACTAACAGACTTTCACTCACCAAGCTGTGTTTTAACCAGTAAAGGTTATCTTCAGTTTATGATCTAAAAAAAAGGTATGTTATGATAAAAATGATGATTGCCATTATTTGAAAATTTTACAATGATCTCTTTTTTAATATAGGGTTTATGTTCCATCATTTATTATGTTGCAGGTTCATTGGTTGTTCTCAAAGCCTACAATAATTTTGATGCTATAGTCATAATTTTATGAAGAGCACATATCCATTCCAGGATCTGTGGGTTATTTGTACCGTCTGTCATGATGTCATATGTACAAAGTCATTCTGCGTTTTCCCATGATAAA
The DNA here is from genome assembly GCF_062004578.1 of Staurois parvus. Lineage (NCBI taxonomy): Eukaryota > Metazoa > Chordata > Amphibia > Anura > Ranidae > Staurois > Staurois parvus. The sequence continues at coordinate 8,407,035 of NW_028318478.1, forward strand.
ACCCAAAAGTAGTATCTCAAATATACTAAAAGCTTAAAGGAGGACTATGGTCACAGCCTACTCTTTCATTTTATAACATCAATGTTGTAATAGCAATACAAACAATAGTTATATTTGACAATCCAGTATAAGCTTTCTTGAAAAATCTCCTTTCATGTTTTGCCTGTCAGCTGGCCATCTCTTTCCACAACTTCCTGGAATCCATGCATGCTTTTGCAGCTTCTCCTCAGCTGTTTATTTTATGTTTCTAAGAAGCACACATCCAATGGTACCTTGCTGCCTGGAAGCAGTGATTCCTATACTGACTCCGCCTCCTGAAACTCCTCCTCCCACCACCTCTGTAGTACAGAAGGCAGGCTCTGTGAAATGTATGACACAACAGTGCCTACTCACAGGACATAGTGACTACATGTCACAGAATTCAAGGAAGCAAATGAGTGGGGATTTTCACAAAGTAAGTTTACACATTTCAAAATCTTTCAGATGTTCAGGAATAGGCTAGCAATAATTGAAATATAATGTGGAAATGAATGTATGATTTCATTTTTTGACCGTAGATACGCTTTAATGTAGAAAAATAAATTGAAGACAATTAAAAAAAGTATTTTTTTGTCCTCCAAACTAATTTTCTGTTCCATTTTCTATGCATACTGTATTTGGCTTGGAAAGCAAAGTGATTCTTAGTAAATAAAGTGTTTAAAAGAACATTTATGGAAAGTGGTGAATGGAAAAGGTATCATAAATTATATACACATCTATACAATATATACATACTGCGTGAGTGTGTGTGTATATATACTGTCTGTGTGTGTATATATATATATATATATATATATATATATTATATACACACTATACAGTAGGTACAAGATAGGAGGCTTAAGGGCTTATTTACATTCAGATGTATGCATTGCATGCACTACAGCAGGATGCTTTGTTCAGTGGCAGTCAACATGCCAGTGCTGCAGCACACTACAACTGCCATGTGTTGTGGTGAGCCAAATAAGAACAAAATGGTTCAAAGTAATTCCCTAGTACCAGTAAAGTCGAGCATTTATCTTCTAATCATTTAAGTCTGTGTCTATTTAAAACAAATGGGCTTTCTTAATGCAGTGCACATTGACATATGGGGGTTTATTTACTAAAGCTGGAGAGTCCAAAATCAGACTCCCTTCTGCATAGAAACCAATCAGCTTCCAGGTTTCATTGCCAAAGCTTCATTGAACAAGCTGAGGTTAGAAGCTTATTGGTTTCTATGCAGAAGGGAGTCTGATTTTGGACTCTCCAGCTTTAGTAAATAAACCCCATGATGTTCGTAGGTAAATACACCACAATGCAGCACTAAAGTGTGAATGGGCTCTTTGCTACTTTTTTAGCATCCCCATTTTTGGCCAGTTAAGTAGGCAGAACATAGCAGAAAGTTTATAGCTTGGTAAAATGGTAAAATCTGTAACATCAATTTGCCATGTATGCATTGGGTTTGGTCTATTTCTCCCAACATTTCATTATGACTTGCTGGGGAAATGCAGCTTATATGTAGCAGCACTTATGTCCAGCTTTCTGTTCTTTCTAAATGATTTCAGTACACGATTTTCTCTGACAATAGAATACCTAAATGCACAGCTGTTCCATCTGCCATTCCATAATATACTGTTCAGAAGAGTATTGGTATTCCTCTTTTCAGTTAATGGAAGGCAGGGCCTCATACTACAGATAAATATAAATCTCATCATTAATAACAAGAGATTTCTGAGTGTATTTTTCAAGTGGGCAAACCACAGTTTTAACAGTTTCACATTTTAATATATCAATAAAACATGCATTTGAAGCTTCAATAAAACGTGCTTTGTTGCAGAGATAAAAAAAATCTGCTGGTTGTTTTAAGTCAAAATTGATTTCCACATAAAGCTGAACTCTGGAAGAATGTGGAAATACACTGTGGAAATGTATACTATATATGTAATTTGTGTTACCTGTGGAAATCTGTTTAACCAACCTTGTGACCCAGGCACCCCTAGCAGACAATATAGCCTGGTCATTATTTTCCAATGTAGTTAAACAATACAGTTTAGTTACTGACCCCATCTTGATGCTTGGACAATAAGAATTAATTAGATAAACACACACTTGACTCTTCTCTGTCTTGTATTCAAGCTACTGGTATCAGGACCCTGCAAAATAAGAGAGTTAATGCTTACCTGTTCTGCCACTTATGCCTCAGATCCCCGGGATAAAGTAATGACATAACCAGGGGCGGACTGACCATTTGGAAATTCGGGCCCGGCCCGAGGGCCCGGGGTCAGTAGGGGGACCCGTGAGATGCCCCTGGTACCTTTTTCATAGGCTTTTTTGAGTTTGGGCAAGGACACAGGGGCCCCTTGATCCCCTATTGCCTGGGGGCCCCATGAGTTGTCAGTCCGCCCATGGACATAACACATCTGGAAAAGTAAGATACTGTTGATGCTGCCAGTGGATGTAGTTTTGCAAGAAATCTACGATTCAAGGGATGGGTGGTAGAACAGGTAACTATTAATGTTTTTCTTTTGTGGGCCTCTTTCTTTTTGTACTTTTTTGGTGATAGAGATACTTTAAGGAACACCTACCTTAATTCAGTAGTCATTTATTATGTCTACCTGCAGTTTAATTATGTACACAAGAGTGTTGGATGTAGATGCAAATTCTGCTTGTGATGATAATGAGGTTTGATGTGTGGAGAGAATTGCACACAGTGCCACTCTCACTTTTCCCAAAATGTGCACATTTGTAACACACCAATGAGATTTAAATTTCATGTCTTTGCTAGGCAGCCGGTACACATTGAGAAAAGATATTGGGGCAGCTTAAGACACTCTGACACAAAGCAGATCAGCTAACAGGAGGGTCCAGGCTGATGAATGTACTTGTCAGTGATCTTCAGAGGGTCTAAGACAGGGGTCCTCAAACTACGGCCCCCGGGCCACATGCGGCCCGCCGAGGACATTTATCCTGGGTGTATCTGCCGTGAGGCAAGGGACTAGGGTTTGGCAGGTCGGGAGAGCTCGGCAGGGCTCGGGCGGGAGGCAGGAGGGCGGGATCAGCAATTCTAGAACAGGGGAAGGTGGGCTTGGCTTATGAACCCACACCACTCACCTGGCCTCTCTGCAGCCAGCCGGCCATCTATTCTGATCAGTGCATGCAACCGTCACGGCCGGAGGGTGGAGCCTAGAGATGACCATGAAGAGGGGGAGCAAAAGAGGAGACTCCATCGCTGCATGTCGGGTATCACGGCCATGGACCCTAGATAAGTGCAATAGATGATCGATCTCCTCCCTCTCTCTTTCCCCCCTCTCCCTCCCCCCTCCTCTCTATCCCCCCTTCCTCTCTCTCTCTGTCCCCCTCCTCTCTCTCTTTCCCTACCCTTCTCTCTCTCTCTCCACCCTCCTCTCTCTCTTCCCCTCCTCTCTCTCTCCCCTCTCCTCTCTCTCCCCCCCTCCTCTCACTCCCCCCTCCTCTCTCCCCCTCCTCTCCCCCCCCTCCTCTCTCCCCCCTCCTCTCTCTCTCCCCCTCCTCTCTCTCTCCCCCCTCCTCTCTCCCCCCTCCCCCTCCTCTTTCTCCCCCCTCCCCCCTCTCCCCCCCTCTCTCTCCCTCCCCCCTCCTCTTTCTCTCTATCCCCCCTCCTCTTTCTCTCTATCCCCCCTCCTCTTTCTCTCTATCCCCCCTCCTCTCTCTCTCTCTCCCCCTCCTCTCTCTCTTCCCTCCTTATCTCCCCCCCCCCCTCTCTTTACATTATACACAGATCTGACCCAACAAGGTGTCCTGCATTTACCATATATTTCGCTCCATAAGACACACTTGGGGGGAAATGTCTGCGCGTCTTATGGAGCAGCCGGCCCAGTATTCCCGCCACTATTGTATGTCTGCAGTCTCTGGACATCTCATGTACTATGTCCGCAGTCTCTGGTCATCTCCTGTACTGTGTCCGCATTTGTTCATAGTTTTTTTTTTTTTGAAACTATAGTCCGGCCCTCCAACGGTCTGAGGGACAGTGAACTGGCCCCCTTTTTTAAAAGTTTGAGGATCCCTGGTCTAAGATGGTGGGCCCAGTGGTCAGCAGTATCATAAAATCCCAGTACAACCGTTCAAGCTGGAAACAATGTAGGATGTCGTAAAACTGGCCAATTGACCAAAGACTCTTACATGGCCCTGTAGTAAATAATTGTAAATAGTCTATTGAGGAATACACATCTATCAGACTGAGGGTAGTGTGTTACGTTTTATACAATTTTATACAAGGTTTATACGAATATTCCTACTATTATGGGGCTATTAAAAGTGTCCACACCTAGGAAGATGCCAGTCCATTAGACACCAAATACACCCATATTACAAGGTGCAGAAGGATGACGGGACATATTACATTAGAAAATGTACTGTACTTAGGGTTCATATTTGCTGTCTACAAATCTACATTGCATTTTGTTAAATAATATGTTGTTTTTCAATTTGTAAAACTTGTCAAATGGAAAGATAAATCAAGTTGGAATAACTGGGAGTGTCCGCTAGGACATATTAAAACACCTTAACACCCCATTCAACACACACTTCCAATTCTTTGATTGTTCATCATTATTCTGTAAATGCCCTCTTCAGGGACAAAAACATGGCTGCAATTGGCAGCTCTCATTGAACATTAACCACTTCCATACAGGGCACTTTTACCCCCTTCCTGCCCAGGCCAATTTTCAGGTTTCAGCGCTCTCACACTTTGAATGACAATTGCGCGGTCATACAACACTGTACCCACACTAAAATGTTATCATTTTCTTCACACAACTAGAGCTTTCTTTTGGTGGTATTTAATCACCACTGGGGTTTTTATTTTTTGCTAAATTAACAAAAAAAGACCAAAAAGTTTGAAAAAAAAACACGTTTTTCTTCGTTTCTGTTATAAAAGTTTGCAAATAAATAATTGTTCTTCATAAATTTAGGCCAAAATGTATTCTACTACATGTGTTTGGTGAAAATAACTCAAATTTGGATGTATTTTTTAGTCTGTAGGAAAGCTATAGCGTTCACAAACTATGGGATATATCTGAATATTGGTCAATCCTGAAGTACTGACGGCCAATCTAATTTCTTGAGGTCCAGGAATGTCAGAACAGTACAGATATCCCCAAATGACCCCTTTTTGCAAAGTAGACAGTCTGACGTATTTCATAAGAGGCATGGCGAGTTTTTTGAAGTTGTAATTTTTTTTGTCATAATTTTTTGGAAATGAAGAAATAAAAAAAATTATTTTCACAATTTTTTTTTTTATATACTGTCACCAGTGCAGTACAGCGTCATCATATAACTGGTATGGCAGTGATCAGGGACACTGACTGGTGACAGTACGAAACAAAAAATTGATAATTTTTTTATTACTTTTTTCTCTTTTTTTTAGATTTTTTTTCATATTTCACTATGACCAAAGTAGTATAATGTTACCATGTTTACACAATTGTTACACAATTTGCTTATAGCAAAGAATTACTTTGCTATAAGCAAGCATTTACCTGAATGAAATCGATTAATTCAGTTTTTTTTTTGTGCTTAACTGTGATTTGGCCACAGCTAATCACATGACACAGCTGGGCTGTGCTTGGCCCAGCTTGTGCATATGATCGCTGTGACCATTCACAGCTAGCCACACTTGTATACAATGGATGGCATGAAAGGAAGCCATCCATTGTATACAACTGTCCTGTGACCTGCTGTGATTGGTCACAGCAGGTCACATGGTACTGGCAACGGGGCCGGTACACAGATCTGTCATCGGTCGTGTCCGAGGTACATGGCCGGTGACAGATCGCGCCACTGCAAGGCTCTGCGGAGAGGCAAACTGTGCATGCCTGAAAAGACGCTATATGGCATCCACCCGGAGGGACGAGCTATAGCCAGATGGCGGCCAGGCGGGAAGTGGTTAAACTGCTGCAAAAACTGAGTCAAGTTTCTGAGAGCCTGTGACTCTGATACATCAGATGGGAATTACTCTGCATTTGAAATGGACACCACTTCATGGAGCCAGACACATTAAGCTTTACCCCATACTTTTCACTTTTAATCCTGTTTATTTTGCTGTTGCTTATTGTATGTTTTGTACTGTTTTTCTGTAATTGTTTTCTTGCACTGTTTTTCTTCATTAAACCATTATTTAAAATTTTTGGGTGAATCTCTGAATGATTTTATTAAAAATTAAATAACTTATTTTCTCCTTTAAAAAGAGCTATGTCATGTAAATTCTTTTAAAAGGTCAGAATTGCCACAGTAGATGCCAGGAATCGTGTGTGTTCCCGTTAGGTTAACTAGCGGTGGCTACTGTGTGTGTGTAAAGGATTAACTGCAGAGATAGCCTGCCCAAGTGGCGATCACTCTGTCTGCTGGTGCTTAGATTGTTGTACCACAAGCTGGAAAATATCTGCATAGGGTGAGTATGAGAGCGTAATTTTCACACTGCTCTCTTGTGGAAAGATGTACACCACTACTTCCATTTAATATTATTCCAGATGGGAGTGCTATTGCAGTAAATAGGACTTCTATTACCAAGGCAAAGCAGTGAGCATTTATTGCATTCCTGCAGTTTTGTTTTCTATAAAAATATAATGTTTTGGTGGTTTGAATTAATCTTTAAATCTAAAATATGCATTTTGTTTGAAAACAAATGAAACAAACTCTACAAACTCTTCGCTGTTCTGCCAGATTACTTTATTTCACCATATATACGTGAATGGGAACTGTGTGGTACATTGATGACATCCCAGATATAGAGGGTCATATCACTGTCCCATAAGGCATCACCATCTATTATAACAGATTCCAGAAACAAAGTTATAAGATTCTTATGTGATGGTATTGCGCACCAGCCCTTTTGCACAAGCAGATCCCTCAACTATCTAGTACTTGTTGGTACAGTCAGCTGGGAGTGGGATCCTTATCCCATATCTTTCGGGAGTGTCTTCTACTGCTCCTGTTTCGGGCAGAGGTCCATAAACGTATTTGTCAGCTCATGCTAATGGATTTAGGGGAAAAACCTATTGGTTACCTCTTACATATTAAAGCAATGCCCCTGAAACTATATAAATCTTCTCTTACAGCCCATTTTATCATTGCAGCCCAAGCTTGTGATTGGACACAGCTGATCACGTGACCGAGCCGACATCTTTGGCTCTTTCCATGGATTGGTGATCCGCTGTGTCCGAGGGACACAGCGCACCGCCGATCGCCACGCTCCGGGAGCCGCACATGCGCGGTGAGAATGGGAGGACGTCATATGACATCCTCCCAGAACGAGAGAACTACCTTGCGTCCATCATATTACTATATGGCGGGCAGGAGGCAGTTAAAGGAACTGCTACCATCATTGCCATTAGTTACTACATCACAGAGTGGAGTGCCCTTTGCCAACAAGCCTTATTGCCAGTTTGAAATCTTGTCCCGCCTAATCTCATATCAGTTTACTCTAATTTGTATGTGAGTCTACTTTCTGGTGGTAATCCGTATGCTGCTTCTCAATTCCCTGTCCAATCACAGGCTGGGAATGAACAATGCCTTTAATATCACTTTAAGTAACAATGAGTGTTACTTAAAGTGATATTAACCTCCTTGGCGGTATTCCCGAGTGTAGCTCGGGGTAACATTTCAGTACCAAGAGCGGTAACCCCGAGCTACACTCGGGAATACCATGCGGCACTGCTCCAGAATTTGTTCTTCACTTACCTTACCCTGCGCTCCCACGATGTGTCCCCTGCAGCGTCCCTGGCCATCTCCTTCGGCCGATGCCGGCATCCGGCTTCTGTGTCCTGTCCCTGTGACGTCGGGACGTACGGGCGCCACCGGCGGCGGGAAATTTAAAAATTTTAAATAATGTCATTTTTTTTTTTTACATTTTACATAGTAAAACATTGCTGTCTCAACCAATTTCACATACATATTGTCCCTAATGCTTTGTCCAGCGCCCTGCCTGCATTTTGTCTGTTCTTTCTGCTTGGAAACTGAGAAACGTCCATGGCGTCCAAAAAGTGTCCCTTTAGGTCAAAAGCGGTTTAGATCAGCTAGAGAACAGCGATAGTAAATCAGAACCACTTGCAGAATTGAGTGATAATGATTTGTGGGGAAATTCGTCATCAGACACTGAAAACGATTTTGCGACTTTGCTCAGCAATGTGCAAACTTATTATGGCGCTATATTTCAAATTTCAGTGTTTTTGGTTTGATTATATTATTGAATTAAATGTAATATTATTATATTATTATTTTTTATGATTATTTATTAAATTATAATTTATGATTTTGTGTTTCAAATTTTATCATACCCGGGATGTTTAATAGACTCTTGTTCGGATAGATTTCAGTGAGTTATTCCTAAATATTACAGCCTACAATAAAAAAACTACATATTTCCATGCAAAATAAAGGTACCGCTTTCAGCACCAAAAATCTGAAATAATCATACCAGGGAGGTTAAACACACACTGTTCAACCTATTCACAACCGCCCTATAGCAGAAGTACTGCTACAGGGCAGCAGGGCTGCACAAAATCAGGTACAGTATATACATATATATGAAGTATATGAATATATATATAGTGAAGGAAATAAGTAATTGATCCCCTGCTGATTTTGAATGTTTGCCCACTCACAAAAAAATCATCAGTCTAAAAATCGAATGGTAGGTGTATTATAACACTGAGAGACAGAATCGCAACAAACAATTCAAAAGAAATGCATGTCTAACAAATTATGCACTGATTTGCATGTTCATGAGGGAAATAAGTATTTGATCTCCTTTGCAAAACATGACTTAGTACTTGGTAGCAAATCCCTTGTTGGTAATCACAGAGGTCAGACGTTTCCTGTAGTTGGCCACCAGGTTTGCACACATCTCAGGAGGGATTTTGGCCCACTCCTCTTGGCAGATCCTCTCCAAGTCTTTAAGGTTTGGTGGCTGACGTTTGGCAACTCAAACTTTCAGCTCCCTCCACAGATTTTCAATCGGATTAAGGTCTGGAGACTGGCTAGGCCACCCCAGGACCTTAATGTGCTTCTTCTTGAGCCACTCCTTTGTTGCCTTGGCCGTGTGTTTTGGGTCATTGTCATGCTGGAACACCCATCCACGACCCATTTTCAATGCCCTGGCTGAGGGAGGAAGGTTCTCACCCAAGATTTGATGGTACATTGCCCTGTCTATCGTTTCTTTGACGAGGTGCAGTTGTCCTGTCCCCTTAGCAGAAAAACACCCTCAAAACAGAATGTTTCCACCACCATATTTGACAGTTGGGATGGTGTTCTTTTGGTCATAGGCAGCATTCCTCCTCCTCCAAACACGGTGAGTTGAGTTGATGCCAAAGAGCTCGATTTTGGTCTCATCTGACCACAACACTTTCATCCAGTCCTCCTTTGCCTCATTCAGATGTTCAGTGGCAAACTTCAGACAGGCCTGGACATGTGCTTTCTTGAGCAGAGGGACCTTGTGGGCACTGCAGGATTTCAATCCTTGTCGGCGTAGTGTGTTACCAATTGTTTTCTTGGTGACTGTGGTCCCCGTTGCCTGCAGATCATTGACAAGATCCTCACGTGTAGTTCTGAGATGATTCCTCACTAGACCTAGGGAGACTGACAGTTGTTTTGTGTTTCTTCCATTTGTGAATGATTGCACCAACTGTTGTCACCTTCTCACCCAGCTGCTTGGTGATACTTTGGTAGCCCAGTTCAGCCTTTTGTTGGTCTACAATCTTGTCCCTGATATCCTTGGACAGCTCTTTGGTCTTTGCCATGGTGGAGAGTTTGGAATCTGATTGATTGCTCCTGTGGACAGGTGTCTTTTATACAGGTAACAAAATGAGATTAGCAGCACTCCCTTTAAGAGACTGCTTCTAATCTCAGCTTGTTACATGTAGGAAAGACACCTGGTAGCCAGAAACCCTGCTGAATGATAGGGGATCAAATACTTATTTCCCTCATGAACATGCAAATCAGTGCATAATTTGTTAGTCATGCATTTCTTTTGAATTTTTTGTTGCTATTCTGTCTCGCAGTGTTACAATACACCTACCATTCAATTTTTAAACTGATCATTTCTTTGTGAGTGGGCAAACATTCAAAATCAGCAGGGGATCAAATAGTTATTTTGTGCAGCCCTGCTTCCCTGTAGCAGTACTTCTGCTATAGGGCGGTTGTGAATAGGTTGAACAGTGTATGTGTATATACATGATTTTGCATTTCCAGGTAGGGGGCGTGTCGATCTCCGGGTAGTGGAATTTTTTTTTTAGCAAAGACGTGTAGCAGAATACATTTTGACCTACATTTATGAAGAAATTTGATTTTTTTAATTCTTTTTACTGGATCAGTTTAATAGCAAAATGTCAAAAATATTGGGTTTTTTTTTTCAAAATTGTCAGTCTTTTTTTTGTTTTATAGCGCAAAAAATAAAAAACTTGCAGGTGATCAACTACCACCACAAAAAAAGCTCTATTTGAGGGAAAAAAATACATTAATTTATGTACAGTGCTGCATGACCATGCAATTGTCAGTTAAAGTAACGCAGCGCCGTTTCACAAAAAATGGCCTGGTCGGGGGGGGGGGGCGTAAACGCTCTGGAAGGCAAGTGGTTAATTTACATTAGTCCTTCTCTTTCTGTATATGGATAATGGCATTATAATTATTATAATAAAAAAGTTCCTTTTTCCTAATTGATATGCAACTGTCACATGACCCAGCTCTTTCCCAGACTGTCTGCAGGGAAACAGTGGCAGGAGAAGATTCTAGTCCTTTGCTGCTGGTCATATTTTTGAAAAAAAAACAGCCCTTGGATACAGAGTAAAAATAAATAATTCATAAAAATCAGCTATTTCAAATTGTCATACAAATATGTATTTTAAATCAAATTTTTATTATTTTTTGGCAATAACATGGTGTAGATGGATTTCTGCCAGTCACATGCCTCTCCAGTCTGCGTCTTAGAATAACAGGGAGGTAAAGCCTCCATCAATAAAGATGTAATGTCCTGTGCCCATTGTGTTTAGCTGGTTCATTCGCATGGAGGAGGAGGGAGGGAGTGAGCTGTCATTTACCATTGTGTATATACCCACATGTGTGACTCTACAGTCATGTCGGTTGCTCAGATGTGATAGGGAGGAAATGCTCAGTAGAGAGACTCACAGAAAACCGAGCATGTGCAGTAGCTGCCAACACTGCTCTGCAAAATCCCCAGCTGCTTTGGAGACATGGACATAATGGGGGATAGAGAACAGCAGGATCAAGCAGGTATTTTGCAGAATACAGAAAACGAATCCCATATTGACTGAGTGAGTATGAGCAGCATGTAATACAGCATTTATTGATAGTTTTTTTATGATTTGGATTTAGTGACACTTTCACATCAGTAGAGAAAATTCAGATCCTGCAAGATGAAGGAGGTTTGACCAAGAAGGATACTCCTAAATGCATTGCTGCTCATTTGGACTGACGTAGTGCATTTCCACAAGGCAGTACAGTGATAGATAACTCTGTAATTGGTGGACATCTGATTACACTGAGCGGGTCCCTCTGTGCTGCCGCAGCTGCTTACGACCTCAATGATGTAACATCCCAGTCCTCTACATTCCCCACTACAGTTACCTAGATGTAAGTGTGCTTCTTTTGTAATTTAATAAATACTGCTGTGAATTTTAATTGGGATCCCATGCTCCTGTTTTCTTGTCTTTTGTCCTACAAGACAGGGCTATGCTATATGGCAGAGCTGTTAAAATCTTAAGGCTGGATGGTCAGAAATACAAAACCTTTGGCAGGTAAAACTGCCATGTAAGTTTTGCCTAGAATTTAGCTTGAAATATTGCTCCTACTAAAACCTATGATGTCGTTAACTATTGCTCCCACCCACTGACAATGATGGTGGAAGTTTTTCTTTGCTCACATTGACAACCATGGGGCTTATTTTTAATCCCACTGTCCTCAACGATAGGCCTTTATTTTTTTTTGCTCTTACGGACCAGCAAGTAAGGGGCACTATGTTACTTGGACTTGAGACTTGCACTTTGTCTGCAGTGCTTTACATTACACACTCCTGACCCGTGCACTCTGTACGTTACATAGTCCTGACCGTGGCACCCTGTAAAATACATACTCCTGAAGCCTGCATTCTGTAAGTTACACACTCCCAACCCCTGCATATTATATACTGCTGTACCTGCACTAAGTACATTACATAATCCTGATCCCTGCAGTATATACATTATATACTCCTGACCAATGTACTATTGGCCACACCCATTTATAACCATGTAAATTACATCGCCAATCTTGTCTCCAAATATCACCCAAACCGTACTCTCCGCTCCTCGCACAACCTCCTACTCTCTAGCTCCCTTGTTTCCTCCTCACATGCTCATCTCCAGGACTTCTCCAGAGCTTTCCCCATCCTCTGGAACTCTCTACACCAATTTATCAGACTATCGCCTACTCTGCTCATTTTTAGGCAATCTCTGAAAACCTATCTCTTCAGGGAGGTCTATCCTGCCCTCAGCTGATAATGTAATCTTCTATTCTTCCTACCAGTCCATCCCCCAAAGTTACTACCTTTTGTACTACTAGCCCCTCCCTCTTAGATTGTAAGCTCCAAGGAGCAGGGCTCTCCTAACCCTCTTGTATTGAACTGTATTGTCGCTCTATTGTCTCCCGTTATATTGTACAGCGCTGAGCAAACTGTTGGCGCTATATAAATCCTGTATAATAATAATACCCATATACTCAGTAAGCTTTGTGTGCCACATTTTTGTTCTCAAACCATTCAAGGTATTTTGAGATGTTGGCAACTATGCTTTCATAAGGCATTTCTGCTTTGCTTCCATTTCTGTCAAAATGTAAAATCATATATTAATTTCCATATTGTATTTCAATTATTTCTAGCCTACTCCTATTACTCTGAATGATCTTGACATTTGGAAACTTACTTTCACATTTACTTTCTTGAATTCTGCAACTCATGTTCACTATCCTCTGTGAGTAGGCACTGCTGTGTCACACATTTTACAGAGCCTGCCTTCTGAATTACAGAGGTGCTGAGAGGAGGAGTTTCAGGAGGCGGAGTCAGTACAGAAACCACTGCTTGCTGACAGCAAGGTACCATGGGATATGTAGTCCTTATAAATTGAAAGTAAACAGCAGAGGAGAAGCTGAAGAGCATGCAGAAAATCCAGGAAGTCATGGAAAGAGATGGCCAGCAGATGGGCATCACTCCCAACATAAAAGGACATTTTTCATAAGCTTATATTTTATTGTCAAATATAACTATTGTCTTGCTATTAAGATGCTGTGTTATAAAATGAAAGTGTACGCGATGACTATAGATTTCCTTGAAATGAACAGTACTGGACAGATTAGAAAGTGTACCTTTTCATAACAGTATTTTATTAAACAATACTGCACAATGTCATTCTCACACCTGCCAAAAGATATTTCTTTCTACAAAGCATTCCTTATCTCATGCTACCATTTAGTAGAAATCTACTATTAGATTAGTATCTGGTTTCCTTTTTAATCACATTTTCTTTTAAAGTTGAAATCAATGTTATTATATGCATTACTAGGGAAAGTAAAATTTCTTTTTAAATCATTGTCTACATTTGTTGTAAGAAATTGTCAGGCAGAAAGCTTTTGTTGCTGTGCATCTACTCGAAGTAGAAGAAAACAGTAACGTGTGTTACTAGACAATAAAGACAGCCAAAGATTTCCATTTTAATGAAAACGCCTTTTCCAAGTGCCGTTTATTTCTTATGATATACATATAAAGCAATATCACTTCATTGCAACGTACACAATATTGCCAAAAGTATTGGGACACCCCTCCAAATCATTGGATTCAGGTGTTCCAATCACCTCCATGGCCACAGGTGTAAAAAATCAAGCACCTAGGCATGCAGACTGCATATTTGTGAAAGACTGGGTCGCTCTCAGGAGCTCAGTGAATTCAAGCGAGGTACCCCGATAGGTTGCCACCTGTGCAATCGGTCCATCCATGAAATTTCCTTGCTAGCTAAATATTCCACTGTCAACTGTTAATGGTATTATAACAAAGTGGAAGCAATTGGGAACAAGAGCAACTCAGCCATGAAGTGGTAGGCCACATAATATGACAGAGAAGGGTCAGCGCATGCTGAAGCGCACAGTGCACCAGCTGTCTGCAGAGTCAATAGCTAAAGACCTACAAACTTTGTGTGGCCTTCAGATTAGCATAACAACAGTGCATATAGAGCTTCATGGAATGGATTTTCATGGCCGAGCAGCTACATCCAAGCTTTACATCACCAAGTGCAATGCAAGCATCGGATGCAGTGGTGTAAAGCACACCGCCACTGCACTCTAGAGCAGTGGAGATGTGTTATCTGGAGTGATGAATCACACTTCTCTGTCTGGCAATCTGATAGACATATCTGGGTATGGCAGTTGCCAGGAGAACGGTACTTTCCTAACTGCATTGTGCCAAGTGTAAAGTTTGGTGGAGGGGGGATTATGGTGTGGGGTTGTTTTTCAGGGGTTGGGCTTGGCCCCTTAGTTCCACTGAATGGAAATAAATGAGGTTTCAAGGATCGCCCAAAACCAATGAGGGTAGGACCTAACCAGACATTCTGAGGTAGGGTGTTCCAGAGGATTGGAGAGGTTCTGGAGAAGTCCTGAAGGTGAGCACAGGAAGAGGTAACAATGGATCTAGAGAGCAAGATGTCTTGGGATTAGCAGAGTGGACAGTTTTCTGATTGTGCATCATTAATCTGTTGTTTGTCACTATTTGTTTATCATTGTGTCTCCTTCGTTGGACCAGCCTGGCTGGATTGATGTGAACTGTGTTTCTAAGATACTTATCAATAGCCCCCTCTTTGGAATATATGTGCTTTGGATACCTTGACTACCTTGCTGTTTTTGTGGTGACTTACTTATGTTGAGTCTGGATGGTTCCCATTGGGAAGTTGGTCCTTCTATTTTAAGATTATGTATACAAGACCATTGGCTGTGTATCTGAATTTCCCACCCAAGAGGCAGTGACTTTACTTTGGCCTACTCATTTGCACTTCTATTTGCAACATGTACATGTTATGAATTCCAGTCTACACTACTGAATGATATTACTCTATGACAGCTTAGGAGTAGGTTCAAGTGTACTGATTTTGTCACATGTGCTTCTGAAGAAGGATCGATTCTACATGTGAACTGTAATCGGAATCTTTGCTTGTTGTGAAACCCTGTGTGGAGAGTAATTTTTAATGTTTTAGATTTTTAATGCTACATAATAAATTTGTTATTACGGTACTCAGTTTCTATTCTATATGTCCATACAAAGTACATGACTTTTGCATTTTTGGGTTGGGGGTGCGCGAACACACCCTACCCACACCATTCGTGGCCACAGCTTTCAATCACCAGGTCCTGGCAGGTGATTACTCACCATGCAAAGCAGTGTGCTTACAGTGAAGCACACAGACACAGCCCCATAGTAAACCACACACAGCACACAGTTAACCCTTTGATCACCCCAAATGTTAACCCCTTCCTGCCCAGTGCCATTAGTACAGTGTCAGTGCTTTTTATTAGCACTGATCACTGTATTGGTGTCACTGGGGATGTCAGTGACACCAGGTCAGTTCCCCCCAGTGTCAGAATGCCCACTGCAGTCCCGCTATAAGTCGCTGATCGCTGCCATTACTAGTAAAAAGCAAAAATCCCAGTATATATACCGCCATTTGTAAACGCTATAATTTTCACATAAACCAATTCATTTACACGTATTGGGATTTTTATTTTAGCAAAGACATGTAGCACTGGACAATAGCAAAAAGTCAAAAATAGTTTTTCTCTCAAAATTGTTGGTCTTTTTTTTTTCAATAGCGCAAAAAATAAAAAGCGCACAGGCGATCAAATACCACTGAAAGAAAGCTCTTTTTGTGGGGAAAAAAGGGACGTATATTTCATTAAGGTGCAGGATTGCATGACCGTGCAATTGTCAGATAAAGTAACGCAGTTCTGTAATGCAAAAAATGAAGGGGGGGTAAATCCTCTGGAGGGCAAGTGGTTAATAAAAAAACAACCTTTGAAATGCATACATGAGAAGCAGCCCATGTCCCCAGGGTTCCTAGATTTCATGATGGTTTCTGTTGTGAGCCAAACCCAATGCAGAAACCGACTTTGTTGCTGGTTACTCAGTATTTTAGGGATATACCAGATGTTATTTGAAAATGTGCTAGTCCATGAAAAGTCCATATCACCAACATCACAGCAACATTTCTTTCCTGTTATATGCTGTAGAAACACATCTACTACAGATTGCCAACATGTGTCTAGTCGGCAGGGCAGGATATGGTGATATGGCCTCTTTAATAACTTTAGATGTTAATGTTTCTAAACAAGTAACATGGAATCTTGCTCTAACATATTGTAGTTTTGAGAATCCTGCATTTCCTTTGCCAACTTACAGAATATGTCAGCACTGATATGGCACAGTTGCCTTGAAGGCCATTGACTCATTTTAATGCTTGATTTCATTTTTTTATTCCAGGGAAGTCTGCGAATGGAACCTTCCCATGACTGAGTAATTCATGCATGAGATTGGTCACTGAGCGAGTGATGTTGAGCATAAATACTTTAGATGCGTTACATGTTTATTTAATACCTGTGTGTTGAAGAAGTGCTGCAAAATTCAAGGAATTCAAGGTTTTTCATCTTTTTTGACATCGTATTAAAATGTGGCCTCCTTTAAACATCTGTATATGCTGTTATTAAATGTTACTGTTATAATGAATGTTCCCCAGTTGGAATTTAAATCCAATTCCATTATGGTTGCTTTCTCTATATTAGTACTGGAAAGTGATTTCAAAATTCTGGAGGCGTTTTCTGAACTGTTTCAGCAAATTGTCTTGAAGAATTTCCTATCTATCCATTGAACCATGAACTGATTTTCCACACAGCACTTTGCTTTATATATATATATTTATAGCGCTACTCCCGTACTGTCCAGATCTTGCCCAAAAGCTTTGCCCTGCAGCCAGGCACATACTGTTGGCTTATTCACACATTCCTTCAATGACCAGTCTACAAGTGTTTTTTAGTTTTTATTTTTGGATTACTTGGATAGGGATGGGGAATTAGATATATATGTACATTTGAGGACTTTAGGTATTTCCTTGGATAAGCTATGACGAAGTCCATGGTTTAAGCAAACAATAGTCCTCAGCTTTAAGGCAGCAGTAGTAGTATTGGAAGTAGTATAAACTTGATCAAAGTTCTTTTAGGTAGAGAATTAAGTGGACAAAACTATTAAACTATTTAAAACACTAACTGGTGCCTCCTTTAGCCTTGACCTGCAGCATCAGAAAGGGGGGGGGGGTAATAAGCACACAGTCTCTAGGATCCTTTAGGGGTGTCTGTACTCACAAGGTCCAAGAGCAGATGGTTACCAGACCAGATCTTCAGTAGACGGCCCCTCACTCAGCTTTAGTAGAAACCAGGTCTCAGCATTCAGGCCTTCAGGTCGCCCACCTGAGGTCGCACTGCAATAGCTGCCTGGGAGGGCAATGTGCCTTCTCACAGGCTGGAACAATCCTATACAGTAAAGACCCAGAGCTTAGTGTGCTCACTGAATATATACAGTTACCCAGCATGCCTTCATAGCCAGTCTCTCTGGGATTGGCTGGGCCTGTATCAATATTCATGCTGCCATCTACCTAGCTCCACACCTATCATCCAGAAATTTCTCATACTTTCTGGATGCAGAGGGAGCTATAAGGATGTCAGCAGCTGAGCAGACCTAACTAGCAGAACACAGCAACACTGATGACAGTGTGCAAGTTATGCTTTTATCTAGCAACAATTACATCCACACTGTCTACAGTAGGACAACTAAATGTACCTATCAAAATACAACCAATTCTAACTATCTACATGTAGCACCTATCTAGGAGGGTGCTACATCTATATATAAGGGGTGCACCAATACCGGTATCTGTACTGATACCAAGTATTTTCACGAGTACTCATGAAAAACATCCCCATACCCAAAACTGATATTTTGCGGTGCGATTTGTGTCAATACAAAATGTATTGATGCACATTGCACCTCAAAGAATAGCATGCGATTTGAACAGGAATGCAATTCCTGTCCAAATCACATGCAGTTTCCCTACTGCTCCTGTATGAACCAAGGCTTGTCATAGCCTGAGTTCACACAGGAGTGGTGCAGAAAACTTCCCTGCATGGATCCCATGCTGAGCGGAGAGAGAAGGTTGTGTGGGGATATATAATTTGGTGTCGGCCATCAGGTGGAGGATGGAGGCAGATTAAGTGGCAATGCTCTGATGCTCTGGATTCTCAGCTATAGAACTCGGTACTGTCAACCCTGCACTGAGAGGAGAGAAAACCGCCAGGATTTCAAATCCCCATGGTTTTCTCTCATCTCCTTGCAGGGATGACAGTACAGGCTATACGCCTTTTGATTGGTCAGCATTGTCATGGCCCTGACCAATCAGAAGTCGTCTAGTCCATACTGCCATCCTTGCACTGAGAGGAGAGAATTTCAATTCCCTGTGGCTTTCTCTCCTCTCCTTGCAACTGCATGCGGCAAATGGGAAGGAGGAAAAACAGTGCAAAATTGCAGACCGAGTTCTACAGCTGAGAATCCGGAGCATTGCCTCTTAATCTGCCTCCATCCTCTGCCTGATGGCAGACACCAAGGTATATATCCCCGCATGCCCTTCTCTCCCACTTTCCACTCAGCTTGGGATTGGTCCAGGGAGGTTTTCCACACCCCTCCTGTGTGAACTCAGACGCAGTGAGGAAACCGCATGCGATTTGGAGAGGAATTGCATTCCTGTTCAAATCATATGCTATTCTTTGCGCTGCAATTTGCATCCATACATTTTGTATTGTACTAAAGAAAAAGATACAAGTCAAAGTCATGATTTATATCCAGTGATGATAATGTATTAATTTAGAAAAATCCAATAAACTTTCTTGCATTATCTCTTAATATCTATTTATTCTTTGTATTTGCTTGTATGTCTTTTCCATTCTCTAGGTATATACAGTATACTATATGGCATCAATTTCGTATCTAAGGCTTGATATGATTTTGTACTACAATGGTATGTTTCAAGTAAGTTGCAGTGTACTATCATTATCTTTGTCACTTCTTTATATTTTTTATGTGTGCACAACTTGTGTATGTGTTCACTTCTGCATGCATTTTTACACTCCCTTTAATTTTTTTAGCACTTTTATTCCCAGTACAAGGAATGTAAATATCCATTGTAATAAAAATAAGGTACTACAGGTCCTCTTTATGGAGAGATTTGGGGTCTATAAGACCCCAAACCTCTCCTTTACCTTTAAAAGTAAAAGAAGAAAAAAATGATCTTTTGCTTTAAAAAGTGACGTCATGATGTGGACGGTCCTCCAAGATCATAGAAGTGATCAGAGACAATCTGGTCTCTGATCACCTCTATGGCCAGCTGCTCAAACCACCAGATTATTTCCTGGGCTCGTCGGTGGTAAGCCTGAGAAACACCGGCGAGTTGCAGGAGAAGAGAGAAGACCACTCCTGCCGCTTCTGAAAGCAATCCAGCAACTAATTAGCCACTCAGACTGCTGTCATGAGAAAGAGAATCGCTGGCTGAAAAAAAAATACCGGGATAATGGCTGATAGCTTCAGCCATAACCCCGGTCAATCACTTGCAAACTGCAATATGCATATTTGCAGCAAGTGGATATAATATATATACAGCCCAGATCTAGAAAACTTAATAATCCTTGGAGAGTGGGCCCAAAAAAATGTCAGTAGGCTGCAATCATATCCTGGCTTTCATAGGATGCTCTCACCTTGCTGCCCTCACGAGACTGGGGAAGTCTAGAGATACTGCAATAACAAACAAAACAGAGGACGCACTGGCCTAGTGCATTATCCTTAAAATATGGCTTTATTGTGTAGAAAAGGTTAGTATTATACTCACAAAATCAACTAAAAGTACAAGCTCATCGCATGAAAACAGCACACTGCATCATAGCGTAAAAGGATAATGGATTCTCAACAGGCTGACGCGTTTGGAGGACTTTGTCTGTTCCTCAGAGCTCTGATAAGGATAATGCACTAGGCCAGTGCGGCCTCTGTTTTAAATATACAGCCCAGTCTTGATTGACATGGATGTTATTTGTAATATTGCTTTTCTATCACATCACTTGTTCCTACTTTATGCATTTGTTTGACTGCCTCATGCACAGCGGCCTATGAGTGTATCATACATTCCTATAGCCACCTTATCAGCATCTTGAATTCAAAATAGCACAATAAAATATTTTAGTAATAACACTATAGATTATTAGTAATCACAGTATAGACTGTTGATCTAGGGAGTACCCGATTGCACATCTGAGGCTATCAGGAATTAATTTTTTTTCTTGTTGGAACAAATTGGATCATGTTTTATATTTCCTTTCTCTGGTAGAACTGGGAGGTGAGAATTTTGTTAATGCTGGTTTATATATATACAGTTGTGTTCAAAATAATAGCAGTGTGTTGAAAAAAGTCAATAAAGCTCAAACTCCTTCTAATAGCTTTTATTTCCGTACACACAAATGCATTGGGAACACTACACATTCTATTCCAAATCAAAACATGAAGAAAAATATATCAAATTTGTGTTGTTCCTCTAAAAAAAATTTAAGAAAAGTGAATATTAGACTGTTCAAAAAAATAGCAGTGTTTGTATTCTTCTTTACAAACTCAAACATTCACTATATAAACTGAAAAATGTTTGAAGATTTTTCTTTCCTTTGAATCACTTAATTAATATTTAGTTGTATAAGCACTGTTTCTGAGAACTGCTGTACATCTGTGTTGCATGGAGTCAACCAGCATGACCTCTTCAAGTATTCTGATGTATTCAAACTAATCCATGATCCCTGGTATGCGATAAATAGGCCCAACACCGTAGTATGAGAAACATCCCCATATCATGATGCTTGCGCAACCATGCTTCACTGTCTTCACAGTGTACTGTGGCTTGAATTCAGTGTTTGGGGGTCGTCTGACAAACTGTCTCCGGCCACTAGACCCAAAAAGAACAATCTTACTTTCATCAGTCCACAAAATGTTGCGCCATTTCTCTTTAGGCCAGTCAATGTGCTCTTCGGCAAATTGTAATCTCTTCAGCACGCCTTTTTTTCAACAGTGGGACTTTGCGGGGGCTTCTTGCAGATAGCTTGGCTTCACATAGGCGTCTTCTAATTGTAACAGTACTCACAGGTAACTTTAGACCTTCTTTGATCTTCCTGGAGCTGATTGTTGGCTGAGTCCTTGCCATTTTGGCTATTCTTCTATCCATTCCAATGGTAGTTTTTCACTTTCTTCCACATCTTTCAGGTTTTAGTTGCCATTTTAAAGCATTTGCCATCATTTTAGCTGAGCAGCCTATCATTTTCTGCACTTCTTTATATGTTTTCCCCTCTCCAATCAACTTTTTAATCAAGGTACGCTGTTCTTCTGAACAATGTCTGGAATGACCCATTTTCCTCAGAATTTCAGAGAGAAATGCACTGTAACCAGCATGTACAACATTTGCTGCCTTCCTTCCTTAAATAAGGGCAATAATAGAACTCCACACTGCTGTTATTTTGAACATGCTCCTTTCAATTAGTGATTCAATTACACAGAATCAGAAGCATGCATGTCATGACTGTTGGGTCTGTTGGATTTCTATTACTCTACTACACCTGCTAGTAAATTATTTGCCATGTAGAAATATCATTTCTACCAAAAACAGTAATTGATCAGGTTAGTGATGTCTGACTGCTATTATTTTGAACACAACTATATATATACATATATATATATATATATATATATATACAGTATATACAGTGAGGAACAGAAGTATTTGAACACCCTGCGATTTTGCAAGTTCTCCCACTTAGAAATCATGGAGGGGTCTGAAATTCACATTGTAGGTGCATTCCCACTCAAAAAAATCAGGAAATCACATTGTATGATTTTTAAAGAATTTATTTGTCTTGCACTGCTGAAGATAAGTATTTGAACACCTGAGAAAATCAGTGTTAATATTTGGTACAGAAACCTTTGTTTGCAATTACAGAGGTCAAACGTTTCCTGTAGTTCTTGACCAGGTTTGCACACACTGCAGCAGGGATTTTGGCCCACTCCTCCACACAGATCTCCCCTAGATCTGTCAGGTTTCAGGGCTGTCGCTGAGCAACACGGAGTTTCAGCTTCCTCCAATGATGTTCTATTGGCTTTATGTCTGGAGACTGGCTAGGCCACTCCAGAACCTTGATATGCTTCTTACGGAGCCACTCCTTGGTTATCCTGGCTGTGTGCTTCGGGTCGTTGTCATGTTGGAAGACCCAGCCACGACCCATCTTCAATGCTCTGACTGAGGGAAGGAGGTTGTTGCTCAAAATCTCACAATAAATGGCCCCATTCATCCTCTCCTTAATACAGTGCAGTCGTCCTGTCCCCTTCGCAAAAAAGCACCCCCAAAGCATGATGTTACCACCCCCATGCTTCACAGTAGGGATGGTGTTCATGGGATGCAACTTATCCTTCTTTTTCCTCCAAACACGACGAGTGAAGTTTAGACCAAAAAGTTCTACTTTGGTCTCATCTGACTACATGACTTTCTCCCATGCCCCCTTGGATCATCCAGATGGTCATTGGCAAACTTCAGACGGGCCTGGACATGTGATGACTTCAGCAGGGGAACCTTCCGTGCAATGCATGATTTGAAACCATGACGGCGTAGTGTTCTACCGACAGTGACCTTTGAAACTGTGGTCCCAGCTCTCTTCATGTCATTGACCAGCTCCTCCCTTGTAGTTCTGGGCTGATTCCTCACCTTTCTTATTATCAGTGATACCCCACGAGGTGAGATCTTGCATGGAGCCCCAGTCCGAGGGAGACTGACAGTCGTCTTTAGCCTCTTCCATTTTCTAACAATTGCTCCAACAGTTGATCTATTTTCACCAAGCTGCTTGGCAATTGCCCGTAGCCCTTTCCAGCCTTGTGGAGGTCCACAATTTTGTCTCTGGTGTCTTTTGACAGCTCTTTGGTCTTGCCCATGGTAGTAGTTGGAGTCTGACTGACTGTGGGGTGGACAGGTGTCTTTAAAGAGCTCAGACAGGTGCTACTAAGTTAGATTAATGAGTGGAGTAGAGGTGGACTTTTTCAAGGCACAGTAACAGGTCTTTGAGAGCCAGAATTCTTGCTGTTTCTTAGGTGTTCAAATACTTATGTTCAGCAGTGCAAGACAAATAAATTCTTTAAAAATCATACAATGTGATTTCCTGATTTTTTTTTAATTCTGTCTCTCAGAGTGGGAATGCACCTACAATGTGAATTTCAGACCCCTCCATGATTTCTAAGTGGGAGAACTTGCAAAATCGTAGGGTGTTCAAATACTTCTGTTCCTCACTGTATATACTTTTTTTTTTTTTAATTACTTGAACTCGATGGGCATGTGTCTTACTTCAAACCTGACTAGCTAAATATCTATTTAGTGTATGGTAAGACTCATCATTATCTACTTTTCTGTGTATCAGAAACAAAAGTGGCATCAGGTAACACTGTTTCTACACTTGTGCCCACTACTAGTGGCTGCTGGTGCTACCACCAAAAAAAATAAAAATAAAAAAATTTAATTTTCCTCCTTTCCTTACCCGAGAGGCGGTCCACTGAAAAGTCCCCAGACAGCAGACTGGCTAAAGTAACAAAGAAAAAAAATCAGTTATAATGGGGGTGTCACAATAGGAGGAAGACACTTTTCATACAACATTCTTCAATTAGTTTCTTTCTTTGCCCTTTTTACGGCATTTGCTAGTCCAAGAAGGGTGCAGAATCTTGGGATTGGTTGAGCAGAGCTATTTGATTGGTTCATTAATCTGCATCTGCACTACTAATGACTTCCTAATTGTATAAAGCTTCTTTTAAGTACATCTGTGATTTGCCCATGCAGAACAAAACACCATGTTCACGTTAATCATCCCACACCAGCATGTAGCTTTCTTTTATCCTCCCTCTGTTTAGTTTAATCCAATATTATTAGAATTTGTATACAAAGGTATGCAATAAGTAATATGTATAATCCCAGTTTGTGTGGACGATGCTTGATGGCCAGTAGATGTAATCTGATGATCTATCAGATTACAAGAACAATGGGGTTGGTTTACTAAAGGCAAATAGACTGTTCACTTTGTAAGGGAAGTTGCAATCTGCAGGGAAATGAGGTGAAGCTCTGCTGACCTCCATCATCCAATCACATGCAAGGAAAGATGACTTTTGTTTCTTGCATCTGATTGGGTTTTTTTAGCAAAGTAAATCTTCATCGTATTCACTAAGCTCTGGGACAAATTCCCTTGCAGAGTGTAACTTCACTTGCAAAGTGAATAGTATAGTTGCCTTTAATAAACCAACACCATTATTACATTACAAGGTTTAGAACATGGAAATCATGAATTTTGGAAAGTAATGTATTATAGGTAATATATACAGTTGTGTTCAAAATAATAGCAGTCAGACATCACTAACCTGATCTATCACTGTTTTTAGTAGAAATTATATTTCTACATGGCAAATAATTTACTAGCAGGTGTAGTAGAGTAATAGAAATCCAACAGACCCAACAGTCATGACATGCATGCTGCTGATTCTGTGTAATTGAATCACTAATTGAAAGGGCCATGTTCAAAATAATAGCAGTGTGGAGTTCTATTAGTGAGGTCATTCATTCTTTGAAAAACAGGTGGCAATTATTGCCCTTATTTAAGGAAGGAAGGCAGCAAATGTTGTACATGCTGGTTACAGTGCATTTCTCTCTGAAATTCTGAGGAAAATGGGTCATTCCAGACATTGTTCAGAAGAACAGCGTACCTTGATTAAAAAATTGAATGTTTGAGTTTGTAAAGAAGAATACAAACACTGCTATTTTTTTGAACAGTCTAATATTCACTTTTCTTAAATTTTTTTAGAGGAACAACACAAATTTGATATATTTTTCTTCATGTTTTGATTTGGAATAGAATGTGTAGTGTTCCCAATGCATTTGTGTGTACGGAAATAAAAGCTATTAGAAGGATTTTGAGCTTTATTCACTTTTTTCAACACACTGCTATTAATTTGAACACAACTGTACATAATCAGGGCTTTTTTTCAGCGGGAAGGCGGGGGAACACAGCATTAATAGACCCTCCAGAACTCCATTCAGTGCTGAAGGGTCTATTGATGCTGGCTACAGGGGATCTATTATAACTGAGTGATTATTTGTTGCTTTAGAGGTCTATTGTTGCTGGTGGGGGATATATTTTTGCTGGAGGGATCTTATGTTGCTAACAACTCAATAATTGCCGGCAGGGATCTACTGTGGAGGGAGAGGTCTATTGTAGCTGGCTTCTGGAGGGTCTATTGATGCTGGCTGCTAGAAGGTCTACCATATTGTTATATAGGGGGTTTAGTGTTGCTGGGGGGGTGGTATTTTTGGGAGGGGTTCAGTTGCTTCTGGGGAGATCTATTGTTGATGGATGGAATTTATTGTTGTCGGATGGGATCTATTGTTGCTGATGGGATCTAGTAGTGCTGTGGGTCTATTGTTGCTAGGGAGACGTATTGCTGCTGGAGGGGGCCTATTGTTGCTGGGGGTCTATTATTGCTGGCTGTAAAGGATCTTGCTTGAAGGTGGGTAGGGGCTGGAGGCAAGGGGTTACTCAAAAGGCACATCTTCTCTGAGAAAAAAAGCCCTGTACATAACTGAGATTGAAAGGAAATAGAGGATTAGATGGCTCACTGATATTTCTAATACAATGGCTACAACAACAAAAGTGATAAAGAAAAGAAAGGAAAGAATAAAAAAGTGAAAGGAAAGAGGATGGGGAGGAAAGTGTGGGCCCACTGCACTGTTTTGCTGCCTGGAGTAGGTGAAGCCATCCTGCACAAACTCCAAAAGTTCAAGTCAAAGCTTACATGGGATTATGGACTCCTCCCATTTGACAGTGCTTGTTGAGTGGCCCAGCACCATCACATGGAGTGAATCACATACCCAGTAGTACCAGGTATTTTATTTCCTCTTCGAAGCTAAACAAAGTAGTTGTTAAACAAACTCATGCAATAACATATAAAAAGTTAAATGTTAAAAATTACTATGAATACACCGTAGATTTAATCCTTTTTCTTGGATGACAGATGGTTTTGAGCATTTGAATGATTTTAAAAATAAGCATAAAGCATTCTGTAGAATTAGATATTTTATAAACAGTATTATGTTCTCTAAAGTATTGTACTCGGGTATGTAATTTTATCACTCGAGTTAAAGAATGTCTATAAAACAGAAATAACCACATCCTTAAGGCACTGAAAAAAAATGGACCCCTTAGACCACAATGGCACTCATAGACTCTTGACATTTCAGTACCATAGTGCATACTATATTTCTAGAACAACTAAAGATATTTTGTATCTGGAAACACAGCTGTGCCTAAAGCGGCATCTTTATATACGGCAGGAATCTCTACCCTGCTGGGAAACATCTTTACTGGTTCTTTACTGTAATGTTTGTTATTAACATACATCTCCACCTCGGTACCAAATCTGAAAATGTAAATCAAGACAATGAAAACAGTTCTGTAAACAGCATTTAATCGTGTTGCATTATGTTTGTATAATTTTTTCAAATATGCATTGTGCCTAATGAGAGGTATTAAAATTTTGCTAATTGCTGTGAAGTAACTGCATATAGTTAGTTCTTGCACTCTGTGGACATATAAAAAAATTTGATGCATCTATATTTTCCTCACATCATAAATCTAAATATGAGCATTGGGGGAATGGATGTTGTGATATTTCATATGGTGTTCATACTAAAACAGATCACATTTTTGTTGTAAATCTTTTTATTAAAGTTTTTCATTAACCACTTGCCCTCCAGAGGATTTACCCACCCCTTCATAATCAGGCCATTGTTTGCGTTACGGCGCTGTGTTATTTTAACTGGCAATTGCGCTGTCATGAAACCCTGCACCCAAATTAAATTTACGTCTTTTTTTTCCCACGAATTGAGCTTTCTTTCAGTGGCATTTAATCGCCTGTGCGGTTTTTATTTTTTGCGCTATAAGCAAATAAAGACAGACAATTTTGAGAAAAAAACAATATTTTGAACTTTTTGTTATTAAACATGTCCAGTAAAAAAATTTAAAAAATCAAATTTCGTCATAAATTTAGGCCAAAATGTATTCTGCTACATATCTTGGCTAAAAAAAATCCCAATACGTGTAAATTAATTGGTTTACATGAAAGTTATAGCGTTTACAAATGGTGGTATCGATAATGGGATTTTTTTTTCTACTAGTAATGGTGGTGATCAGTGACTTTTAGTGGACTGTGGCAGACATTCTGACACTGGGGGGAACTAACTTGGTGTCACTGACACCCCATGACACCAATACAGTGATCAGTGCTAAAAAAAAAAAAGCACTAACACTGTACTAATGGCACTGGGCATTAAGGGATTAATGTGAGGGGCGATAAAAGGGTTAACTGTGTGCTGAGAGTGTTTTACTAGGGGGCGTGTTCTTCACTGTAAGCACACTGATTGGGATGGCTGTACTGTACACAGTCATCCCCAGGAGTGTGCTCATGCTGACAGAGAGGAAGATTGTAAACAAAAAAATCTTCCTCTACGTCAAAGATGCTCAATAATCACCGGTCGCTGGTGGGTAATTACCGGACGGAACCTGGTGATTGACATCTGCAGCCGCAATTTGCAGCGTGGGTAGGGCGCGCGCCCCCTACCTGGAAATGCAAAATCACATATATATATATATACGTGATTTTGTGCCCAGGTGCCGCCCTGTAGCAATATATCTGCTATAGAGCAGTCCTTAAGAAGAAATGACAAACAACAGAGGGTTGCATTTATGCAGGGAGGCCTCTGGTAGAAAACTTACCAAACAGACATACAATCCAGTAAGGCCTTTGTAAAGGGCAAGTATAGAAAACAGAGATTATTGTAACCTCTCTAGTCACTGAATTTAAAGCGGTATAAAACCCCAAAACAGAAATGTAATATATTTAATTTTACCATTCCACAAATGTAATGGCTGCATAAGTTTCCCTTTTCTTTGGATTTTTTCCCCTTTATTTTAACCTGATGATCCAGTCATTAAGTGTCTTAAGAAGTCTCCGCTTTGGATGGACGAGCAATGAAGGTACCTTTTGAACAGCAGCACTGTTTGTCTGGTCAGATTTAGATGGCCCTGACTAACAAACTAAAGATGAACTCCAGCTAACACTTTTACCGGTTCTGCGCTGCCCTATAGAAGAAATACTGCTACAGGGCAGCACGGGTGCGCAAAATCACGTATATATATATATATATATATATATATATATATATATATATATATATACATACACAGTTGTGCTCAAAATAAAAGCAGTCAGACATCACTAACCTGATCAATCACTGTTTTTGGTAGAAATGATATTTCTACATGGCAAATAATTTACTAGCAGGTGTAATAGAGTAATAGAAATCCAACAGACCCAACAGTCATGACATGCATGCTGCTGATTCTGTGTAATTGAATCACTAATTGAAAGGGGCGTGTTCAAAATAATAGCAGTGTGGTGTTCTATTAGTGAGGTCATTCATTCTTTGAAAAACAGGTGGCAATTATTGTCCTTATTTAAGGAAGGAAGGCAGCAAATGTTGTACATGCTGGTTACAGTGCATTTCTCTCTGAAATTCTGAGGAAAATGGGTCGTTCCAGACATTGTTCAGAAGAACAGCGTACCTTGATTAAAAAGTTGATTGGAGAGGAGAAAATATATAAAGAAGTGCAGAAAATGATAGGCTGCTCAGCTAAAATGATGGCAAATGCTTTAAAATGGCAACCAAAACCTGAAAGATGTGGAAGAAAGTGAAAAACTACCATTCGAATGGATAGAAGAATAGCCAAAATGGCAAGGACTCAGCCAACAATCAGCTCCAGGAAGATCAAAGAAGGTCTAAAGTTACCTGTAAGTACTGTTACAATTAGAAGACGCCTATGTGAAGCCAAGCTATCTGCAAGAAGCCCCCGCAAAGTCCCACTGTTGAAAAAAAGACATGTGCCGAAGAGGTTACAATTTGCCAAAGAGCACATTGACTGGCCTAAAGAGAAATGGCGCAACAGTTTGTGGACTGATGAAAGTAAGATTGTTCTTTTTGGGTCTAGTGGCCGGAGACAGTTTGTCAGACGACCCCCAAACACTGAATTCAAGCCACAGTACACTGTGAAGACAGTGAAGTATGGTTGCGCAAGCATCATGATATGGGGATGTTTCTCATACTACGGTGTTGGGCCTATTTATCGCATACCAGGGATCATGGATCAGTTTGATTACATCAGAATACTTGAAGAGGTCATGCTGCTTATGCTGAAGAGGAAATGCCCTTGAAATGGGTGTTCCAACAAGACAACGACCCCAAACACACCAGTAAACGTGCAACATCTTGGTTCCAGACCAACAAGATTGACGTTATGGAGTGGCCAGCCCAATCCCCGGATCTTAATCCAATAGAAAACTTGTGGGGTGACATCAAAAATGCAGTTTCTGAGGCAAAACCAAGAAATAGAGAAGAACTGTGGAATGTAGTCCAATCATCCTGGGCTGGAATACCTCACAGGTGCCAGAAGTTGGTTGACTCCATGCAACACAGATGTACAGCTGTTCTCAGAAACAGTGCTTATACAACTAAATATTCATTAAGTGATTCAAAGGAAAGCAAAATCTTCAAACATTTTTCAGTTTATATAGTAAATTTTTGAGTTTGTAAAGAAGAATACAATATTTATTTTATTTTTTTATTTTTTTGAACAGTCTAATATTCACTTTTCTTCATTTTTTTTAGAGGAACAACACAAATTTGATATATTTTTCTTCATGTTTTGATTTGGAATAGAATGTGTAGTGTTCCCAATGCATTTAAGTGTATGTACATAAAAGCTATTAGAAGGATTTTGAGCTTTATTCACTTTTTTCAACACACTGCTATTATTTTGAACACAACTGTATATATATATATGATTTTGCAGTTCCGGGAAGAGTTGAGCTGCGCTTGCGCCCTAACCATGCTGCCATTCACGGCTGCAACTGTAAATCACTGGGTCATGGACAGTGATTACTCATTGGCACCTGGTGATCGCCGTGTATCTCCGATGGGGGAGAGACCTGTTTATAAACAACACAGATCTCTCCCCTGTCAGCTCCTGCACACTGCTTTGTATGGCTCTACATAACAGAGCCATACACTGGAGTGTGCTTACAGTGGAAAGCACATACACAGCACATAGTGAAACAGCACACAGCACACAGCACACAGTCAAGCCTTTGATCGCCCCACATGTTAACCCTTACTGCCCAGTGCCATTAGTACAGTGTCAGTGCTTTTTATTAGCTTTAATCACTGTATTGGTGTCACTAAGGATGTCAGTGACACCAAGTCAGTTCCCCCCAGTGTCAGAATGACCGCTGCAGTCCCGCTATAAGTTGTTGATCACCCGTTGTAAACGCTGTAACTTTCATGTAAACCAATTAATTTACATGTATTGGGATTTTTTTTAGCAACGACATGTCACAGAATACACTTTGGCCTAAATTGATGATGAAATTTGATTTATTAAATTTTTTTACTGGACGTTTAATAGCAAAAGTAAAAAATATTGTTTTATTCTCAAAATTGTCGGTCTTTTTTTGTTTATAGCGCAAAAAATAAAAAATACACAGGTGAACACATACCATAGAAAGAAAGCTCTATTTGTGGGGAAAAAAGGATGCAAATTTCATTTGGGTGCAGCATTGCATGACCACACAATTGTGAGTTAAAGTAACGCAGCGCCGTATTGCAAAAAATGGCCTGGTCAGGAAGGGGGGGGGGGGGGGTAAATCATCTGGAGGGCAAGTGGTGAAGTAGTTACAGCAACAGTTTTTCTTCCTTCTGGGATAAAGGTTTTACATAAATTAACAAAAGCTGACTATTGTAAACACCCCTGTCAGGGTTAGATGGGTTGTCTCAGCATTCCAGATACCACTTTTGCTGGACAGCTTTGTCTTTTATAAATTTAATTGAATTAAATTGAAAATTGAAAAATATTTGACTTACTGGTTAGATCACCAGGTGGAAAAGGGAAAAAAGCCTAAACAATTAAAGAGAATTAAGTCACCACACTAATAATTTGTAAGCTATGAATGAACAGCTCACAGCAGCGTGAACAGAGGAGTAGGAATAGATCTTGGGCACAACAGAGCATCTTGTGATCAGACTTTTATAGGAATATAAAAGGCAATAGTCCATGGCTGCTGGGGATTTATCAATCCAAAATACCCACACAGCTTAAAATTTTCATACATTGACTCTATTTATACATGTGTTCATGTATATTGGTAGGTTAGAGCAGCCAGTTTCAACCAGGGTTCCTTGAGGTTTCTTTAGGGGTGCCTTGGCAAAATGTCTAAAAATTGCCCAAAATTTGTATACAAGCCAGCGGGTGGAACAAGCCTTCCTCTTAGTTACATAAAGCCAGAGGTTTTCATGTGCATCATTACGACCTTCTAGCCGCCGTCATCCTGACAACCGATTACATTACATTAAGGAGCATGTTGGTTGCCTGCACAGCATCTTTGTTTGACTCTCCCCTACCCATCTACGTCAGTGCTGGGGTCACAATAGCTGAGTGATGGAGAAAAACTGAGGGAGAATAGAAACATTGGAATACTAGTCAGTACCAGTGTGCAAAAGGGTATATGATGTGGAAGAATAAATCACCTCTATCATTGGGTGTCCTACGTGTGTGGATGTTGCTGCGTTACACTGCATTTTTACATTTTAGAATGGGGTGCCTCGAGACTGTCCATAATTTTAAAGAGTGCCTTGAGACTCTCCATGATTTGAATGGGTGCCTCAAGACTGTCCACCATTTAAGAGGGTTTCTTGAATGAAAAAAGGTTGAGAAACACTGAGTTCACCTTTTTTTTTCCCAGAAGAAGAGAAATGGAGAGTCTGGGTTTTTTTTTCCCCAGCACATGGCAATAGCTTTCCATGCATAGAAGTGGAGTAGACCAAGCAATGTCCTTTCAGCAGTACTAGGGGGCCAAGTCTTCTACAAGGCCTTGGAGAAAGACTGAGGTACACCGTCATTATACAATTCATCACATACTGTCAGAAAGCTGGGAACATCTAGGGAAAAAGTCCTAAATAAGTGGAAAAGGTGGCCCTTTTTCAGCTCACAACTACAAATGGGAAAGATGGCAGGATGCAATTATTATTGAAGCGTTGTGGCATGAAGTATGCTCTTTGAAGTCACAGATGGAACTTTTACCAAATTAAAAATTATATACATTTTATGTGAAGGGGTGTCATTTTTATGATTATTAAGTACGCTAACCCATAGCAAGCACTGAGAATAAATCTTTTTGGTCCCTTTTTCACCTATCTAGTGTCTTGTGGTGTGTTACTGCATGCATGTGAATATATGGAATTTCTCAATTAACCAGTTCGGCTCCAGAGCAATTTTTATTTTGTTTTTAGCATACATATAAATAACTTAATTTTTGGCAATAAAATTACTTAACCGCCTCCCGCCCGCCATATAAGGTAATGAAGGGCGCAAGGTGGTTCTCTCGTTCTGGGAGGATGTCATATGACCTCCTCCCACTCTAACTGCGCGTGTGCGGCTCCGGGAGCACGCAGCGCGGCAATCGGTGCGCTGTGTCCCTCGGACACAGCGGATCACCAATCAATGGAAAGAGCCGAAGATGTCGGCTCGGTCATGTGATCAGCTGTGTCCAATCACAGCTGATCGCATGTAAATAAGGAAATGCCGATTATCGCCATTTCTCTCCTCACGAGCTGTAACGCTGACAGCTCGAGAGGAGAGCCGGTGATTAACATTCCTCAGAGGGGACATGTACACTGATCATCAGTGCACTGATGATCAGTGTGCCCTGATGATCAGTGTAGCCCCAGCAGTGCCACCTGTCAGTGCCCATCAATGCCAGCTGTCAGTGCTCATCAATGCCACCTGCCAGTACCCATCAGTGCCACATCAATGCCACATATCAGTGCCTACCAGTGCACATCAATGCAACATATCAGTGCCCATCTGAGCTGCTTTTCAGTGTCACCCATCAGTGCCAGTCAGTGCCACCTATCAGTGCTGCCAATCAGTGCCATCTATCAGTGCCAGTCAGTGCCGCCTATCAGTGCTGCCTATCAGTGCCGCCTAACAGTGCCAGTCAGTGCTGCCTATCAGTGCCGCTTATCAGTGCCATATACAGTTGTGTCCAAAATTATTCAACCCCCACTGAAATTGAGTGTTTTGGCCAGTTTGACATTGCTTTTGATCATTCAGTCATCTTGCTTACATTTACATTAAAGAGGCACTTGTAGGTCAGACAAATATAACATAACAGTTATAATGAAATAACCACAAATGTCTTTTCTGTGCTCACAGCATTATCAGTTTTATTCAACCCCCAAGTGACATTCAATCTTAGTACTTAGTACAGCATCCTTTTACAGTTATAACAGCTTTTAAACGTGAAGCATAGCTTGACACAAGTGTCTTGCAGCGATCTACGGGTATCTTCGCCCATTCTTCATGGGCAAAGGCCTCCAGTTCAGTCACATTCTTAGGCTTGCGCACTGCAACTGCTTTCTTTAAGTCCCACCAGAGGTTCTCAATCGGATTTAAGTCTGGTGACTGCGATGGCCACTCCAAAATGTTCCAGCCTTTCCTCTGCAACCATGCTCTAGTGGACTTGGAGGTATGCTTGGGATCATTGTCCTGTTGAAAGGTCCAACGTCTCCCAAGCCTCAGGTGTGTGACGGACTGCATCACGTTTCCATCCAATATCTCCTGGTACTGAAGAGAATTCATGGTACCTTGCACACGCTGAAGCTTCCCTGTACCTGCAGAAGCAAAACAGCCCCAAAGCATGATTGACCCTCCACCATGCTTCACAGTAGGCAAGGTGTTCTTTTCATCATAGGCCTTGTTCTTCCTCCTCCAAACATAGCGTTGATCCATGGGCCCAAACAGTTCTAATTTTGTTTCATCAGTCCACAGAACACTATCCCACAACTTTTGTGGTTTGTCCACATGGCTTTTGGCATACTGCAGTCGACTCTTCTTATTCTTTGGAGACAGCAAGGGGGTACGCCTGGGAGTTCTGGCACGGAGGCCTTCATTACGCAGTGTGCGTCTTATTGTCTGGGCTGAAACTTCTGTACCCACATCTGACAAATCTTTTCTCAGTTCCTCAGCAGTCACACGGGGACTTCTCTCCACTCTACGCTTCAGGTAGCGCACAGCAGTCGAAGTCAGCATCTTCTTTCTGCCACGACCAGGTAGCGTTTCAACAGTGCCCTTTGCCTTGAATTTGCGAATGATGCTTCCTAAGGTGTCTCTTGGTATGTTTAACATCTTTGCAATCTTCTTATAGCCATTGCCCTTCCTGTGAAGAGAAATCACCTCTTCTCTTGTCTTCCTGGACCATTCTCTTGCCTTCACCATGTTTGTAACCACACCAGTAAATGTCTAGAAGGAGCTGAGTATCACAGTCATTTTAAAGCTGCCTAATTGGTGCTTATTATGCTTGATTGCTGCTCGGTGACATCCACAGGTGTTTTCAATACCTGATGGAAAGCACCTGTATGAACCTCTGTTCTTCAGAGTGGTAGTCTTTAAGGGGTTGAATAATTGTGGCAATGAAGAAACCACATAAGAACCATTTACTACTGTATTACATAAACAATTGATGTCATTTTAGTTGCATTTGGGTAGTTACAACGTCCTTGTAGGATTTGATTCTGAATACAATTCCAAATGTACACTATAGTCCCTAAACCCCTTTACAGCATTGGGGGTTGAATAATTTTGGACACAACTGTATGAGTGCTGCCTTTCAGTGCCCATCAGTGATGCCTGTCAATGCCCATCAGTGCCACCAACTAGTGCCTCCATCAGTGCCACCTATCAGTGCCCATCAGTGCAGCCTATCAGTGCCCATCACTGCAGCCTCATCAGCGCACATCAGTGAAGGAGAAAAATCACTTGTTTACAAACTTTTATAACAAAAACTAAGAAAAACATTTTTTTTTCATAAATTTCAGTTGTTTTTGGTTGGTTTAGCACAAAATAAAAAAATCCAGAGGTGATTAAATACCACCAAAAGAAAGCACTATCTGTCTCAAAAAAATTATAAACATTTCATATGAGTTCAGTGTTGCATGACCGCGCAATTGTCATTCAAAGTGCGACAGCACTGAAAGCTGAAAACTGGCCTGGGCAGGAGGGGGGTATAAGTGCCCTGTAGGCAAGTTGTTAAACCCCCCACAACATTATATATTTTCTGAAAGCAGAGGCCCTGTAGAATAAAAAAGTGATAGAAATTTTATGTCACATGATATTTGTGCCACTGTTTATTAAATGCAAATTTTCAGGAAAAATATAGTAAAATGAATTTTAGTGTAAAAACACACAATGGAATACCCATTTTTTTGGTTAAAATATAAAAGATGAGGTTGCATCAAGTAAATAGATACCAAACATTCCATATCTTAAAGTGTTTGTAAAGGCTCAAGGTTTTTCATCTTCATGCATTCTATGCATGAAGGTAAAAAACCTTCTCTGTGCAGCATCACCCCCAGTCCCCCCTAATACTCACCTAAGCCCCCTCTCAATCCAGCGATGTGCACTGGAGTCTCGGATATCCCGGGACTACCTCTTCTCATAGGCTGAGACAGCAGCAGGAGCCATTGGCTCCTATAGCCAGTGAGCCAATGAGAAGACTGAGGAGGCAGGGTAGGGCCAAGCCGTAGCTTTGTGTGTGAATGGACGCATGGAGCAGCGAGTGCCCCCATAGAAAGCTGCTTTCTGTGGGGGCACCCGACAGGAGGGAGGGGCCAGGAGAACCTGCGGGGGACCCAAGAAGAGGAGGATCCAGGCTGCTCTGTGCAAAACCACTGCAGGTTAGAAAAAAAAATTAAGCCTTTCATATCGCTTTTATGTTGAGTGTGCCTGTGATATCGCCAAAAACAGTGCCAACAGTGCCCAAAAATCACCATAGGCAATGATTTAAAAGCCTTTACAGCTCATCAGTTTAGAGTTAACTAGGTGCTCTTGCACTAAAATTATTGTTCTCACTTTGATGTTTGTGGCGATATGTCACATGTTTACATAAGCATGCGCACCCTGGACTTGATGGGGCTTTTGCACAGGTGTGCGGGGCAGTGGAGATTATGACAAATTTTATTTAATCATAATATATTTTATTATAATTTTGTTTTTGTTTACTTTTTGTAATCTATTTTTACTTGATTGCTATCACAAGGGGTTAATGAACCCCTATGTGATAGCACTGGGCAGGTGACAGGTGTGACGATCGCGGCGTCAGACCCTCAGCCCTTCTCACCAACTCGTGACCGAAGGACAAGCCAATCTAAAACCGCACTGTCACGTACATAACAATGCCACGCTCAGCTGCACCCTGCACTAAGATTTTCCAGCTAATGGACCACAACCTATGTACCTGCAGCCTGAGAGCGATTGTTACTAGGTCAGGTTAATTACGCAATTAACCCTTCACACTGCCACCTTTTTGTACAGAGAAAGAGGAAACTTGCCAATATTAGCAATAACACTATGATGTTTGAATAATAGTCTGTATACCACTGTCACCGCAGGCAGAGATATATAGAGGTTTAAAACACACAGTAGCGCTCTTCAGAGACAAGGATTCTTAGTTTGCATTAAAGAGCTTTAGAAACAGTTCAACACTTTTTTAGATAATAGGATTTATTACTAAAAAGGTCAAAAGGGTGCAATAAAAATATTTACAGAAAAAGATGTATCCAATATATACAGTGGGGATCGAAAGTTTGGGCACCCCAGCTAAAAATTTGTATTAATGTGCATAAAGAAGCCAAAGAAAGATGGAAAAATCTCCAAAAGGCATCAAATTACAGATTAGACATTCTTATAATATGTCAACAAAAGTTAGATTTTATTTCCATCATTTACACTTTCAAAATAACAGAAAACAAAAAAATGGCGTCTGCAAAAGTTTGTGGGCACCCTGCAGAGTTAATATCTTGTACTGCCCCCTTTGGCAAGTATCACAGCTTGTAAACGCTTTTTGTAGCCAGCCAAGAGTCTTTCAATTCTTGTTTGAGGTATCTTTGCCCATTCTTCCTTACAAAAGTCTTCCAGTTCTTTGAGATTTCTGGGCTGTCTGTCACGCACTGCTCTTTTAAGGTCTATCCATAGATTTTCAATTATGTTGAGGTCAGGAGATTGTGAAGGCCATGGAAAAACCTTCAGTTTACGCCTCTTGATGTAATCCCCCGTGGATTTTGAGCTGTGTTTAGGATCATTATCCATTTGTAGAAGCCATCCTCTCTTTAACTTCAGCTTTTTCACAGATGGCATCAAGTTACCATCCAAAATTTGCTGAAATTTTATTGAATCCATTTTTCCTTCTACTCGTGAGATGTTCCCTGTGCCACTGGCTGCAACACAACCCCAAAGCATGATTGATCCAACCCCATGCTTAACAGTTGGACAGAGGTTCTTTTCATTAAATTCTGTGCCCCTTCTTCTCCAAACGTACCTTTGCTCATTCCGGCCAAAAAGTTCAATTTTAACTTCATCGGTCCACAGAACTTGTTTCCAAAATGCATCAGGCTTGTCTATATGTTCATTTGCAAAGTTCAAACGATGATTTTTGTGGTGAGGACGTAGAAGAGGTTTTCTTCTGATGACTCTTCCATGAAGACCATATTTGTACAAGTATCTCTTTATAGTGGAATAGTGTACCACAACTCCAGTGTCTGCCAGATCTTTCTGGAGGGATCGTGCAGTCAAACGTGGGTTTTGAATTGTTTTTCTCACAATTCTGCGAGCTGTTCTGTCTGATATTTTTCTTGGTCTTCCAGATCTTGCTTTAACTTCCACTGTTCCTGATGACTGCCATTTCTTAATTACATTCCGAACAGAGGATATTGACATCTGAAAATGCTTTGCTATCTTCTTATAGCCTTCTCCAGCTTTGTGAGCGTCAACTATTTTCAGTTTCAGTTTTCTAGACAACTGCTTAGAAGAACCCATGGTGCTGATTGTTGGGGCAAGGTCAGATGAGTCTGGGCATTTAAAACCTTTGAGATTGACATCACCTGGTCTTCCCAGACAATGATTGAGAACAATCCATGACACTGGCAGG
Organism: Staurois parvus; assembly: GCF_062004578.1. Lineage (NCBI taxonomy): Eukaryota > Metazoa > Chordata > Amphibia > Anura > Ranidae > Staurois > Staurois parvus. The sequence goes on from NW_028318478.1 coordinate 8,445,349, forward strand.
TCTCAGCTTTGCAAAGGGGGCAGTGCATGCTATAAATTCTGCATGGTGCCCAAACTTTTGCAGACGCCATTTTTTTGTTTTCTGTTATTTTGAAAGTGTAAATGATGGAAATAAAATCTAACTTTTGTTGACATATTATAAGAATGTCTAATCTGTAATTTGATGCCTTTTGGAGATTTTTCCATCTTTCCTTGGCTTCTTTATGCACAATAATACAAATTTTTAGCTAGGGTGCCCAAACTTTCGATCCCCACTGTATATATATATATATATATATATATATATAAATACAGAGAGCAATAACACAGTGTAACAGAACCGAACCCCAGATCGCACTTGGGTATTTTCCGTTATACTCCAGCTTCCCTGTCCGAACACCAATCCCCGGACACCACCCGCTGATTCCTCAGGAAATAAGACAGCACCAGACTCTTCTTAAGATAGGAAGTCAACTCCTTTATTTTTACACAAACACAAGATATATACACAGGGTGGGGAAACACAACCAGGAACAGGAAACACATCATCAGCCCGCCCCATCAGTGAAAAGGGCTACAGGAAACACATCATCAGCCCGCCCCATCCAACCAGGACACAGAACAATGGGATGTAGCACATGGCAGATAACAATGGGCAACCACCTGGCAGGGAACAAAGGACAACACACCAATACACAATAGACATTCCAACACCATATTATAACATTTCACTCTGTCCCCTAACAGGCACAGGGTGCCTTAAACATAATGAGGAGAACATGAGCTGACACAGGGGTCCCCCCACCCCCAAAAGTCACTGCCGTCACACACAGCAAAGAGATAACAGAAAGAAGTTTAGGGGGGTAGAGTACTTGCCAAAAATCCTGGGTTAAGGAGATTCCAGTGTCCTGAGCAAAGGGGTGCCTTGTCTCCCAAAGTTGGTTCCGATGTTAAGCAGGGAGAATTCTTCAACTTAACTCTCTGCTCCAAGCATACCAGCCTTTTTCTAGGAACTCAGCAGGGTGTCTCTTTGAAGCAGAGAACCAATCGCCTCATTTGAGGAGGGTGTTGTAGACAGGGAAATCAGACTAGAACCAAAATCCCTCACAAGTTATACCAGAGCAATAACCTTCCCTCGGTACATGTAACATTCTATCCACAGGTAGATTAATATGCAGAATCATCTGCTGAACGTCTAGATATCAAACATGGCATAGTTTACTGTTTCAGCTAGAACTATATGCTTTCTGCTCTCCTGTAGACTTCAACTAGGGGGTGTAAGATATCAGGTGACTTGTATTAAACTGAGCAATCCGAATATATGCTTTATGTTTATGTAATTATTTCCTACCTTAAGATATAAAATTATATAGAAAAGTGGGTTTTTAAATGTGAGTCTGTTTTACGGCTAGCTGGAATGTCTTTAAAGCCCAGTGAAGGACTGGTTTATGGCTTTACAATCCTTTCAGATTGAGAAGCTAACAGACACCCGGGCACCAGCTAATTTGAGATTTATAACCATGAAGCTCTCCAGCTGGGACCTGATGCCTTTTGAACTCAGCATACACACACAGAAACCACGTGTCACTCAACAGAGAGGGAGGGGGGATTGGAGGGAGAGAGATACAAGATGGAGGATCCTTAGAAAGATGGATGACCACGTCCATCTCTGTGCTACAACAGGTACTCCTTATGGAGACATTAGAGGTCTGATAGACCCCAATGTCTCCCCTGCCCTTCACACCATCTAACCAAGCACAGACTGGATTGGTTAGATGTGTCCCCTGGCTGTACAGGCCAGGAAACAGAGCATCTGAAACTGGAAATGACCTTATTTCCGATTTCATTGTTTACATGTGAAATTGAAGGAAGGATTTGCCACGGTCTCACAGCAATCTCCCTCCCCTAGCCGGCGGTTGTGCTCCTGGGCTCTGTTAAGGGCAGGAGATCCTGGGAACCACAGGAGAAGGGGGGACACCAGTGAGAGAGGGTGTGGGGGCACCATGCTGCCGGCTCCGTGACAGTGATCAGCAGCTATGGAGCTGCCACTTTACTTGAACTTTCAGCCAGGATAACTTGACTTTCTTTTTAAGTTGTTATGCAGTCAGGCTACACTCAGGATCTGGGCCTCCAGCTGTCCAAAACACCCTCTTTACAGTACTACAACTGGAATACTGTGCAGGGGAGTGTTGGAACACTGGGGGTCCAGACTGATGTATTATATATAAGAGCAATGGTTCGGCTCTCCACAGACACCCTGTAAAAAAAAAAAGAAGATTACTATATTCTTTACTTCTTATGCGCCCTTTAATCCAGCTTTATAGTTATATTAACACCAAATCCAAAACCACATTGCAATTTAAATACAAAACAAAATGGTATGGCGCTATCCCAGAGATACTGAGACTTCATACACATACAGTGGGGATCGAAAGTTTGGGCACCCCAGCTAAAAATTTGTATTAATGTGCATAAAGAAGCCAAGGAAAGATGGAAAAATCTCCAAAAGGCATCAAATTACAGATTAGACATTCTTATAATATGTCAACAAAAGTTAGATTTTATTTCCATCATTTACACTTTCAAAATAACAGAAAACAAAAAAATGGCGTCTGCAAAAGTTTGGGCACCCTGCAGAGTTAATATCTTGTACTGCCCCCTTTGGCAAGTATCACAGCTTGTAAACGCTTTTTGTAGCCAGCCAAGAGTCTTTCAATTCTTGTTTGAGGTATCTTTGCCCATTCTTCCTTACAAAAGTCTTCCAGTTCTTTGAGATTTCTGGGCTGTCTGTCACACACTGCTCTTTTAAGGTCTATCCATAGATTTTCAATTATGTTGAGGTACAGGAGATTGTGAAGGCCATGGCAAAACCTTCAGTTTACGCCTCTTGATGTAATCCCCCGTGGATTTCGAGGTTTGTTTAGGATCATTATCCATTTGTAGAAGCCATCCTCTCTTTAACTTCAGCTTTTTCACAGATGGCATCAAGTTACCATCCAAAATTTGCTGAAATTTTATTGAATCCATTTTTCCTTCTACTCGTGAGATGTTCCTTGTGCCACTGGCTGCAACACAACCCCAAAGCATGATTGATCCAACCCCATGCTTAACAGTTGGACAGAGGTTCTTTTCATTAAATTCTGTGCCCCTTCTTCTCCAAACGTACCTTTGCTCATTCCGGCCAAAAACTTCAATTTTAACCTCATCGGTCCACAGAACTTGTTTCCAAAATGCATCAGGCTTGTCTATATGTTCATTTGCAAAGTTCAAACGATGATTTTTGTGGTGAGGACGTAGAAGAGGGTACAAGTACAAGTATCTCTTTATAGTGGAATAGTGTACCACATCTCCAGTGTCTGCCAGATCTTTCTGGAGGGATCGTGCAGTCAAACGTGGGTTTTGAATTGTTTTTCTCACAATCCTGCGAGCTATTCTGTCTGATATTTTTCTTGGTCTTCCAGATCTTGCTTTAACTTCCACTGTTTCTGATGACTGCCATTTCTTAATTACATTCCGAACAGAGGATATTGACATCTGAAAAAGCTTTGCTATCTTCTTATAGCCTTCTCCAGATTTGTGAGCATCAACTATTTTCAGTTTCAGTTTTCTAGACAACTACTTAGAAGAACCCATGGTGCTGATAGTTGGGGCAAGGTCAGATGAGTCTGGGTATTTAAAACCTTTGAGATTGACATAACCTGGTCTTCCCAGACGATGATTGAGAACAATCCATGACACTGGCAGGTCTCAGCTTTGCAAAGGGGGCAGTGCATGCTATAAATTCTGCAGGGTGCCCAAACTTTTGCAGATGCCATTTTTTTGTTTTCTGTTATTTTGAAAGTGTAAATGATGGAAATAAAATCTAACTTTTGCTGACATATTATAAGAATGTCTAATCTGTAATTTGATGCCTTTTGGAGACTTTTCCATCTTTCCTTGGCTTCTTTATGCACATTAATACAAATTTTTAGCTGGGGTGCCCAAACTTTCAATCCCCACTGTATATAAATCATAATAAACAGTGTAACTCAGTACTGATTAAACCAGTGAAAATATTGAACCACACATGTGTGATATTATAAAATTAAGGAAACCAAAAAGCCAAAAGAAAGAAACAAAGCCACGGACTGACCAAGAAAAATGGTCAGTGTAATGAAGTGTACAATGGAAATGTGAAAAAACCTCCCTTAATGCTATAAAGTGATGTGCTCCCACAGGGGCGGACTGACAACTCATGGGGCCCCCGGGCAATTGGGGATCATGGGGCCCCTCTGTCCTTGCCCACACTCAAAACACACCCAAAAAAGCCTATAAAAGGTATCAGGGGCATTTTATGGGGCCCCCTACTGACCCCGGGCCCTCGGGAAGTGCCCGAGTATTCGAATGGTCAGTCTGCCCCTGTGCTGCCAGATGTCTGAAAGCGACATCTAATAATGCCTAATAAAGACTGGTGAAAATAAATGATAAGAATCACTCCGGAAGAGTGCTGACCGAGGGACAAGGTCAGTAATGGAACCACAATGAATGGTGAATAATTACTACTTAAAATGGAAGGCTAAAAAGTGATGGCATCCACATATGTGACCCTAATTCCTTAAATGTACAAATGTGTGTGCAACACCACTATCCGTGGGACCAAAAAGGTCCTAAATAATTCTCATAAATAAAGTGAAAATAATGTGACACTTATTCAAAAAGTGACGTTCATAAACAAAACACATGCCCTTTTAAACACACCTCCAATATGATCAATCCTGTACGTGGGAGAAACCCTAAATGATAAAAAAAAACCTTGTGCCTAAAATATGCAAAAATGGTCCCCACAAACCACCAATTTCCAAAAATACAGTAACAATCGTGGCAATGACCACAAGGAAAGTCCACGTGAAGAACAAGTTCTATTGTTATGGAACAAATGCAGGTAACAACTTCAGATGCAGGTGGTCTCAGGAAATGAATCCATCACCTGCTGGATTGCCCCCTCACCTCAACACATAGACCCTGCAGGGCCAATGTGCTAGAAGAAAAAATGCGCCTTGAAGATGCCTCTGATCTTTAATTGGGTCTCAGCAATGATGGTGGTAGCCCCCTGTTCACCAATGAAACTCCTGTCTTCCAGTCTCTCCTTAACCACCTCCAGCCCGCCATATTAAGTAATGACAGGCGCAAGGTGGTTCTCTTGTTCTGGGAGGACATCATACGACGTCCTCCCACTCTAGCCGCGCGTGCGCGGCTCCGGGAGCGCGCAGCGATCGGTGGTGTGCTGTGCCCCTCGGACACAGCGGATCACCGATCAACGGAAAGAGCCGAAGATGTCGGCTTGGTCATGTGATCAGCTGTGTCCAATCACAGCTGATTGCATGTAAATAGGGAAATGACGATTATCTGCATTTCTCTCCTCATGAGCTGTCATGCTGACAGCTTGAGAGGAGATGAGAGGAGAGCCAGTAATCGGCATTCCTCGGAGGGGACATGTACACAGATCATCAGGGCACTGATGATCAGTGTGTCCTGATGATCAGTGTAGCCCCAGCAGTGCCACCTGTCAGTGCCCATCAATGCCAGCTGTCAGTGCTCATCAATGTCACCTGCCAGTGCCCATCATTGCCTCATCAATGCCACATATCAGTGCCTGCCAGTGCACATCCATGCCACATATCAGTGCCCATCTGAGCTGCCTTTCAGTGTCACCTATCAGTGCCAGTCAGTGCCACATATCAATGCCAGTCAGTGCCACCTATCAGTGCTGCCAATCAGTGCCTCCTATCAGTGCCGCCTATCTGTGCCCGTCAGTGCTGCCTATCAGTGCTGCCTAACAGTGCCAGTGAGTGCCACCTAACAGTGCCAATCATTGCCAGTCAGTGCCGCCTATCAGTGCTGCCTATCAGTGCCATATATGAGTGCTGCCTTTCAGTGCCCATCAGTGATGCCTCTCAATGCCTATCAGTGCCACCTACTAGTGCCTCCTCATCAGTGCCCATCAGTGCCATCTATCAGTGCAGCCTATCAATGCCCATCACTGCAGCCTCATTAGAGCACATCAGTGAAGGAGAAAAATCACTTATTTACAAACTTTTATAACAAAAACTAAGAAAAAAATGTGTTTTTTTTTCAAAATTTTCAGTGGTTTTTGGTTTGTTTAGAAAAAAATTAAAAACCCAGAGGTGATTAAATACCACCAAAAGAAATTGCTATCTGTCTCAAAAAATTGATAAAAATTTCATATGGGTACAGTGTTGCATGACAGCGCAATTGTCATTCAAAGTGCGACAGCGCTGAAAGCTGGCCTTGGCAGGAAGGAGGTATAGGTGCCCTATAGGCAAGTGGTTAAAATGCTCCGCTGTATGCAACCATCTCATTGAAACTCTTCTGCTGCCACTTCCATCAATGTCTCCTCTCTGATTCATGTTTTTTTTTCATGTTTTTCAATGTTTTTTTCTGTGCTGACTAATGTGTTTCAGTTATCTCAGTCAAGTTCTCTGCCTTTCCTATGAAACTGTTACAGTATTGTTGTGTGGTGGATTTGAAGAATTGATTGGCTAGTTTAGTATTTCCTGCCAATTTTCTACTGATCCACATAAAAGGGTCCCTTTAGTGCCTCAAGTGAGAGCTGCTCGAAGCACTGTCAAAATGTAGTAGGCTGTTATGCTGCTGGACTGCGCCCCCAGCTGGGGTACCAGTCGGACTGGGAACCTGAGGACTCTTAACTACCCATCTTGCACTTACTGCCTTTAAGGATCTTTGCCAAACAGAGATTATATAGACCTTTTGTGGATTATTTGCCAGTCAGGGACACTTGCCTCTAAAGGACTATGGACTCTGTTATTCTGGTATGATTATCTCATGGGCACTAAAGCTCCTTTCTACAGGAATTCATGTGAGGAGTTGCTTTACAATTACTGTTCCTGTATGTTGCCTTTCATCAGTAAAGTTACTATTAACCATTTAATGGCCTGTCTGAAGTTCCTCTCTTAAGTGGTGTATTGCAGCGCGTATGTAAGTTACAGAAGATACAGTACATTTTAGTCCAGCATGTAGTTTGCTGTCCAGTGTAGGCTATATTGTCATTGCTAGGGAAAACCATACACGTGTCACAGCTTAAAGCAGCCAACCAGCCAGGGAATGGATGACTGCTGTAGGGTGACAGTTACTTTGGTAATGGAGGGGTGTTGTGCTTGTTCCTTTCACTAGCGGCCAGTTCCTCACATTTTGCGAATCACACCTATGGCACAGAGTACCTAGGGACCTAGCCTGGGAATCACAGGAAAGATGTAGAGTTGGCCCCTGAATGAGAGAGAGGGAGCAAACACGTAGGTATGGAGTGAAGTTAATTTACTGTATCCATTAGTAACTTTAGACAGGTCGCTGGGAGCGAGCTGACAAGTGGATGCCGGTACCAGTTCCTAAATGATGAGCATCTGGAAGTTGATGTTCTCTAACTGTAGTACCATTTGTAGTGCTTAGTGTTAACAGTGCAGTCAGTTAGCCATGGGTTAACAAAGGGTTAACTGTGTTCACGTGGCTTGCTTCTAAGTCTTGACTTAAGCCTTAATGCTGACTTTCGCATGAAAGCAAATTCCTGCCTAGAAGCCAGGCAATTAGTGAGTGTAATACTAGTGTCCCCATGAGGTTTCCTAAGCTCAAGGGTGCCACAAGCTTGTTCTTTTGAAAAACAACAAACTTACTGCCTGGATCACCAGATAAAATAGAAAAAAGAAAGCCTAAAAAAGCAAATAAATGCAGTCATCACATCTAAGAAATGGCAAGCTGCTTTTGTAAATACCACTTTAAGGCAGTCTACGTATATAAAATGCACATAAAACCAGACATACATAGTTTTTTTTATAAGGCACTGCTCCACAACACATATATTGTTCACATTATGTATTGTAAGGCAGTGTGCTGAAACACCTGTGCATTGTGCTGCCTTGGCATGATGCACTGAGGTGCCATTCAAAATGAATAGCTTTGAAATGAGACACATAGGTTTTACTATATGGTACCAATATGCATAGTAGACAAGATAGCTTAATTGACTGTAGAAAAAATGTTGACCAAATAGTGACTACAATCCAATCAGATGCAGACACTGTTCGGGTGCTCTGATAGCGCCGGCCAGGGGCGGACTGACAACTCATGGGGCCCCCGGGCAATAGGGGATCATGGGGCCCCTGTGTCCTTACCCAAACTCAAAAAAGCCTATGAAAAAGGTACCAGGGGCATCTCATGGGGCCCCCTACTGACCCCGGGCCCTCGGGCAGTGCCCGAGTTTCCAAATGGTCAGTCATCCCCTGGCGCTGGCTGTCAGAAACAATAGCTTAGAAGAGAGATTCATCCATCTGCATTATTAGCTGCATGTTTCTTTTGTTCAGTGCACAGGTTACATCTATGGCCAGCTTAAATGATCTGAATACAGTAAAGGACAATCTAAACAGTTGCCACTGCACTTTGTATATTATTGTTCTGTTTTACAACATCTTATTAGGTAAACCATCCATTGCATATTATTTTTAATGGGGCTGAAAGTAGAAACTACCAGCATGTAACTCAATGTACCTGTACATTGTTTTATCTGCATAATTTAAGCATTAACCCAAGTCTCACAGTTAATTGAAAAGCCTAAGACCTTTTCAGCCTTCCCTTACAATGAATACAAAGGCAGGCGCTGTAATGGTAACAGTTTATTAGCTGCTAGTGTTCTTATTTACAGCAGACCTTAATGTAACATCTGATCCAAGACATAAAAGAATGCATGTACAGTATTATTGTCAAAGACTATATAAAATAAATAAATCAATATTAACAAAGGTAGTAATAGCCCAAGTAGCAGTGGTGTGTAGAGGCCCATAGCAAGCAGTCAAATATACTGTATGCTGCCATTGGTCCATCCAAAAACGCTAGTAGCTAATTTTGAGTGATGACCATGCAATGCTGCAAATTACTATAAACCAGTTCCCAACCGCGCTATAGCCGAAGGATGGCTACAGCGCGGTTGTGTAATCCTGAGACAATGCCGATAAACGTCATTCCAGAACACGCCTCCCTGCTCGCCCCCAGCGGCGCACACCCGGCGCTGCCGGTGATCAGCTGTGTCCAATGACACAGATCACTGGGTAAATACAGTTGCCGGTTATCGGCTGCACTTTCCTCACGCTGTCACAGCGTGAGGAAAGTACTGCCGAGAACCGGCAATTGTCAGCGAAGGGATCGGCACTGATCATCAGGGCACTGATGATCGGTGCCACCCACCTGTGCCCAGCAGTGCCACCTACCTGTGCCCTGCAGTGCCAGCCAGCAGTGCCATCCACATGTGCCCTGCAGTGCCACCCACCTGTACCACCCACCTGTGCCCATCAGTGCCACCCATCTGTACCATGCAGTGCCACCCACCTGTGCCTATCAGTGCTGCTTATCAGTGCTGCCCATCAGTGCCACCCGTCAGTGCTGCCCATCAGTGCCACCCATCAGTGCCCAGCAGTGCCGCCCATCAGTGCAGCATCACCAGTGCAGCCCATCAGTGCCTCCTGTCAGTGCCCATCAGTGTTGCCTATCTGTGCCACCTCATCAGTGCTGATCAGTACTGCCTATCAGTGCACATCAGTGTTGCCTATCAGTGCTCACCAGTGCTGCCCATCAGTGCTGTCTATCAGTGCAGCCTCATCAACACACATCAGTGATGGAGAAAAATTACCTGTTTGCAAAATTTTATAACAGAAACAAAGAAAAACTTTTTACTTTTTAATTTTTTGGTCTTTTTTTCGTTTATAGTGCAAAAAAATAAAACACCCAGTGGCAAGTAAATACCACCAAAAGAAAGCTCTATTTGTGTATTTTTGCTACATTGTATGGGTACAATGTAGCATGACAGCGCAATTGTCATTCAAAGTACGACAGCATTGAAAGCTGAAATTTGGCCTGGGCAGGAAGGGGGCACAAGTGCTGGTAGGCAAGTGGTTAAAACATCCATATTCATTTCTCCATGTTTACAGAAACTGTTGCCAACCATGCAGCTTATAACTAACTCTTCATTGTATAAATATAAATCCTACTCCCCCTGTCCCCTTAGACCCAACAGATTGTGATCTTACCTAGAAATGATGCAAGGGGCCGCTAAAAACATCTGCTCTTCCTATTACTGCTATATATCCAGGGGCGGACTGACCAATTGGGAACTCAGGCACTGCCCGAGGGCCCTGGGTCAGTAGGGGGCCCCATGAGATGCCCCTGGTACCTTTTTCATAGGCTTTTTTGGGTGTGGATGAGGACACAGGGGCCCCATGATCCCCTCTTGCCCAGGGGCCCCATAAGTTGTCAGTCCGCCCCTATATATATCACTCTTCTCTGCACAATTTAGCATTCAGGTTGGTTAGAGACAAAGGCCATTGGCTAAGCCATGTCAAAATTTTCATATCACTGACAATGCTGCTAAGTATGTTTAGGATACACATTTTTGTGGAAAAAAAGGAGTGCAACTGAAACATCAGATATCGCATATTATGAAGGCACCACAATGTTTCAATGCTGGGGAATGGGAAGGTTCATGTTAAAGTGATATTATGATTTAGTTTTATTAAATAACAAACATTTTATACTTACCAGCTCTTTTGTTGCACAAAGCAGCCAATATTCTCCTCTTCTTGTGTCCCCCGTCAGTGCTCCTGGCCCCACCCCCCCTGCCAAATGGCCCTACAGCAAGCAGCTTGCTATGGGGACACCTAAGCAGACTCACTCCCAAGCCGTTGCTTTGCATGTATATTCACACACAAAGCTGCAGCTCGGCCCCTCACCCTCTCTCCCCTCATTGACTCACTGGCTGTGATTGACAGCATCGAGAGCTAATGGCTCCCACTGCTGTCTCAGCCAATGAGGAAGGAGAGTCCCCAGAGAGCCAAGGATCTTGTGCACATCGCTGGATTGCAATGGGGCTCAGGTAAGTATTAGGGGAGGCTTGGGGGCACTGCTACACACAGAAGGTTTTTTACCTTCAAGCATAGAATACATGAAGGTGAAAAAACCCTGAGCCTTTACAACCATTTTAAGTAGCCCTGGAAGGTTACGGAAAAAACTAAAACCATATTTGAATCCAAGACAGCTTACTTTTCCTTAGATGCTGTAGCTGAATTTTTTCCTTTTTTCACTTTTTTTCTTTTTTTTATTCACCTAGTGATCCTGCCAGTAACACACTTCCTGTCCTAGGGTGACAACTGTACTGTATCTAGAAGGAGCAGCAATGTCACCCTAAAAAAGAAGTGTGTTCTTTTTTAGAATGTCCTCAGAAGCAAGAAGTACAAAAAGCTATCAGCTCACAAGATTTCTGTCTGGATGAGCTTTTTTTTTTTTGCACTTGTCAAACAGATGAATCAAAATGTTTTCAATGGTATATCTAGGCCCCTTTCACACTGACCGCATCTGGTTTTGCTCAGCAGGAGATCTGTCCACTGATTCCCTGCTGAGCTGAGTGGAGCTGCAGGATGACAGGTTTTTATGCTAATTATATTATTATTAACCTGCACTCAGGACAGATAATCCATGAGAAACAAAAAACAACAGATGTGTGTATCCCAGTAAACAATGGGATATGCTCTACTATTAAAATAAATACAAGGGCTGCTGCTCCTATAAAGGGTATGACCCTCATTAACTATACAACATACATTTAAGAGCACTGCCAAATATAATGTATAACCAAAGCAAAAACAAAAACAAATTAATATATATCATATATATAATACATGAAATAAAGTCTTTAGTGTCAAACTTATTGCTAAAATAGTTCACGTGCTGCTTTCGTTTAAACTTTGTGATTGATGCTCTGTGCTCCCCACCAGTGGTCCCAATCACTCACCAGCTGTTGTAGACACTACAAGATTCAGCAGACCCAGACTTGCCCCACCAAAGCGAGATAGACTCTTGTTTAATTCTAAGAGTCCACAACAGCTGGTGAGTGAGTGTAACCACTGGTGGGGAGCACAGAGCATCAATCACAAAGCTTAAATGGTAGCAGCGTGTGCACTGTTTTAGCAATAAGTTTGTCAATAAGGACTTTATTTCATGTATTATATATATGATAAATGTTAATTTGTTTTTGTTTTTTGCTTTGGTTATACATTATATTTGACAACGCTCTTAAATGTATGTTTTATAGGTCCATGTTTTTTCCGGATCGCAAGTAGCCAAGTGTAAACGGACACAAGCTAGTTTACATACCCATAGAGAAGACTCAAGGGTCCGGTAGGGTCCGCCTGAAAAACGGACTGAAACGGGCCTAACAGTCCATAAGCGAGTAAAGAAGATACATTTACTGTTGAAATTTACAAACACTTTATCAGCTTGTGCAAAAAATTTTAAAAAGTTCACATTCAAGTTTAAATGGAAAAAAAAACATCAGAAAAAAACAATATTGAGTGTTAATAACGCAGTCAATGCAAGTTAAAACTTTCACTATTTATAAATGGATGAATAGGGCTCAGTAACGGAATGTTTTAAATAAATGCACCTCAGTGATTCAAGAAGTACATAGTAGTGAATGCAAGGGAATTAAACTCTTTTAATGTTAGTAAATATACAAAGTTAATAGTGAAAATCTTGATTTATACACATGACAAGGAAGGAAAAGGGTCTTATTATTTTTGTTGGGATGTACCAAAATGCAGAATTGTTTTTGCAAGCTGCAGGTCAATATTACAACTATTTGCCTTTAATAATTTCCTGCAAGTGCCTTAGAAAAATGGCAAAAGGTTATTGACATCACCATGGAGGAAAAAACTGTGATTTTTATTCTCTGGAGAACAGATTATACATCAACCAATAAATTAAATCTCCTAGAGTATTTCACATGAGTATTGATCAGTGGAAGGCTTTGCATTATGGGAACCTTGGTTACTGTCCTTTCTATCTTTTGCACAAAGCATTGCTGGCTCCAAGGCATAAAGCAAATTGCTCTCTAATGTACAGCATGCTCACCCTCTTGTCTCATTATTTCACGTAGTGAGGCAGCAAAGAGCTTCATGAAATGCTCTTAGCATCTCAAATATTCTAAATATTACACATCATTTGGATGAATGGCTGAAAAAGGTAGGCTTCAATGCCTGTGTCTTTCTGTTAAAGAACACTAATCCAAAATTAAAAATGTAAAAAAATCTAATTTCACTTTCCTATACCTGCTTATTCACTTAAATAATAATCTGCTCTTGTTGGTATATTAATAAAATGGAATTACAAATGCAGGGGCACCACTGTCATCAGTATAGCGGGGAATTCTTATATTTTTCTGTGAGCCCCAAATATTGCAGTTAAGGGGGGGGATTGTGATTGCATCAAGTTAAAGACATGGCAACGTTTTTAGAAATGAGAATAGATAGTGAGAGGCTTGTGAGGATGGTTGCAATACACAGATGCAAATAGGGCAAAGTTTACAACATATGGGCAATGGTGGTAATACACAGATAACAAACTAGCAATGATAATAGTATACAAGCAACAAACAGGAAATCTTAGCAATACATGGGCAACCATCTGGCAATGGTGACAAAATACAGGCAACAAACTGGCAATGGTGACCATATACTAGCAACAAACTGTCAATGGAAACTGTATACAGGACACAAATAGGCAATCATAGCAATACACGAGCAACAAAATGGCAATGGTGACAGTATACAGACAACAGACTGGCATTTATTACAATACATGGGCAACAAGCTGACAATGGTGACAATATACAAGTAAAAAACAAAAATAGCAATCATAAAAATATGGGGGCAATGAACTGGCAATAGTGAGAATATACAGGCAACAAACCAGCAATCATAACAATACACTGGCAACAAACTGTAAAAAACTATAATGTACAGGCAACAAACTGGCAATCATAATAATACATGGGCAACAAAAAAGATTGGCTATACAGTAAAAAATAAAGTATTGTGGGTACAGTGCTTTAGAAAAAGTCCTGCTGCTAGAATTTAACAGTAATGTATGTAAAACACATCTAAAATGTTTAGTACCCAGAGCAACATGGAGAGCTTGGAGTTTAAGTTCAAATGTATGTTTATTCATCTTTTGTACATTTACTCAATGCCTACTAATTACATTAAGATAGGGCCAGGGACAATGCAGGTTCAGGGGGCCCCTCACACACAGAGTTGATTTACATTCTCAATAACAGTCACACATTTTCACACGTACACGCACACATGCAGTCGTAGGCCACGTTCCTTAAGAGTGTAAGCGCACTATGTGTGGTTCTCTTGAGCTACCAAAGTTAGTTTTTAGAAATGACACATTATACCAATCCAGATGGCAGGCAAAATGTTACTTCGCCAAGATACATTTAATAAAAGATAATAATTTTTTATTATGATGTATTTTATATTATTTTATTATAATTTATTTGTTATTATTTTATATAATATTTATATGGTTTTATGTTATTTTTTATAGAGGGGGGCCCCTTCTATCAAGGGGGCACAGACATTAGGTACACTATACATGTCAAATTCTCTTTACTTGCAACAATATATTTTTTATTATTCTGCATGCAATTACCACCAGTGGCTATAGCCCCTAGCAGTGATCATTGTAGTGCTGCAGGAGGGATTCCCTCATCGCTGCAGTCAGTGATTGCAGAAAAGAAAATGATATCATCTATTCCTTGCTTAATATAGACTAGTAGATTTAGATGGACTTTTCTTTTGGAGGGGGTGAGGGATAACGTTTTTAACTAGATGAATAAAAGCTAACCATTGTAAGCACTACCGTCAATGTGACATGATTTGTCTCAGCACTTTAACTGACACTCCTGTCGGACAACTTGGACTTGGACTATTAAAGGAAGTTGAAAAATAATACACTTACTAACAGGTGAAAATAAAGAAAAATGCCTAGAATAGGGAACTACAACGATCACCACTGAACTGATTAGCTGCAATATAATACATTTAGATATGGAGAACACCCAATGTAGCAGTTGTTATGAAGAAAAAAAATGTATTTCCTCCTCATTCCTCAAACATGATTCTGCATTGGCTTTGAATAGCACTTGGAAGCCACACTGCAGAAATGAAATGGCAGAATGAAACGTCCACATTTTCCCCACTGCTACATAAAGCAAAACATTCTTCAAAACAACCACTCGGTGATTTTCTTCTACAGGATTAGCATTTCAATATCATTTTTCCATAGACACCAGCTATCACCATTATTGTTTATCACCTAACCGTTATCCTTTGAGTTCAAATGCAAAATGCAACTGAAATGGAAACAGCTCTACAAAAATATAATTTTAGTTCCAAAATCAAGAGCAGAAAAAGACTCTCAATTTCCAGAGTCCAGGGGAACATATGAATGTGTGAAAACAATGAAAATATCCTCAGAGTAGGATAATGACCCTGATAACATATAATAGGAACTTTACATGCTGGGGAAGCTTAACATAATGCTTACTCCAAGCTTTTGTGAGCTCATCCAGTTGTTTTTCTGACACCCTGTACATGCATGCCTTCTAATAATATTTGTGCTACTCACGCTGCCTGCATTCAGAGGCAATGCTAGAGTTCATTGATGAGGCTCTTGAGGAGAGCCTGTGACAACTCTTTAGATATATTAACCTCCACTGCACTGTAATGCCTAGAACACACGATGAGAAAATGGGACAAAAAAACATGATTGGAGCAATCGTCCAATATAATCTGATCACTTTTACTCAGCTTTTCAGATCCGATCATGACTGAAAGGACAAACAAAGCGGTTTTCCTGGTAAGATAATAGATCGAACGATATTTGTGTAATTACTATAGTGTTTGTATGAAAAAAATCAAATGACCAATACCACGCTTGCTTGGAAATGAAAAAATACATTACAATACAATATATTACATCACTTCCGAAGTTGTATTCTGTCTTATGAGAGTTTTCAATTCTTTAGTGACCTATTCCTTTTTGATATGAGACTAGCATGCAAAAAAAAATAAAAATGGACGGTCATTTGTCCGATACTTTCATCATGTGTACTAGGCATAAGACTGCTGCTACGGGGGTTGGGGGGGGGGGGGGGGGAACGGCTGGGGATTTGGGAGGAATGGATGAAGAAGTATTTCCAGTTCCACTAACAGAAGAGGAATCAGCACAAGGGACACATTCTACTAACTGTAAGTCATGTCCCTTTTCAGTTTTTGTTTTTCTTAATTTTAACTACAGTTAGGCTTTAAATAGCCTCAGACCTTTAACTGTCTAAAATTCCTGGGACTATATTCTGAAAATAGATTTCTTATTCCTCCAGTTCTTGACATGTTTGCCATGGTACAGATCCCAGGATGCTGTGAACTTGGGTATAGAGCACGGGTTTTAAAATGTATTAATCTGAGGACCCCAAAAAAGAAAATTGTTACTGTACTGTGATCCAAAAAGCCATATCATGTGCACAGGGAAAGAACTTCACATGAGAACCACTGCAGAACAGTGGGGTATTTAGGTTTTGTGCTGCCCTAGGCAACGCAAAAATCGAACGCTCCCCCCCTCCTCCTGGTGGAGAAAGCCTGACACCGACCAACACCAGCCCCCATCCGAGAGAGCCTTCCACTAACACACACACACCCCGGTGAAAGAGAGAAAGACACTTATCTTCACAGCTCTGGACATCCCCAGGAGCGACAATCGGGCTCTGCATACACCATCAAGCAGCCCGCAACCTCTCTCGGATCCCACCTGGTCCCATGCCGCATATGTCCCTTCTTCCAGGGGCAGTGCTGCCCCCCTAAAAAAATGCCTCCCTAGGCAAATGCCTTGTTTGCCTTGTAGTAAATACACCCCTGCTGCAGAATGTTGCCTAAACTGGTACTGGTACAATGCTAGCTACCTACAGCTACCGTGTCACAGGCTGATTCTGCCTCAAATGGGCTGCCCTTCACTGGTTGAAAACCTAAGCTTTCTGCCAAGCTATTAAAGAATTCCCTGGGATTGTACCCATGCCTCGGGATGTTTTGGCTGCACATTTTAGCTTGTATAATGTAACTGAGATCTTCTCCACAAATAACACATTTAGGGTGTTCTCCATTTCTGTAATTTTTAGTAAAGCCAAGAAAATGTAAATCTTGTTTGCTTTTTGTAGTATTAGACATTTCCAACCAGAACCAGGTCTCTTCTCCTCTTCATCTCACAAATAGTATAGCCTAAGTAGTGGCTAATTTTGTGCTTGAATACAATGGTGACCCATCCAAAACACATCTGTGACAGTGAAACCCATAGTTAACGAAACACTGGTATAGAGCAATCACTGAGAGCTGTTTTAAGCTGACAGAGATTCATACCCATTATAGAAAAGTTTAGCCATCAGTGGCTGTTGGTTGCAACAACAAATGAACAGTCATACTGCGTATTCAAAACTAGTGCATAGAAATAAGCAACAATGTAGGCCAGCTGCTGACAGCAAACATTTACCATAAGAATAAGAGCTTTTTAGCAGAAGAAACTTCAAATGCTTTTCTGTACAAAAAAACTATACCTTTTGGTCAATGTTTGTGTTACAAGTTTAGTTCCACTTTAATCTATGTTCCCCTTTTGACCACTGGCAGGACACACAAGCTCTTACTCCTATATGTCAGTCCCCCTGCGTACACCGCCTTCAGCTTTCTCAACAACCATAACTCTTTTTTCCCTGTGAAGTATATCAGTCGTCTGTGGCAATCAGCAAGAGTAGTGGCACTTACATTAGTCTGGAGGAGAAAGAAAAGCAGTCTAAGACCACAAAGGAGCAGTGGTGGCACATATTATTCTTTAACTACTTCAAGTCCGGACACTTTCACCCTCTTCCAGGCCAATTTTCAGCTTTCAGTGCTATCACACTTTGACAATTGCGCGGTCATGCAACACTGTACCCATATGAATTGTTTAGCATTTTTTTGAGACAGATAAAACTTTATTTTGGTGGTATTTATTCACCACTGAGATTTTTATTTTTTTGCTATATAAATGAAAAAGTTTGAAAAAAAAGTGTTTTTCTTTTAAAATTTTGCAAATAAATAATCTTTCTTCATAAATCTTGGCCAAAATATATTCATCTATCTTTTAATAAAAAGAAATAACCCAAATTAGTTTATAACCAAAAATTATAATTTTACAATTTTTTTTTTACATTTTTATTTTATTTTTTTATATTATTATTTATGGGGTTTTTTAACCACTTCCTGTCCAGACACTTTTACCCCCTTCCTGTCCAGGGCAATTTTCAGCTTTCAGTGCTATCACACTTTGAATGACAATTGCGCGGTCATGCAACACTGTACCATATGAATTTTTTACCATTTTTTTGAGACAGATAAAGCTTTATTTTGGTGGTATTTATTCACCACAGAGATTTTTTTTTTTGCTATGTTAATGAAAAAGTCCAAAATTTTTGAAAAAAAAAGTATTTTTCTTTTAAAATTTTGCAAATAAATAATCTTTCTTCATAAATCTTGGCCAAAATATATTCATCTATCTTTTAATAAAAAGAAATAGCCCAAATTATTTTATTACCAAAAATTATAATTTTACAAAATGTTTTTTACATATTTTATTTTTTTATATTATTATTTATGTTTTTTTTAACATACTGTCACCCTAGCAGTACAGTGTCACCATAGTGATCCAGTATGTTCTCACAGACATCCTTCTGTCAACAGACATCACTATGTCCTATGTTGCCATCTTACCTGTGATGTCATCGAGGGGCCCCCTGGCTCTTCCAGGTTCTGCTGGTGGGGCTTTGTGAGGTACAAAAAAATTAACACACATTTAATTGATAAATGTACCATATTAACCAGTCTTCCAGGCTGAATCCACTTTCTACATTCATGCTGTTGAGGAACTGTTCCCCTGGACGATGTCATTACACAGCCCGGGCAAGTGCAAAGATATACCTGACTGATTGGCTGCCTCCTGAATTTTTAAACAGGTCCTCCATTGGACTGACTGACTCCTGAATTTGTTATTTATTTGACCCTATCACATTTTAACAAGGACACCATGGAAGACTTCTCCTCTTTCACTGAAAGCACATTAAATCTTCAGCATAAAATTTCCAGAAAAAGTCCCACATCCAAAACTGAATGTATTATTACTAGCCAGAGATTTCTAAAGAAGGGTCGTGACTTGTGAATGACACTTCTGCATTAGAGTGCTCTGAATCGATATTCCTGATGCATGAAATGTGTGGTCCAAGATAAATCAATAGATATCAATGTAAACTATACACGGTTATTTTTTATCCTTGAATTTCTATGATGCACTTTATATTTAGGAAAAATCATTTTAACTTTGAAATATGTTGCTAATTTTATTTTATTATCTTTTATAAGTTGTAACAAATCAATTAAAATATTTGCTTCTAATGAAGGTCCCACTTTGCTTATTGGCAGAATAAACATGGGCTGGACATCGGATATGCCCAAAATTAGGATTTTGAGCCCAACATGCTCATTTGCATTCACTGGTACTCACCTGCGCTGGTAATAGAGTGGTGGCTGGTGAAGGCAGGAGAATCGGGGTTATAAATATGCCCGTAGATTAACAGGTCCATTACTGAATTGATTGGTGAGTATGGAGAAAACCACGGTGCAATCATGGTGTCCTTGTACTAAATGCTGTCCGATGAGCTGGCTGACATATGGATTTTAGACACCTTTTTATAGCGCAGTTGAGTTTTGGATATCCTTCTTTGTAAACTATTGTATAATTCAATTGTCCTATCTAATTATACAGTATCTTATCATATGTATCAACTACACCAGACATGTAGACACATAAAGGCACCCTGTCACCAACTGAAAAATTGCAGATAAAAGCACAAAAAAAATCAAAATACTTGCAGTTATTTTCCTTACCATAAATATTTTTGTATTCACTTGCAATGTGCCTCGTAGTTTGCTAGCAAATTTGATTTCTTCAGTCAATTCCCTAGCACAGCCCCCTCACTCATGGCCTTCCCCTCCACTGGGAGTTTACAATCCCTTTCTGTGCTGGTCCAGCTCCTCCGCCACTCCCCTCACCTTCTTACAAATCTTTTTACATAGCTGCTGGGGGAAAGAAAAAAGGGGAGTTGGCAACTTGTCGATCGTGATCTACCCATCGATTGCAAGAGAGTGATGGGAAGATCGTGTCCCAACAGTGCTAGCCCCGTCAGAACAACTTCTCCCCAAAGAAGAGCTGCACACTGAAGCAACTGTGCTGCACAGCTACACTGACTCCTGCAATCCACCCCTCACATCCATCCCATTTTTTCATCACATACAAGGAATCGGGATAAGTATGAGTGGCAGATTGGTGAAAACAGCGGTGCATTAGAACAGGCAGGTAAGATACTGCAAGGCTACTCATTGGGAACGCAGCAATTTAAAGATGAAAAGGGGATACTGGCAGCTGGGCACAGGGGACATGTCAGGTCTACACTGAGCCATACATGTTAGCAGCCACTATGTACCTCTGACCTGTGAACTCTGCACTATGTACCTCTGACCTGTAACTCTGCACTATATATCTCTGATCTATGAACTCTGCACTATGTACTCCTGGCCTGTGAACTCTGCACTATGTACTCCTGACCTGTGAACTCTGCACTATGTACTCCTGACCTGTGAACTATGTACCTCTGACCTGTGAACTCTGCACTATGTACTCCTGACCTGTGAACTCTGTACTATGTACCTCTGACCTGTAACTATGCACTATGTACTCCTGACCTGTGAACTCTGCACTATGTACTCCTGACCTGTGAACTCTGCACTATATACTCCTGACCTGTGAACTCTGCACTATGTACTCCTGACCTGTGAACTCTGCACTATGTACTCCTGACCTGTGAACTCCTGACCTGTGAACTCTGTACTATGTACCTCTGACCTGTAACTCTGCACTATGTACTCCTGACCTGTGAACTCTGTACCTCTGACCTGTAACTCTGCACTATGTACCTCTGACCTGTAACTCTGCACTATGTACTCCTGACCTGTGAACTCTGCACTATGTACCCCTGACCTGTGAACTCTGCACTATGTACCTCTGACCTGTGAACTCTGCACTATGTACTCCTGACCTGTGAACTCTGTACTATGTACCTCTGACCTGTAACTCTGCACTATGTACTCCTGACCTGTGAACTCTGCACTATGTACTCCTGACCTGTGAACTCTGCACTATGTACTCCTGACCTGTGAACTCTGCACTATGTACCCCTGACCTGTGAACTCTGTACTATGTACCTCTGACCTGTGAACTCTGCACTATGTACTCCTGACCTGTGAACTCTGCACTATGTACTCCTGACCTGTGAACTCTGCACTATGTACCCCTGACCTGGGAACTCTGTACTATGTACCTCTGACCTGTGAACTCTGCACTATGTACTCCTGACCTGTGAACTCTGCACTATGTACTCCAGACCTGTGAACTCTGCACTATGTACTCCTGACCTGTGAACTCTGTACTATGTTCCTCTGACCTGTAACTCTGCACTATGTATTCCTGGCCTGTGAACTCTGCACTATGTACTCCTGACCTGTGAACTCTGTACTATGTTCCTCTGACCTGTAACTCTGCACTATGTACTCCTGGCCTGTAACTCTGCACTATGTACTCCTGACGTGTAACTCTGCACTATGTACTCCTGGCCTGTGAACTCTGTACTATGTACCTCTGACCTGTGAACTCTGCACTATGTACCTCTGACCTGTGAACTCGGCACTATGTACTCCTGACCTGTGAACTCTGCACTATGTACTTCTGACCTGTGAACTCTGTACTATGTACCTCTGACCTGTGAACTCTGCACTATGTACTCCTGGCCTGTGAACTCTGTACTATGTTCCTCTGACCTGTGAACTCTGCACTATGTACTCCTGGCCTGTGAACTCTGCACTATGTACTCCTGACCTGTGAAGTCTGCACTATGTACTCCTGACCTGTGAACTCTGCACTATGTACTCCTGGCCTGTGAACTCTGCACTATGTTCCTCTGACCTGTGAACTCTGCAGTATGTACTCCTGACCTGTGAACTCTGCACTATGTACTTCTGACCTGTGAACTCTGTACTATGTACCTCTGACCTGTGAACTCTGCACTATGTACTCCTGGCCTGTGAACTCTGCACTATGTTCCTCTGACCTGTGAACTCTGCACTATGTACTCCTGACCTGTGAACTCTGTACTATGTACTCCTGGTCTGTGAACTCTGCACTATGTACTCCTGACCTGTGAACTCTGTACTATGTACTCCTGGTCTGTGAACTCTGCACTATGTACTCCTGACCTGTTAACTCTGCACTATGTACTCCTGACCTGTGAACTCTGCACTATGTACTCCTGACCTGTGAACTCTGCACTATGTACTCCTGACCTGTGAACTCTGCAGTATGTACTCCTGACCTGTGAACTCTACACTATGTACTCCTGGCCTGTGAACTCTGCACTATGTTCCTCTGACCTGTGAACTCTGCAGTATGTACTCCT
Organism: Staurois parvus; assembly: GCF_062004578.1. Lineage (NCBI taxonomy): Eukaryota > Metazoa > Chordata > Amphibia > Anura > Ranidae > Staurois > Staurois parvus. The sequence goes on from NW_028318478.1 coordinate 8,467,807, forward strand.
GGTCTGTGAACTCTGCACTAGATCAGATTCGATTAAACTCAATTGGCTAGGATGGAAAACTATTGAACTATTGATTGATCAGTAGCACTGATATACTTTGATCATAAATACAATCTTAATTCTATTGATTGGATAATGAGATTTCATGATGGAAACAGAGATGCAATCAATAACTTAACATTGTATCTTAGATATTGATTGAAATCCATTCCCTGTGTGTGACATATTGAATGGGTTGTCAAGTATATGGTGGCCATACACACTTCAATTGTTTTTTTTAAAAATCTGATTAAAGTGCAGTTCAATCAAAATGATCAAATCCGATCATGAGATGACATGGTGGAAACAGAGCTGCGATTGATAATGAAAGACTGACTAGGTTACAAATGCATCATAATTATCCATTGAAATTCACTTTCCTGGGTGTGGCATATCAATTGAATGATATGTCATTACAGATCAATTATTCCAATCCAAAGAAATCAGAAAATAAATTGATCATTTATAGAAGAGTTTATGGCCACCGATAGATTGATTTTTCCTATCAGATCAAAAAAGAGATTGATCGTTCAAAATCGATTATTTATCAAGGCATGTATAATCTCCAATAGATTGATTATTTCTATTGGAAGAGATCAATCAGAAAAAACCCCCAATAATTTATCAAAGTATGTATGGCGATCAATAGATTAATTATTCACCTTGGAAGGGATCGATCAGAAAAGAAATTGATCATTTATTGAAGTGTAGATGGCCACCAATATATTGTTTATTCCCTTCGGAAAAAAAATCAATTATTTATCAATGCGTGTATGGGCATGAATAGACTGATTATTCCTATCAGTGGAGATCAATCAGAAAAGAAATTGATCATTTATCAAAGCATGTGTGACCACCAATAGAATGATTATTCCAAATGAAAGTGAATAATTGAAAAAGATATTGATCATTTATTGAAGCGTGTACAGTTGTTAATAAATAGATTACTCCAACCGGAAGATATTGATCGGAAAAGAAATTGATAATTTATTAAAGGATGTCTGGTATCAATTGACTGATTATTACTATTGGAAGAGATTGATCAGAAAAGTAATTGATCATTTATTTAGGCGTGTATGGCCACCAACAGATTGATTATTTTTATCAGAAGAGATTGATTGGAAAAGAAATCGATCATTTATTAAAGCTTGTGTGGCCACTAATAGATTGATTATGTCCATTGGAGGAAATTGATTGGAAGAGAATTGATCATTTATTGAAGCGTGTATAATCTGCAATAGATTGTTTATTCCCACCAGAAGAGGGAAGAAACTGAGCATTTATTGGAGCATGTAAGGCCACCAATAGATAGATTTATTGGAAAAGAAACTGATCATTTATCAGAGTGTGTATGGCTAATAATAGATTCATTTTTCCTATCAGAAGAGATCATTTGGAAAAAAAATAATTTATTTATTTATTGAAGTGTGCATGTCCACCAATAGATTGATTATTCCTATTGGAAGAGGTTGATCAGAAAATAAATCAATCATTTATTGAAGCCTGTATGGCCACCAATAGACTGATTATTCGTATTGGAAAATATTGATCAGAAAACAAAATCCAGCATTTATCGAAGCATGTACGGCCAGCAATAGATTGATTATTCCTGTTAGAAGAGATTGATTGAAAAAAACCCCAAAACAATCATTTATGTAAGTGTGTATGGCCACTAACAGACTGATTATTCCCACTGTAACGTCTCCCATTGGGAGATCAAATTGTTCTTTTATCAAAGTGTGTATGGCCACCAATAGATTATTTATTTCAGAAGATATCGATCTGAAAAGAAATTGAGCATTTATTAAAGTATGTAAGGCCGCCAATAGATTATTCCCATTGAAAGAGATTAATTGGAAAAGAAATTGATCATTATTCCGAGTGTGTATGGCCACCAATAGAATAATTATTCCTATCATAAGAGATTGATTGGGAAAAAAAAGTAATATTTCATCAAATCTTGTATGTTCGCCAACAGATTGATTATTCCCATCAGATGGGAGATTAATTGGAAACAAAATTGATAGTTTATTGAAGTGTATATGTCCACCAATAGACTGATTATTCCTACTGGAGGAGGTCGATCAGAAAAGAAATTTATCATTTATTGAAACCTGTATGGCCACCAATAGACTATTCTCATCAAAAGATATCATTTGGAAAAGAAATTGAACATTTACCAATACGTGTATGGCCACCAATTGATTGATCTTTCCTATAGGAAAACATTGATTGGAAAAAAAACATATAATTTATCGAAGCATGTATGTCCATTAACAGGGGCGGACTGACCATTTGGAAACTCTGGCACTGCCTGAGGGCCCGGGGTCAGTAGGGGGCCCCATGAGATGCCCCTGGTACCTTTTTCATAGGCTTTTTTGAGTTTGGGCAAGGACACTGGGGCCCCATGATCCCCTATTGCCCAGGGGCCCCATGAGTTGTCAGTCCTCTCCTGTCCACTAATAGCTTGATTATTCCCATTTGAAGAGATTGATTGGGAAAGAAATCCTTCTTTTATCATAGTGTGTATGGCCATCAATAGACTGATTATTCTCAGCAGGAAATAGAGATTGATCGGAGAAGATATTGATCATTTATCAAAGCTTCTATGGCCACTATTAGAGCTGTATGTAGTGAAGGACCTGCTTGGTTTGGTACAGGCAGAGTGTCCAGAGTAGGTAGCTCTTCATATTACAGGTTATGGTAAATCTTATGCTGATTGTACAGTCAGATTGTACCGTGTATGGTGACTGGCATTCCCTATTCACGATTACTGGAAATGAATGAGTGTTCTCACCTCCTCCCTCATTACACGGCGCCGGAGATCTGTTCACATGACCACAGGCAGATGCTCAGGGCACAGATCCCATGATATGTATATAAATGGTGATGTATGGAGGGGACACGCCGGACACACCGGACACACACCCCTCCGGTGTCGGGATCACCCTCAGTTCCTCCACTAGGAGAAGGATGGGGCCGCCAGGCGTCGCCATGGTAACAGCCTCCCCCCTCTCCCTCTCTGGTGCATTCTTTTCCGTTACTCAGTCAGGTTGCCGGGCGGCCGCTGGAGGCGGTGTGTCCATCCATCTTCCCGGGTTCATTAGTAGTCTCAGCGTGTGGCTGGGAAGCTGGAGCACAAAAGAAGATCCGTGTACTGCCGGGGAAGAGGAGCTCCGCACAGAGGGGGGACGACACTGCAGAGCAGGTACCGGGGAGGGGGCTACATGGGCACCGGGGGGGGCACGGGCCACGCCTCTCACATGAAGACCCTGGAGGTAGGGAGTTCCAGGGGTGTGGAAGTGAACGGAAAGTAGAGGGAGGCAGCACAGCAGGTCTGGGGAGGTGGGGATGTTTGTATGGAGGCACAGGGGACTCTCCGCAGTGTGCTGGGATCCGGTGTACTCCGATCTGTTGCTATAGAGAGAAGGAACAGCCATGTCCCCATACACTGTGTGTGAGAGCCGCCAGCGTGCCGGAGACGTCCTAGAGGTGCTGTCCCTGGTCCTGAGCAACCGGCACCCTCTCATCGATCATCACTCTGCACCCTACACTCCGATCATCACTCTGCACCCTCTCATCGATCATCACTCTGCACCCTCTCATCGATCATCACTCTGCACCCTCTCATCGATCATCACTCTGCACCCTCTCATCGATCATCACTCTGCACCCTACATTCCGATCATCACTCTGCACCCTACACTCCGATCATCACTCTGCACCCTACACACCGATCATCACTCTGCACCCTCTCATCGATCATCACTCTGCACCCTCTCATCGATCATCACTCTGCACCCTCTCATCGATCATCACTCTGCACCCTACACTCCGATCATCACTCTGCACCCTACACTCCGATCATCACTCTGCACCCTACACACCGATCATCACTCTGCACCCTCTCATCGATCATCACTCTGCACCCTCTCACCGATCATCACTCTGCACCCTCTCATCGATCATCACTCTGCACCCTCTCATCGATCATCACTCTGCACCCTACACTCCGATCATCACTCTGCACCCTCTCATCGATCATCACTCTGCACCCTCTCATCGATCATCACTCTGCACCCTACACACCGATCATCACTCTGCACCCTACACACCGATCATCACTCTGCACCCTCTCATCGATCATCACTCTGCACCCTCTCATCGATCATCACTCTGCACCCTCTCATCGATCATCACTCTGCACCCTACACACCGATCATCACTCTGCACCCTACACACCGATCATCACTCTGCACCCTACACACCGATCATCACTCTGCACCCTACACTCCGATCATCACTCTGCACCCTCTCATCGATCATCACTCTGCACCCTACACTCCGATCATCACTCTGCACCCTACACTCCGATCATCACTCTGCACCCTCTCATCGATCATCACTCTGCACCCTACACTCCGATCATCACTCTGCACCCTACACACCGATCATCACTCTGCACCCTTTCATCGATCATCACTCTGCACCCTACACACCGATCATCACTCTGCACCCTACACACCGATCATCACTCTGCACCCTCTCGTCGATCATCACTCTGCACCCTACACTCCGATCATCACTCTGCACCCTACACACCGATCATCACTCTGCACCCTTTCATCGATCATCACTCTGCACCCTACACACCGATCATCACTCTGCACCCTACACACCGATCATCACTCTGCACCCTCTCGTCGATCATCACTCTGCACCCTACACACCGATCATCACTCTGCACCCTCTCATCGATCATCACTCTGCACCCTACACACCGATCATCACTCTGCACCCTACACTCTGATCATCACTCTGCACCCTACACACCGATCATCACTCTGCACCCTACACACCAATCATCACTCTGCACCCTCTCATCGATCATCACTCTGCACCCTACACATCGATCATCACTCTGCACCCTCTCATCGATCATCACTCTGCACCCTACACATCGATCATCACTCTGCACCCTCTCATCGATCATCACTCTGCACCCTACACACCGATCATCATTCTGCACCCTACACACCGATCATCACTCTGCGCCCTACACTCCGATCATCACTCTGCGCCCTACACTCCGATCATCACTCTGCGCCCTACACACCGATCATCACTCTGCGCCCTACACTCCGATCATCACTCTGCACCCTACACACCGATCATCACTCTGCACCCTACACACCGATCATCACTCTGCACCCTACACACCGATCATCACTCTGCGCCCTACACTCCGATCATCACTCTTCGCCCTACACACCAATCATCTCTCTGCACCCTCTCATCGATCATCACTCTGCACCCTCTCATCGATCATCACTCTGCACCCTACACACCGATCATCACTCTGCACCCTACACATCGATCATCACTCTGCACCCTACACTCCGATCATCACTCTGCACCCTACACACCGATCATCACTCTGCACCCTACACACCGATCATCACTCTGCGCCCTACACTCCGATCATCACTCTGCGCCCTACACACCGATCATCACTCTGCACCCTACACATCGATCATCACTCTGCACCCTACACACCGATCATCACTCTGCACCCTACACACCGATCATCACTCTGCGCCCTACACTCCGATCATCACTCTGCGCCCTACACACCGATCATCACTCTGCACCCTACACTCCGATCATCACTCTACACCCTACACACCGATCATTACTCTGCACCCTACACTCCGATCATCACTCTGCACCCTACACTCCGATCATCACTCTGCACCCTACACACCGATCATCACTCTGCACCCTACACACAGATCATCACTCTGCACTGTACACACACCGGTCATCACTCTGCACCCTACACATCGATCATCACTCTGCACCCTACACACCGATCATCACTCTGCACCCTACACACCAATTATCACTCTGCACCCTACACACCGATCATCACTCTGCACCCTACACACCGATCATCACTCTGCACCCTACACACCGATCATCACTCTGCACCCTACACACCAATCATCACTCTGCACCCTACACACCGATCATCACTCTGCACCCTACACACCAATCATCACTCTGCCCCCTCTCATCGATCATCACTCTGCACCCTACATATCGATCATCACTCTGCACCTTACACTCCGATCATCACTCTGCACCCTACACACCGATCATCACTCTGCCCCCTCTCATCGATCATCACTCTGCACCCTACACACCGATCATCACTCTGCCCCCTACACACCGATCATCACTCTGCCCCCTACACATCGATCATCACTCTGCACCCTACACTCCGATCATCACTCTGCACCCTACACACCAATTATCACTCTGCACCCTACACTCCGATCATCACTCTGCACCCTACACACCGATCATCACACTGCACCCTACACACCGATCATCACTCTGCACCCTACACACCGATCATCACTCTGCACCCTACACACCAATCATCACTCTGCCCCCTCTCATCGATCATCACTCTGCACCCTACATATCGATCATCACTCTGCACCTTACACTCCGATCATCACTCTGCACCCTACACACCGATCATCACTCTGCCCCCTCTCATCGATCATCACTCTGCACCCTACACACCGATCATCACTCTGCCCCCTACACACCGATCATCACTCTGCCCCCTACACATCGATCATCACTCTGCACCCTACACTCCGATCATCACTCTGCACCCTACACACCGATCATCACTCTGCACCCTACACACCGATCATCACTCTGCCCCCTACACACCATCATCACTCTGCACCCTACACACCGATCATCACTCTGCACCCTACACTCCGATCATCACTCTGCACCCTACACATCGATCATCACTCTGCACCCTCTCATCGATCATCACTCTGCACCCTACACACCGATCATCACTCTGCACCCTACACTCCGATAATCACTTTGCACCCTACACATCGATCATCACTCTGCACCCTCTCATCGATCATCACTCTGCACCCTACACATCGATCATCACTCTGCCCCCTACACACCGATCATCAGTCTGCACCCTACACACCCATCATCACTCTGCACCGTACACACTGATCATCACTCCTCATCGCACATAGAGATCATCACTTTGCACCCTACACACCAATCCTCATCACTCCTCATTCCACATAGAGATCATAACTGCACCCTACACACAGATCATCGTCACTTCTCATCCTACACACAGATAGTTATCACTCCTCATCCTACACACATATCATCACTCCTCATCCTACACAGAGGTAATCATCACTCCTCATCCTACACACAGATCATCACTCTGCACCCTACATAGAGATCATCACTCCTCATCCTACACACAGATCATCACTCTGCACCCTACATAGAGATCATCACTCCTCATCCTACACACAGATCATCACTCTGCACCCTACACACAGATCATCATCCCTCCGCATTTTACACACAGATCATCACTCCATACTGCATAGAGATCATCACTCTGCACCCTATACACAGGCCATCACTCCTCATCCCGCATAGAGTTCATCACTCTCCATCCTACATAGAGATCATCACTCTGTATCCCACATAGAGATCATCATTCCTCATCCTACATAGAGATCATCATCACTCCTTATCCTAAAATAGAGATCTTCATTACTCCTCATCCTACATAGAGATCATCACTCTGTATCCCACACAGAGATCATTACTCCTCATCCTACATAGAGATTTATCTATCCTCATCCTAAAATAGAGATCATCATCACTCCTCATCCTACATAGAGATCATCATCACTCTTCATCCAACATAGAGATAGTCATTACTCCTCGTCCTACACAGAGATCATCACTCTGCATCCTTTATATAGAACATCACTCCATACTATATAGCGATCATAAGTCTGCATCCTACATAGAGATCATTTCTGTGCATCATCATCACTCCTCATCCTACGTAGAGATCCTCACTTTGCATTCTTCATAGAGATCATCACTCCATACTACACACAGATCACCACTGTCCATCCTACAACATGGGCACACTCAGCCCTCCTCACCAGGATCATCCCAAACTAATTTCTCAGTGTATCCCCCCCACCGCCACCACTGACTTTACACTGTACACTCATTATGGTATCTACCCAGAGTGTAAATATTTTATATCCCTGTTTATACAATAGTAATCTTTGGATCTGTATAGAAAAACAAATAGAAAATCTGGAGCATCCTCTGTTATCGGGACTTTGCTTACAATTTATTTTTTGGTTTTACCGATATTGACTGTTGTTTTCCTACTGATGGGGCAACTTTGATTTAGTTGTTCAGGTCCGTATCAATCTGCATATAAATGTCTGAGAAATGGTAAACAAAGAAAACACTCCTATGGTGTATATATACTCCTATGTTTTATATATATGTGTATATATATATATATATATATATATATATAAAACACTGTATATGGATATAATTAAATGATAATACAATGAAATTGATTGATATTGATAATTGATTTTCATTTAAAGTATTGTGATAATTTATTTTTTTGAATCTCTCTTCCTCTCTCTCTCTCTCTGTGTATATATATATATATATATATATATGGAGGAAGAGAAATTAAAAAAAAATATATATCACAATACTTTAAATGAAAATCAGATATCAATATCAATCACTTTCATTGTATTATCATTTCATTATATCCATACACAGTGTATGTATATATATATATATATATATATATATATATATATATATATTTTTATATTATTTTTTTCCCCTTTGAATGAACTAAAATTAAACTTCAGTTGTAGGCTGTATGGTTCAGGTGCTATTTGTGTCAGTGAGACATTATTTAAATATTTTTTTAATACATAATATAATATGGGTGTGTGTGTATATGTGTATATATATATATATATATATACACACACACACACACAGTAATAAAATAGCTCATGCATTAAAAATAAATAAATAAATAGCTATATGTTATAAATGTTTTTGCATTTGGATTATATATATATATATATATATATATATATATATATATACACAGTGTATGTGTGTGTAATATATATACATTTTATATATACTTTTTTTATGTTAACACAATTATGACCTTAAATTGTAGAACTGTCAGTGGGACAAAATTTTTTATTTAGAATGATCATTTTATTACCATATAATGCATAACACTGGATCAAAACAAGTTATTTACTAAATAAACTTTTGGGATATCATAAGCCATAGAACATTAGAAACTAGACTGTGTATTTTTAGTAGTAAAACCAATTCTTTTCATTCTATTTAAAATTTTCCTTAAATAAATGTATGCTGCTGCTGGAAGATATTCCAGTCAATGATTGAACAGTTGTCCTTGTACTGAGCGCCAAGTGTTAATTCCGATGAGTCTGTCATTGCTAGTAAGTCTTGCTACTTCAGATTCCAGCTTTATTGTTTTCAATTGAGACTTACTACCAGGATGACAAATGATTCCATTAAACTGTCATCTTTAGGTCAGTAACCACCATACTTCACTCACTTGTTCCATCGGTCACTGGTTTTCAGTTAATGGCTGAAGGGGAGAGGTATATTTACATGGCAGATACCCTTGTGATTTTCATGGAATGCTCCTTCGTGGTTGTTCACATTAACGCAGCCTTCGTATACATGGTTTTAGCTTCATTTTCTGTTTTTTTTTTTTTTTTCGGGCGGGGGGGGGGGGGGGCTTGCGATATACCAGAATAAAACAATGCACATCTCATTCCATTAAGCCTTCTTATTCTTCCCCTTGTCCTATTGGTACTTATGATGTTATGACAATGTAAAGGAAAGTCATGCTGCATTCTGTACATTTTACATGTCGATAGTCACACACAAATGTGCCGTTTTATTCGTTTTATTTATCGGTGCTTTAGTCTTTTGTTGTAACATCACGTTTTGTTCATTTTGCCATCGTTGCAGCCATTCAATTTGCAAACAAATCTGACTTTGTAATGAGCACATGGGAGCATTAACATGTTCTGCTGGACATTGATTTACTTACAAGTTCTGGAAGGCATGCTTTGAGAGTTTCCTGTCTGATGGACAAATCAATATTTTTCAGATTCAGTGGTGCTGGCCGGGGGTTTGAGAACATATTATTACATCTCTTTATTATTAGTCACAAGTGTCCTATACTCAAAATAAATGGGCACTTTATGGTAAAATGCAGGACAAATGAGAGTTCTGAGAGATATATCCATTTCTGTAACAACTAGAATACGGATATCTATTCAGTCACATGGCTGAGGCATTGATCAGATGGTCTTTGATAAAGGGGAGGACCATGATTAACACAGCGTTCACTATTGGCTGACTCTGAATGTCAGTCACTTTCGGCTGAGATCACCTGATCAATACCTCAATCACAGGCTGTCAAAGAGGGTACAGATTCCAATTATTACATAAATGGGCATATTTTCCATTGTTATCAGATAGATTTTTATTATACTTTTTGGTAAAATAAAGCCACAGTTTATTTAGGGTATGTGTTTTCTTTCAATTTTAGTAATCAAGCCATTCTAAAGAAACGTAAGAAGCCTTATCCTGAAATACTAAGAAATTATCAAGTAGAGGCTCAGTGGGTTCAAAGGGGAAACTGTAGAGGCTGATTTACTAAATAGGTTAAAGTGGAACTTTAGATTAAAAAAAATGGTGAACAGGCAGGAATTTTAATGCAGAAGAGACATGCTTTGCCTCTTCTGCATTAAAGTTACCTACCTGCCTGTCCACTTCTGTACAGTGAGCCATGCATGCACAGCTCACTGTATAAATTTGGCAATCTGACTGAAGTCCCGTGCATGAATGGGAGTGACATCATCCCCACCCGGCCAATGACTGTGGCTGACGATCAAGACCTAGAAGCCAGCCAGGCGGGGAGCAGTAGAATGAGGTGTGTAAAGTTATGCTTTAAAGCAGACCTTTGGTATCCCATAACAACTTGATAAAAAAAAATGTTCTTTAGCAAGAAACATACATTCCACATTAATAATAATGATACCAAAATTAGTGTGTGCTGTAAATTGCCTCCAGCATTGTTCCTGCTTATGATTGACGGAGGCTGCCATTTTGCTGAAGCCCAGAGCCCCTGGGCAGCAGTAAATCTTTAGGTTTTCAACAGATTGTCCTCTGGAGGCTCTGATTTTAGGCACAGTGCAGAAAAATATAGAGTAACTGAACATGTGCAGAGCAGGGTGAGATGTATACGACTGGATTTTAAACAGTATAGGCACTTATTTTCAATGTTTTACATAACTATACTGGATAAAGGGGCCAGCCTGAAGTGATTTTAGCAGGACTAGTTCCACTTTTAATTGCTTGTTCTTTTCCCCTCTTATAGTACAATGGTATATAAAAATATCATTTTTGAATCTCCAATACCCTTTTTATTCCCAGTCTACTTCCTCCATCATTCGCCTAGGCAAATTATGTAGGACTCTACTCTCGTCTATTCCTGGGATATCAGCATCACAGATCCCAGGAGTCTTTGGGAGTCTGATTTTATCATGAGTTTTCATTTTCAAAGTGGAGGAAAGTGGAGGATGGCCGAGGGTTGGACATGCTGTGTGCTTAGTGCACAGGCATGTGATTTACAATTACATCATGGGGTTGGAGAGGCTACATTCCCCAGAAAAGAACAGGTGCTGGCTTCAGCTGACCTCAGTTAAAATGGCCGCCATCAGAAACAGAGTGCAATAATAACATTTTAACACAGACAAACTAATTTTTTTTATTAATAAAGTAGCTATATCGCATAAATGATCATTTAACATGCTGGAAGTGTTTTTTCTTCAATGTATGAGCTTTTACTCAAGTTCCTCTTTAAGAATCTTCACTCAAAAATCTTTTGAATATTTATTTCAATTATCCAATCATGTGAAAAGCAAAGTCCTGTTCACTTTGAATACCCAATCATGTGCAGATGTTTTTCAGATGATTGGATTCACTGAAGTGAATAATTGCTAAATTTTTTGATTAAAGATTCTTATTGTGGTCAGCCCAATTGTGTAACAATGACAGAAGAGTTATTTCGGTTTGTTTGGACTAGAAACTGGGGCTTATTTGTGAAGCTGATCTTTGTAAGCACCCTGTAGGATTGTTGGCCAGTAGATTGATAGGAGGGAGAAATAAATTAGGATCTTATCAGTATAATATTATTAATTATGTATGAAGCCAGTTGAATTTGCCATGTTGAACTGTAGGTTGCCTTGAGGCTAGGAGTTGAAACCTGTGATCTATCGCCATGCCAGAGAGCACAATTGGTATTAGTTGGTCTTCAGCTGACCATACACACAGGAATCTGATTATTCAGATTCAAAGTATTATAGTTCCAAAGAGTCCTTTATTCTATTGACATGCACACCCACTAAAGCAGGGGTGTCAAACTGGCGGTCCTCCAGCTGTTGTGAAACTTTAAGTCCCATCATGCCACTGCCTTTGGGAGTCATGCTTGTAACTGTTAATCTTGCAATGCCTCATGGGACTTGTAGTTTGGCAACAGCTGGAGGGCCTCCAGTTTGACACCTGTGCACTAAAGCGTGCATGTTGTCAGGACCATGCCGGGGCATAATGTCATTGGTTGCTAGGATGCAGACGACCAGGAAACGCAGCATATTGGTTGCTAAGGTGCAGATGGCCAGGCCCCACAGCATCATTATGGAAAAGAAACAAAGTAGCAGGTGGGCAGGGATTTGTTAACAGGTTTATTTACAATGACAGCATTGCTTACATGTAGAAAGACTGTGTCCAGCTCATGGTGCAGAGAGGCAGATGTACAACATGGCCCAGTGGAATCACTAGAATCAGACGCTAAACCACAGAGCAGAGCACTGGACCCTCCAAGAGGGATGACAGTTGTTGGCCTCCACAGCTTGACAAGGGGGGTGGATCACCTGAAACATGTTGCTGCCCATCCAACACTGATGCTGTGCAGGATTCCTTCTATGTGCAGTGCATATGAAGCAGCTGTAGCCGCCACCGGCTGTCATCCCTCATGATGGGTCCAGTGCTCTTTCCTGTGGTTTAACGTTCCTAGTGTTTCCTGTGGACCATGTTGTACATCTTCCTGTCTACATCACAAGCTGAACACAGTGTTTTTACATGTAAGTGATGCTCTAATTGTAAATACATCTATTACAAGTTATCCAATCCCTGCACCTTTTCTACTTTGTTTCTTTTCCATATTGCTGATTAGATTTCCCCCGATCTTCACCGAGGAGCTGCGGGATTGTGGGATTGGTTCTTTTGAAGTATACACCCGCTTTACAGATTCACTCGTGGATTGTTTTCACTGATTGGACTATTGTATTTAAGTATAACTATTTGGCTGTTTATACCCACAGCATGATTGGTTACTACCTTGCTGCTGGCTGGGCCGCACAACACTATAGAGTGCTAGGAGGCAGTCAGCCCTTCCAGTGTCATTTGTTATGGTGGAGGAACCCTCCAATGTCAACTAGTGATGTTGTGCAGCCTGGGGGCTAATGCACTGAGGACAGAGTGTCAGTGCTGCCCCCCATCACCTTATGGCGTTCTGGGCAGCACAGCCCTTCATTTTGTAAAATCTCCCTGTACTGTCTCTCAGGGTCAACTAACTTGCCTGTAAGGCAACAGTGGGGAGTGATGTGGAAGCTCTGTTCACCTTCACAGATAATCTAGATTTCAAATCTTTCTGATTACTAGTGATCCTGTTACCCAGACTGATGGTTCATTTTCCATATATTAAGTGACAATGGCTCTGTATTGTTCACTGATATCTGTGTATTGGGGCCTTCATTGCCTAGGCTAGCTTTACACAAGTGACATTGTTTCCATATAATCGGACCCTTGGAGGAGAGGTTTCAGTGTAATGTATGACAAGTCCCCAGGGTAGCATGGCTCATTGTTTCTGAATCAGCAGAGGTCAATAACAAATGTTCCAAAATTTTCTAGTGGAAGGAAACCTATAGTGAAGAAATGCAGAGGCTGAAACTATATACCTCCCTTTCTGAAAGTACTTGTTCCTGCCTGTCATGCTGAACCAGAAGCTTCAGCTCTTATTCAGTCATGGGCCCAAAAATATATACAGATAGGAAATTATGACTTCACTCTGACAATTCTGATTTACATGCTTTTTTAGGTCAGTGTAACAAATAACTAAAGGACAGCCAAGCAAGTAGCATTTTCAGTTGAATTTCCGCAGCTGCTGTGTTTCGCGCAATGCAAGTTTCCTTTAGAGGGTAATCCAGTTTTCTTGAGAATAAAAAAATAAGCTATTCAGTGTAAGCTATATTCACTATTCATTCTCATACTGAACACTGAATGGCACGGTCAGCCTTCATTCCCTAACGACCTGGTTCAATCTAAAGCCTAGTACACACAATCAGAAAATGGTACAAAAAATGCAACTTTTTAAGCAGTCTACGATAATCTGATCATTGGTACACAGCTTTTGTCCGAAATTATTCAAAGGGACAAGCACGAACATTTTTTTCATATGATACCAGATCGTGCAATTTTCATTTAATCAATACAGTTTTCGGCTGAAAATACAATTCAAATACAATACAATACACTACACTTCCAGAAGTTTATTCAGTCGCACAAGAATATTCGTAACTTGAGTAACCTCTTCATTTATGAGACTAGTATGTAAAAAAATGAATGAGTGTTATAATGGCGGAGTGTTATAATGAGACATGCTGCAGTGCCTGCATCACTTTAGATAGATAAGCCTTAAATAGTAAGTATCCTTTCAGAGGAAGTATAATTGCCCTTCCTGCCAACCAAACAACCAAAAAACCCCATCTCCCTCGCCCCAGCTGCATATATATATATATATATATATATATATATATGTATGTATATATGTGAATCCAAAGCTCCATCACACTGTGTGCATCCTGTATATATATATATAATTTTTTTTTTTTTGGGCTGAGTGTAGATTTATATTGTCTCAGGCATGTTTGAATCCACTCACTATTGACTGTCTCACTACCTCTGCTGGAAGCCTATTCCAAGCATCAACTACTCTTTATTTTACTTTCCTGATGCGCAGTTGAATAAGGCCGAAAATACTCAGATGACGGTGCCATAGAAGTTTACTGTATAATACGTGATCAGCCACTGTCATCAACTATAGAGATTCAGCCCATAAGATAAAAACATTGTGAAGGGCCCAGGCTCTTAGATTTAAGTAAGTAAGCACCTAGGACAATAGAGGGGGGGGGGGGAGTTAGGTTGGGTTGTAGGCAGGCAGGGAATACACATTTATTCCACCCTTTAATTTGAAGAGCCTTAAAGTGGTTGTAAACCGTTATATGTACCCAGTGAAATGACTGGCCACTGGTAATACACAGAGATTAAACAAATTCTCCTGCATAAATTGTATCTGTCTGTTTTCAACAATTTGTCTCGTACATTCTTATGAAATGCAGAAATGAAAAGTATTTTTCACAGAGTCACAAAGCAACGGGTGGGGAGCTGCAGTTCTATACTGTACAAGAGCTCTGAGAGATGATTGGACAAAGGAACACATCCCTATTCACATAGCACACAAGAATAGAGCTGAGGTTGTTAATCATAGGCTGTGCTCTCCCCTGTCACCTCTTTTCTATTGGTGTCCAGAAACCTTGTCATGGTGTACGTGCTGATGACTTAACTTAGCCTTTATCCACAATTTACAAAGCTATACTGCCATTGATTCATTCTGGTCTTGAGTTCTTATATTCTTATATTCGAGGTGGCGGGCAGGGGTGCCAGAACTGGATGGAAAAGACCTGAAGGATGTTTGGGACTATCCCTTTACTCACTTGGTAGGGATAGGTTGATCCAAATTAAATTTCTTTATATAGCGCACTTCCCTCCACAAGGTCTCCATAAAATGTATCCCACGATGGAGCCGAATTGTTGCATCTTGCATACAAATATTTTGGACCAATGTTCTCCAATTCATTTGCTCGGTTACTACAATTTCTGCCCCCCAACGGTGGCTATTTGCCTACTGGGTCTAATTAATCATTTAGCATTTTCTAGGGCTTCTTGAATACTCTTAAATTTGCTCCTCTTCTATGCTAGAAAAGCCATTGCATTAGCTTGCAAATCAGTCAGACCCCCTACCTTAGACTGTTGAAAATATTAGTTAATATAGTGGTTCCTTTATATACAGTGAAGGAAATAAGTAATTGATCCCCTGCAGATTTTGAATGTTTGCCCACTCACAAAGAAATAATCAATCTAAAAATCGAATGGTAGGTGTATTATAACACTGAGAGACAGAATAGCAACAACAAATTTAAAAGAAATGCATGTCTAACAAATGATGCACTGATTTACATGTTCATGAGGGAAATAAGCATTTGATCCCCTTCACAAGACATGACTTAGTACTTGTTGGCAAATCCCTTGTTGGCAATCACAGAGGTCAGACGTTTCCTGTAGTTGGCCACCAGGTTTGCACACATCTCAGGAGGGATTTTGGCCCACTCCTCTTGGCAGATCCTCTCCAAGACTTTAAGGTTTGGTGGCTGACATTTGGCAACTTGAACTTTCAGCTCTCTCCACAGATTTTCAATCGAATTAAGGTCTGGAGACTGGCTAGGCCACTCCAGGACCTTAATGTGTCTCTTCTTGAGCCACTCCTTTGTTGCCTTGGCCGTGTGTTTTGGGTCATTGTCATGCTGGAACACCTATCCGTGACCCATTTTCAATGCCCTGGCTGAGGGAAGAAGTTTCTCACCCAAGATTTGTAAAATGACACTTCTCTCCTGTGGTTGTCCAAAAAAAGTTCAAAAAGTATCAGGCATTTGGTACTGCTAATGCCAGAGATGGCAATGTGATTGCTTGATCTTAGACTTGATATACCGTATATACTCGAGTATAAGCCGAGTTTTTCACACATTTTTTGTGCTGAAAAATGGCCCCCTCGGCTTATACTCGAGTCAACGTCTGCAGATGGCTCCCCCCCCCCCTTCCAACAGAAGGGACACTAAGTACAGGGGTGGGCAGGGGGCTACTGTCTCTTACCTGGCTCCGGTCCCACGACGATCCGGTCCAGGAAGCGCGGCTGCTCCTTCATTCGGTTCGTCCACTGGATGTTCGCGCGGCTGCTCGGCTCCGCCTTCTCACCGGTGATTGGCCGCCAGAACTGTAGCTCAGGAAAGGCACACAGGTGGCCAATCACCGGCGAGGAGGCGGAGCTGAGCGGCCCCGCGAAAGTCAAGTGAAGGAGATGCAGGTAAGTGTGCCGTGCTTAGGTGCTGCTGCAACCACATATGCTGGCTGCAGCAGCACCGTACTGGAACAGGGGTCAGCAAGTGTCAGTGGGAGGAATAGTGCCCCATCATTGGTGTCACTGATACCAATGATGGGGCATTATTCCTCCCACTGACACCAACGATGGGGCACTTTTCCTCCCCCCCACTGACACCAACGATTGGGCACTATTCCTTCCCCCCCCCACTGACACCAATGATAGGGCACTATTCCACCCCCCACTGACACCAATCATGGAGCACTATTCCACCCCCCACTGACACCAATCATGGGATACTATTCCTCCCCCCCACTGACACCAATGATGGGGCACTTTTCCTCCCCCCCACTGACACCAACGATGGGGCACTATTCCTACACCCCCCACTGACACCAATGATGGGATACTATTCCTCCCACTGACACCAATGTTGGGACACTATTCCTCCCACTGACACCAATGATGGGACACTATTCCTCCCACTGACACCAAAGATGGGGCACTATTCTACTGACACCAATAATGGGGTGCTATTCCCCGCACTGATACTAATGATGGGGCACTATTCCTGCCACTGATACCAATGATGGGGCACTATTCCTCCCACTGAAACCAATGATGGGGCGCTATTCCTCCCACTGACACCAATGATGGGGCACTATTCCTCCCACTGAAACCAATGATGGGGCACTATTCCTCCCACTGACACCAATGATGGGGCACTATTCCTCCCACTGACACCAATAATGGGGCACTATTCCTCCCACTGATACCAATGATGGGGCACTATTCCTCCCACTGATACCAATGATGGGGCACTATTCCTCCCACTGATACCAATGATGGGGCACTATTCCTCCCACTGACACCAATGATGGGGCACTATTCCTCCCACTGACACCAATGATGAGGCATGATTCTTCCCACTGGTGTTCCCACCCTCGGCTTATACTCGAGTCAATAGTTTTTCCCAGTTTTTTGTGGTAAAATTAGGTACCTCGGCTTATATTTGGGTCGGCTTATACTCAAGTATATACGGTACCTTAGGTGCCTTTATATGAGAAGGGTTTATGTGGGGGTACATCAACTTTGGTCCCTCTTGTACCTCCCCTCCATTCTGTCTCGTTTCACTCTGGGGAATAGAATGGTAATATGCCTGTATTTGTTATCTGATTTCACCGCACCGTGTGCTCCAACATGTGCCTTATTTATATTATGTCACTAATTTTCTGTCTATTATATGCCTTATATGTGTATGATACTGCCCTTGTTGAGCGAGGGGTCTGCCTGAGTTGAGACTAGAATAGGGGTGTAGAATTAGTAGTGTTGTATTATTGAGCTGGGGAATTTATTTTTTATTTTTATTTATTTATTTCAGGTACTTATATTACGCCATCAATTTGCGCAGCGCTTTACATATATATTGTACATTCACATCAGTCCCTAACCCTCAAGGGGCGTACAATCTAAGGTCCCTAACTCACATTCATACATACACATACTAGGGCCAACTTAGACAGGATCCATTGAACCTACCAGCATGTCTTGGATTATTGAGCTGGGGAATGCCCCAATGCTGTTTTGTATGCTATTTATTTTTAATCAAAAACCAATAAAAACAATTTATAAAAAAAAAAGAAATGATTCATGGTGATAAGGCAGCAGAGACACTTTAGTGCTTTGGAAAGAAGTGCAAGGCAGCAGAGACACTTTAGTGCTTTGGAAAGAAGTCCATGTAGTGCATGGACTTGCCTGATTACACCCAAATGAGATGGATTGTTTAGCAAGGCCCTAACATTGTAACATATATAATTACATTATATACTGTATATTCAAAGTGTAATGTGTATTGCCATATTTAAAGAGCATCTTCCCAAAATTGAATCTTGTTTTGAATTATGATCCCTAAAAATGTGACTTACATCTCAAGGCAGACTTCTGGGAAAAGCAGTGAGATAATCACACATGCAGGAAATGAGATTTCTGGGTACTTTCTGTACATTAAACAGAGTACACATCAAATTGCAATGTGACATTGTAATTTGTTGTCAATTTTAGAAAATGGCTGCATTTGCAAATTGTAATGGAACAATTTTTTTCATAACATTAAATCACTAAAGGATTGTGCAGCAATTATATACTGTTTGTGTACCGTAGAAGTGGAATGGCTACGACAAGTTGTTACATTATAGGGAACATGCACATTGTGCTGCTGCATGGTTTTTTTTTTTGTTTTTTTTTAGTAGTAAGTGTTTATTGGACATTTTCGGGGAAAAGCAAGGTATAGCAACAGTATAGACAGTAAGATTGATCACAGTCAATAGTAATGCTAAAGAATACTTGTTTGTCAGGATATAACTTTAATAACCTTATAATGCAAGTATGTAAGTTCTGTCATACTGTGGATATAGAGATTCCCACTAGAGAGAAATGCAGCGTAGTAGAAGGTATAGGTGGATAGGTATAAAGGAAGAGAGGGAGGAGAAAATGAGGGATTGGGGACCACTGAGAGGTGCGACCACAACATTTAAGTCATAGATGAAGAATTTACATTGCTATAAATATTTTCTGATTTGGTCAGTGCTCATTAAATGGATCCAAATGCTCCAAGTGGAGAAGTATTGATTACATTTATCATGAAGGTGATCTGTCAGTTCCTCCATGCATTGTAAGTGGGAGAGTTCAGTGACCCATTCCTTGATGGAAGGAGGGTATTACCATTCTAACCTCAGTAAAAAAACATTGGAGAAGGCCTTTGTTCACCTTTGATATCAACCCTAATAGTATAGAAAGAAGGGCAATTTCAGGTGTTCCTTGAATGGATAGGCCCATCACTTGTTCAAAAATCTGAAGGACATCCACAAGAGTATGGACCACCAAATGTGCAGCACCCCTACCTGTCAAAAATTGTTTTGTTTCAATGTGTATGTATGTATATGTATTTTATGTGTATATGGGCTTGTTCTCATGTACTCTCTACTGCCCCTACTAAAAGCAAGCCATGGTGGATCACATTTCAGAGGACCATAGAGCAGCTGCTGCTGCTGTCAGGTATTCAAAAGACGATATTGCCATCTCCCCATTGCCATTTGTTTTAGTCAAAGAATGATTTTCTAATAAATACCATGCTGCAATTGTGAGCAATCGATTTACTTGAATGGGTTGCATTTAAGGCAAATAAGACCTGTAGTATTACTTTTGCCAAGCAGCAACCGCAGCAATGTGTATTAACATGGCTGCTGGACATGTTAACTTAAGCCTTGGCAGTTTGGGGCACTCAGCTGTATCTTGGTATGTGAGTGTGCCTAGGCAGTCCTGTGTCTACAGCCCCATAGCTGTATATCTGCAGCGTGAGATCTTAAGCAGCATCTATCAACCAGGGTGCCATTTGGGTTTGTCAGGGGTGCCATTATTAAGGAGTGTGGCATTAGGGAGGACCACATAACACATATATTTGGTGTCAAAGAAATGGGCTATCTTTGTGGTGTGAGTGTGTTTGTGTTGGGAGCCTGCTCAATCCTGTGCTCCCAGCTCCCCCACAGGTTCTGGTCTTTTTCATTTAGGTCCCTTTCTGTTCGCTGATCCCCTGCTGATCAGAGCAGAGCGGGCAACTGGCAGATCCATGTCCACTCAGTTTATACAGATTGGACACAGACAGAGCCCAGTATGTTCTATTGGTGGTTGGGTGTAAATGGACTCCGCTGTCTGTTTACACCTGACTGCCCTCTGATCCACCTAGACAGTGGGGGATGGACCCACTTCTGTTTTTTTAGTGGATCGGATTGGATTGGAACCAAGTCTGTTTACACCATTCGATACATAGGGGGGAATGGAATGGAGGGTCTAATCAGGTCCACCTGAAAAACTGACAGGCGGACCTGATTGGACCCTTCGAGTGAAAGGGGCCTTACACTTACTTCTCAATAAACAAGGGTTAGAGAAGATACAATGTACATTTTCTCCTTGATAGAGAAGAGGTCAATATGAACAGTCTGTTGAAAAAGAAATTAACATAGGCCATTTTACACTGGTCAACTGAATTGGAGAATAACAAAAAGTGATATCTGTATCCTTTCAGCTTTGCCTACCTGGAGCTTAAGGAATCCATGTTAGGTCTATGGACATATCTAACTACCTCAGATATGGCACATTTATGTCTGAAAACACAGAAAAGGACATAGACCTTTCCTTCTGTTTGTTTTTTGGACTTAGCATTTGCATGGCCATTTACATCTGTCTACCCATGGACTAACATGGAGTTTCCATTCAGATCCTTCTGAAAAACTGAGAGGTGGATCTGATCAGACTGCCCATGTGAAAGGGGTCTTAGGTCAGGGCTTCTAGGTTGGTGTTGGTGCCATTGTTAGTGCTATGGTCAGTGTCAGTGTATTTTAGGTAGAAAAAAGTTTTCTGTTAGTTTTAGTGTCAGTGCGAGTGTTAGTGTCAGTGTGTTTAGATAGGATAAGAAAACAAAATGTATACTACGGTATTATTTCTGATCCCCACTATAAACAGCAAATAATGCAAGCACAATGTATGTGGTATCCTCATGCATGTCAGGAGTGGAATCTATTTTGGATATTTATTTTTAGTGGTGGGTTATGCTAATGAAATAAAAATATACAGCTAAAGTTTAGTAAAATTTTGTTTTACTATTTTGGGACAGTTTCTCTTTGATAATATATATATATATATATATATATATATATATATATATATATATATATATATATATAATATATATTAGAAGATATCCTTTAACATTTTCCTCCAAATGATGGCCCAGTTTGTCCTAAAAAGAAACAAGGGGTGCCTCAAGATTTTGCATAATTTTAAGGGGTGCCTTGACTGTAAAAAGTTGAGAAATGATTTTCTGAGGCTCTGCTGCCTGTTGCTGCTAGCCTCAGCAAATTTGGGAAGAGACTTGGTGATATCACTACTGTGCTGCTCACTGTTCTCCCTTCTGGAGGTTCTGATATGAGGAAGAAAAAACCTGCCTCTACCCAGATAGCTATCTCCACACAGAGATTCAGTACAGAGCAAGGCATTCTAAGCAAGTAACAGGGAAAGATCAGCTGCAGAGACAATACTGGTGACTAGTCCTTTTTCCTCTTGTCGCCTTTTGTTTGGGCAAAGCTTCCAGATTTCAGTTCAGGTGTCTATGAACAGCACAAATTCTTTGCATGCTCAAGCAATTAACAGTCTAATTGAGGCACAATCAAAATTGCAACCCTTACCTAACTAAAGTGGATATACCCTGCTCAATCTTTTTCAGGGGATGAATCAGTCATGTGGGTTTTATTTTTCCCAGTAAATCGCAATATTTTTTTCCCAGTGGACCTGTTCACAGCATTGCATTTTATTTGATCCTACAACACATGCTTACAGCTTGCTAAAAGCACATGAAAATTAATTACTGCTATATTCTATGAAGCTGTTTACACAGTACTTTGCACCAGAGCAATTGTCTCCAAACTGTGGCCCTGGAGCCAGTTGCAGCCCTTTGCTTGCCTTTATCCAGCCCTTGGGATACTATTCCTCCAACTGACACCAATGATGAGGCACCATTCCTCCAACTGACACCATTGATGGAGCACTATTCCTCTCACTAAAACCAATGAAGGAGTATTGTTTATTCCCTCTGACGCCGGGCATTTTTTACTCCCACTGGCCACTGTCTGGCCCCCCTAAAGTCTGAATGGCAGTAAACTGGCCCTTTGTTTAGAAAGATTGGAGACCCCTTCACTAGAGGACAGTTGCATTTTTGAACAATTCCTGCTTTCTGAATGGCTTGTGCATTTTGGTAAAAAAGCCCATGACAATGCATGGAAAATGCACAAGTATGCATGTTCACCCAATGTGAGCTTGCAGGTTTGACCCAAGGTCTTTCGTTAGAAGGATCATGAAAGAGCTGCATCCTGACATGTTTATCTCAGTGTTCTTTTTGGAAGATGTTAGTGCCATGTAAAAAGTGGTTGTGCAAAAGATACTGCTTTAGTTTAATTCTCAGGACCTCCTCAGTCTGACTTTAGCTGTAAAAGTTAGTGGGTAGCCCAGATCCCAGATCGTTTCCACAAAATAGACTGGAGACTGTTGCTGGAATTAAAAAAAGGTTTCACCGCTGATATGGCAGCTTGCTTACATCCCATTACTGGTGGCAGTAAAACAGCTCATGACATTAAAAAGTAAGAGAACTGGCTGAAATAGATATACTGTAATCTTTTTTTTCAAGCTGACTTATTAAGTTTCTGTGTATTATCTGAGTCCTTACTAACATGAGCCCAGCATTCATTTGCTATTGGTTGTGAACTGGAATTACTCTTAGGCAAAATATGATGAAAATTCAGCCCTGCCATCATCCAAAAAGAGCTCATGCATACTTATCTTCAAAGCAATGACTTTAAATAGTATGGGGTTGATTTACTAAAAGCAAATAGGCTGTTCACTTTACCATGGAGGTTGCCTTTTGCAAGGGAAAAATAAATCCCTTACAAAGTGAATATTGCTGATGAAGGAGACGTAGTCTGGCCTCCAAATTGCGTTCTTAAATGGCTACAGAGTCTATAGTATCTGACAGCACCATTGACAGCTCCTTTTTCGAGTCTCCCATGGCGGTTTTCTGGCGATTGGCCCAAATCCCTGGCTTCCACGCTCCTGTCATCTCGGTGGTCTCTGTCAGGAGTGGACTCTGCACTAGTGGCTCCACATGGAGCTTGTGGCCGGTTTCAAGTGACTTTTATGAATGCAATCTTATTGTATTTTAACACACACTGTGGAATAAATCCTGCCACACCATTGGCTGCTTGGGGCCTCTTTCTATCCTTCCCCTCCTTCTGTTGCAGCTTTTGAGTTCCCAGCCTGTCCAAAGACGCAGCCTAACTCCAGCCAGCTGTGTCAGCAAGAGACTATCCACTAATTGATTATAGCCCAGACCTTTGGTGTTTTTATATGTTTTATATGTGTCTATATACACATGCATACATTTTTGTCATTTTTTATCATTGTTTATCAACATTATTTGAGGTGTACCTACTCTCATCTGATGTTGATATAGTCCCTGATAAACCTTTGAACCTGATTGCTTCATGTCATCCCTTATTTGTAACAAGCAACTAGTGTAGTGCTGAATGTTGGTAGTTTTTCTCTTACAAAGTGAATAGCCTATTTTCCTTTAATAGATAAATCCTCACACTTCAAGCAGCGCATATATCCTAGTTCTCGCAACTTACCCTTTGGTTCCAGCTGTCTCCTGGAAATGTTTTCTGTACAAAATATCTGCAGTTATATAGCATGTGACTGAACACTGAACACTTTTCGCCATTTGCAGAATCTGGTTTCAGTGTCCCAGTGTAGTTTTGGATTTTAGAATTTAGGATAGAAATGACTAGTGAATCTCAAATTTCAGACAGCATAAATGGGAGAAACATTTCTGTAGAAAGTGCATTTGTCTTCTCTATTTTAGTGTTAATAATTTATTAGATTTTATTGCTAATGTATTGACATAGAAGCTGTGTAACCCCTTTATGACCGCCCAACACATATGTGTGGCGACAAAGACAGCTCTTGGTCCTGAGTAAAGTTTGGTAGCCAACAGGACTGGCTTCCAATCATGTTACCACTGTGACAGTGGTCACTTGATTGCTGATCCTTCCCACCCGCCAGGCGTTCCAAACTGCTTAAAGGGATGCCAGGATGGGTGGGAAGGGCTAAATATCCCATACCAAGAGAAGCCCAGGGGCTGCCATTGCTGACTACGTTTAAAGAATCCAGTTGCCTGGTTGTCTCTGATTTATGTACTTCTCAGTCAGTGATCTGAAACAAGCATTCATGTCAGGACTGCCAGAGAGAGGGCAACACTTCTGACCTGCATATTTATTACATGTCAGTGTCTCAAAGTATTAAAAACCATGGCAGACTAGCAACTATCATCTTCAGGCCAAACTTGGTGTTGTTTCACTACAGATTTCTTTTAATTCAAAGAAAGCACAGCTTTTACTAAAACAAATGGTTGCAAACATAATAGACTGCATTAGGCAAAATATTGGTGAAGAAAGGTTGGTTTAGTGCACCAGTAACTTTTAGTTGCATGAGAAGCTCAAAACTTCCTTCCCAATCCTAGTTCAACTGGATGATGTTCAACAAGGGATGAAAAATCTGAACAAACCATGACCACAATATGCTTATATGCAGAAATTTGACACATTTGACAACTTTGCTTTTGCACCCAAAACAACCTGGAAGTTTTCTGCAAGTATAAGTAAGGTTTGACTTGCCTAAGGGCCACTTTAGGCAGGCCATAGATGATGCAATTTTCTTTCCCACCATGATTTGCAGAAAAGAAAAACGCTTGATTTCTCCATCAACACAGTGAATGTTGATGGGGGAATCCCTTTTGTGGAGCTATTGTGTTCTCTCGACAAGGATGGGAGGGGCACGGGGAGCCATCCCTGCCAGGAGAAGACAGTGATTATTACTATTGGCTGAAGCCACTAGCAATAATCACATGGAAAATCCAACAGGCTGGTTGTACCCAAGTCATAGAACAATCGAATTGGGTACAATCAGTCTAGATTCAAACCATCTATATCTGGCTTAAGTCTGATTTAAAATTTAGTCACACAAACCAATCTTCGTATGTATGACCAATTTACTTTTTGCAATAACAGGAGTGATTGATGGCTGAGCTGTTCAAAGTTTTGACTTAATAACGATAAATAGATAAATAGATTTAGTCAATGGCATTTTTGCAATTGAATCTTTGCATTAGATTTAAACTGTAGAGTACATTCACATTGCATCAAGCGAATCAACAAAATATACAAATAAAGCTTATGGGTGATTGGCAGCCTCTGATTTGTCAGTAGAGTTTTGACTCACTGGATGATTCAGATATGTAACATAATTAGCAGGAAATCAGATGAAGAAAGTTGTAATGTAAAGATGCTGTCTACCCCTCGTAATTATAGGTGACTCTCCACAGGATTCAAAGAATGATATTAAATAGCTTGTCTTGCTCCCACCTAGGTGTAAATCAAAATCATAGCTACAGAGGATTATTTATTCTTTCATATATCTTCCATCTACCTCTGCACAGCAGGTGTACACAATAACATATGTGCACTTCAGTATACTAATTCCATTGTCTTTATATGTAGCAAAAATAAATCAAGAATGCCTTCTTTCGATTTTGGTTGTAAAGCTGTAGTACATAGATCAGAATGGAGGATAATCTCAGTGTTAGACTATACTCATTTCAGGATCGGGAACCCTACTTAAACAGGGTCAGAGCTGCCCAACTGTTGTACGCCTTCACCTGGATTGAAAATATGTGCCAAACACAATGGGGTTGATTTACTAAAACTGGAGAGTGCAACGTATGATACAGCTGTGCATGGTAGACAATCAGCTTCTATGCTTTAAGGCAGGGCTTGAAAAAGCCGCTCACCCGCTCGCCAAATGCGAGGAGAAATTCCTCTGTGCCGAGCGGCTGCGAGCGGTGAGCACTGATGAAGCATGGAGCGACTGCACCTGCGCTCCAAGCCTCATTGTGAAGCCGAGTTCCGGTTTACAACTTCCGGCACAGCAGCCGAGGGGACAGGTGCAGGAGAGGTCAGCTCTCCTCCGCTGAGAGGAGACACCCTCTCCACCACCGCGGGGGACTCGGGGGGACAGTAAGTACTGTATACAACATGTCCTATCACTATAATGGAGTACAGGGGAGCTGGGATATACATACTGTATACATGTCATATCACTATAATGGAGTACAGGGGAGGGGGATATACATTACTGTAAACATGTCATATCACTATAATGGAGTACAGGGGAGCTGGGATATACATTACTGTATACATGTCATATCACTATAATGGAGTACAGGGGAGCTGGGATATACATTACTGTATACATGTCATATCACTATAATGGAGTACAGGGGAGGGGGATATACATTACTGTATACATGTCATATCACTATAATGGAGTACAGGGGAGCTAGGATATACATTACTGTATACATGTGATATCACTATAATGGAGTACAGGGGAGCTGGGATATACATTACTGTATACATGTCACATCACTATAATGGAGTACAGGGGAGCTGGGATATACATTACTGTATACATGTCACATCACTATAATGGAGTACAGGGGAGCTGGGATATACATTACTGTATACATGTCATATCACTATAATGGAGTACAGGGGAGCTGGGATATACATTACTGTATACATGTCATATCACTATAATGGAGTACAGGGGAGCTGGGATATACATTACTGTGTACAGTTTTATATTTTGGACTATTTATTCTAAAGAAAAATGTAATTTCATAAGCTTTAAGGGGGCGTGGTTGGGGCGGGGGTGGGGTTTGGGGTGGGCCGGGGGTGGGGTTTGGGGTGGGCCTGGGCAAGGTTGGGTGGGGCAACTGGTGGAGAGTAAGTTTTGGGATCGGCTAGTAGGTCTGGACGCAAAAGTTTAACCCCTGCTTTAAGGTAATAAAGTAAAGTGGCCATACACAGGGTGAAACACAAAATACGTCAACCAGTATGACACACTAAGAACTGCTTATAATGGAATATATGGGTTGAAGGTGGTTGCTTTCATGAAATGCTATCAGAATATGTTACTGTGTTAACTACAGGACACCGTACAGTTTAACCTCTTGCCGACCGCGCATAGCCGAATGACGGCTTCACCGCGGCCGGCCAGTTCTGAGTGGACGTCATATGACGTCCTCCCAGAACGCGCTCTCCTGCGCGCCCCAGGGGGCGCGCACCCGGCGATCTCCGTGATCGCTGTGTCCTACGGACACAGCTGATCACGCGATGTGGTGAAAGGCCGATCCCACCGGCCTTTTACCACGTGATCAGCGGTGTCCAATGACACGCTGATCACAGGGAAATGCAAGTGCCGGTTCTCGGCTGCACTTTCCTCACGCTGTCAGATCGTGAGGAAAGTACTGCCGAGAACCGGCAGTTGTCAGAGCGGGGATCGGCACCGATCATCAGGGCACTGATGATCAGTGCCCTGATGATCGGTGCCCAGCAGTGACACCCGCAAGTTCCGCCCAGCAGTGCGCCCACTAGCCCCGCCCACCCGTTCCCAGCAGTGCCCCCACCTGTGCCCAGCAGTGCCCCCACCTGTGCCCAGCAGTGCACCCACCTGTGCCACTCTGCAGTGCCACCTACCTGTGCCCAGAAGTGCCACCTACATGTGCCCAGCAGTGCCACCCACCTGTGCCCACCCACCTGTGCCCACCAGTGCCACCCACCAGTGCCACCCACCTGTGCCCACCCACCAGTGCTGCCCACCAGTGCCACCCACCAGTGCAGCCCAGCAGTGCTGCCAGTCAGTGCCACCAGTCAGTGCCCAGGGGTTGTGCCAGTCAGTGCCGCCAGTCAGTGCCCAGAAGTGATGTCAGTCAGTGCCGTCTATCAGTACCCATCATCAGAGAAAAAATACCTGTTTGAAAAATTTTATAAAAGAAACAAATAAACTTTTTTTTTTTTTTCAAATTTTTTGCACTTTTTTTAATTTATAGCGCAAAAAGTAAAGCGCCCAGTGGCGATTAAATACCACCAAAAGAAAGCTCTATTTGTGAGAAAAAAATGATCAAAATTTTATATGGGTACAATGTTGCATGACCGCGCAATTGTCAATCAAAGTGCGGCAGCGCTGAAAGCTGAAAATTGGCCTGGTAAGGAAGGGGGTATAAGTGCCCGGTAGGCAAGTGGTTAAAGCACACCAGTTCTTGGCCCATGCAGGAAAGCAGAGAAGGTCTACACTAATGGGCCCCTCTCCAGCAGCGGGTACAAGCTATTCGCCTCCTGTTCAGTTGCTGTTAAAGAAAAAAAATACTTCCACATATTGATGAGCATGTGATTTATTCCATGTGACAATGTTGGTGCTTGACCTTGCAATGTCTTGTGAGTACAAAGGGAGTCCTCAATGCTGGATAAAGGCTGGCCATACACTATACAAGTTTCTGTCCAATGTCTGCCCAATTTCCTTTAGATTTACCTTCAGCTATGTAGTGCAAGGGCCTGCTTAATTGGATACAACTGAAAGTGTTGTTTAGGTTTGACCTCCTATTATATGGTTTTTGGTAAATCTAAAGCAAAATTCTCAAGAAAATTGTATAATGTATGGCCAGTCTTAGAATACGTTTGTTGCTTTGCTGTGAAGGGCAAAGCATAGGTGGAATTAAAGGAATCCTAAACTTTTCACTCAACCAATATTATCTCAGCTGATAACATTGGTTGAAAGGCCACTTTAACATGCCTTAAAGAATAATTCCAGCTATAGATATTTTATACAGTACATAGGTACATTAGTCCAGCTTGGACCTATGTAGCTATGCATGTACTATACCTGGCCAATGCCCCTGGAAGATGGAATCACTGAAGTAGACATTGCTACTCCAGGGATCTCCTCTTGCTCCTGGGTCTTGTCTTGAGCAGCACAAGTGATTGGCCGTTGGGTATGTTTGCCATTCGGAGAATCCTTTTTCTGAATGAATGCAAAGCATTCTCTGATTGGACAAGGTGATGAGGTGGGGTGGAGGGTGGAGAGACTAGACTACTTTAATGAGAGACTAGGCTTCTTTAATGGTATTTGATGCATGATTGATCAGACCCTTGACCTGTCATCTCCATCCTGCACACACACCTCTATCCTGTCATCTCCATCCTATGACCTCCATCCTGCACACTCACACAGTCATCTCCATCCAGTCACCTCCATCCTGCATACACAGTTATCTCCATCCTGCACATACACACCTCCATCCTGTCATCTCCATCCTGCACACTCACACAGTTATCTCCATCCTGTCACATCCTACCTGCGCACACACACAGTCATCTCCACCCGGTCACCTTCATCCTGTACACACACAGCCATCTCCATCCTGTCACCTCCGTTCTATCATCTACACACACATCTACATCCTGTCATCTCCACCCTACACACACACACACACACACACACACACACACACACACACACACACACACACACACACACACACACACACACACACACACACACACACACACACACACACACACACACACACACACACACACACACACACACACACACACACACACACACACACACACACACACAGTCATCTCTATCCTGCATGATCCTGATGATCAGTGCCCTGATGATCAGTGCCCAGCAGTGCCACCCACAAGTTCCGCCCACCTGTGCCCAGCAGTGCGCCCACTAGCTCCGCCCACCTGTGCCCAGCAGATCACCCACCTGTGCCCAGCAGTGCACCCACCTGTGCCACTCTGCAGTGTCACACACCTGTGCCCAGAAGTGCCACCTACCTGTGCCCAGCAGTGCCACCCACCTGTGCCCACCCACCTGTGCCCACCAGTGCCACCCACCTGTGCCCACCCACCAGTGCTGCCCACCAGTGCCACCCACCAGTGCAGCCCAGCAGTGCTGCCAGTCAGTGCCACCAGTCAGTGATGCCAGTCAGTGCCGTCTATCAGTACCCATTATCAGTGTCACCTATCAGTGCCGCCTATCAGTGCTGCATATTAGTGCCGCCTATCCGTGCCACCTCATTAGTGCTGTCTATCAGTGCCGCCTATCCGTGCCACCTCATTAGTACTGCCTATCAGTGCCCTTTAGTGCTGCCTATCAGTGCCCATCAGTGCCGCCTATCAGTGCCCATCAGTGCTGCCTCATCAACGTACATCAGTGAAGGAGAAAAAATACCTGTTTGAAAAATTTTATAATAGAAACAAAGAAACGTTTTGTTTTTTTTTCAAATTTTTTGCACTTTTTTTATTTATAACGCAAAAAGTAAAGCGCCCAGCGGCGATTAAATACCACCAAAAGAAAGCTCTATTTGTGAGAAAAACATTATCAAAATTTCATATGGGTACAATGTTGCATGACCGCGCAATTGTCAATCAAAGTGCGGCAGCGCTGAAAGCTGAAAATTGGCCTGGTAAATAAGGGGGTATAAGTGCCTGGTAGGCAAGTGGTTAATTGATTTTCAATGCATTTACGAATTTCTTTTTCATCATGTCCCTGTACAGTACTATGCCTTTAAAGTGCACTTTATAAAGAGTTTCGAACAGATAAGACTTTTTTTTCACTTTTTTCTGACCTCCGAAACGGATTAATTGGTTTTCAATGCATTTACTCATTTATTTTTAATCATGTCCCTTTATGCCTTTTAAAGTGTACTTTATAAAGAGTTTTGAATGGATACAACTTTTTTTGACTTTGGAGATGACTGCACAGGCACAGTCACCTCCATCCTTTCACCTCCATCCTGCGCACACACACAGTCATTGTCATCTCCATCCTGCACACACATAATGTATGTTTAAATTATCTTCTGGCTTAATATCAATATTCATAAGCATTAATAAGATCAAGTCTATATGTAGAGTACTGCATACAGTGTAGTATGTGTTTGTGTGTGTGTATATATATATATATATATATATATATATATATATATATAATGTTAAAGATATGCTTGCCCTGCCTGTAATTAAAATAAATGCTACACCTACAGTGGCTTTCAAGACACACCCTTGGCGACTATGCACTGATCACTAATGTTCGGGAATACCACAATCTTTTTACAGTTTGTATTTCTTTCCTGCTACTATTATTAATGTAATTTGCAGATTATTTCTAATAATGTTGTACAGAGCAGAGAGGATTTAAAAAATTATCTTCCCAGGGTGTCAAATGTTTATTTTTCTGTATATAACATTCTACAATTTAGTGATCCCTCTAATTTACTACAAACTATTATCATTATTTTTAGCAGGGGTTGTCCAAGACCTGAAAAATATTTCAAGGGCTCCTTGGCAGTAAAAAAGGTTGCAAAGGCTGACATAGAGGAGCAACAGAGAAATACGCAAATAGAGAAGGATCAAAGGACAGCACTACTGTAAAAAAGAACTTCAACTTTGATTAAAGTAACCATGTCCTTTGATTAAACAACCCTTTCCATTACCAAACACCCTTTCCTTTGCCGATATGTACAGAAAACATGATATATGTCCAAGCTAGCTTATAAAAAAAAAATCACTGTTCATAATTATTGAGGAAACACTCTGCTTCATTCTGTTCCCTTCCATTAGGTTCTGCTATCTTGCTTCTCACACATCATGGAGAAGGTGAAGCCAGGCTGTCAGAACCTGAACATGAAATACATCTTATCAGTTCCTGTGACAGTCATGTGTCACTGCTTTCTACATATGAAGCCAGGGAGATGCTTCAAGATGGATTTGAGGGCCTTGCTGTTTGACAGAAGTCAAAATGTGGAAATCAGTATCAGCATTCAGTGTAGGCTGAACTTTTTGGGGGAAAGTAGTGTGCTTGAAACAGACAAAGGAATAGATTATGAGGTTTCCATTATCTCTAAATGCATTGGAAATGGAAAGGCTAACCTTAATGTGAAATGTTTAATCAAATATCTATCAATAAATAATCTGTTACAAGTTTTCTCTGCTAAAGTCTTTACTTTGTAGTTTTAGCTAGATGATTTGATTTGTGCGAAAAGGACTAGAACAAAATTCGTTAAAGAAACCATTCATTAGCTCTGTCAAAGCTTAGATTTTATTGTATGAAATATTTGGTGACATGACATGTTTATCTCTCACATAAAAGCGGCTTACTATCTTGAAGGTATAGAGAAATACAATTTCTGTGCATTGTGAGCAAATGATGTTACAAATGTCATGGGTGATAAATGAGTGGGTGGCCTGTCAATTAGAAAACACGCTAATATGGTGGGGAATCGTTCTATGATCTGTATAGTATATGTTGCTCTCTATAGAAGACCCAGCATCACAGGACTACTCATATCCGTCTTCTAAACAGCCAGTGATTTGTCCGTGTCCAGTGTTATCTATGTATTGTTACAAACCTTTCAAACCAGCATTGGCTCTGCCTTACGGTTTCCTTTCTTTTCTTCTTTCATATTTACTGATTATGAACTGATTAATTTTGTTTAGTTATAAATCAATTTTTGGATGAAATTTAGATTTTCAGTGATTCAGATGTATACGAATCTTTGAATGAACATGTATACAAATGTCAATGAGTCCAAAAAAAGTTACAGGCGTACCTCGGTTTACGAACACCTCGGTTAACGTAATTTTCGGTTTACGAATGAAAATTCAATGAAAATAATGGCTCGGTTTACGAATTTATTTCGCAATATGAACAGATTAATTGGTTTTCAATGCATTTATGAAATTTTTTTTAATCACAAGTCTGTACAGTACTATGCCTTTAAAGTGCAATTTATAAAGAATTTTGAACAGATAAGACTTTTTTTTTTACTTTTTTCTGACCTCTGGAACTGATTAATTGGTTTTCAATGCATTTACGATTTTTTTTTAATCATGTCCCTTTTATGCCTTTAAAGTGCACTTTATAAAGAGTTTTGAACAGATAAAACTTTTTTTTACTTTTTTCTGATCTCCGGAACGGATTAATTGGTTTTCAGTGCATTTACGAAATCATTTTTAATCATGTCCCTGTACAGTATTTATGCCATTAAAGTGCACTGTATAAGGAGTTTTGAACAGATAGAAGACTCTTTTTTTTTTTTTTACTGTTTTCTAACCTCGGGAACGGATTAATTGGTTTTCAATGCATTCCTATGGGAAAGCGCATTTCGGTTTACTAATTTTTCGCAATACGAAAAGTCCCGCAGAACGAATTAAATTCATAAACCGAGGTACGCCTGTAAAATTAAATGCATTCATGCCGTGTATGACACTTTATCTGTTCTCGTGATGTGCCCTTTGATTATGCTTACTATTGCTACTCCACTGATTGGACTCTGTGTAGGCGACCTTTCTGCCATCAAGGATGTGTGTTATGATGGCTTCTGTTTTGTACCTAATTACCTTTTAAAACGTAAAATAAACACCTTTTAAAGTGATTCTAAAGGCTTATTTTTTAAGAAAAAATAACAACCATGTCTATACTTACTTGCTGTGTGCAGTAGTTTTGCGCAGAGCAGCCCAGATCCTCCTCTTCTCAGGTCCCCCGCAGGCTCTCCTTCCGTTACGTCTGATATACACTCACTGTCTGCTTTATTAGGTACACCTTGCTAGTACCAGGTTGGACCCCCTTTTGCGATCAGAACTGCCATTCTTCAAGGCATAAATTCAACAAGGTTTTGAAAAAGTTCCCCAGAGATTTTGGTCCCTATTGACATGAGTTACTGTTGCTTTTCTATCATCTCAAACCAGTCTGCCCATTCTCCTCTGACCTCAACAAGTCATTTTAGTCCACACAACTGCCACTCACTGGGTATTTTCTGTTTTTCAGACTATTCTCTGTAAACCCTAGAGATGGTTGTGTATGAAAATCCCAGTAGATCAGCAGTTTTTGAAATAATCAGACCAGTCCATCTGGAACCAACAACCATGCCACATTCAAAATCACTTAAATACCCTTTCTTCCCCATTCTAATGCTCAGTTTGAACTTTAGCAAGTCGTCTTCACCACGTCTAGATGCCTAAATGCATTGAGTTGTTGCCATGTGATTGGCTGATTAGCAATTTGTGTTACCAAGCAGTTAAATAGGTGTACCTAATAAAGTGGTCGGTGAGCGTATGTACACTTAAAGTGTTTGTAAAGGCTCAAGATTTTTTACCTTCATGCATTCTATGCATGAAGGTAAGAAATTTTCTCTGTGCAGTATCCCCCCTAGCCCCCCCTAGTATTCACCTAAGCCCCCTCTTGATCCAGCGATGTGCACTGGAGTCTTGGCTATCCCGAGACTCCCTCTCCTCATTGGCTGAGACAAAAGCAGGAATAATTGGTGCCCACTGCTGTCAATCACAGCCAGTGAGCCAATGAAAAAAGAAAGGGGGCGGGGCCAAGCCACAGCTCCATGTGTGAATGGATACACGGAGCAGCGGGTTCCTTCATAACAAGATGCTTGCTGTGGGGGCATCCAACAGGAGGGTGGATCCAGGAGCACCGATGCGGGACCCGAGAAGAGGAGGATCCGGGCTGTTCTGTGCAAAACCACAACACATAGCAGATAAGTGTAGACATGTTTGTTTAAAAAAAAAAAAAATTTGTGTTTTTTAAAAACTCATTTTTAAAAATCAGTAATTTTTCTGGAAAATTACTTAGAACCCCCAAACATATACTTTTTTTTGGCAGAGGCCCTAGAGAACAAAATGGCGGTCATTACAATTTTTTATGTCACAAGGTTTTTTCGCAACAGTTTTTCAAATGCAATTTTTTGGGAAAAAATACACTTCAATGAATAAAAAACCCACACAATATATACCCCACTTTTTTGTAAAATATGAAAGATGAAGTTACGCCAAGTAAATAGATACCTAACATGTCATGCTTTAAAATTGCGCATGCTCGTGGAATGGCGGCAAACTACGGTACTTAAAATTCTCCATAGGCAACACTTTAAACAATTCTACAGGTTGCCAGTTTAGAGTTACAGAGGATATCTAGTGACAGAATTAGTGATTTTGCTCTGACGTTGTGTGGTGTGAACACCGTTTACATATGTGGGCATGACCTTCATATGCATTCACTACTGCACGAGAGCACAGGAGGACAGGGGTGCTTTACATTTTTTTTCAATTATTTATTTTATTACATTTCTTAAAAAATTTTGACACTGTCCCTTTAATTGTTTTGTATCACTTTTATTGCAATCACAAGGAATGTAATCATCCCTTGCAATAACAATACAGCATGACAGGTCCTCTTTATGGAGATATCTGGGGTCTATAAGAACCCAAATCTCTCTTCTACCTTTAAAAGCAAAGGTTCAAGAAAAAATTGAGTGGAGGCCATCTTTCTTTCACTCATCCCCATGCCCTGCCACCGCCAGCCACGGATCAGTTCCCGGGCTCACCGATCAGCAAGGTAAGCCCAGGAACCTCCGGAAAGCACCAGGATGGGAAACCCCTCCCGCCGCTTCTAAAAGTGATCCAGTGGCAAATCCACTGATTGGATCACTTTTAACAGAAAGTCCGGCACCTATGGGAAAAAAATAAAACTGGGATTATGGCATCCAGATGCAGCCCTAACCCCAGTATTAAACGCCAAACTAATGACCTATTTTCCCAGTTAGGCGGCCAGCAAGTGGATTTTGTATCCTTCTTAATAGTTTCGATATTTGAATAACATATTCGTTTGAGACATAGAAAACCCAAAACTGATATATAGCAATCTTCTGAAAAAACTGCATAATTTTTCTAATCCACCGGGCCAACGATTATACGAAACAAATGCAAAAAGGTACAGGAAGAATTCTGAAAAACGAATTGGTTCAACATAACAAACATGATGAAATTAAATTCTTCAATGAACTAATGCATCTGAAAGGAAACAAACATTTCCCCCGTGCACATGTCTAGAACTGATGGCTTTCTGATGTATTTTCTACTATTATTTTTACATACTTACATTCCTAATATACTATTTATTACAGAAATAGTTCTTTTTTTCTTGCAATGCTTAAAAAGTCAAGCATCATAAAACAGACTTAGGCAAAATTGTATTACTATATCAGAAAATCCCGTAGCAAATACCAAGTACTCAACCTTATTATGGTACTATTTCCACATTAATATAATTAATATTTATTTACTATTATGTATTTAATCTTGCACTGACATATTAACTAGTATAATGCAATATACATGGAATTGTGTAGCTCAGACCCTTATAATAAGGAGCTTATTATCTAATGTCCCTACTATATACATGTAAACTGTTAATGATGAATTGATATGAAAATTCAGCAAATTGTAAAATGTTTTGATTCACCTAAATACTGTATATTCATTAGGATTTGTTCTAATCAATAGTTTTTTTTAATCATTTCCGTGTATTTTCTCCAAGACCCCGCTTATTTGAAATGGAAAAATTAGATAATACAGAACTTTAAATGTGCCTTAATAGGGACATGCAAAACGTTACCATTAAAATAGGAAAAATGTTATTACACCATTCAAAACATATTACAATTGTAAGGAAACAACAAATAATACCCAAGCACAATCACTACTCCAAAAAATATTATTCAAAACATGAACACAATAAAAATATATACCGCTGCTCACACACATGTGTTCCCAAAAGATAGAGTGATATGGATATACATAAAGCAGTGCATTGCAGTACTCAACCACAATGCATATCAATAAACTGAAACCGCATCACAAACTTCTCACATAAATAAAGTGAAAAACAAATAAACAAGACTATCCGTGTAGATAGTCCTTTAAATACGCACAGTATCTTTAAAATATGTAAAAAAAAAAAATGTCCCCAATTGTACCAAAGTGTACCCAATTTGTCAGTGTGTACCACTTTACATTTTTTTAATTAAACGTGTTCTTAAAATACATTGACAGTACTTCAAACACCTTCTTATTGGCAAAACTATATTTAAAATATGGTCCATGTGTACTCAATTAGTCCGTGTGTACCACCTTAAATAATTCTAATTAAATTTGTTCTCTAGATGTATTAAAAATGCTTCAAACGCCTTCTTATTCCTATATCTTCATACTTCCACCAGTGTTTTATAATATATAGTTCATCCAAAGTGCATATTCCATTACCACAATGCTTGTACTCTCACCTTGTGATTTGACCTAACATGTAATAGGTCGTATGCGCCTTCCTCTTTACATGGGATTCTTATAAGCCACAGCAACGATCTCTACTCCAGCATTCAGAAGTTTCACAATAGTGCTTTGGATCAGGGCAATATAAACCTAAAAAAAGAGAGCACATAGTACTCTCTGCTTCCAATATGGTATTTTATGTAGAAAATCTTTATACTTAACTTAGAAAATGCACAAAACACTGTTGCACTGCAGTATCAGGCATTTCGTACAGGATAACCACCCAAAAAGGCAGCTTGCACACTTCCTACTGGCGGCATGATGTCACCATCACCAAAATACATCGGATGCCATATCACTTCAAGTGTGGAGGACACATAATTACAATTCCAACATGGTATAATGGATTGATGCATTTCGCAGTATTTTTGCTTCATCAGGATTAGCATCCTGATCACCCCATATGCCATACCAGCATCCTGAACAATGCCATACCCCATACCAGCATCCTGATCAACCCATATGCTATACCAGCGTCCTGATCACCGCCATACCCCATACCATCACCCTGAACACCACCATACTCCATACCAGCGTTCTGATCACCCCCATACCAGCGTTCTGATCACCGCTATGCCCTATACCAACATTCTGATCACAGCCATACCAGCATCCTGATCATCCCCCTACCCCATAACAGTGTCCTGGCTACTGCCATACCAGTGTCCTGATCACCACCATACCTCATGCTAATGCCTTGATCATCACCATACCCCATACCAGCGTCCTGATCACTGCCATAACTCATGCTAATGCCCTGATCATCACCATACCCCATACCAGCGTCCTGAACACTGCCATTCCTCATGCTAATGCCCTGACCATCACTATACCAGCGTCCTGATCACTGCCATATGCCATATCAGCGTCTGGCATTTTAGGATCTCAACTGATCAATTTTCAAATATATATCCCATAGTTTGTAGACACTATAGCTTTCACACAGACTAAATAATATAAACTGTTTTGGGTTATTTTTACCCCAAAAATGTAGCAGAATACATTTTAGCCTAAAGTTATGAAGAAAAATGATCTATTTGATAAATTTTATAACAAAAACGAAGCATAAAATTTTTTTTTAAAAAGTATTTTTTCATTTATATAGAAAATAATAAAAAAACCCAGTGGTGATCAAATACCACCAAAAGAAAGCTCTGTCTCAAAAAAAGGATAAAAATGTCATATGGGTACAGTGTTGCATGACTGAGTAATTGTCACTCAAAGTGTAATAGTACTGAAATCTGAAAATTGGCCTGGACTGAAAGGGGGTGAAAGTTTACAAACTTGAAGAGGTTAAACGTGAGTCAATTGCTCCTATTAAAGCGCATTAACGTTATATGTACGTTTTTTTAGAAGTTAGCCTTTTGAGTCAAGTGTGGACAAGCCCTAATTATGGCCAATTGTTGGTGTCATTAAGAGGCATAGTTCCTCATTTGAGTGAGAGAAATAGTGCTCCAAAGGCCAGATAAAGGCAAGCAAATGGCCACATCC
Organism: Staurois parvus; assembly: GCF_062004578.1. NCBI lineage: Eukaryota > Metazoa > Chordata > Amphibia > Anura > Ranidae > Staurois > Staurois parvus. Next base: position 8,507,281 of record NW_028318478.1, read on the forward strand.
AGCCCTCGGGCCTCAGTGTGGATACCACTGGGCTAAATGAACACCTTGTCTCACAACAACACGCTCTAATGGTTATTTAGAAAAGCTAGGTTGGCTGAGATTAGAATGTACGGTAAGAAGACTGCAAGCTAAGGAGTTTAAAACACACTGTTGAGACAGGTACCTGTTAGGGCTGATTCACACCACAATGCAGTGTGTTGCAACTCCTGTTGCATGCTGTTGTATGTTGGCGCTCATTGTAGGGGATCTCTTTAAACAGCCAATTCAAAATGAATTGGATAAAACACATGGCATGGCATAATAACCTAAAGCCGATTGCGTTTTTTTGGGTAAATGAACCTGTGCACCAAAATAAAAGCAGCTGACACTCTAAAGTGCATATCCATTTATATCAATAATATGAAAGTAAAAAGGGGTGCTAATATATATTCTGTGCTAATAATCTGCAAAAAAATGTGCATAAAAAAGAACCAAAAAAACCTCAAGAAATAAAGTATTATCCTGTGTGATGAAGATAAATGATAAAAGGCACTATTATCTCCAATAAGCCCACATAAAATTTAATTCAACAATGTTATATGTGCCCAACTTGTGAATAAATACATCCATAAAGGGACACCAAGTCCAAATTGTGCATAAATAGTCACTGAAAAAGTGTCACAAACATAGGTCCTTGAAAACATGCCAACAAGGATTTTCTCTTCCCACGCCAAAGCAAATGTGGATTCACTCAATGAACATTGAAATATTAAACACTCACCAGACTACCTGTGACCCCTTTCTTTAAAAGTGGTCAACAAGCACTTATTATGAATATTATGATTTTTGTATGTCAGGAATGGCCCAGCTTCTAGTGGTTTGTATTCAAGATGTTTCCATCACGGTAGCACCATATCCTCATAAGTATATGAACCAAAGGGATAAAAAGTGCTTATAGTGTAGTAATTGTATTAAACAGTAAGCAATAGACCAGACAGATATTGTAGATGTGCCCTTATATTGTAAGTGCTGTTAATTGGCACTAATACAGCTTGAAGTGTGTGTATTATCAAGCACTACTGCACCGCCACATCCTGGAGCTGGCATGCGTTCCAAACAACAGAAATTGTGAAATCAGAAATGATGTACCGGAAGGAACATGTCTAGCAAAGTGCAAGTATCTGCCATAATGGATAGTTGTTATTTGTACAGGATTTGTCAGTAGGGATCAGTATAGCAGATAGATGCCAATGAAGTAAGAAAAGGCTGTGCCGTCTGCACAACAGGGAGGTAGTTTGGGATTTTGCTTTAAAATAACCTGCTTTATTTGGGTAAGCTATGTGGGCAATCGCCCCGGTTCTATTTTCAGTTTTTCTATATCAGCCCCAGTGTGTACCTTTAACTTTGGACTTCTTTCACAAATATGAAATGTCTTTTTCAGTACAAGTAAAACTATGGGAAAATCATAGAGATGTTATAGCAGAACACTTCAAATATATTATTCATTGGTGACACATTCACTTGAGCTCCAGCGAGGAGAGGATTTTTCTGGATTTATGTCTCCGTACATGACAGAACTTTCAATTCACTACTTCAGTGCTGACACCATCTACTGACCTTGCTTCATGAGACTTTGCATGTTACTTCCCAGATAACACTGATACAGTAATACAGAAAGTCAAATTACAGTCCACCTGCCTCTCAGCTGTGGTCACCTTCATGTCCCCCTACATCCTCTGTCTGTCTTTAAATTGGTAACAACGGCAGAAGTCTTTCCTAGCCTAGCTTCCCTTCTTCATGCAGCATGAACTCTCCTCCGGACCTTGTATATTCCCTTTTGACCTGTACTTATTTGCCACTTATGACACACCGCATGGTCCCAGTAATTGGGATGCCATTACTGGGACCATGTGATGTATCATAAAATAGGCTTTTGTTCATCCAAGGACAAATCTAATGTAGTTGACCTTTTTGGGTACTCGTTGAGCTATGCTGGTTGCCTTCTGTTCTTATATGGGAGATTATTTAACCAGAACAAATCATCATATGCTATAAGATCTAATATACACTCACCAGCCACTTTATTAGGTACACCTTGCTAGTTCCAAGAAAATATCCCCCACACCATTACACCTCCAGCCTGAACCATTGACACAAGGCAGGATGGATCCATGCTTTCATGTTATTTATGCCAAATTCTGATCCTTCCATCTGAATGTCGCAGCAACTAGTCTGCCCATTCTCCTCTGACCTCTGACATCTGACATCAACAAGGCATTTTCATCCACACAACTGCAGCTCACTGGATATTTTCTCTTTTTCAGACCATTCTCTGTAAACCCTAGAGATGGTTGTGCTTGAGAATCCCAATAGATGAGCATTTTTTTAAATACTCGGTTTGAACTTCAGCAAGTCGTTTTCACCATGCCTACATGTCAAAATGCATTGAGTTGCTGCCATGTGATTGGCTGATTAGCAATTTGTGTTACCAAGCAATTGAACAGGTGTACCTAATAAAGTGGCCGGGAAGTGTATATGGGATTTTCCTGCCTGTTCTTTGAATTTTGCCATTTCCTGTTATTTGGGACACAATTGTTCAGAAAATTTTGTGTGGACTGCCATACCACAGGCTACCCATTTACTCCATTTTTGGAGATGTTTTGTGGTAGCAAGCATCTACCATTTTTGACTGCTGATTTATGATAAAGCCATATTATATTCTTGCATGAGGGCATAGATCCTGAGGAAGCCAGATCGTGAAATGCGTTAATTCAATATACCTTTTGGACACCGTATTTATTTGTCCTATATGAAATATGGCGATTAATTAACCACTTGCCGCCCTGCCACTGTATAAATACGGTGGCAGGGCGGCACTGGCAGGCAAAACCACGTTTTAAAACGTGTGTTTTGTAAACAGATAGGGGACGCGCGCGAGGCGCGCCGCCGCCCTATCTGTCCCGCCGATCACCGCCACGGATGTCAGTCGCCGGGTCACAGCCGGTCCTTAGCGGCTGTTTCCCGGCGATCGGCGGTAAACAGTGACAGAGAGCACAGCTGCAGCAGCTGTGCTGTCTTTCACTTCCTTGTCAGCTCGAGGACGAGCTGATCGAGACAGAAGAGTTTCTCTCTCTCGATCAGCGGTGTCCCGTCCAGCACACACCCTCGCCCCCTAGTAAAACACTCCCCCTCACTCAGATAACCCTTCCCTGCAAAATAAAGTTAACCCCTTCCTCCCCAGTGCCATTAGTACAGTGTCAGTGTTTTTCTTTTTGCACTGATCACTGTATTAGTGTTTTTGGGGATGTCAGTGACCCCAAGTCAGTACCCCCCAATGTCACAATGTCCGCCGCAGTCCCGCCATAAGTCGCTGGTCGCTGCCATAAGTCGCTGGTCGCTGCCATAAGTCACTGATCGCCGCCATAATTCACTGATCGCCGCCATTATTAGTATAAAAAAAACCCTAAAAATCCCAGTATCTTTCCCGCCATTTGTAAACGCTATAATATTCTTGTAAACCAATTAATTTATTTTTTTTTACCAAAAACATGTAGCAGAATACATTTTGGCCTAAATTTATAACCAACTTTGAGTTTACTATATATTTTTTATAGCTGAAAGTAAAAAATATTGTTTTTCTTCAAAATTTTTGGCCTTTTTTTGTTTATAGTGTGAAAATTAAAAAGCGCACAGATGATCAAATACCACCGAAAGAAAGCTCTATTTGTGTGAAAAAAAGGACGTAAATTTCGTTTGGGTACAGCATTGCATGACCGCGCAATTATCAGTTGAATTAGTGCAGCGCCGAGTAGCAAAAAGAGGCCTGGTCATTAAGGGGGGTAAATCCTCTGGAGCTCAAGTGGTTAACTGATTTTGTACTCTTGTATTATAAAATATGTTTAATGATGTAATAAAGATCTTTTGTGTTAAATTGTGTTTGATATATATTCCCACCCTGGCACATTTAAAGTCCCATTTATTTTTTTCTATTACCCATTTTGTGGGGTTGTGGATTTAGATTAATATTATATGGCATAAGGGATGGTGCCAGAGAAGGGTAATTTTAATTGATGGTTCTACTTATATAAAAGACATATCTGTACTTTTCTCACACTAGGCAAAGTAACACTTGTCTTTCCCATGCTGCCTATTGGGACTGGATCCACCAGTGAGTCATCTTCCTCCCTTTCCCCCCTACTTTCTGCAGTTCAACTTTGGGGGCCCAAGTGGTCAACGCCAGACCAAGTCTGTTTGGGTAGCATGGGCCTAATAAGCTCAGACAGTGTCTGCTGTGCAGGTCTATTACCTTACATATTCCTGCTACAGTACAGCCACTAAAAAAAAATCTTCTTTTATTTTCCCCTCTCAAGTTTTCCCTTTGTCTTTTTAATTTGATGCACAGTCCCATTGACTAAAAGGAATCCCCAAAAGCTGGTGGCTTCAGTAACCTGTATTGTGATTAAGTAGATTGGGAAATCTGCTTGAGGATGGCTTCACACTTATGTGCCTGTGCTGTGTTGTGTTTCATAGGTGCTTTTTTGATATGCATCATGATGTGTTGACATATGCTGCCATTCCTATCAAAATCCCTTGTAACGTGCTGAAAAACAGAACTTTTTTTGGCCAGTTCATGTCAAAGCACTACTAGCAACATTAAAGCAATGGCAAACCTCTGCTTTTGCATCAGCATAAGTAGGTATGAATGGGCCCTGCATTTTCTATGTATGACAAAAGCAAAGTATATTTTTTGAAGTTGTAGGATATGATGAACTTGGGAATGAGATACTCACACACTATATAAGGAATACAAATGTTATCTATTTGTTAGAACTCTGCAGATCAAATCATTCAAATACAGATTGTTCATCCTGCATTAAAATGTACTACCTAATTAGAGAACAATTTTGGCAATTTGTCCCAGCAGTGTCTAAAAAGGCATTTGGAGGCAGCAGCTCTGATGTGTTCTGGTATATTTCTGTGTTTTAACCACTGGTTACCAGTGAGAAATTCAAGAGAAAGATTGTTTGGAGTACCATGGTAAATGTTATATCTTAGTCCAAGCAACCTTTCAAATGGATGAATGATGCATTGACTGAGGAAGCCTGTGGATTGGGCGTAACGCGTATAGGAATGGAGCGGGGTCAGTCGGCGGTCATCTTAAGTTGGCATTTAAGGCAGAGAGCAGCCTGTGTTTGATATGCACTATACATAGCACTGTGTGTGTGCATTGATCTCTGAGTGTCATTATAAATATTGAATAAATGTCTTTACTGTACAGAGAGCACTATCAGTCCCTATTCTTCTTTCATGAATGAAATAACGTTCCTGTGGTGGAGTGAATCTGGATCCATCCTGTTTGCATCCCCTGAAGGGGGCACAAGTGTGTGTGACCCTTGACTAGCCATCTAGGTCTAGTCTGGAGGTTAGCATATATTCATGGGAGGTGTACGTATGGGTAGCACTGGTGATCAGTTATAGAAGACATTGGTGCACGTAGATAGTGGGACATGGGGATAATTTGGTTTTACACGTGGATAATTTGATGGAAAATCTTACTACTTTGGACTTTATTATTATTTTATAGTGAAAGTTTGTGGGTTGCGTGGTATCTTTTACTGCATTATTTATAGTATTTTTGTTTGAGTGCCCTTTCAAACCCCTGAAACGCATTGGCTTTCCGCTTTACTCTAACTCTTTACCACTATATGTGAACTAACAAAAAAGAAATTTCTATTTTCAATTCAGTGTTCTAGCAGTACTGAAATGGAGTATTCTATTCCTTCATTTCAGAACTACAACCAAGACATACATTTTATATGATGTTTTTCAAGGTGTTTTAGACCCTTCTTTGCAATTCACATACCAATGAAGAGTGTTTTTTTTATTTAGTTTGATGTGCAGGCATTATTTTACTTCACAGGCATAATTACCTATGCATTATTCCTGAAAGAGACAGAACAAAATGTAGCCCTATGAATTGTTAAGTCTACAGAATGTCACCTGCCAGTCATTTTTCATTACCAGAGGCAGCAAAGTTGCACTGTTACAAAAGTAAAATGAGCTGAACAGATGGGATTATATTGGCATATACGCCCAAGGCTCTCTCTCTCTCTTTCTCTCTCTCTATATATATGTTGCATTATTTTTGCTAAATTCTTCGGCGGTACTTTTTAATGGATTCACACATACCAGAGAGTTGGACGACATAACACAGGAACCGATCAGCAAATTCCTTTAGTAAACGTTATGGATATAAATACTACAATATGTATCATCTACATTAGAATTCATCAAAATTCAGAACAAGGGGGCTACAAATACTATTAATTTTAGAAAAACAGAATGTAAAATAATAGACTGGGAATATGAGCTGTTAAGCAAAGACACAGAAACCAAATGGGAAATGTAAAAAGTATTTAAAATAAATAATATACCAAGCACATACCTCACAGGGAATAACATTTCTAACGATAAGTGGATTTTTTTTGAGGAATAAGAAAGTTTTAGGTATGATAAAGCATAAAAGGAAAACATTTAAATTCTTCAGAGTTCTGAAAATGTATTAAGGAAATAAAAGGAATGTAATACATTTGCATATAAAAAAAGCAATCCAGAGAACACTGAAGGTGAAAAATAGATTACTACTGTAAAAGTATATATCTAGCAAAAACTTTTGGCTCTTGAAGGGTTTGAAACCCCTAATGATTCTTTTTATTGTTAGTGTCCTACTGAGCTTTCCACTCCCTTGTTCCGATGATCAGTGATAGGAAACCCCTATTTGTACAGATAAAACACCTGTTCCAGTGGCAGTCCAAATCAAAGTCGAGTCAAAGTTGGAGCATTTTGGAGGCTGCTTAAGTTCTGTAATTGGAAAATGGTATGGCAGGAGATTTGAGTTTAAATTGAAGCTTCTGTTTAGTGAGTACCCAGAATTGGGAGCCTACCTTGGCAAACAGGACTAGTTCAGATTGTAGTGCCACAGTGTATTATACATCTGTGCACCCCATATGAACTTGGAGCTCCTGTTATATGTAGTATCCTGTGACTGTGCACTCCCAGACCATGTGTAAAAGCTCCATTCCAAGCCAGGAAGCAGAAGACAGATCACCTTGCTGACAAAAGAAGTGGGAGAAGCATCCACAAGTTGTTCAAGTCACTGTGTATAATAAAGCAATGGATACCACTCGGACCTGTTCCTGGAGTCTGATGTGTATGGGATGGCCTCAGCTGCCGCTTCAGACACCCCTCGGATGCATTTTGCCCTGCACACCAGGGCTTGTTCACAGGTGCCTTTGTGATCAAGTCCCGGTGAGCGGGGTGAAACGCATCAGAGGGCATGTCCGGTGCGGCTGCTGAGGCCATCGCATACACATCGGACTCCAGGGACAGGTCCAAGCGGCATCCATTCCTTTATTGTGCACTCTCAGAGTCATGCATGTTTTGGTGTGCTTTACAAAAACAAACACAATTCAAATTGTGCAACATTTTATTCCATCCCCTATTCCACAGTTATAGTGCATGACTTATTCTCCCCCCAGGAAATTAATTCTCTTTGATCTTAAGAAAAGGAAGGGGTTATCCGCCCCTTTGGAGCGACAAAAAGGTCAAGTTGGGACATGGTCAAAAGGAGGGGGGCAATGTTCCAAGTGGCTTCAAAAGGGGCAAAGGGAGGGGTCAAAACTTGAAACAAGTTCCTGTCTGCCCTCCTGATTTCAACTTTCATCTCATCTTTGTTGGTGTTTCTCACCTTTCCAGCTGTAAATCTTTTGGTCTGGAAGCCCTACAAGTGTTTTGGTTTGTTGGATGCTTGTCTGGAACATATGGTAGAGACAGGTGTTTAGACAAGGTTGTAATGTTACTGGGTGCTCATAGTATATTATATGACTGGCACAAAATTATAATGGCTTTATTTTTTATTAAGAAGTTATTTTTTTTAGTTGTTGTAAAAGATGTGATTCCAATAAAGCTGTGCCCTTGCCCTCCCGAAGAGCACACAAAGGTCAAGGCTCTGTATGGGCCATACACCTATAATTCTCAGCAGTCATGGAAAAATTATGGACCAATCTCTCTTTTTCATTTGATTTACAGTCCTTACCCCGTTAATGCCGTGCCTCTCGACCCTTTAAGGAGTTTTGGATGCAGGGCTTTTAGATCATGTGACCGTTATGATTGGCTGCCACATGATCAGTAAGTTTTATGTCAGGCACCGGTAACCATGCCAGGAGCGTGTGGGGTGCGCGCTCTCGGCACGTTTGTTTACAATTGGGTGCGCAAATATGCGGCTTCTTGGTAACAAGGCCCACCCACTGAGAGGCCGCATATTTGCGTACTGTTAGCTCAAGGGAGTTAAAGAATCTGTTAACCAAACATTTCATATTCCTGATATGTGCCCTGATACTATATGCCCCGCTGTACCATCTACTTTTACGAAAAAGTAGCCTGTTCTCTTGGATTTGATTCCTTTACATGAAATCCTTGGTGTTCCTGCCAATACCTTTAATTTCCTATGAATATATTTTAAAAATATTCTTCCCAAATACAGTGACATATATTTGAAATACTATATATATATATATATATATATATATATATATATATATATATATATATACGCACTGTATGTTGAAATGCATTTTTATTACAAAATATATGAAAAATATTTTTTAAAATACACTTTCGAATGTACTATAAGACTTTAAAAATACATTCATCTACATTTTTGGAATGCATTTACAAATATATGTAAAAATATATGTTAAAATGACTTTTTTACGTGTTGAAAAAAATCTGAAAAATATATTTTAAAAAATATTTTTCATATATTTTCTAATATATAAAAACACATTTCAACATGCAGTATATATATATATATATATATATATATATTTCTTTTTATATATTGAATACGGACAGAATTGTAGTATTTCAAATATATCTTAATATATTTGGGAAGAATATTTTAAAAATATATTTAAAATATATTTTTGTTCCATGTGGGTGGTCAGTTCTTTAGCTTTGCTGGAACGGAGTCTGCCTACATCCAATGATCAGACTTGTCCTGATACATCCCTCCCACACAGCCATTCACTGGGAATACCAGAGTGCTGCTGTTTCTACACCCTCACCACTTTATGCTGCTGAGAACAGAGGGAATGTGATCACTTATAAGGCCTCATGCACGTATTCACAGCTGCTTCTAGGGGCATCTGTCTTTTTTCCTGCCTCTAAACTCCTCTGCACATTAGCCTATGTGTCCATGCACACATAAACTTTTAGAGGAGTTTAGAGGCATTGGCATTTAGAGGCAGGAAAAAAACACTGCCAGTACGTTCAGGAGCACCAGAGTTTTGGCTGGAAAACCGCCTGGCGCTTCTAAACACATGTAAATGCTTTTAAACACGCATTAATGCTATTCCCATTTAGCACTTGAGTGTTAATTAATTTCAATGGCCAAACTAAATTATTTACTCCTGCCAATGAAATGAATTAATGCTCGAAGCTTGACATGGCTAAAGCACCTAAACACAATACACACTTTTACAAGCGTCAAGCGTTTTTTCTGCTAAAATGCTGCTGCCAGGAGGAAAGGCTTCTAGGAGAGTTTAGAAAACGTCCTGTGTGCTTGAGGCTGCTGAGCTTACAGTATGCCTCTAAGCGTCCTAATGTGGGCACATAGGATAACATTGAGCTCCTGTAGAAGCACTATTTTTAAGCCTAGTGTGCATGGACTCTAAAAAGGGGAAAAAGGTATGTATAATGTTTTTTTTATATTTATAAACAGATGTTTTATCTTTTTTTCAATTTTAAACTGTATGGGTTGTTTTAAAAGATGAGGGTTTACATATACTTTAATAGTGCTGTGCACACAAGTCCTTACCATATGAAAAACACACTTTAAATTGGTAATTGGAACAAGTCATAAAATAGAAAACATTTGCATATCTTAATGCACCTCGTTATACCCCAAGCCTTGAATCACTTACTCTCCATGGTCTCCTTTTTTCCTCTACATTTACAAATTAAATTAATATAAACCAGAAACCTATGTATTGCCTGAAGCACATGACTGTGCGAAAGTCTTTGATGCAGCAAGTGCACTCTTGAAAGCATCGATGTTAATGTATAGTCGATGAACATGTGTGAAGATGTCATAATTCTATTGAGCCAGGGGCTACAGGATTCATCATATATATAATGCGTGGGAGGTTAGTTAGTAGCCGTTGTTTTCCTTTTCTTTCATTCAGTAGTGAAGTTGTTGCGAGTATGAAAATCTTATATAGTCCTCTGTATGAAATCAGGTAATGAAAGAACATTTTTGGTAACACAGCTGCTTCGGTTGTTCACCCTCCATGAACAGCCTGGGTAGAATCAGAAGTAAATGCTTTCCAATCAAAGCAGCATTATCATCGCTTGACAGACGTGCAGGGAGAAACAAGATGGGAGGAAGACGGCAGCAGAGGAGATAACACCTCCTGTGTTTTCTAAGGGTAATGATGAAGATATAAAAGTTATGGAGGAATTGCGGGAGTGTCGGTGGCAGAATGAAGCGATAATCACGTCTCATTCCCTGCAGTGCTAATTAACTCCACAAATGTGTTACTGCATCATGCTAGGTGCTAATAGGCAGGTAATATAAACATATATAGTTGTTTTATTCCAGTGCTGAGCATAGGAAAAAAAAATAAAAAATACCCACAGTGATTTGTCAAAGCTCCTAGGTATTGTCTTTGATGTGCTCTTAAAGGATGCGTTGAAGGAATGAAAAATCATGAAAGATGAGAGCAGAGGCACTTGTCAGTAGAAAAACTCTTAAAGGGCTTTTCTCTTAGAAACCAAAGTGAAAATGTGCCAACAGCAATGTTAGTACACATGTATGAGTAGAGCGAGGTGCCTAGAGAGATAGTGACTAAGGCTCAGTGTCCATGTTTTATTTAGAGTAGCTGATGCAAGTACTGTATGCAAGTTCTGTCATGAACAAAAGATGTTATTATTGATAACCGTTACATTTTCTGTGATTGTACAGGTGAAACTCGAAAAATTAGAATATCGTGCAAAAGATCATTTATTTCAGTAATGCAACTTAAAAGGTGAAACTAATATATGAGATAGACTCATTACATGCAAAGCAAGATAGTTCAAGCCGTGATTGGTCATAATTGTAATGATTATGGCTTACAGCTCATGAAAACCCCAAATACACAATCTCAGAAAATTAGAATATTGTGAAAAGGTGCAATATTCTAGGCTCAAAGTGTCCCACTCTAATCAGTTAATTAAGCCATAACAACTGCAAAGGGTTCCTGAGCTTTTAAATGGTCTCTCAGTCTGGTTCAGTAGGAATCACAATCATGGGAAAGAATGCTGACCTGACAGCTGTGCAGAAAACCATCATTGACACCCTCCATAAGGAGGGAAAGCCTCAAAAGGTAATTGCAAAAGAAGTTGAATGTTCCCAAAGTGCAGTATCAAAGCACATTAATAGAAAGTTATGTGGAAGGGAAAAGTGTGGAAGAAAAAGGTGCACAAGCAGCAGGGATGACCGCAGCCTGGAGAGGATTGTCAGGAAAAAGCCATTCAAAAGTGTTGGGGACTTTCACAAGGAGTGGACTGAGGCTGGAGTCAGTGCATCAAGAGCCACCACACACAGACGGATCCTGGACATGGGCTTCTAATGTCGTATTCCTCTTGTCAAGCCGCTCCTGAACAACAAACAACGTCAGAAGCGTCTTACCTGGGCTAAAGAAAAACAGACCTGGTCTGTTGCTCAGTGGTCCAAAGTCTTCTTTTCTGATGAGAGCAACTTTTGCATCTCATTTGCAAACCAAGGATCCAGAGTATGGAGGAAGAATGGAGAGGCACACACTGCAAGATGCTTGAAGTCCAGTGTGAAGTTTCCACAGTCTGTGTTGATTTGGGGAGCCATGTCATCTGCTGGGGTTGGTCCACTGTGCTTCATTAAGTCCAGGATCAACGCAGTCGTCTACCAGGAGATTTTGGAGCACTTCATGCTTCCGTCTGCAAACAAGCTTTATGGGGATGCTGACTTAATTTTCCAGCAGGACTTGGCACCTGCCCACACTGCCAAAAGCACCAAAACCTGGTTCAATGACCGTGGGATTACTGTGCTTGATTGGCCAGTAAACTCGCCTGACCTGAACCCCATATGCCTCTCTATGGGGCATTGCCAAGAGAAAGATGAGAGACATGAGATCGAACAATGCAGAAGAGCTGAAGGCCGCTATTGAAGCATCCTGGTCTTCCATAACACCTCAGCAGTGCCACAGGCTGATAGCTTCCATGCCACGCTGCATTGAGGCAGTCATTGCTGCAAAAGGAGCCCAAACCAAATACTGAGTACATATGCATGCTTATACTTTTCAGAGGTCCAATATTGTTCTATGTACAATCCTTGTTTTATTGATTGCATGTAATATTCTAATTTTCTGAGATTGTGGATTTGGGGTTTTCATGAGCTGTAAGCCATAATCATCATAATTATGACAAATCATGGCTTGAACTATCTTGCTTTGCATGTAATGAGTCTATCTCATATATTAGTTTCACCTTTTAAGTTGCATTACTGAAATAAATGAACCTTTGCTCGATATTCAAATTTTTCGAGTTTCACCTGTATATGTATATGTACAAGTCATCAGTAACTTGTCAGAAATACAAATATCTTTAACTTCATTCCACATTAATGCCATCATAGACATTTGTGTAAAACTCAAATTTAGTGTGTGATCCAATTCTGTTGAAAGATCTTACTTTCCCTGATATACAACCCAAGGACATAAGTGAGTCCAGAAGATAATAAACATTTTGTACAAATTATGCTTTGTGGGGTCTACTGACTTGAGAATTACGTCTAGATGTCTGTAACAGCTGGATATAGGTGTGAGTTACAAGGAGAATGGCTTTGACGTAAGAAACCTCTTTACATCTGGTACTTCTCTGGTAGCATCTATATGGCCTGCTTGCCGAGTGAGGGCTTACCATCAGTTCCAAAAGTGGCATATATTATTTGCTGTGCATGTTGGTAATTCATTCTCAATCACGTCAGAGTGGGAGATGAGAAAAGTAAAACTGAGATATGTCTTATAAATTGCATAAAGAGTGGTTTGTGTTGGCTTCTCTGTAATGGTAACTCCACTAACAAATTTGGATTTGGTGTGCGATTTAAGATTTTACTTACTGGCCTATCAATTTTAATGTTAAAAATTAAATTTACTGTATATCATTTCAACTGTGTAACTATACCTCTTTGGGTTCATCTTGTCTTTGAAAGTGTCCTAAAAGTCTTTTTTAAATAGTATTTGCTATGTTTTTTTAAAACTACGGATGACTTGTTTATAGAGTCACCAGCTGACTCACATGGGATACTAACAAGTCATCTGGTGGACCCCTTACAGTGGATAAATGAAAATGATACAGTAGAAAGATAATTGCACTTTAAGCCACTTGATTGAAGCTAGTCTCCTTCAACCCATAGTAACTTGACACCCCCAACGGTACCCTAAAATTGCCATAATGTGTAGCTAAAGCCATTTGTACCTCTTGGATAGAGTGGAGAAGGGTTAGGACCTCTGTGAGAGTTTAATTGCTTTCTTTGTTTTCACTAGGAAAGTTCATTCTCTCAATATGTCTTAGTTACCATTGTCTATGGGACTGAACGTTGTAGGAAAATCTGAGTGTGTCTCCAGAACTGGAATTGGGGGGGGGGGGGGGTATCTTTGAATGGGGTCACTTGTTCAGGTGACAACCATTTAAGAGAGAATTCCCTTAGAGTGATTACCTCTTACTTTCTGAAGTAAGAATTTATCTTTTTATCTTCCCAATGGGCCAAAAAAAAAAATTAGGAGTCTTACCCATTTCCCACTTTGACCATTTTAGAGTCTTCTCCTATGAATCTATACACTCAATTTAATTTTTGATATTGCAGATTAGGGTCCTTTACTTTTCCCTTTTCTTTTCTTTTTTTCTTTTCTCATTTTCTTTCCTGTTGTTTACATAAAACGCAGCTAATAAATCCAAAATGATGCTTGCCAACTGTTCATTTATTTCTGTATCAGGAGTTCAGCTTCAACAACCCTAAAGCAAATGGACATGTATGCTAATACAGTATGCACATTTCTGTGTATTGCTGAGACCTGCATTGCAGATCCTATCTTGAAGAACAGCAAGAGCCCGATTGAAAAATTACAATTGAGCTTTTTTTTATGACAGAAAAAGAGGTTCTTTGAACTCTTGTGGTCAGAGCCACCCCAGGTACCATATGATCATTGTCTTATCATTTTGGAGTTCAAGGAATTACATGATGGCATATAATGTATATAAATACCTATACAAACATTATGGGGTTGAATTACTAAATCACTTTTTTTATTTTGCCAGAGGTGATTGTAGCCTCCCCCCCCCTTGCTTTATCTGTATCTTATCCCTAACCTCTTTTTTTCATCCCTTCTAACGTTCTGCTGAAACTTTGTGATTTGTATAGTACTGCTTGGACCTTAAAGAAGGGGACATACCCCGAAAGCTTGTCCTCAAAATTGTATGTTAGTGCAAATAAAAAAAGTATCACGGACAGTACTCAATTATTTTGCCAGGAAATTTTCGCTTAACTTAGTAAATGGAGTGAAGCTCTGCTGACTTCCATCATCCAGTCATGTGAAAGCAAAAAATACAGGTTTTTTTTATTATTTTCTTGTATGTGATTGAGCATTCTTTTCAGAGTGAATTTTCCTGATCATCCTGTTTGTCTTTAGTAAATAAACCCCAATATGTACTGTATATTATGATGAACATGCGCAAGGAAATTTTTGTTTTTTAGTAGAAAAGAGCAGATAACAGGCTCAATAACATTTGCCCAGCACTATATTTGCTAGAAATGTATGTTTTAAATTAGAAAACAAACACTGAAAGGCCACTTTTGTTGACCAATCCTTACATTGTAAAAATGGATTTGATTTTCATTAACATTTTGTTAGATTTATGACAAATGTTAAAGCAAAGCTCCACCCCAAAGGGGAAGTCTCGCTTTAAAGACTAGTCCCCCGCTCTCCATTAACCACTTGCCTATAGGGCACTTATACCCCCTTCCTGCCCAGGCCAGCTTTCAGCGCAGTCACACTTTGAATGACAATTGCGTGGTCATGCAACACTGTACCCATATGAAATTTTAACTTTTTTTTGAGACATAGATAGATAGAGCATTCTTTTGGTGGTATTTAATCACCTCTGGGTTTTTTATTTTTACTAAACAAATCAAAAACAACTGAAGATTTTGAAAAAAAAAACTTTTTTTTAGTTTTGTTATAAAATTTTGTAAATAAGTGATTTTTCTCCTTCACTGATGTGCACTAATGAGGCTGCACTGATGGGCAGTGATAGGCTGCACTGATGGGCACTAATAGCTGGCACTAATGGGCACTGATGAGGAGGCACTGGTAGGTGGCACTGATGGGCATTGACAGGCATCACTGATGGGCACTGAAAAGCAGAACTCATATATGGCACTGATAGGTGGCACTGACTGGCACTGATAGGCACTGTTTGGTGGCACTGTTAGGTGGCATTGATAGGCAGTACTGACGGGCACTGATAGGTGGCACTGATGCACACTGATAGGCAGCACTGACTGGCACTGATAGGTGGCACTGCAGGGTATTCCCGAGTGTAGCTCGGAGTTACCGCTTGTGGTGCTGAAACTTTACTCCGAGCTATACTCGGGAATACCTCCAGGGGGGTTAATGACTTGGAGAGGATCTGCCAAGAGGAGTGGGTCAAAATCCCTCCTGAGATGTGTGAAAACCTGGTGGTGTTATGGACCGACCGGCGGTAGCCTCTAGCGCTCCACAGACCAGAATTCCCCAGGGCGCGGAATCTAAGTCCCGACCTGCTTGTTCACCAGGGCCCCTGATGGTGGGGATGGACTTGGAGCAAGCCAAATTTTTATTCTATCATAAATTTCTAGAGGTTCACTTGAAGTTGAATTCTGGTTTAACTTAAAAAACTACCTTTGCCGTGGTGCCCCCTGTAATGCAAGGTTTAAATGTTCATTATCAGAACAGAACAAGAAGCATGATTTGCAGGTGTGAAAGTGAGGACATGTTTCGCGATGAAAGCAAAATTTTACTAACATTCTTTTGCTCCCGCTGTGCGATGAGACACCTAGCTAACAGGTGGGAAGCCTCACTTGTGTCATTCACTGTGTGCGCTGCTAGTAAAACGGAGTCATGTCAGAGCTTACTGAGCTTTAAAGAGGGCAAATTGTTAGTGCCCGCTTGCCTCTTTCGGATTTCACCCTAACACACCATCCACCAGAACATGGGACATCCTTCATTCATGGTAAGTATTGTACCTGTTTTTTTTTTCATTTATTTTACTAAGCTTTAGCTTTAAACTTGAACTGGATGACATTTAGTTTGCTTAAGCATTGTGTGTTATACACAATTGCCAGTGGTGACATCACTTGACACGTCTGTATTTTAAAGTCCATTTCCAGCTTGAGCAAGAAACAGAAAGTGAATCCACCAGCAGTTCTTTAGACTAAAAAGCACCTTGGATGCTCTACTTTTACTTTCTCTGGCACTGTCCCCTGCAGACCCATCCACTCATCCAGTGCCACTCCTCTTCTGGGTCGTTGATTGATGTCCAACATCATTCAACCCATGTCCTGTAAGCCTAGTGCTTCACGGTTCCATTACAGGAGAATCTTCTTCATTCAGGATCTGCCAAATTTCAGAGGAAGAAAATGGGGACAATGACCGCTGATGTGATTTCTGTGGACCAGACCTAATACACCTAGAAAAAAAGTAAGTATAAAGATTTTTTTTTTAAATACAGGAGTGCTCAAATGTTGTGTGTGAAGGTGGGTGGGGGGGATCTCCAGCACCCTGCAGAGGAGTGTGGTCTGGCCATAAAAACACAACATATGAGCTAGGTTCCCCAATGGGGTGTTAATTTTAAATATAGTGTGGCTATTATGCTGCAGTACAGTATAAGTCGTTTTTGTACGCTGAAACTTTCAGCATAATCCTTTGGACAAGAAATAGTTAACGCATGCCTGCTTGCCTAGTTTATTTAGTAGCTTCCCTTATTATTTAGAAAAGGGATTAGATGGTGTGATAAGGCAATACACTAAATTCCACTTCAGCACCAGAAATAATCAGCTTGTTTTGCATTTGGAACAGGGCTGCTGAATAAACAAGATAGGCAGCTCTGAAATGTAGCAAACACCGTGTGCTCTTGTTTATATGTACCGCATTAGTATTGCAAACATTACACTATCAAGCCACATAGTCTAACAGCACCTGCAGAGCAGCGATAATGCAGCAAGCCACATCTATTATTTGAAATAATTAAAGTCCTACCTCTGTCTGCAAATTATGTTCCCTTGTCTCATCTTCCATAGATCCGTAATACTTTTATTAATGGCTTTGGTGCTTATAAAGGAAGTTAAAGTCTAAGCTACCATTATTTCATACTTCTGTACGTATGGAAATCCTCTGTTGATGGCGTCGTATTATTGATGAAAAGAATTGGTGATTTGGAGAAAACCATAATCTGGTGGAAGAAAATACCATGTGTATATGCATATTCTAGTAGGATGTAAATGGGGCATAGACCGAGGTAGAGGTGTAAAAATGATAAGACCATATATAATACATTTTATCATTTAGCCTTTTGCGCACTTCCATTTGCGTTGAATGAAATGGTAACAATATGTATACGTTAATGTTAACGTGATATGTGTACAAGTGAATCACTTTGACAAGTGAAGTAGCTAAATGAGTGATTGCTTTGACCCAACTGACTAGATCTTTCTGAAAACAAAAATCCCCATTTTAAAGGTACACTCCAGTAAAAAAAAAAAAAGGCTAAAGCTGAATTATAGAAAAAATAAAAAGAGTTAGCTGTTTGGGTCTAAGGAGGCCACAAAAAGCAGTAAGTAAAACTCGATCTTCAGCTCCCACAGGCTCCCTCCAGACTGTAAGACCAATCCCTACAGCCTCTTCTTCCCTATGCTTTGACAGTCACAGGTCTTCTGACAACATCAAGTCCCATGTAGAGCCCATAGCCTTGCTGTGGATGGGAGGATAACTGGGAAACAGTCCACTAATGGAGAGTAGGCAAGTAGTGGAGTGCGCCAGTTGCTGGAGGAGTCAAGGATTGGGTATGAAAAACCGCTAAACTGCCTATTGATCTTATTTGTTAATCTCCTGTAACTTGCTGTGACCCCCACATATACCAGTAATCATTTCCTGAAGCAGGAAGTCTTCCTTCATTATTAACTTATTTGCGTCTCTCTCCAGTAGATCATATGACTTGTACAAGCCACAAGCAATTTATAGTGACAGCAGACTTCCTGTGCTGGAAGCTGATTGCTGGTATCTGCAAAGCTCATGGCAGATGAGAGAACAGTAGCACTGTCATTAAATGCTGGGTCTACTCTAGGGTTTGTGTAGAGTCTTGGGGATAGTCCAAAATAGCTCCAGCACCTGGTGCTTGTGCAGTAGCAACAGGTAGGTAATAATACTATGTCACTACAAGACATGCTCAACATGCTCGATAGTATCGCCATTTGACCAACACCATACACAATAACCATACCCAGTGGGAAGCACATCCAAAGAGGTCCATGCAGCTGGTGAGTCTGTGCTGCAATGAGATATGACCTTCAAATTTCTGGCCCCATAAGCTCACACCACCTCTTTACCTCGCAGCTTACACAGGCACTTTAATCCTTAGCTTGGTAACTCATACCACAAACCCTCCTGCCCCACTTCTGCTGCTGGCAGGTAGGACTGTGTCTGAAGTTACAGCTGACAGCTCCCCGAGGAGTCACCACTCACCACTGTATCTGCAACCACCACCCTCCTCTCCACCACCGCACCAGGCCCCTCTCCCATCACTGTGCCAGCACCCCCCTTCTCACCACCATGCCTGAAACCTACTCACCACTGAATCTTCAAGCCAATCCCCCGTGCTCTCACTATTATAGCTACCCTCCATTGTCTTCTCTTTGCAGCACAACTACACATTAACCACTACTGTCACCACTGTGCCTGAAACCTACTAACCACTGCGTTTTCATGCCAAACCCTCATGCTCTCACCAGTGCTACTAATCTCCATCTTCCTTCCCCTGCATAAAACCTATACACCAACCTCTACTGTCACCACTGAGCCTGAAACCTATTCACCCCTGTACCTTCATGCTAATCTCCCATGCTCTCACTAAAGCCACTAATATCCATCTTCTCTCTGCAGAAAACCTACACACCAACCCCTACTGTCACCAAAGTGCCTAAAACCTACTCGCCATTGCACCAGTCTCTGCGCTCATCACCACTGTACCAATGTGTTTCTGTGTTCTCTTCCAGGGCAATGATGCACCCTTATATATAATACATTTTTGACGAAGAGATACACCTTTGCTAGTAATAATTGAAAGCATGACTACTGCCAAAAAGTTTAAATTTTGTTTTGGATGGGCCAGGGAATGGTTAGAGACCAAAAATGAGGGAAATTGTCCCCAATGGGGCTCCCAGACAGAAATAACTGGACTGACATTTTGACTTTTTCCAATTCTATCCACACCTAACCAAATTGCAGGAATTAGTCTTTAATAATTGTACCATCTCTTATTGCCAATAAACATAACAGTTAATAGTTCTTCCTAATGATTACCTTTTTCTAAAATAATTTGTAATTATTGTTTTTGTCTCTAATGTGATTTCTGCATTACTATTTAATCCTTTGTAAATGGCTTTCTCTCATCCCATTAAAAACCATATTGCTTTGGGGTTCCTTCTAAGTTCTGCTATTTGTAACAGATGCTTTCCTGTCATATCACAGCTGATTGCATTTTTCTCTTTATATTCAAATATGAGACATACTAGCTTCCATCTGTGCCTGTTAAGCAACTTAACATGGTTCCTTTTGGAGCTCACTGCCAATATAAAAAGAGTAATCTTATTTATTAGAAATATAAAATTATATGTGATGATGACCAAACCAGTCAGTTGTGACAGTATATCAACTAATTACTAAATACAAGAAACAATATTCACTGTAACCGTTGTTATTTTCTCCAGCTTCCAATCAGATTCAGATTTGTAGGTTTAAACTGCCACTTTCTATGGTATTTAGAATATTTGAAGGCTAAGTTCACTTTTTGGGAAAAATAATAAATCCACACATTTTTGCCGAAAAAATATTGTCTATTTATTATTTGTTCCTGAAGGAGCTTGAAAATCATTGCACCATAGATCAGTGGATCATAGGTGCAATGCTTGGCTCTTGCAGACAAGCCCGAAAGCTTTCAGCCTGTACCTCTGTTCATTGTAAATGAAGAACGAGCGTGCTCATCAGTGCCCTCGCAATTCATTGAGAAGGACAAGCTGTGTGTGGCAGTGGAAGATGTGACTTGCAGTTCTCTCATTCACAGATTCCTGTGAATGAATACCGTGGCTGTGGTCCCACCCACTTTTTAAAATATGACAGTGGGTGCGGAGAAAAGATCTCCTGCCCACTGTCACAGGGAGGAGGATTGGTGGGAGAGGAGAACATGCACTGGAGCAAGTTACTTGTTTTACCTTAAATATGGGTTTAAAGTATAACATGCTCCAAAAAGTGAGCTTATCCTTTAAAGCAGTGGTCTCCAAACTGCAGCCTGGGGGCCGGATGCTGCCCTTTGCTTGCTTTTTTCTGGCCCTTGGGCCACTTTTTGCCCCACTGTCAGCAACAATGGAGCATAGTTCCTGCCCTTGCCACCTACAATGGGGCATTATTTCTCTCACTGACACCTACAATGGGGCATTATTTCTCTCACTGACACCTACAACGGGGCATTATTTCTCCCACTGACACCAAGAATTGGGCACTTTTCCTCCCCCTAATACCGAAGAGTACACTGTTTACTCCCACTGACACCAAGACATTTTCTTGTCCCGCTGGCCACAGTCCAGCCCTCCTAAAGTTTGAAGGACAGTAAACTGGCAACAGGCTTCTTGTTTTTTTCCTGGCTGGCCCACCAATGACATTTGCACTTCTGATGTATGACATTAAACTCGTCTGTTAAAATAAAAAGCCTTTTTTTCCTTATAAGATCTTGCAAGACCTCACAGATTAGAAATGAGATCTCCCTGGAAGGAACTAGTGATATAGCATTTCCAGGGGGCACCTGTGAGGCTCTGGCTACATCACCAGTGACTCACTTTACAAGATAGTAGAAATCAATCAGTGCAAGTAAACACATTTTTTTTATGACTCAAAGATGTTTAAAGGATTGCAGGCCGCTTGGATTTTAGCTTTGGAGGGAAAAGATCCACTTTAATTAAAAAAAACCAAAAGAAATCTGTATTTTGAAATAGAGTTAGTGTAAATACTTGATGATATAGGTCAGTCAGACTCTGCTTTGTGTACATGTGCTGACAGGAGGAGAAAGAGCAGAAGGATGAGCTCATTAGTATGTTGCTGCTATTTAATTGGCCATTAACAGGCTGGGGGCGGGGAGTCTACCTAGCTGTGATTTTTAAATGCAGGAGAGAAGGTTAGACCAGCATGTTGGCTGTGCTGCATGACAGAGCTCTATAAATCTCAGGACTGGATGGACAGAAACACAAATCCTTTGGCAGGTCAAACAGCTCCTATTTATGTTTTACAATATTTTTTTTTAGCTGTTTGCCAGAGCACAGCTTTGCTGGAGCCATCTTTAAAGTAAACAGATGTTAGATATATAGACCATGTTTGGGAAAACAATTGGCTGCTAATTTGCCAAGCAGACAGCAGATTGGAATAATGTCTAAATGCACCTGGAAATTAGGACAGTGTAACAATATTCACTGATAAATAAAGTAAATAAAAAGAATAAAGACTTTATTCTGTTAGTAAAAAAACTTGTTTCACAAAAGGAATAAAAAAATATTTATAATTGCTTCACAGGGCATTTTATTATTTATTGTTTTTAAAAATATTTTTTTCAATCCAGATGATATTAAAAAGGTTAAAAAAAGATGATTTCTTGCAATGATGTAAATTGCTAAAAATCAATACCCAACCATGTGAAGAAGCCTTATAAGCATAAAATTAGGTGATTGCATTTGAAATTTAGGGGAGTAACATGAAATATAGTCAGTGTACAAGTCCACCTCCACCCTCAGACCACACCCCCTCCTACAGTATCTAACGGTTCTTCTCCCTACCAGCTCCACAGCTGCCAAGGGGCTCATATTTCTCAATGGAGCACAAATGTGGTGATATCACCACAGATGTCATCCATTGATACCTCCTCCAGGTTCGTAACTGAGGACTGTACCTCGGTATGGACTTGAGTCTTCAGGAGCCAGAGTATTACACAAGTGTTTCACTGATCACGGTTGCAGTGCTTTGCAGGCTCCAATAAGTAATATTAACAAATGTGAATTTTTTGCCTTTTACAATATTGGTGCATTTATTTATTTTTGCAAAAGGTAGAATTCTTCTTTAAACCTTTGTGTTTAGAAATGGTGATTAAAGAGGAGTCCGTCCGCCCCCCCCCCACCCGACAAAAAAAATTAAAAGTCAACAGCTACAAATACTGTAGCTGCTGACTTTTTATATTAGGGCACTTACCTGTCCAGGGGTTCAGCGGTGTCCTCACCTGAGTTGATTCTTCAATTGGCTGCTGGCTCCGCCATCTTGATTAAGGGAAACTGGCAGTGAAACCTTCACAGCCGTTTCCATATTCTGCATGCGCAAAGCACACTGTGCTTTGTGAATGGGCCGCAGTCTTCTGGGACCTGTGAAGTGTCCCAGAATGTTGCAGGGAAAAGAGGGAGGCCAAACTTCTGGGTCAGTTTGCCGCAGCAAACTGAGCTGGAAGTGGGAGTGGGTACCTGCTTTTCCCCTCAAAAGGTGTTAAATGTGGCAGCGAAGGTGGGGGGAGGAGGCAGACAAGCAGAGCTTCCCCTTTTGGGTGAAGCATTCCCAAAAAATAGGTCAGCGATGGAAGCCTACACAAGGGCATTGTTTACCTGAGTTTGATGTGCTTTGCAATTTCAATGGTATAGTGTGCATGCCAGTGCTGAAGCTGCATTTGACCTGCTTTGCACTGCGCAGCATTTACTGTACCTCGATGCAGCATTGTCCTATTTAAGATGCATTTGCTTTGCAGGCAAACCAGTCCAAACTTAGCCTTTTGCATTTGAATGCATGCGTTTGAGCAGGGCCAGTGCTAGACTATTTTGCACCCTAGACAAGACCAGACACTTATGCCCCCCATGAAAAAAAAACAAAAAATTTTTCTTTTTAAAAAACAAAAAATATTAAAATCGACAAAACAGGAAACTGCTAAACGTCTTTTCATTTGCAAAAATACGTGCCATAAGATGCCACCAGCACCAACATTAAAGACAAAATCAGTGTCACGGACAGACTGTATCTGTGGCTGGCGGTGCCAGGGTGATAGTTGCAGTGAGTGGAGGATGATGGATCCACACTTTGACAGATCCCAGGCTGGAATTCCCCAGGCAATTGGACAAGATAAAATGTGACAGCAGGCAGCCTAGGCCACACACACAGAGAGAACACCTGAACTGAGCGATCCCACACAGTGACAGATCGGACACAACACACCACCACCACCAACACTGACAGACAGATCAGCAGGCACTAGAAGAGCAGTTTGTGGGATTGTGATGTCATCACTCACTGACACATTGCACATGTGATGGATGGCCAGCTGGCTGGGTCACACTCACACAGACATCAAAGTCAGACATACCTTCCTCCACAGGCACAGCTCCGCCTCTGCTGATGAATGGGAAGAGAAGGGCTGGAACTCCACAGTGATCTGCAGCCGCCAACCAGCTTACAGTAAGCAACTGAGTCTGAGAGGAACACTGGAAGGAGCGGCAGCTCAGCTGCTACACTGGTTCCAGACATCTTCCTCTGTCCTTTCTTCCTCCCCTTTGCTGCCCCTCCTCTCAGCTGAAGGATCATTCATGATATGGCGGCATCCCTCACAGAGAGAGTGCCAGCCTGTGCCCAGGCGCCCCAAGGTGGCGGTGTTTGCCTAGTGGACGCACCGGCCCTGCATTTGAGCTACACTGCAACTGAATGCAAAAATCAGCATTTAACAGCAGAACTCTTGCACACAAGAGTCTCTATTAGTAGTTCTATTAGTCAGTTACATTTTGCTCCACCAGGATCTGAAGAGCTCTTTCATTGTTATTATCACGTGTAACAGGAAAGCAAAGGGCCAATTCATTTGGGAGCAAAAATCCCCCTTCATCAAAGCTTGAACATCTTGCAACTAAAATGTGTCTATTGGACTCAAAGGAAAAGCTCCTGGATTTAAATCTCCGACAGGAGAAAGAATTAAAATGTGATTGTGCCTCCATCTACGGCCAAGTGATCAGAGGAGCTTTTGCTTTAAGTCTATTAAACACGTTTTTGCTACAATGTTAAAACCTTGATGAAGGGGGATTTTGGGTCCCCAAAACACATTGGATGTCTATTGTCTTCCTGTTGTTATGTGTGATAATAAGACCTCATGCACACTTGGCGTTTTAAAAACGTCGGTAGCAATAACTGTATTAATTTGCTTTAAAAATGTGAGTTTTTCCACATTTGTTTAGCGTCTTTGCATTAGTGTTTAGCCACATTTTGCCTCATCTAGCTGTGTTTTTCCGCGTTCGTGTTTTTTTGTGTTTTTTTAACACAAAACATTTTACATTTTGGCTAAAAAAAATGCTAAATGCTCAAAAACGCTGGTTTGGCAGAAGCCAAAAACAGCAGCTGTAAAAACGCCCAGTGTGCATGAGGCCTAACAGTAAGGGCACAATGTAGATATTTGCCAGCACACCATGGATCTTCAAGTTGAGCCCAAATGGTTTTTATTGATGTATGATCACATCACAAGCAACAGCACTCTCTTGTTTGTGATGTGATCATACTTCAATAAAATCATTTGGACTCAACCTGAAGATCCATGGTGTGCTGGCAAATATCTTCATTGTGTCATGCATAATCCAGTCTCCAGCTGGTGGTTGCTGCAGCACCCAGTAGCCTAGAGCCTTTTCCAGGAACGTGTGCGATGGGAATATGGATGGTTATTAATAACAGTAAAGGATCTTGGACTCTTGAGACGATCGTTTGGCAGTCTTTTTTTCATTTTCAAAACCTGACGCACAAAAAAACTGATAGGGTTGCTAACCCTTCCTTTCTCCATCCAAAACTCTAAAAAAATTGTTGGCTTTATGTACATTTTAAAATCTTTTCATGCATTAAGCATACACAAAATGCAATGACAAAGCAGTACTGTTCCCCTGACTAAGGCAAGTCATAGATGTTGCGTTTTCTTTCTTACAACTATGGGTTGCAGGAAAAAAATCTACTTGATTCCTCCATCAACACAGTCAGTGTTGATGGAGGAATCCCTCCTATAGCACTATTGTGTTCTGCCTGTGGGGAGCCTTCCCTGCTGGCAGAACACAATGATTATTACTGCTGGCAGCTATAGCCACTGGAAGTAATCACATGCAAAAAATCTGACCGACTGGTTGCACTGAAGTTGATCAGTGGAATACAACCAGCCTGCCCATAGATGGATCAAATTTCAGTCAGTCCCTGCTGCAGCCAAGATTTGATCCATCTATGACCGGCCAAAGTCAGGAGCCAGTATGCGTAAATGAGCCCCACGTTTTTATGAGTATGGATGACATCCAATGACCAGTTGCTGTAAGTTGTCATAAACTTAAACAACTAATGTACGGAGACTCCTGAGTCACCACTGGTGGTGTAGGATTGTTATGTAATATTTTGCACTTTTAATGAACATGGAAGTGGTGACATCAGAACTGCATGATTTTATCAGATGTACCTAATCTCCAGTTCTATGTTTCCTTTGATCACAAACCTAATGGTCCTTATGTGTTATAAAAGGAAACAATGGAATGTGTACTTGGTTTAATGTGACTCATGGCCAGTGCAAATTGCCTTTTATTAATCATTATAACAAGATATGAAATTTATAAGCTTTCAGAATCTGACATTTTGAACTACTAATTAAATACTTTAATATCACAGAAATGCATTTTAAAAACCCGCGGAAATACTGATAACTATAAAAGGGGTTATCAACTTGCTTTTCATATGTCAAATACTCTATAGCTTTATGCTATGTTTTAATTCCTTTATCTGTAAGTCAACCTGTCAGCCATTTTAAGCTTTTTATATATTGTAAGACATATGATATAAAAAGTTAGCTCTGCTACTGCTGCTAGAATATTCTTGGACACATCTAAATGTACATAATTCAGCATGCATATTGCTCCCCTATGCTCTCCCTATCGATTTTCCTTTTCTCCTGAGCACGCTGTTCCTACCTCACTTTTCTGCTCATTCACTAATTGTCTGAGGGATCCATCTCTTGCTGATGCTCTGAACACGTTTTATATTTGTTTGGAGGATTTCAGGCTCACCTCTCCACCAGGTGAACTGCCCCACAGGGTATCCATTGCAAAGGTAAGCAGGTCCCTGTGGAAAGTTAAAGAACCTTACTATTTAAATATGCTGGTTTGCAATGGGTGAATTTCAATGAGGTGGCCAGAGTACAAATATCACTACACATCTGGAACTCCGACACTGGAATTTTGGGTCTCTGATACAGAAGCTACAGAGTCGTGTGCAGTCCCTTTACCCACCCTTCTCACCTTTTACCCAATTACAAAACACTGTATTTAACCCATTCACAAAATACAAAGCCTTCTGTGAATGGACAGTGGGAAAGGTGGGCGACATTTAGCAGTCACATCTCTCCTATTAGAGTGACGGGAGTATAGCAGTATCTGTACTACAATAGAGATAAATCCACAAGGTGGGATACACTTCGTTGGACTTAACCTGTTGTAAGGCAGCACATTTTTAATAGTAAACTAATTTCTGGAGTTCTTCATTAACCCCTGAAAGGTTGAAGGCCTGGATAATATTCCAGGCAGGGTCCTTAGGGACTGTTCACACCAGCACACAGAACACAGAGGTGTTTATTGACTTCTATATTAATCCCCTTTCTCAGGCGACTGTCCCCTCATGCCTTTAAAGTGTTTCCATTTTCTGTGTACTGTGTAGGGATGTCCTTGATGTTCGAGTCAAACATAAGTTCGACTCAAACATCGGGTATTCATGGGTTCTGCTAACGCAGGAACGTTTAGAGCGTTTGGTGGGCTGTTTGTCCACCACGCCCCGCAATGTACCACACGTTGCCGTTGCCAGTGCATTGTGATTGGCTAAAGCAATGCACTCGACCACAGCTCAGGTGCAATGCTTTGGCCAATCACAGCACAATTGGGCAGAGCTAGCGGTGACGTCGCTGGTAGCTCAGCCCAGTTGTTTACATCTGACCGGCAAATGTCACATGCGGTGAGTGCTTGGTGGGTGCGGACGAGTCTGAGGGTATTTGTCTTTTTTTTTATATTGCCGAATCATTGTCATCATGACAACGCTGGACACTGTGATTGATGATGGATTACATCGATGAAACCATTTTTTTGTCTTAATGATGGACTTTTCAAAGACTGTCTGCTGTAATTTTTTACACTACACTTTTTTTTGTGAATGAATAGTGGTATCATGTACCCCATACTCATTCATATGGGTGGGGGCAGGATCTCGCGGACCCCTTGTTAAATTCTGATTCTGATAAGTCATCCCCCACAGACCCCCGCAACCACAGGCAAGGCAAGGGTTGTGGGGAAAAGGCCCTTGTCCCCGCATACTTGATGCGGTAAGATACCACTTAGTGAATTGTCCCCTGGGTTCGAAGTTTGTGGTTAAACTTTTGTTAAATTCGAATGTTTAATAGGGAAGCAAATAGGGGGGTGTTCTGCTCATCACTAGTACTGTGGAAGACCAGATATAGTGAATGCAGGGTCCTGGGTTTAGTAACACTTTACGCATGCTACTATTGTCACTGTCTCAAAATGGCAAAAGCCTAATTCTGCGTTTAACGTCCCTATAAATAGTTAATTTAGGCCAAGCTGGCCCAAACAAACTCTATACTGCACTGACGTGTACACTGGTGTGCTGTGTGCACTATATTAACTGTGTCTAGCCTCAGATACATACAGTATACAGTTTTGTGTTCCGGCAGTGGGAAAAGAACTTCCCATCCTACTCCTGGAACAAAAGTGAGTCTGTCTGAGTGCTGCTTAACCATTCACAGGAAGCTTTATATTCTGTGAATGAATGCAAAGCTTCCTCTGATTGGCTGAGGCATAGAGGCAGGTGGATGATGTTGTGAACTTATCCTCAGTCAATATGAGGTAGCTTTCATAGAATACAAAGTTTCCTGCTGCAGGAACACAGTGCTGTATACAGTACATAGCTGAGGCTACATGCGGTTAATACAGTGCACCCAGCAAGCAAACCAGTGCAATAAATAGTTAGTTTTGGCCAGCTTGGCCAAAACTATTTTTAGAGACATTAAATGTGGAGTTAGGTTTAACACTGAATAACTATTGCCCAGTAACAGTAACTCTAAAAAACTGAAATGCTTCAAAAGGCTAGTCAAGGCACACCTGAAGAAGACCATCGACTTCAGAGTGGGCCCCCATTAGTATGAATGAGCTTAATAGGAACAGATCTGATCAACTGCAGATGCTATCTCATTGGTGGTTCACCTGGCGCTTATGTATTTGTAGAATAAGGATTATGTCAAAGTTATGTTAAACTGCTTCTTTTTGAAATTCATTTCTGCCTTCAATATTATTATTCAAACCTTGAGAGCTAAATTGATACTAGTTGGAAAGAGCTCAATTTTGTGAAATTTGGTACTGGTCTTTATAAAAATAAATCAGCCCCAGTCTGTTGAAATTCACAATATTTCATCCTCTTCCATCATTCTCATTACTGGATCCCCCAGGGATGCATCTTGAGTCCCTTACTGTACAATAGCACACCTACAATTGCTCTGCTAAGTATTTGAGCAATCATATTGGGAAATTCATAAATGTAATGGCAGTAGTGGGACTCATCACTCACATGACTTCATGTATAGGCAGGATGTGGAGAATCTGGAAGTCTAGGGCAAAATTAACTGCTTCACTCCTGCAACATAGCCCCTTCTGACTGTGCTCTAAGCCTGATTGTAGCACTCCTTTACTATGGCACCTTCTTCCCCTGGTTCTGTGCTGCCATCCTGATTGTGTCATTCCTTCACTGTGGCCTATTTTTTCCCTTGACTCTTAGCACTATCATCTAGAATATGCCAAATCTTCAATTGGCCCCATGTCTTCCCCCTTAACCTCTTTTGACTGTGTTACTTTTTTACTGTGTGCCTTCTCTCTTTATCTATATGCTCTTCACTGTTTAGTGCATGTTCAAGAAATATTATGAGAAACAAACTTGCTTTGATCCCTTTCACTGCATTTTCAGAGTGGTTGCAGTTTTATGTGCATATTCTGTAAGGATGTACCCCTAATTATAATGAATATCATTTGAAGTTAAAAAGTACTGCTGAATTAGTATAAAGGACTAAGGGGTTGTTCACACCACTTGCCATGTGAGAAATTGCAAGAGTGTGCGTGTTTTTCTGCATGGCACAGTAATGCATTGCCCTCTGCAGATGTGTTTGTGGACCATTAAATCTTAATGACACCCAACACATCTAGCTGGTGTGTTCATGGCCAAAGGCACATATACTGCAGTACCATTTGGATTGGTGTAATGCCGCCAGTACTTTTTGTGCATTCCTGCATATTTAGCAGCACATTGAAATTAATAGGTTGCCCTAAACACGCAGGAATGCGCAAAAAATGTGTGCACTGAGACGCACCTTTGTGGTGTGAAGCAGCCCTTATGGTAAAAAGAGGGTCCTAAAAGATTAGTCAATAAAAAGGTATCACTTAAACCACCAACTTTCTGTATTGATCAATGGGAGGGAGTGAGTTATGGTATATCATCCTTGGTAAGAGCTTGGAAGTTTGTTCTAAAGATCTTGAAGGGATTTAGCATTTAGACATCATTGTCAATGGTGATTTGGCATTGATATAGGACAAATGATAAAACAGTTGCGGGTACCATTACAGTACGAGCATAGTCTGTGCATACTATAAAGTGTGGGTATAAATATGGATATGGAGCATGAGGATACCAGAGAAACAGTATAGTGGTGGAATCTAACACTTTAAAAACCTTCTTTAGGATCCATTACAATAAGTTTGCCATAACATTACAATTTAGCTAAGACATTAATTTTAAATATGTCACATTAAATGGAAGCTGTTGACTTTTGAAGATGCATGCTCCGTGATTGTTGTGGATGGAGTAGTCTCAGATGCTGGTTATGGTATTTTGTCGCTCGTTCAGTCCAGTGGTACCAGCGGCGGACTGACAATTCATAGGGCCCCCGGGCAATAGGGGATCATGGGGCCCCTGTGTCTTTGCCCACACTCAAAAAAGCCTATGAAAAAGGTATCAGGGGCATGTCATGGGGCCCCCTACTGACCTCGGGCCCTCGGGCAGTGCCCGAGTTTCCAAAAGTTCAGTCTGCCCCTGAGTGGTACAGATATAGATATATGTGCTAGATACAGTCCAATTTAGTCCAGTGATAGTCTCAGATGCTGGCTATGGTATTTTGTCACCCGTCAAGTCCAGTGACACCTCTAAACGGTAACTGCATCTGATCTGATGATTATATATCAACTTTTGTAAAGCCACATGGTTCTTGCAGGGCCCCCAGAGCTCAAATTTCAGCAGCGGGGTTTAGTTGAAATTTGAACTGCCCATGAGGGCCTGTAATCTCAATCACAAACCAGAAGATACCTAGTATCATGAAGAGCAAGAAATGAACAGTAGTAGCAGTGTTCCTCAACCTTTTTTTTTTGGTCAAGGCAGACTTTAAAATGATGCACATTCTGAAGGCACCTCATTCTAAAATGTTAAAAAAGAAATTAATAGTTTCACATATTGCAGCAACATCCATACATGGGAGCCACCCAACATTTGACATGATTTATTCTTCCAAAGCAAAGCAGCTTTGCACACTGAAACTGACTAGTATTCCAAAGCATCTCTTCTCCCTCACTTAGCTAAAGTGCTAAAGGAGTGGGGCAGGGGAGGGACAAATAAGGGTGCTGTGCAGGCGCCTGGCGTGCTACTTATCAACCAGTGACGTCACTGGCTGTTAGGATGTGCGCAGCAGGAAGGTTGTAATGGTGCACAATGAAATAACCCAATAACCCATGGACTCTATTTATATATACACTATGGCTCACTTGTAGATCATGTGTCCTTTTGTGCGCTAAACACTTTTCTTGTTATAGTGATCCACCCACTGGCTTGTATAACATTTTGGGGCAATTTTTAGGCAACTGTGAAAAAACCTGAAGGCACCCTGGTTGAGAAAGGCTGAATTATAGGTCTTATGCCATAATATTATCATTTTAAAGTCTGCCTTGACCAAAAAAAAAGGTTGAGGAACACTGCTATAGTCACTACTGCTCATTTCTTGCTCTTCATGATACTAGGTGGGGACCTTCTGTTTTGTGATTGAGATTATAGGAAATGTCTTTTCTGTGCCTGAAACTTGTGATGTTTTTCTACAGTTTTTTTGCATGCATGTATGAATACAGGAATGCTGAAAATCTATCACAGCTTTTCCATTTAAAAACAAAGGTATTTGTGAAATAGGGTAATAATCAATACATTTTGCTGAATTTTTCCTTGACCTAGTATCAGATGTATTTTAACACTTACAGGTGTTAATTGCCTTCATAGTTCATACAACATCTTCTGGCAATACCTTCATCTGCATTCTCCCTAGAAGGCCAGCACCACCTTTGTTTAGATGTCATCCAGGTTCAGCATCTACCGTACTTCCTGGTCTAAAGTAATTCTATTGTACATCACAGTTGTGTAAATCCTGATGCCTGTGCAGTTGCCTTTGTTCTGAGCCTTTCACACTGCTCTCTCTTTCTGACTTGCTAAAAAGCTCCAGTGTACAGTACAAAGCAAGTGATCACTTGTTGCTATCAGCTTGAGGAAATGTGTCTTGCCTCTAGCAGACTGATGATGGAATTCGTGAATATTGCTAGGACTATTTTTTTGATTTTAAGGAACAGCATTAAAAATAAACAGTATTTTGCCAATACACTGTATTAACTCTGATTTAAAAATAAAATAAAATAATGGATTTCTAATAAAAAGAAAATGTAAATATATTACATTTAACATTTTATAGATGTACTAATTAACTGCACCTTTAGAATCAGTTTTCTTTTTTTTATACCAGGACATGTTTATATTAGTCATTAATTTCAATTGTTTTATTATAGTTCTATAGTATGCACAGGATGCCTTATGGCACTCCATGTTCTACTTTCAGTAATATAATTTACATATGCTTTTTTAATCTCTCCAAACACAGTGTTTTAAATCTGTTTAGGTGTTACACAAAGTGGTCCACTAAACAGCTCTTATTTGAAGGAATAACACAAGTTTGGCATTAGGGAATCACTAATTTCAGAAATTATACACATGATTTAAATGGTTGATGCACCCAAAATGAATACTTTGGTTATGGGCGGAATGGATGTTAATGATCTATATCACCCCACGGTCTTGCTCTGTCTTTCAAGCATTTCCCTCTGAATTTCCTCATTTTTCATCTGCCTGAGAACAGGTTACTGCTTTTCTTTCTACATTCTTCATAATTTCAAGTAAATGAGTGATCCCAAAGGGATAGTAAAGGCAAGCTTGTGATAGCCACAACGGGTGAGCATAGCTGGGCACAGACTGCTTACACGGCCCAATAAAGTTGAAGTAGATGTTTTACAAAACCGATTCTTTAAAGGAAATATATTTAATAGGGTTTGGGACTCAAAATAAAAGTATAAAAATATACATATACACGTTTTTATCCAGGTGAACATAAATTATTGCATAGGACCATTAGGTGTCCATTTTTCTAACTTCCTGTTGAAAAAAAATTATTGTTTGCAGACCTCAAATGCTTGGATTAAAATTTACATGGCTTAAGCAAATGAGTCAAAGCAGTCCTTGAGCAAAATGGAAGAACACTATCATCAGTCAGCAACAGACAAGATACATCCCCTCAAGCTGCTCTCAACAACTGATCATTTGCGCTGTACACACTGGAGCTTTGTTTGATGCAGTTTTGCCACATTTTCCATTCATTTCAATGAAGAGGTGCATTTAATGCATTTTTTACCATACCAAACATGCACCAAAAATGTAGCAAGCAGAAATTTTAAAAACACAACTGAAACACAATTGATCAGTGTGAAGAGTTCCATAGCATTTAAAGGGATGCATTTTTCATGTTTTTCCCCCACTTTTTTCACTGAAAAACTGATCAAAAACTGATTAGTGTGAAAGGGCCCTTAAAAGTCCCGCTTGCTGTTTTTTTTGGTACATGTTTGGGGCAGTAAAAACACCGCACCAAAAATGCACCTCTTCTAGATGTAAAAAGTGTACTGTCCCTTTAAATGAAAATAATGTCTATAAATCAATATACATAATCAAACCATAAGCCAATACACATAACAAATACATAACACGTTAAACATAATTATATACCTCTATAAGTTAATATTTAAGAAGTTCACAATTAATAACCATAATTGATTATAAATATGTGTCATTAAATTCAAAAAGTCATATAAACTTAGTCCTTAATATAGTTGTGCCATCAAAATGCTCTGTGCTCATAGAATTATATAAAGGTGCTAGAGTACCTAAGGTGCTTCTCAAGCAATAGGTCTCTTACCAGACAGATATGATCTCAAGTTATAGAGATCACATACGCTTTAACTCTCCCTGGATGGCCGGAGCTCTCACCATCAGACCTTTGGGTAGCTCTGTGTCCCCGTTAGCAAGATGCAGCAGTGTTGTCCCCACAACAATGCATGCTTTAGTCCTCACTCTAGGCAGCGCTCTCAAGCAATCATATATTGTAGCAAGAAGAAGGAGAAGCCTCATATTGAAGTAGGATAAGAACTTATTTAATAAAAAGTGATATTGCACTTATTTTTAAAAGATCACAGCAGTATACAAGACCAAATGCACGGCCACAGGACCAATCAACGCGCTGTACGTGATGATGTCACACTCTAGCTCCATTTGACGCATTTCTCCATAATAGACGTCCTCTGAGATTTGAGACTCCAATGTGACTTCTTCTTGGGACTGAGATTGAGCTCTACTGGTGACTTTTGCAGCAGTTGTTTTCTTATTTCGGGTCACAATCCTGCGCAATGTCCTTTTGTCTCTTTCGGTCAGTTGACCATGTCAACAGCGCTTATGCTCATTAGATGATTTTTTCCCAGAAATTGTGTGTGCGGGCATAACCTTTGATATTGTACCTCACGACACGGCAAATAAATTGGCAACTACAGTCACAGCAGCACCAGCTAAGCGGTCACCAACAATTTTCTCTCTTTGAAGCTCAGTAAGCTCTCACACGACTCCATAGTACTAGCAGAGCATGCAGTGAATGACGAACGTGAGGCTTCCCATCTGTTAGCTAGGTGTCTCATCACACAGCAGAAGCAAAAGAATGTTTCATAACTTTTGCTTTCGATGTGAAACATGTCATCACTTTCACATCTGCAAATTATGTAGTGTTTCCATTTTTTGTCTAACCCCTGTAGATGTGTCTAGCTTAGATGCTTGGTCTTTGAAAAGGTCAGTGAATAACAGGGAATAAGATCTAAACTAGAAAAACATAGGGCAATGAGCCAAGACTGTGTGAGGTTAAAGCAGAAATATTTGTGTTCATGGTCTGTGTTTTACAATGTACTAACATTTACATGCCTACAGGAAAAATGGACCTTTTTTGCTGCCTACTGAATTCCGGACTGTCACGTGAACATCAACAATGTGTGGGCAGCAACGGCAGCTTATGTGCAGTATGACCTTGGTTTCAGTCATCTGCAGCAAGGCCAACTTTTGATGCTGGATCTTGCGTAGCACGAGCCTTTTTTGATCAATATAAATCAATAAAGTTACACCTACAATACAGTATGGATAAATACCTTGTATTTTTTGTATTACACAAAAAGAAGACACATGATTGCATTGTGACAGCACTTACTGCATTCATTTTCTTATGTAGATTGAAGCAGTCATTCTCCATGAAATGTATCAGTTACTGTACACTGTCACATTTTATGACAATATTGAGCAGATAAGCAGCTTGAATATGTATTTGTGTTAAAACAGTTTAGATTAACACTGGTGGAAAGATGAATGGCTTACCCTTGTTAGATGAACAAATAGTTGCTTACACAACTGTGCTGACAATGAATAATCATAAGATACACTCTATGTAACCCATAGAAAAAAGTTTTTGGATAAATCTAGTAATTCATAGCCATACCACTGACTTCACGTATATTAGAATTTGAAATGTAATATATGCTAGAGGGCTTCAAGTCAGGAACAAACCGCAAAATGTGAAGCCATCATGGTAGAGCATGCAGGTCGGAGGCTTTAGGAATACAGTTACTAAATTGTCATAGCGTAGCACTGATAATGGATAATGATAATGGATCGAAGCTGTTAACAGGCTAGGCTCCTATGACAGCAGGCAAAACAACAGCATTTTCTATTGGGCACAGTAGATACTTTGGTAGCCTGCATAGATATAAGAATACAAAACAGGAATGTAAAATACTAAAGTAGTCATCTTGATGATATACAAGATGTTACTATAAGTATAGATCTAAAACATTGGGTTTGATTTATAAAAGGCAAACAAGCTGGTGCAAGGGAATTGTTCCTTAGCTCAGCGAATGAGGTGAAGCTCTGCAGGCTTCCATCATCTAGTCATGTGCAAGCATACTTATTTTTTTATTTTTCTTGCACGTTATTGGGTATTCTTTGTAAAGGGTACCACATCTGCTAAACAAAGGAAACATTTCCTTGCAAAGTGAACAGCCTATCTGCTTTTAGTAAATCACCTTCACTGGCACCATCAGATGCCTGACCATACTGTTGTTGTAACCAAAGGTTCCCTGCACTGAAATATCCTGCATGGCCATGGAGAGAGCATAATGCAGCTATGGCTGAGCCCAGATTCCATTATGTGGGGATGGAAAGGCATCTCTAAGGCTTTGGAAATACTGACTTTGTTTCTGGGGAACATTTATACACAGTAATGGACTATGAATAATAATAATAAATTTGCATAAACCATGGAGCACATGAGGCAAAGTGACCCACACTAGGAGGTGCTTGGAAAAAAATTTGCTTTGGTAAAAATTTGTAAAAATGAACACAAACATACTTGTATCATGCTTAATGAAAAAATTGTACGTTATGAGATAAGCGAACACTTTGATAAAGTTTGAACCCCCTGGCTCCCTTATCTACAACCACCATCTGAATTGTGGTGGATGCAGACTCCTATTATTACCTCCCTTTTACTCTTCCACCCATTTATCTCAGTACTCTTTTTTATTTACATACTCTCATTTTTGTACTCAGTTGTACCTAGATAATCACTTTCTTCCCTTATCAACTTTGTATTGTGTGACATGGCGCTGAATTGTTCTTGTAGAAGGGCCATATACTCATAAATCTCCATGATGTCCCCAGTCTTTCAACTTGGCCCTTCTTCTTTTTTCCAAACTGGAGATTTATTGTGTGCTGTGTCTGAATTGTGTTGTACAGTTACATATCCATGAGATTTCGATATAAGCTCTTCCTTGTTTAATTGACCCCATGCAGGGTTACAACCGTGAAACCACACCAAACGCTAGATCTGAATTCCACGAGCATTATGTTTGATTTAGCTGTGTATTGATGGAAACTTTACTTCTAAACACTTGTGTGGATGTTTTATACCTAATTTTGTTTTGTTCTTCGTGCACCTGTACACTTTGCTACCACTTTTGGTTGAGAAGAATAAAAACAATTGAAATAGAAAAACTTGTAAAACTGTAGTACATCAGTGTAAACTAAGATGGCAGCAGGCATCATATGATTGTTTCCTTAGAGTGCTGCTGAAGTCCTGCATTGACAGGGCTAGTGATGTTGCCCCAGCACTGAAAACTGCTTTGTGGGATGCAGGATAGAGACTGCTTATCCTTTCCATACTCCGCAAATGTGGTTTCTTGGACATGTAAAGTACATGTTAAAGTTAAATTGCATCAACCCCCATAAGTTCACACTCACCATCACCTTGTGCTCTATACAGCAGTTAGTTGACTTTATGCGGATCTTAATTATTTCTGACCCATTGGGCTGGGACAGTTTTGTCACAAAAATATGGCCTCATTTATTTTATATGCTATACAAGTCTATTTATTTTATCAGCTGTGGTGTTACCTGTCTATAGCCGTCTTGTGGCTGTACACTGCTATTTTACATTCTAATTGTTCAGATTCTCCGATGTTGCACATGATGTAGAGTGATGGAGGTAGGAGAGTGATATCGGTATAATCACAAGTCCCCTGGAGACAGCAGACCTGTCAAGTCATATGTCTGTGTTATCCATAACTCTCAGCTTCTTTCTTGTTTCTAGGGCAGGTTAGCAAATAAAAGCAAGAAGCTAATTGCTTGGTATGGGCAAAAAAGGCAGTTTTCACAACAAGGCTGTTTTATTATACTCTAATTTATCACAATTTTATAAAGAACAATTGTCTGTATTGTTTACCAACCAATTAGATTCTCTTATGTTTCAGGATTACATGGGTAAGTAAAAAATTTGGCTTTTTTTTTGCTAGTTATACCCGTACAATACTTTATGTACTGTAATACCTGACTGGAACCATCCCTTTGTACTAACCAGTGGCTTTCCATGATCTTTGCTTTTTAATAAATTATGAATCAGTTAGTTTGCAAAGGTTGGCCTTACCTAGGTGACTAATCTTAATTACCCATGTGTCATTTAGAATTGCCTATAGCTATAAAATGGGGTATAGTCCACAGTGCTCAGAGAAGGTCACAGCTGTGCCTATAACCCATACTAGGTACTTTCCAAGGTCAAACGCATTCAGTTTTATTATGCTTACAGTGAATGAATTAATCTGCAGATACTTCTACTGATGTATCCTATGAAGACCACTAGGTGTGAAAGTAAACAAAGATTGCTATTCGCTGTCAGGCTTTTTGTTAGTAACAATAAAAAAAAATAATCCCTATAATTGCCCATTCCCGAAATGATCTAGGAGCAACTATACAGAGCAGTGAATTAGTACCTTTTACAGTAATTTTCTCAGCATGCTAAAATATTTATGAAAGTGAAAGTTAAGATTTTTATGATTTTTCTAATATTCATCATCACTTGTTCATTATACAATAGCTGATTAGACCTAAGAATGCTTAAAGTAAAATACCTGTACTAGAAAATCTGATGCCTGCACACCAGCTATTTCCAAATTTCTTCTTTCTTCATTAAAGAAAGAAATTAATGGAGCCCTATGATGCATTTCTTGCACACAGGTGCTTGAAGTTTATGATTAGGCGTAAGATGTGCATAAGATGCATCCAAAGCCTCCATTCTTTGCTTCCATATTGCATTTATGAATGAATAAAGGAGTTTAGAAATAGCTGGTATCTGGTCATCCAATTTTCTTGTACAGTGGTACAAAAAAAAAAAAGAGCTGAGCGGCCACCTGTCAAAAAGTGGGCAAGTGTGGGCCGATCTGGAGCGAAAACCTGCTTTTTCACTTTTAAAGTGATTGTAAACCCTCACCTTAGAAATGAAAGGCAAAACATTTGTGTATAGCTATTAAAAAACCCATTATAAATACCTTTTTCCCCCTAATTTATAAGTAATCACATACCCTCTGTTCTCAACTGCATTTGAGCTGGGGGAAGAGAAACAGCAATACACTGATCTTCCCAAAGGCTTGGAGGGAGGGGGGGTGGCAGTCTGATTATTGAAGGATAGCAGGCTTAGTTCTCTGCACAGCCATGGTGTGTTCTTCTGCCTAGTGTGGTGAGTTTTTATTGGGAAAGCAGCAGAGGGACTGGCAGGAGCACCATGGATTTCACACAAAGGAAGCAATACAAAGAGTACAGGATACTTTTTCATACAAGTACATTGTACAGCAGTCACATCATCATCAGGAATATGAAATATTAGGTTCACATATTCATTGAAGGAAACCTACATTATTGTTAGAAAATGTATGTAAAATTTAATTGCCACATAATCCATTTGGCAATTTAATATTGCTAATTACATTTCAATTACATTCTGCAGCAAGCTATATTTTTTCTGAAACTGTCAAAAAACTTAAATGTTGCTTGACTGTAACCACACCAACCATGACATCACTGGGGGTTTTCCGAGAACTTCCTCTGAAAAAGTAATTTTTATGCTCAAATGCTTGGCTCACTGCTTTTCCTAAATTGCTTTCTCTCAGCTCTGGGGCTGATCATTTGACTATAGCAGGCATGCTCTCTTTACTTAACTCAGTATGAAATGATTGCAGTCGATGAGTTAGCATTACCAAGCAAACAGAACATAAGACTCAATGCAAAAGTTTGCCAAAAGCATTAACATTTATAAAACTGCCCTTAAGGTGTCTGCTTTTTTATCTTCAAAAGCAAAGTTATACTTAAAAGCTGAACTCACATGCTAAAAGTGTATTGCGGTGCATTACCACAAACAAACGTGTGTTATGTTAATACAGCCCATATTTTACACATTTATTCCACAATGCACCAAAAAATGCACATGATCCTTTATTGCAAACTCACACACAGGCGCAGCTGCCTCATGGGTGAGTTGCTTGCTATTGTAAAGGGCTATGGGGGGCCATTTACAAAGAATGGCACAGAAACACACCATACTTGGACACATGCTTTGCTGCAACCTTATACCTGAATAGACCTACGTAATTCTCATAATATCATTGTTGAAAGAAAATGAAATATCTCCATTTATCTACATGGCAAAGGATTATAGAAAACTTCACAGCTGATAGGTCAATTTTAAGAAATGGGTGGGCCCAAGGCAAATATATGTTTTTGGAAACCATTTCCTAAATGACCACGGAACCCTCAACAGTTCCATTTTTGGGGGCACAACCCACTGTACCCAGCAATTGTTCCCCTGCCCACTCATTATCAGCACAGGACCCTTCCACTACATCGTGATCTTGCAGTGGTGTTTTGCTTTCGTTTTTTAAGGTTAATTTGTGGTGCAAACAGGAAAAACAATTCAAGGCATACAAGGTATTACATACTATGCCTACAACTTGCACAAGCTAACTATCCCTTTTAGCAAATAGGCATGTACAAAAGTATGCAGTAAATATACTAAGCAGCTACTTAACTTGGTTCTTGGTGGAGTCTTCTTATGGTTCTTTCCTTCTTATAATCCTGCAAACAATTGTTTCTTGTCCGAAGTCTCCAGAACAACTGTTGCTCCTTTGTTCCTGAGCACATGGCTCAGGACATAGGGAAAGTCCTTACCCTCTTCTCACTTTCTGATACCTCATTTCCTGTACTAAGCTTTATGAAGCAGCCAAACAGGTTCATTAGTGGATCAATAGGGGAGGCCTAGCTTCTAAAAACAACACATCACTAAAATCTAACAATTCATTTAAATCTAGCTTAAATATATCACCAACATAGCCATAGCAACACAAGTGGACCCCACTAAGCGGCCCCATTTTTTTTTTAAAGGGTCCCTGACTGCACAGCAGACCTGCTACTGATTATTTTCATGCTGACACATTGATTTCACTTACATTTGTATATAAGAAAGAAAAATGTGAACCCAAACAACCACAATTTGCATATATCCACCACAGCTGGTTTGTTGCTGTTGGGTTTTACTTTTTCCAGTATTAGATTTTTGTGGACCTCCAACCTTCCGGCATAATAGGGGAATCACTATCCACAGCCTGTTCACATATTTGGAAACAGATGCAATTATTTCTTAGCTGCTGTTTTTTGAATATTTTTGAAAACGCATTGCTTGCTGGCTAGCTTGAGCGGTTGGTAGGTGAGGCTAGAATGCTCTTTTGGATCTTTTGATAGCATTGTCTTTTTTAATGTGGGGGGTGTATTTATATGTCTATTTATCATCCATGAGATTTTGTAATAGATCTATTTTTGGTGGAGACATGCAAACTGGTGTCTTGGCTCACAGTTTTCTCTCTTTATGTAAAAATGTGGCTTTTTTTGTGCTGCCACCTGTCCTAAATTGTGGGATGCAGATCGTATTTCTAGTATAAATTTCAGAATACTCCCTAACCTTTCTATCAGATATTTATATACAATATACTCATTTCCTTCTTCCAGCAGTCACTTCCTATTTAAGTGCTGAGTGGGAGGGTCAGTCTGTTAGAATCAAATAATTATCCCCACTATTGCAATCAGAAATAAGCTGCTTGGAGAAGCAATGAGTCAGTCACTTGAGCAGGAAATTAAATTTCGGACAATTTTCACTACATGTGTATTGTTGCTATGGTTACATGGAAGCCATATTTTATTTTCCCCCCCCCCCCATTATTAAAAAATCATAATTGGCTGCAGATTGAAATAGAAAAGTAATTCTTATTAACAGTACATTACAAAATAGTGTGTAGCAGCTACATAAGTTAGCTCAGCTTTTTAAAAAAAATTTATGGATAATTCTTTGTCACATCATGGAAATGAATGGAACAAAAGGCAGTGATTTTAATCCTGCTATCACTTTTAGAAGTGTAGTGATTCATTAACCTCCATGCGAGGTGCACCTCTGGTCCGGGACATGCCCCAGCTTGAGACTAGGAGCAACAACACACTGCTGAGGTCATCTCTCTTTCCCTTTCCCTTTTTCCCTTCTTGCAGATTCACAGTACTATGTCAAAGCCATGGGGCCCTGCTTTTTTTTTTTACAGATGCATTCCTTTTACCAGTCCTGCAGTGCAGGGAGTACAGGAGGCTATTAGATTCAGGTACATATAACTGATTATAAAATCATTTTAATTTTTAGGTAATGCATAACTGGTTTTAAAGCGATATTAAAGCTTCCTTTTTTTCTTTAATTAAAATAAAAAACATATCTTACTAACAATGGTTTTGCACAGAGCAGCCCCAATCCTCTTCTTGGGTCCCCCACTGGTGCACCAGGCTCCTCCTCTTTTGGTGAGTGCCCCAATGGAAGCTGCTTTCCATGGGGGGCACCCGTACGGGTTCGATCCTGAGCCGCCCTGTCTTCGGTCATTGACACAGAGTGGGTGGCTTGGCCCCCCCCGTGTTTGCTTGGAACAGCATTTGATTGACAGCAGTGGGAGACAATGGCTACACTATCCTATTCTTGCAGTTGATCCAGAGGAAGGAAAAAACCTCAATAAAACATGATCCAATTTGCTTCAACGGAGGGAAAAAAATTATTTTCCCATCCCTAAGGAGGCAATTGGATATTCCCTGGATCAACTACACCGGTGTTATTAATGAATAAATGTTATTGTCCAGTTACAGTATATTTTGATCATTTAGGAATGCATCCAGCTTTTTTTTCAATTAAATCTACTGAGTTGGCCAGAATTAGTTCTTGAGGGAGCGTATTCCACATTTTCACATCTCTTACTGTAAAGAAGGCTTTCCGTATGTGGAGATTAAATCTCTTCCCCCCCCCCCCCAGACATAAAAAGTGCCCCTTTGTCATGCATGCATGTTTTTAGCTCCAAGCACTTAACTTTACAATTATCAACATTAAACCTCTTTTGACACATAGTTGCCCAATTAAATAGTGCATTGAGGTAGGCTTATAAATTGGAGTCATCCTGTAGCTTGGTGTCATCTCCAAACACTGAAATGGTACTTTTAATCCCAGATACTGTATCATTTCTTCACAGTAAAGGTACCCCCCATCAAAGAGACAATTTAGAGCTGGACGTGAATCAAACAACGGCAGTTAGATGCTGTCTAATAGATGCTTATACCTCCAGACGCCGGACCCCACAGCACCTCCAGACGCTGCACCCCACAGCACCTCCAGATGCAGCGTCCTAGGACACCTCCAGACGCCGTGCCCTACAGCACCTCCAGACGCCGCGCCCTACAGCACCTCCAGACGCTGGCCTACAGCACCCATAGACTGCCGTGACTAGCCAGCAGCAGGCCCAGCTGCCCACCACTTTCCCTCCCCTCTCACTGTTGAACTCCTCCGCCACTGCGCGATAGACTCTGCACATCTATACGCCCTGATGTGAAACTTTTCACCTCCCTCATTTGACCAGCACTCCGCTCACCCTCTTAATATGCCACCTGTACTCCTCCTCCTCGTACTCCTCTCCTCCATTCACAAAATCAACTCCCTCTACCCCCTTACCCCCCCAAAACAACTTTACATCGGACCCTCACTACTTCCCTCTCCCCACTACGGTTCTCACCACCTCCTCCTGATACTCCACTCTCCCACCGACCCACACGCCACCCCTAACAGACCCACACG
This sequence comes from Staurois parvus, assembly GCF_062004578.1. Taxonomy (NCBI): domain Eukaryota; kingdom Metazoa; phylum Chordata; class Amphibia; order Anura; family Ranidae; genus Staurois; species Staurois parvus. The sequence continues at coordinate 8,550,667 of NW_028318478.1, forward strand.
CTCTTGCACATCCTGCTCCCATGCCACCTTTCTCACCCTCCTTCTCCTCAACGCCGGGGACATCTCCCCGAACCCTGGCCCCTCACCACCTCACTCACCCACTAGGCACGCTCCTACTCACACAAACCGCCACAACCCCCTCAACCTTATACCTGTCCCCCTCCTCCCCGCATCCACCCCTCCACTCTCGGTTGCACTCCTGAACGCCCGATCGGTGTGCAACAAGCTCACATCCATCCATGACCTCTTTATTTCCCACTCCCTCAACCTCCTAGCGGTCACGGAAACCTGGATCCAAGCCACTGACTCCACCTCCCCTGCGGCACTCTCCTATGGAGGTCTCGTCTGGTCCCATTCACCCAGACCGAGGGGTTGTAGAGGTGGTGGGGTCGGCATGCTCTTGTCACCCCTGAGCAACTTCCAGGTCCTCCCAAACCTCCCCTCTCTATCATTCTCCTCCTTCAAGGCCCACTGCATCCGACTCTTCTCCCCCACCCCTCTGAGGATTGCAGTAATCTATCGGCCCCCTGGACCCGTATCCCGCTTCTTTGACGACTTTTCCGCCTGGCTGCCCTTCTTCCTCTCCTCTGAGCTCCCCACCATCATCCTTGGTGACTTCAATATCCCTCTCAATGTCAACAACCCGGCTACATCCAAACTCCTCCACTTAACCTCTTAGCTTGCACTCACGCAGTGCACGCAGTCCTCCACCCACACCGACGGGAACACCCTGGACCTCATTTTCTCCCATATCTGCACCCCCCACAACCTCACTAACACCCCTTTCCCTCTCTCTGACCACAACCTCATTACCTTCTCCATCTCCCCGCCCTCCAGCATCTCCACCCCAAACGTCAAACCTTCACCAGCCGTAATCTCCGCAACCTAAACCCGGCCCCTCTCCACTCTGCAGCTAACTGTCTGTACGACAGTATCCTTCCACTGTCATGCCCTGACCTGGCCACTGCTGCGTATAACGACACGCTATCAGCTGCCCTAGACTCCTTAGCACCCCTAACCACACATAGCATTAGACCCCGACCGCTTCAACCCTGGCAGAACGACCACACTAAACATCTTAAACGATGCAGTCACACGCTGGAACAATTCTGGCGCAAAACCAAATCCCCTCAAGCATTCTCCCGCTACAAATCCACCTTCCTCATCTACACCTACTCCCTCCACGCCGCCAAACAAACCTACTTTGTAACCCTCATCAACAACCTCTCCTCCAATCCTTGTCGGCTCTTCTCCACTTTCAACTCTCTACTCTCTCCCCCCCACCCCCACCCAGTACCTCACTCACCGCCCACGAGATTGCCATTCACTTCCAAAATAAGATCCACGCAATCTGTAAGAACATTGCCAATGCTTCACCTACCTCCCCACCTAGCCTCCCTCCCACTACAACCCCTCCAACTCTCCCCTCCTCTGACCTCACAACCGCCCTGCCCCCCACCACCCTTAAAATCCTGCACACCATAACCCCCCCAACGCTCCGCTCCTTCTTGCCACCACTGAGGAGGTCACCAAGGTCTTCTCAGAAGCCTGCCTCACCACTTGCCCCCTTGACCCTGTCCCCACACAACTCCTCCGGGCACCCTCCCCCTCCATCCTACGCTCCCTCACCCACATCTTCAATCTCTCCCTCTCTACTGGCGCATTCCCCTCCCCCCTAAAGCATGCGCACATCACCCCCATTCTCAAAAAACCCTCCTTGGACCCCACTGACCTGAACAACCTTAGACCCAAATCCCTGCTGCCATTCACTTCCAAGCTCCTTGAGCACTTAATCTACAATCGCCTAAGCTCCCACCTCACTGACAACAACCTCCTCGATCCACTCAGTCTGGCTTCCGTCCCCTACACTCCACCAAAACCGCCTTACTCAAAATCACTAATGACCTGCTAACCGCCAAAGCTAATGGCCACTACTCAGTCCTTTTACTCCTTGACCTCTCCGCGGCCTTCGACACAGTTGACCACCCCCTCCTCCTCAATAAACTACACTCCCTTGGCATCAGAGACACCGCTCTCTCCTGGCCCTCCTCCTATCTCTCCCAACGCTCCTTCAGCGTTACCTATAACGCTACCACCTCCCCCTCTCTCCCCCTCTCTGTTGGGGTCCCCCAAAGCTCTGTCCTCGGGCCCCTTCTCTTCTCCATCTATACCTCCTCCCTTGGCAAACTGATACACTCCCAGGGCTTCAACTATCACCTCTACGCTGATGACACGCAAAGTTACATCTCCACCCCTCAAGTCACCCCTTCAGTCTCTGCTCATATCACCCACCTGCTGAACGGCATATCAGACTGGATGTCGCTCCACTTCCTCAAACTGAACCTTTCAAACACGAGCTCCTAATTTTCCCCTCAGCCCACGCCCCCCCCCCCTCTCCATCACGACCAACAACATCACCATCAGTCCCACCCCGCCAAAGCCAAAGTCCTAGGTGTCACTCTAGATTCAAACCTGTCCTTCCAACCCCATGTCCAATCGCTAGCAAGCTCATGCAGGCTCTACCTCCGTAACATCTCCAAAATAAGTACGTTCCTAACCCCAGACACTACTAAACAACTCGTTCACTCCCTCATTATCTCACGCCTGGACTACTGCAACTCCCTCCTCACCGGCCTACCTCATCACAGACTATCCCCGCTTCAGTCAATCCTGAACTCAGCGGCCAGACTCATCCACCTTACCAACCGCTCCTCTTCTGCCACCCCCCTCTGTCATTCCCTCCACTGGCTCCCAATTGCCCAACGCATCAAATTCAAAATACTAACACTGACATACAAAGCCATTCATAACGCTGCCCCAAATTACTTCACCGACCTGATACCCAAATACCACCCAACCCATAATCTTCGCTCCTCACAAGACCTCCTACTTTCTAGCTCCCTGGTCTCCACCTCCCACGCCCGACTGCAGGACTTCTCCAGGACTTCCCCCATCCTCTGGAACTCACTACCCCAATCCATCAGACTGTCACCTACCCTCCTCACCTTTAGGCGCACCCTGAAAACCCATCTCTTCAGGGAAGCCTACCCCACCCTCACCTAACTGCCGATCTCCTCCACTCCTCTTACCACTCCATCCCCCACAGCCACTTCCTCCTGTGCCACTATCCCCTCCCTCCTAGATTGTAAGCTCAAAAGAGCAGGGCCCTCGAACCCCTCGTGTATTGTTTTGTTACTGTACTGTCTCATGTACTGTTCCCCACTATAATGTACAGCGCTGAGCAAACCTTTTGGCGCTATATAAATACTGCATAATAATAATACTAGTAAAAATAATGACGACATGCCTGGGTCTTGCACCTTTAAAAACAAGTCAACAATGGCAGTTCATAAATTTATGTTCTGACAGCTTCTCTTTAAATGCTATACAAAACTTATATTGTAATTGTTGTTAAGCATGGCTGATTTGCAGTATTATATTTTTTAAATAATTTTTTTCTCTTTAATTGTTAATGTACTGCATTTACATATGGATATGAGGCACTAGCAGCTGTGAGACATGTACTTAATATTCCTCAGGTAGCTTTGACTAGAATATGTGCATACAACATTTTTTAATTTCATCTTAAGAGGAGGTAGCGTTGATTCAACTGAGTAGGCAGGGAATTATACGGATTGATGAGCCATGGTGCTCCCAGCTCTGCTGACCCACGATATGAGGACACCTCTCATTAGAAGTGTGATGTCTGTGAATGCAGCATAGCTGTTCGTCTCTATTCAGCCAACTTTACAATTATCACCAGTACAACACATGAATGTAAAAGCGAGAGACATACACCTACTACTAAGAAATATGGTCAGTCAACCTCAACCAAAACATTTTTTTTTGTGCTTGGGTAATGGTAAATACAATCACATCACTCTTTATTGAGACGTGGTTTGTTTTACTATAACGCCACAGGCTGGTAATATCAGACATCAAGGGCTCTGTCAGTTTCAAGATTAAAATATATACAAAGTTAACAGTTATACTATGCTAAGTGATTCAATCAATATTCTGTATAGATTTATACAGTATTTTTAAATTCATGAAAACAGATTTGGGTATTATGCAATGTCTACAAAAAAAGACAACTGCGTAATATTTGACAAGCGCTTATAGCAAGGGTGCTCAACCTTTTGAAGAGTGAGGGACACTTAAGTGATTTGTCAACCGGTCGCAGGCAACAATAAAATGTAATGGTTCCAAATTTTCCTCCTGCAGTTGCTGAATGCTGGTGGGAAGCTGGCTTTCAGTAGTTGCAACATGAAAATGCAGAGGATTGGTTCCTGTATATGCTGCCTCTGCCGCCCCTCCTGCCCAAGTGTAATACAGAATGTGACAAGGAGGCCGCACAGGCCCTCTGGAGCATGGGGTGTGGTTGCCTTTGCAACCCATGACCCTACGCCAGTGGCTGGGGTGGTGTAAAAAACACCCACCCACGAAACTGCAAATGTAAGTGAGCCCTTACTGTCCTGAGCCCCCTATAAGACTTCTTTCACAATGACGCGCTGCGGTTTACCTCCACCATGGGTGCAACGTATTGTATCTGCATCTTTCCTGCTGCTACTTGCCATAGACTTCTATTATATCTTGCGGGTATGGTGCACTTTCTGACCTCAAACTCCTTCATTCAGTTTGAGGTCAAGGGCCACATCAGAGGGCTCCGAGGGCCACAGATTTAGCATCCCTGGCTTATAGTGTCAGACCAATTGGCTGATTTGCTGAAGTTGAGAATCTTTATGGAAAAAACATGTGTACATTAACTACAGCTGTCAAATTTAAAAAAAAAAAAACATTTGCACATGATTAGATATTCTAAGAGACAGGAAACATTCCCAACGCTTTTAGTGAATCAATCTTGGACATGTATGCCTAGCCAACTTTGTTTTGAATAGGGCATGGAAGTGTTAAAACCCCTGTCAGGTAATTTTAGTTGTTATAGGAACTTTTGCATTCATTAGTTTTATGATAGATCAAGGGTGAAAACCAAACAGGCACCACACCCTAATATAAGTGTATATAAATGTTTGCGAAAAGAAATGGACTTTAATGGTGCTCAATGAACAGGTAAGTCATCAGTTATAACTTATATAATTTTTATTTCACAATCTTTCAAAAAACAATTACAATAAAAGTTTAAAACCCGTCCAAAAAGTCTGTCTGACTCTACAGGAGTATGTAATAAACCCTCCTTCATCTCACTCTACTTATCACTTTCATGGACTCTATATACATGCTTATTCCATTTCAACTTATCTCATAGCAATCACTAGATTGTTTCTCTTCACCTTTTTTTCTTAAAATTGTAGATTTCCTAGAATCCAAAAAGAAGTGCACAGTTCCCGAAACCCAATCAATCAACTCAATCATAGAAACATAAAAAATTGACAGCAGAAAAAGAGAGTGGTCCATCGAGTCTGCCTGTTTATTTATTTTGTGTTTTTTTTTTTTTTTGGGGGGGGGTTCGTTAGTTTTTTTGTGTTTTCTTTATTTTTTGGGGGGGGGGAGTTGTATTTTGGTGAGATTCCTTCATTTTCTGTCTCAGTGACAATGGTCACCGAGATTAAGAGAAAGGCGACACCCCCAGCAGTAACACAGACACCAATGCAATCTTTGAAAAACAAAGAGCGCACCAGCTTTGCACATTACCTTAAAAACCTTTTTATTGCAAAAATAAAACAGATGTCTACTCACAAACTGCATATGAAGTATCTTGCATGTGTTGGCATCGGCACAGTGGACCAGGGTTTATGGGTCACTGTGGACATGAATGAGCTTGATATTATGTGCTGTTTGTAAGTAGATTGCTGTTTTATTTATTCAATAAAAAAGTTTTTAAGGTAACGCGCAAGGCTGGTGCACCCTTTGTTTTTGTTTTTTTCCCATTGTTCTCTCTGGGCTACTCCAGTCTTGCTCAGCTCTGAGTTGTTGAAGACCTAAAGTTCTCCATTGCTGGAGCATCCACCTTGAGTGCAAGTTGTTTGCTTTGTAGCAATATAATACTCACAGAGGGCCTAACCCTTCCCCACTCTAAATCTAAATAATACAATTTTGCCTTTACATAAACTATATACCGGTATATATTTTTTGCATTTTATGTGGATTCTAATTTGTTAAATTACTCACCAGCCTTTGATATCCCAGAGGCTAAAGTAGCGAGATCTCTATCACAAATGCATCAAACTTTGCCAACCATTGCAAAGGGGTGCCCTTTCACATGTGGATTTTGCATTTCTCTATGATGGAGAATAGAGAGAGAATTTATTGCTTGGTTTTGCAATGGATGTGGGTAGAACTTTCATCCATTAACTTGGGCAGAGTGGAGTTAGTGCCGGGGTTCCCAAAGGATAAAGGAATCCAGCGCATAATTCTGATCAGCTGTAAATACCCAAAACTAGGATATCAATTCTGGGTAGACTGAGCCTTTCAACACATTCTCCATACAGGCTATTCATTAAATAAAAGCATGATTATGGAAAACAGACAAATTAGACTTACTGATGCTGCTAATGAGTACTTGCTTGGGAACAAAGAAAATCTCTGATGTTTATAAATCCACAGGGACAAGATTCTTTGTATCATCCTTTTGATTGTGTATATGAATTAGGTGTGCCATTCTATCGATTGCTGCAGGAACAAATGATGCCTGCATTATATGACACCAGAATCCAACAGACATCAAACATTTCATGGAAACAATTCACCTTGTATTTAACATCTTCTGAGTATTTTCGTACAGTAGAGCAATTTAAGGAACTCTTAATTTACTAATTGTTAATTTAATGCTATTAAGCATCAGTGATGCTGTTGTGGGGGAGTTAAGGAGAAATAGAAAAAAAAGACCTTCTACTTGGCAGCTATAACCTGTATTCTGTGCCAAACAGTTTTTCAATGTATCAATTTAGAAAATAGTATTTTGCTTGAAATATAGTGATAAGCAGCTGCATGGATGCAGGTACAATGTTGATGAGCCTTGATCCCGACAAGGCTTTGCATGGCATCAAGGACAAGAAGCAATTTAGCAGTAGGTTAAAGCTGAGATGTAACTATGAACAGGAGCAAAGGTGTGAAGGCCTTTGAGGGATAGAGGGATCGTTTAACATTCACTATACAGCACAACTGGGAAGCAGATTGAGTAAGTAATATAATTACTTTGCAGTCTGGTGTGAATAATGGTTATGCTGATTCTTATTCAGAAATAAAAGAATATGTGCGGCGGTGTGTGCAGCATTATCCTTGTTTTGTTGGGATGTGCTCTTCATTTCTTGGAACTGGCTCCTGTAAAATGGTAATCTTGCTACACTTGCCAGCCATTTGAGAACTGCAAAAACAAAAAAATGTTACTTCAAATTTCAGCAACACAGTTTTTGAGTTTTAAAAGTGTTGATTAAAGCAGTAGTAAACGCTCATTATTAAATTGTACCTAGAAATAAGCCTATAATATAGATTACCTGTAGGTACAATGATTATTTCCAGCTCTGGGACTCTGTAGATGGGAGTGTGTCCATTCCCTTCACTCAGGTCTCAGATTACACTCAGTTCCCTGTTGTATGCTGTGCAGTGTGTGAGATCATAGCACTGCCTCCTGCCTTCTGGAGCCCAGAAATGCTGTGTAATTTCTGTACTTTAAATGGCTGTAGGGGAGAGAAGGTTGCAGATAAATGTAGGAAGACTTGTAGGGAGCCTATGGCTCCCGCTGTTCTTAGAGTCTCCTGAGAGACAAGGAACAGGGAGCGGCGGTGCTGCAGATGGGACAGTGGTGGATTGGTGGAGGAGTCAGGTAAGTGTTTAAGGGAGGGGGCGCAGCAAGCAGTCAGGTGTTTTAATCCTAATACAGGGAATGCAATATGGTAGAAAGCAATTAGATTTTAGAGTATTACTTTAAAGTAATTTTATCATTTAGGCCGAACCAAGGAATGTGCTAACATGTTCTATAGGGAGTATGGTATTTCAAAAAAGACCTAACCTACCTTTTTTCATTACTTTACTGTAACCTGCACCTGCTGAATGAGTCTCACTCAAGCTGGGCAGCATTATAAAAGCCTACAGATCAGAGATAGGGGTTCCTCTTCTTGATAGGAAAGCCTGTATTGTTATGTGTTGATGGTGGTGTGTGTCAAATGCACGTATCCTTTCAAAATTCCAGAACATCCATCAGCTGTAATGGTTAACATTGATAGATTAGGTGGGTCTACTTTTGGCTCAGTTTACACAAACTTCAGTGGCTGACTATGGAACAATATGGGCTTCAGTGTACAAAGAAAGCCTTATGTCACTAGCTGGCTTTTGGACTTGCTAGCCAGAAATCTGGTTGTTAGTTGTTGTGCCAAATAAAACAATATGCAGATACCAGTAAGCAGTGATTCCTTTTTTAAAAAATGTATTTATTATATTTTTTACGTGAGTGTTTCAAAGGCTCCTAGGATTTGGCTACCAACACTGAGCGGAGTGATGGGGGAATTAAGGAAAGATAAATATTTCCTGGGAAATGGGCAAAGCCCAGGCATGATTACAGAGGAAGACCAAACTTTATACTTTTTATTTGCACTAGCTCATTTTTCAGGACAAACTTTTGAGCAATCCTTTCACTTCACCAGGTCAAACATGGTGCGAGGTTGAACAACAAAAACAGCAAATCCACATTCTATTTATTTATTTCAGGTACGTACATAGCGCCATCAATTTACACAGCGCTTTACATATATATTGTACATTCACATCAGTTCCTAACCCTCAAGGGGTGTACAATTAAAATAAAAATGTGTAAAAGTATGGGAAGAGCAAACAGTAGACACAAAAGGTCATAAAAACATATTGGATAAGGAGTAAAGAGTGGGCCGTGGAATGAGGAAGGGATCTAAGTTACAAAGGTGAGACTATTTTGTGTCAAATTGAATTATTATTATTAATATTATGCAGGCGTCACAGTGGCTAAGTGGTTAGCACTTCCACCTAGCAGTATTAGTGTTGTTGGTTCAAATCCCAACCATGGCACCATCTGCCTGGAGTTTGCATGTTCTCTTTGTGCCTGCGTGGGTTTCCTCCAGGTACTCCGGTTTCCTCCCACACTCCAAAGACGTGCTGGTAGGTTAATTGGATCCTTTCTAAATTGGCCCTAGTATTTGTATGTATGAATGTAAGTTAGAGACCTTGGATTGTACGCCCCTTGAGGGTTAGGGACTGATGTGAATGCACAATATATATGTAAACCATTGTGTAAACTGGCAGCGCTATACAAGTACCTGTAGTAAATAATAAAATAATAAATTATTCTTAAATTAAATCAAAATAATTATTGACTCTTCCATCAACGCTGCAAATTTCTCCATCAAGGGGGTTGATTTACTAAAACTGGGGAATGCAAAATCTGGTGCAACTGTGCATGGTAGCCAATCAGCTTCTAGATTCAGCTTGTCCACTTAAGCTTTGACAAAAAACCTGGAAGCTGATTGGTTTCCATGCAGAGCTGCACCAGATTTTGCACTCTCCAGTTTTAGTAAATCAACCCCACAGTGTCCATCACGATGGGTTATCTGAACTCCTCAGTACACAAGCAACCTATTGACAGATGTAATCATCTCCGATGCCTAGAATATTAAACAAGACATCATACACAACCAAACAGCTAGATATTGCCTTAGCATCCCAGAGTGCCGACTGAAACCTTCAAAAATAAGGGCAATAATAATAGAGTAATTAAACACATATTCAAAAATGGAAAGCCAAAAAATGATCTCAAAATATAGAGTGAAAATGACAAATAGCCATGTATCACTATTAATGCCTACAGTCTAGCACTAGAAATAATATGAAGGATAATCAAAAAGTAGCAACTCATAACTAAAGATTAAACAAAATGATATCTTCCTGCCTTTAGAACACCAGCTAACCTCGGACATAAACTAATCAGCAGGGAATTTCATTCTGACAACTGACATAATGACAAGGGTGCTAAGCCTTGTAACAGTATATGCTGCAAACTGCAGTTACCCAATCCAACTCCATATTTGAACCCACCTAGAGCCACTCCCTTCACCAGGGGCGGACTGACCATTTGGAAACTTGGGCACTGCCCGAGGGCCCGGGGTCACAGGGGGCCCTATGAGATGCCCCTGGTACCTTTTTCATAGGCTTTTTTGAGTTTGGGCAAGGACACAGGGGCCCCATGATCCCCTATTGCCCGGGGGCCCCATGAGTTGTCAGTCTGCCCCTGCCCTGCACCTATACCATTTTTTATTTTACTGTATAGATAGCCTAATTTCAAATGTCTTCCAGACAGTTACATTCTTCTTCATCTCCTCTAGCATCAGCTGTGGGTAGTCCTCACAGTTGCATAAAACAAAGCTTTGCTGCGACGTATGAGCACCCTTCTGTACAGTAGCACTTTGTGAATCCAGCTGTATAATGACGTGTATCCAGCAGTATGCCATTGATAGTTTGGACTATCAGGAAAGGAGTTGAATGAAGCTTGGTTTCATGTAGCTCAGAAGTGGTTGGTGACGAGTGGTAGAGGAGGATGCAGGGAACAACACTGGGACTTGCAGAAGGTGAGCAGTACCCTTTTTTTTTACAGGGAGCTAAAAGCAATGGATTTAAAAACTCCTTAGAGGAGTTAGGCTTTCATAGAAACACAATAAAGATAACTAGTACGCAACCAGACCAGTCCATGGAGGACATGAATGTCTTAGTTCATAAACAGGTTTTTAATAATAAGTGAAAGAAAACATTTGAACTAAAAATGATATTTTCATTAAAAGATCTTGTCTTCTGTATTGATCTCAGTTTTCTAAAATCACTATCCCTCTCCCTCCAGAAACCACTCTTTACACTTTATGAGGCTTATATTTTGGATTTGGTGTGCTTTTTCTCTGTTAGCTAACTTTCACCAGTTGTTATCTTAATTGAAGAATCGGATTTTGTATATAGTTAAACCTCTATAAAGCAGTATGGCTTGTCTTGATTAAGCCTGTGGTTCTCTCAAAGGTTTATTCAGACAAATGGATTACTAGTGCAATAAAAAAGTATCACTTTCTATATCAATCTAAAAGTGCAGTAATATGGCTAAAGTCACTTTAGCTAGAAACATTAGGAATTATATTGAATTATATTGCAAACAGCAGTGCACATTTAATGGGTGATAAACAATGAATGAGCATGCTTTAGAGGTACTTCAGATATACTGACAGGCATTATTGTATAGGAACCACTGACTATTATAAAGGGGCATATCATTTTATGGCATTGGAAATAGCTCCATTGCACTGCTAAGTGGTTTTTGATGGATAACATAATAACATATTTGTTTACTGTAAAAAAAAAAATCTTTGTTGAAGCAGTCATGACACAAAATAGGATAGACACACAGTAGCTCCGAAAAAGTGATGCTATAGAAAGCAGTAACAGTGCCATGTCTGGTTGCAGATATAAGCTGCCTTGGAGACAGGATCTTCAGAATATCTTAAAGTGAGGGTCAGCAACAGGTTGATTGCAATCTACCCATCAATCAGGGCAATGTAATGGGTAGATTGGACTGGGTGTTGCTGTCTGTACCACCAACTGATTTATTCTGTAGCTTTGAATGCCCATAATGTGAAATAAGGTCCAAATAAGTACAGGAGCATGGACAAGCGCCGTTCCCATCATGTGCTTTCACAGGGATTTGCATTGCAATTGGATGTGAGTGGGGCTTTGTTCTATCTAAACCAATAGATTGAGCTCCTTGCCAGTGAAGCACATTTTACTGATTTGTAAAGCTATGCCTCTGACAGGATGCGGAGGGGTGCATGCATTTTAGAAGCCTATGTGATATGGTGGTCCTCAGCCTATGCTTACTGAAATTCCAGTCTGAGCAGGTCTTGCCTAATAAGGCATGAGTCTGGGCTAACACAGGTCCTCCCAAATCTCAATGTACTGTATAGCACACTTGTAGATTATTAGACTGAGCTGGAGCTTTACTGTAAAACCTACTCATTTCTATTGGCTAGTGTAACAACAAGTGAGGAAGAAGAAAGCCAGTCATTAGTACATAGCACTTTGGAACCCTAATGACTGATGATAATAAGACTCAGTTGCAGTGGGCCCTCTGCTGCACTTGGGGTTAAAGATGAGAAACGTCAAAATATAAAGGACATAATAGATGACATAGCCCAATACCACATATCCTCTTAACCACAAGTCAAGAGCTAGCAATCTAAAATGTCATCTGAAGAGCTCCCAGAGCAATTTTGCATTCCACCATTACATAACTACAAGTACAATTTTGCCAATATAAGTAGAAATACTGGTGAGCATGCATGAATTTGTAGTTCAGAACTTTTAGGAGAGTCTTACTTCAATTTTGTCTATTTAAAGGATTAACTTTTCTCATTTAGAAGGGCACTGATACTGGTATTTTAGGTTTAGGCTCAATCTACAAAGGTAACACATCAGGATATGTAAACTTATTTTAAAAAAAGATGCAGTTATTTTGACTTGCGTCCAATAAAATTTGAAAATGCTGTCATATGGATAAATTAGAGAGCCATATCCTTGTGTTAAAGTGGGAGTTGGCAACAGGTCAATTGTGAAAGAGATGGTGGAAAGGAGATGTTTCAGGGCTAATTGTATCAGGAGGGAAGGAGGTGTGAGGTGGCCTGGTTGGGGTGTAGTTATAACTGGTTAGACTCTACATACTCTACTACCCTTATTTGAGTGAGTCTTGCTCACTTATCTTCCTTTAAAAAAAAGAAGTGCTCTCCTAGGTTGTATGCAATTGCTGTACAGTATATGGCGTATTGATGACAATGGTGACTAGGACAAAAAGAAAAGGTGAATTTCCCCATTGACTGTACAAACAGCATTGAGACCTTGAAAGGGATTCCACATTACAGCCAAGACTACAAAAAAGGTTTTTGCTTCAGATATACTTTTAATGTGCCTTTAAATGGTCAGCCAAAAGTTCTCAAACCTCAGAAAAGTAATGTGCAAATATCTCTCCAAAGGCTAACAGTATAGGGCTTTTATTCAAATACTAGTGATGTTACATAATGAAAGTCATTTTACATACGGTAATATTATGACTAGATCTGTGGATTGCCTTATCTTGAATTCTGTATGTATTTGCTTGAACGACAATATGCCTGGACCTTGAAATCATTATAAGAGTCATTCACATTTTCACCATTTCAGTAAGATACAATGCTTGAACAGAATGCACTTCAGGTGGTTGAGCAATGTGTACTGAAAAAGAATAGCAATAGGATATAACATATTCACAAATGGGCATTTATAGATCAAGGCACTGAGGGAATTTGGAACCCAGTACAAATCAAGCTTTCTTGTTTTTTGTTACACATTTTGTGGACCCATATTAATCGACAGTCAACTATGATGGTCTGCAAACATCTGCAACAGATCTATCATGGTACACACAACAGTTTTCTAATTAAAACATGGACAAATATAAGAAGGGGCAAGGGGCATATTTTATATTGGTACAATGCTACCTATGAGAGCATTACAGATTTATGAGTAAAGCTGCAATCTTATAGTAAATTCGTGCTTTAAAAAATATACTGCTGTTCCTGTTCTACACTACCGCACTACACTATGCATAGGGGAAATATATTCCTACTATGCCTTTTGTGCTTTTTACCCTTGATTAAATCAATATAGCTTTGGGTTCAATTTACAAAGCTAAAACACCAGAGTAAGGATACTTACTGCAGTTGTTTTTAGCTTAGTCCAGTGAGATTTGAAAATTACAGTCACATGGTTGACAGTAAGCAGCCTTATCTTTGTGTAGAGGTTCTCGAATTGAGCCTTATGAGATGCATGTGTGCACCTATAAATTATTATTTACAGTGTATGTTTGTTGATAACCTGCCTTCACATTTCCCACAAAATGTGTACATTTGGCTAGCTCTTCGATTATTCATGTAATTTACAATGTTCATTCATAATTTGCAGCATTTTTTCTGTGTCCTAAAGAAGCTCTAAAAAAACATTCTTAAATGGGAAATTACTGATTTCACCAAAATCTTTCCCAAGTTCATGGATCATCTGCAAACACATAAACACCTGCTATTTGGTTTACAAATAATGCAAGAATCTTGCAGATTCCATTAAGTAATTTCTTAATGAAGCTATAGAGTCATGTAAAATTATCACTTAAGTATTATAGAGTCATGTAAATATCACTTACCGGTAATTATTAAAATATATGCAGTTGCTCATCTCCTAATAAAAAGAAAAAAACCTTTTGCAGGGTTGATATCCCAATTTATTTATTAGCATACTGTATACACCAAAAAACAGGGTGCAAAAAATAAACCTACTGTCAAGTATAAAGTACAGGCATGTAGAGGTTTAGTGCACATACCTGCAGCAGCTTCCAAGTCCCTCCGTTACACCTATATTAAAAGCCTTTTTGATGCCCAAAGCTCAAGCACTTCTTGTTTTGAAACATGCCCACAGTTTAGTTATATAGCTGTGTTAAGCTGAATTCCATCCATGAAAAAACAGTAATGGTGATCCCTCCACCCATTCTAAGTAGTCAAAGGACCATTTTGTAATGGAAGCCTAATGGGGACCAGTAGAAGTATTTAAGTCTGCATCTTTACATCATTGAACATTTTTTTTTATAATAAAGCACTTGTTAAAAAGTGTCAGTGCGTTAATTTACTATTTTTTTTTTTTTTAAGCAGCATGTTTGGGGTCAAAGTACTTTGCTAGGGAAGGGGGGGGGATACTCCCTGAAAGTAATCTGCCCATGTTGAGAGCATGACTTAGTATGGTTTAGGAGGGGGTCGCTCACTTATTCCCATTCGTTCCTGGCCTGCCAGGCTGCATGCGTAAATAAGGGTCTAGTATGGTCATCGGCTCTACACACCTTGTCCCGGGGTGGTGATACGAGGAGCCATGCTACTTCCCAGTGCAGACCTCTCACAGACAGTGCACTCTTCCGGAGGCAGGGCTCTGCCTATAGGAGTCCTGACACGGCAGCTGCCATACGGACTCCCAGCACGGTACTTTCTTTCCCAGGAAGGGTCACTTTATTTCCAACTGGCTAAGCAGGTGGTGAGTTGCACACTTAACTCCCACCTGGTTGATACAGTGCATTTACCCTAAAGCAGGACTCTGTCTATAGGAGTTTTGACATGACGGCTGCCATGCGGACTCCTTCTAAGGAACTATCCATCCCAGGAAGGGTGCTTATACTTTCAAGTTGGTGGTGAGTTGCACATCCCACCTATACCTGGATGACACTGCACTTCATACCAAAGGATACTATAACGCCATATCCACTGATCCTTTGTGGATCCTACATGATTATCACTGTATGTCATATACTGAGGTTACATATATTAATCCCAGCAATCGGCCAAGGTGGCCATGTTTAATTCTGGCTGAGTCCAGTGCCTTATCTGCCGCCACTTTGACATATGTTTGTGCATACTGACTCTGCTCACCAACATCCAATACTAGGAACTTATTCATAAAGTGACCTTTCCCATATCTGGGTTTCACATTCCGTGACTGAATCAGATCACACCTGTTCCAGTATAACATCTCATATTGGTCTTATAGCACTGATATTGCATACCAATTTATATTTATACATATCCTTATACCGGTGGTGCACCCCGATGCTGTCTAGGCAGAAGACTATCTAGTTGTTGCCTCTTCAGCATATTTTGTACTTGGCCTAGCCATGATGTCTCTCTTTTTTATTTTTTGTTTTTAGGTTGTAGTGTATTGTCATTGATTGAGGTGATGGCTATCATGCAGTCTTTACTCAATTGTTTCATATTGCTATTTTGCTAATAAAAGCAATTATATGATTACAGTTATGTGTATCGCATTGTCCTTTATGTAACTGCTTTCTCATTGTTCTTTTTGTCTAGTATGGGTCTTTTGCTTTCTTGAGTTTTTGCATGGGATTCCCCTTTAAAAATCCATACCAGACTGTAACTGTCAGTTTTGTTGTATACATTGTACAGATTTGCCATTTCACAGGCATGTTACAGGCATTCTTCAGACATGCTATTAAAAGGGATTTTGCATTTATAATGATTCTTTTAATCAAAAATGCTCATTAATTATTTTACCGTTCTGCTCCCTTTGACTCCAACTGTGTTCAAATTTGGCACCCTAACTTTAGTAATGCTTGCAGAACCCACCTCGAACTGAACCCAAGTACATTTGGCTCATCCCTAGTCAGGACACTTTCCCAGATCCCCCTCACAGCCCTCGTCTTGGTTCTCAGTCTTTTGAAGTCCATATGGTTTCTCCCATACCTTTCTTAGCTGTGATACAGTTTAGGTTTGTCCTAGCTGGAATTATTATTATACAGGATTTATTATAAATGTCGCGCTACCCCTCTGTAAGGGCCGCTGGATGTTGCTGTCCTCTTGTGCTGCCCTGCCCCTGGGAACTTCCCAACCCTTCTGACACTCTAGGTTCTGCCATGGTCTATGCCCCTTTAAATGAATCACAGTCACAACAAGAACTGAACACAGTAAACATTTGTATTAATAAAGGGAAACAATAGATTTAAGGTGTCAGTCAGCCAATTCCTGGAACAACATCCAGGATTGGTTGGGTAGAGCCAGGGGTGGACTGACCATTTGGAAACTCGGGCACTGCCTGAGGGCCCGTGGTCAGTAGGGGGCCCCATGAGATACCCCTGGTACCTTTTTTATAGGTTTTTTTGAGTTTGGGCAAGTACACAGGAGCCCCATGGTCCCCTATTGCCCCGGGGCCCCATGAGTTGTCAGTCCGCCCCTGGGTAGAGCACAAGGCAATTAGGTAATTTCAAAAGTAATAAAATCAAACAGTAAAAAGCAATAACACTTGGTGAACACAGGGTGGCTGAATATTCAAAAGAGATTCACAGGTAAGGAGAATGTGCCTAAATAAGCGTTAGAGGGATGCTATAGGTCGGTTGATTGTGAAGTACAGCGGTGCAGGCTCATCTGTGAAATGACAGCTATGTCTTGGTAGGCCGTGATCCCAGCAGCCAGACAGCAGCTCTAATGCCCACTGGAAGGTCCCAGGGAGAAGAGAGCATGCCTACCAAAAACAGCTCCTTAAATAGTCTATCCCATGATCCCTCTTTCTGCTAGCAGCTTGCTGAGAGTTGTAGGCTAAGAAAGACTCAGGAGTCCAGTTATGGCTGCACACAGGACTACAAGTCCCACAGTCTCTTGCTTCTTAGCTCAGGATATGAGGTAGAAAGTCTGGGTGCAACACTAGAGAGGGTTAACACTAACAAGTCTACAGTTATGAAGGTAATGTCCACCATATTCATGTTATCATAGCTGGCACCTGGCTACATTAAATAAATAGCAGGTTAATTTTAAATAATTTTCTTCATTGCCTGGATTTGTCTTGAAAAACACAGGCACATGCGATCCCACTTTTAAAACTGTTTATAAAAGCATACTTCCTAATTCATTCTCCTCAATAGGCAGAACTCTAAGAAAGGAGGCTTTCTAAGCACTAGACTTTCACTAAAAAACAAGTCTATAAATGGTGCTTTGATTCCTTAAGGTTCTGCATTTCTCTGCTGCTGAGAAGTAATTTTAGAATTCTTCAATGGATTCTCCTGTCCTTATTAAGTCTGATTAAAAAAGGGTCAGCACAAAAACTCTTGTCCTCACTATAGCTCAAGTCTAAAGCTTGTAATCCATGTTTTTTTATGAAAGATCTCTTCTTTGTTTTCCTTGCCTAAGCTGTCACTTTGAGCACACATTTTCTTTGATAGAGCTGGGCAAGCTTTCCAGTTTAGTCCTGGCATTTGAGAAGCATTGGCCGGCTGTGTCTGCAATGTTTTGCATATAACACGGTGGATGTCGTGTGGTTGTTCAAAGGATTAACATTTTTACTGATTAGCAAAAGCTATGGAAATACGGCTATGCTGTGTCTTTGTAAGGGACAAATAATTTACTAACAAATACACTATATTAAAGCGGAGCTCCACCCAAAAGGGAAAGTTCAGCTTTAAAGACTGGTCCCCCGCTCCCCAAAGGTGCCAATCCTGAATGGGGAGCTGGGGACCAGCCAGGATTGGCACCTTTGGGGAGCGGGTACCCGAAATTGACAGGTACCCGCTCCCACTTACAGTGTGATCACCTAAGAGATCGGAAGCGGAAGTTCCCAGAAGACGACGGGGCCATTCATAAAGCGCAGCGCTTCTTGTGCAAGTGCAGTGGGCACCCGGCTGTGAAGCTGCAAGCTGTCCCAGCCAGGTGCCCACACTGAAGATGCCGGGGCCTGGAACATCAGATGGCTGGTGAAATGGGCTGCGGGGAGGATACCGAGGGATCGTTGGACAGGTGAGTGGATGTTTTTAAAAGTCAGCAGCTACAGTTTTTGTAGCTGCTGACTTTTATTTTTTTACAGTGTGAGTGGAACTCCGCTTTAATTACTACTGGAAAATCAACACAGGGCTCTATACAGAAGGAACAAACTTTCTGTTTCCCATCCCTGCAAAGCACTATTGCAGTCCCATTATAAGTCGCTGATCACCACCATTAGCAATATAAAAAAAATAAAAAAAATTCTAATATATATCCCATAGATTGTAGACACTATAGCTTTCATGCAAACCAATTGATATACACCTTTTAGGATTTTTTTTATCAAAGACATGTAACAATACATTTTGCCCAAAATTTTTGAAGAAATTAGGTTTTACATTTTTTTTATTGAATATGTTTTATAACAGAAAGTAAAAAAAATAGTTTTTTTTTTCAAAATAGCAAAAAATAAAAAACCTAGTGGTGATGAAACATCACCAAAATGAAGCTCAATTTGTGTGAAAAAAAAGATAGAACATTTGTTTTGGTACAGCATTGCATGACCGCGCAATTATCAGTTAAAGTAGCGCAGTGCTAAATAGGAAAAAACAGCCTAGTCATAAAAGGGGAAAAAACCTTCCAGAGCCTAAAGAGCGCATGCACCGGCTACCAAAAACAGCGAAAATCTCCTAAACAGTCCACATTTTGGAGATATTAATTTTACCTACAAGCTTTATTATAAGCATACCTGCAGGTAAAAATCACAAAGTGGACTTTACTACTAGTGGTTATTTTGTGTGTGTAGCACAGTCACCACAACTGGACATCACAATGTCCTTTATACATATTGCAACACAGAAATGTACGATTATTTACATGGGATTTGCAAAACAGTAACTGTCAGACACCGCCTGGCGATATCTCTAGCAGCCCACAGCGGGGGTTCCTCAGGGCGCGGGGTCTAAGTCCCAATCTGCTTATTCACCAGGGCCCCTGATGGTGTGGATGGACTTGGAGCAGACTGA
Organism: Staurois parvus; assembly: GCF_062004578.1. NCBI lineage: Eukaryota > Metazoa > Chordata > Amphibia > Anura > Ranidae > Staurois > Staurois parvus. Next base: position 8,569,976 of record NW_028318478.1, read on the forward strand.
GACCAGGTCGCGACCCCTGAGTACGTCCGGCAGTGGTAGAGGGTACCGACAGAGGTGTGCGTGGAATAGAGCCTGATGTGAAGAGGCTGGCAGGCCTGGCAGCAGGGACTGATCCATGCGGGATGGATGGACGGTCAGAGTAAGGTAAGGTGTAGTCAGGCAGACCGGGTCAGCAACGTGCGGGCAGCGAGATACCAGTGGAGCAGGCAGAGAATGGTCAGGGTCACGAGCCAGGTTCAGCAACCAACGGGAGGTAGGTACCGGAGGAGCAGGCAGAAGAGTGGTCAGGTGAAGCCAGGGGTCAAGCAGGAGACAATCAGCAGGGTCAGGATCAAGCAGAGATCGGCAACAGGAAGCTTTACTAATCAGATCACAGGAACAGATAACAAGTCGGGTTTAAATAGCGCGCCCTGCGCTGTCATTGGTGCCAGGCGCGTGTCCGCGAGTGCGCATGTGCGGCCGTCGCTGTTGTTGCGATCGCCCAGGTCCCGCTGCCCGCCGGCTAGAGCGTGTCTGTGTTCGCTGCAGAACACCGGATCCCTGACAGTAACACAGACAGAGGTCCTTACCCATTTCTACATTATCCCAAAAAAAAAGTTTTGGCTGGAGCTGCACCTTACCTCCCGTTTTTGTCAACACCCTTCTCTTATTCCAGGTATAATAAATAAAAAAATTAAAGAGTATGAGAATTCCAAGGAACAACCATTTCTTATAATATGAGGGCTGCACCTAAAGTAATGCAAAAATGGGCATAGCTTTTTTTTATTAACTTACATAGGTTGTTGAGATTTCACATGCTGATAGGGTAACTCTTTCTCTAGTATTTCTTCTTCTCTATCCTTTTCATTGTGGGTAAATATTGGATTCCAAGCAGAAGCAACATGCTGTCACTGAATTCTTGACAAAGGAATGTTGGACAGCCTGCACCCCTCCTTCATCAAAAACTCAATGAGGACACATTGCTTCTGCTTGGAACCTATTTTTTGCCAACAATGAAAATGAAGAAGTGTTACTTTAGAGGAAGAATTTTTCTACCAACTTATGAAATTTGAATGACTTATGTAAATTAATAAAAAAGTTATGTCCACTTTTGCTTTACTTTCGGTACAATCTTTGCATTAGCCTACTGGCCCATATAGCAGGTATCTTCTTCATGTTTACTAGTTTGCCTACAAGATTTCCCCACAGCTATTTTCTGTTGTCTTGTACACCAACTATACAATCTCACTGGTGCACTGACCCGTGATGTTGTCCCATGCTTTGGCACAAGATCACTTGCTACATAAAAAAAGAAAAAAAGAAGCAAACTGTGATGAAAGAGAGTACATGTCTTTACCAAGTGAATTAACTAAAGTGGCATCAAATCCAAAACCAAAAATGTAATATATTGCAGCTTACCAATCATTAAATGTGGTGGCTACATTAGTTTTCTTTTTTTAGACTTTTCCCCTCTGTCTCTTTTTTCACCTAGTGATCTATCCAGTAACACTCCTCCTGTATTGGTGTGCCCCCACTCTGGATGAAGGAGCACAGGGGGCACATTTGGATATCAGTATTGTTAATCTGGAGGTAGGGTGGTGTTAGAGGTATTAGCAGATTTAAATAAACTAACTATTTGAAACCAAAGTTCAGCTAACACTTTAGAAGCAGTTACAGTAACAGTTATTTTCCTTTTGGGATAAAGGTTTTACATAGATAAATAAAACTGATCATTCTAAGTGTTAAATGCTTTAGCTCATCCCTGTAACTGATACATCTGCATGAGAGCTTGTTCTTTTTAAAAACAACAGACATACTGGCTAGTTCACCAAATGGAAATAGAAGAAGGACAGTCTAAAAAGAAAATGAACGTAGCCATCACATCTAAGAATTGGTAAACTGCAATATAATAAATGTTTGCTTTTGGGTTTAATACTGCTTTGAGAGCCTATGTCAATTGCTTTCCTTCTATATGAGTCAATGGGAGTGCAAAAAGGAGCTGGAAGCAGGTTGATGCAGCTTAGAAGTAGGACAAATGCAAGTCAATTGTGTTTGTCAGTAAAGTCTAATGATCTCAAAAGTGTTGTAATTTCATCTCAAATGCTAACAGAATGCACCTGTCACCTGGACAGAAAGTGAGCAGTAATTTCCCTACTGGGTCACAGACTGCAATACAATCTCAACAAAGATTCTAAGCCTTCGCAATTTAGAAAATTAATTTTCATTGCTGGTTTCCTATCTACACAAATATGAAGCTTGTCAACACAAGCCCCAGGGGAATCCTGTGTTGAGAAAAATATGCAGGCTTCCTGCTGATCTCCTTTAGAAGATGTTGTCTCTCCTCTCTAATCCGCTGACCCAAACAAGCATGTAGCTAGTAAAGTCAAGAAAGTCAAAATTCCTGATATAAGCTCTTGTTCTGGGTCATCAGCATTACAGAAAAGCAACTAGCATTTTAAAGCAGAAATGGCAGCCTACATATTATCCCAGTGCAGGCCTCCTTCATAAAATTACAATTATTTGACTTACAGTACGCTTCACTTTTCAAACATTATCATATTTTTTATGGTTGTGTGCTTACTACAACCTAATTACTTTCTATAGCCTGAATTACAGATTGAATAAATTGCAAACACAGCTGTACATTATACTGGTGGAATAATGTGTCATAGTTTGCTCATTCTTGCTGTCTATCTCTTCCTTTTCTATCAGATTCTGCTGCAGAGGAAGAATGTACATCTACTCACTGATGAAATTGCTGTAATTCCAGAAGAGATTGTTTTACATCACACCCACAGGTATTACTTTGTACTATTTAAATCTCTGTTTTATTATTTATAATTGAAAAAGTGTGGGATTTATTCTAGAGAGTGGACAGGAATAGACAATGCTTATATAGTAATATTTCTAAAGTTGCTGGCATCAGAGCCATCTCAATGGTTAAGAAACCCTTGGCAGCCATTTTTTGAAGGTACAGTGGTACCATGAGGACAGATAGTGATGGAGAAAGTTCAATGTTGTGCAACACAAACAAATTATCTAAAACTCAAACATTGTTTTTAGCTTTGGATAGCATGTTGAGAGCTGTTAGTTTTGAGTATTGTGGTGTCAGGTTGGTGTCAGAAAGCTCTATTTGTGGGGAAAAAGGACGTACATTTCATTTGGCTACAGCGTTGCATGAACGTGCAATTGTCAAAGTAACTCAGCTCCATATTGCAAATAAATGGGCTGGTCAGGAAGGGGGGTAAATCCTCTGGAGGGAAAGTGGTTAAACAGTCTTAAAAATTACAGAATAAAAATTAAAGGTCATGTTTAATATTGATAAATCACAAACAGGCTTGTGAAGCAATTATATGTTTCACAGCAATTATTTCAGCAAGTGTTTTTTCTTTATGTACATACCCACATGGAAGAGACATACATTTCCAATATATTTAGAAAAAAAATGATATATGTGACATATATTTACAATATATTGGCCAACACTAATATATTTAAACATTTATTCTAAAAAAATGTAAATTGAAAGATATTTTCAAAAGGCATATGTTTAAAAATATATTTTTTTAAAAATATATTCTTCTGATTTTTTTTAACATATAAAAGAGTCACTTTAACATATATTTTTAAATAAATGCATTCCAAAAATGTAGATTAAATGTATTTTCAAAGACATATATTTGAAAATGTATTTTTAAAAATACTGTTTATACATTTTTTAATAGGTAAAAAACGCATTTCAACATACAGTATATATATATCTATATCTAGATATAGATATATATATTCTATCCATTCGAATGGTAGTTTTTAGCTTTCTTCCACATCTTTCAGGTTTTGGTTGCCATTTTAAAGCATTTTTTTTTAATATATTGAATACAGCCAAAATTGTAGAATTTCAAATATATGTCAATATATTTGGGAAGAATATTTTAAAAATATATTTAAAATATATCTTTCACGTGGGTAATCCTTCAGTCTGCAAATCTTTTGCCACATTCTTGGCACAACAACATTTTGGTGTTGTGGCCCATTCCATGCCAAATATATTAAGGCTCAAAATTAGAGCGGCAATGCTTTTAGCCAAGCATCATACTTGTCAGCCCAGACAAATAGCATCATTTTTGTTCCCTGCTCATAGACTGTAGCATGCAACGACTTCTGGCCCATGTCCCGTGCAGCCTACTTCTTCAACGTCATTAGTAATTGATATAAATATCTTTCACAAAAATGAGTTGTCTACATCTGCCATAGCTTCCGTCTAAGGGCTCATGTACACTGCAGCTAATGAACTGACATTCAGGAGCTGTTTCGCCTTTTTTTCAGCAGCCCCTGAGCTCTCCCTAATGTTTTCCTATGTGTCCATGTACATATAGTCGTTTACAGGCAGTTGAATTTACAGTAATTTTTAAACGCACCAAACTTGCGTTCAGGAGTAGATTTTACCGGCGTTTCAAACGCCAAATGCTTGTAAATGCATATAAATGCTCGTAAACACGGTTAACCGCGATTATAAGCGTTTGTGTTTGGAAGTGTTTTTTAACTGTTCCATGTCCAGATGCTGTCCAGAGCTTTTTTTCATCATCAGAAATGCATGCAAAGCATTTTCCAGGTATTCAAATGGACCTAGCACACCAGTGCAGTCAGTTCCAGGTTTCGTGTGAAGCAAAAAATGGTAGAACGTGCTGCATTATGCTCATGATGGGATCCATAGTGAATACAACCAGAAAAGACAGGTCATCTCAACACATACTGCTCTCTCTGCTTCTGCTCTCTCAATTTTATCTCAAAATGTCTGAAATCATAAATTTTTTACTGTTTTTCAGTTCATTCTGTGCATTTAGGAAGGTCTCCTGAGGTTATCTTTTAAAAACGCTTCTAAACACAAACACACATAAACACGCTCAAACACGGTATGCAAACGTGGCTAAATTAACGTTTTTTAACCTACGTTTTCCAGCAGTCAGTTTCCAGCGGTCAGAAGAGTTTTCCAAATGCCCCGTGTACATGAGCTCTAACACATTTTCTGAGCAAAAGGCACAGACTTGATGCTTACCAAAAATGAGTTAAACTTCCTGCAATGCCCCTAGTTGCAGATTGCTGCATGGAGGAAAAGGTATGAACCCCCGAAGAAAAAGAAGATGGGATGCAACTAGTTTTCATATGTATATATATACAGTCAGGTCCATAAATATTGGGACATCGACACAATTCTAACATTTTTGGCTCTATACACCACCACAATGGATTTGAAATGAAACGAACAAGATGAGCTTTAACTGCAGACTGTCAGCTTTAATTTGAGGGTATTTACATCCAAATCAGGTGAATGGTGTAGGAATTACAACAGTTTGCATATGTGCCTCCCACTTATTAAGGGACCAAAAGTAATGGGACAATTGGCTTCTCAGCTGTTTCATGGCCAGGTATGTGTTATTCCCTCATTATCCCAATTACAATGAGCAGATAAAAGGTCCAGAGTTCATTTCAAGTGTGCTATTTGCATTTGGAATCTGTTGCTGTCAACTCTCAAGATGAGATCCAAAGAGCTGTCACTATCAGTGAAGCAAGCCATCATTAGGCTGAAAAAACAAAACAAACCCATCAGAGAGATTGCAAAAACATTAGGCGTGGCCAAAACAACTGTTTGGAACATTCTTAAAAAGAAGGAACGCACCGGTGAGCTCAGCAACACCAAAAGACCCGGAAGACCACGGAAAACAACTGTGGTGGATGACTGAAGAATTCTTTTCCTGGTGAAGAAAACACCCTTCACAACAGTTGGCCAGATCAAGAACACTCTCCAGGAGGTAGGTGTATGTGTGTCAAAGTCAACAATCAAGAGAAGACTTCACCAGAGTGAATACAGAGGGTTCACCACAAGATGGAAACCATTGGTGAGCCTCAAAAACAGGAAGGCCAGATTAGAGTTTGCCAAACGACATCTAAAAAAGCCTTCACAGTTCTGGAACAACATCCTATGGACAGATGAGACCAACATCAACTTGTACCAGAGTGATGGGAAGAGAAGAGTATGGAGAAGGAAAGGAACTGCTCATGATCCTAAGCATACCACCTCATCAGTGAAGCATGGTGGTGGTAGTGTCATGGTGTGGGCATGTATGGCTGCCAATGGAACTGCTTCTCTTGTATTTATTGATGATGTGACTGCTGACAAAAGCAGCCGGATGAATTCTGAAGTGTTTCGGGCAATATTATCTGCTCATATTCAGCCAAATGCTTCACAACTCATTGGTCGCCGCTTCACAGTGCAGATGGACAATCACCCAAAGCATACTGCAAAAGCAACCAAAGAGTTTTTTAAGGGAAAGAAGTGGAATGTTATGCAATGGCCAAGTCAATCACCTGACCTGAATCCGATTGAGCATGCATTTCACTTGCTGAAGACAAAACTGAAGGGAAAATGGCCCAAGAACAAGCAGGAACTGAAGACAGTTGCAGTAGAGGCCTGGCAGAGCATCACCAGGGATGAAACCCAGCGTCTGGTGATGTCTATGCATTCCACACTTCAGGCTGTAATTGACTGCAAAGGATTTGCAACTAAGTATTAAAAAGTGAAAGTTTGATTTATGATTATTATTCTGTCCCATTACTTTTGGTCCCCTAATAAGTGGGAAGCACATATGCAAACTGTTGTAATTCCTACACCGTTCACCTGATTTGGATGTAAATACCCTCAAATTAAAGCTGACAGTCTGCAGTTAAAGCACATCTTGTTCATTTCATTTCAAATCCATTGTGGTGGTGTATAGAGCCAAAAATGTTAGAATTGTGCCGATGTCCCAATATTTATGGACCTGACTGTATATATACTGTATATATACACTGATCAGCCATAACTTTATGACCACCCACCTAATATTGAGCAGGTCTCTGCTTTGCCAGCCCTGATCTGTCGAGGCATGGACAATGGGTATGCCCATAGGGTTTGCAATTGTGAGCCAGCCACATGCTGCAGGGGGTCTGTGCCCCCCCACCTTATGCCTGGATAGGAGGAGCGGCGGGGGCAGTTGCATATAGAGGGACCGATCTCTCCATGTTCCTTCTGCAGCCGCTGAATTCCTGGGGGAGGGAGAGGAGGAGAAGCCAACATTTAGCTGCTGCAGGAGGAGCATGGAGAGATCGGTTCCTCTATGTACTCCTCCTATCCCATTTTTTGCTGCTGCCCCTGGTGTGCTTTCCAGCCCCCTGAGCTTTTTCCTGGCCCATCCCTTGCTCTCCTCTGGCCCCCCTCATCCCCCGAAGCTCTGTCGGGTTCCCCCCTCCCGTCTCACGCCGGCTTCTGTGGGTGAACTGTAAGGATGGAAAACGGGAAAGTGGGCGGTAAATGTGTAATTTACTGGCACATTCCTTTTCTGAATGGAGAATCAGTGATCCGTACCGATTTTCATTTGTAACTGACACATAGTAAACACAGTTTACTATGTTTCAGTTTGTGAATGGAGGGGAAGCCTCTGTACAGAGCGATTCCTGTCCATTCATTCTGTGCAGCTGAGGCTGCAGAGATGGAGATTGAGGACTGTATCTTTATTCTCTTTTTTCTGTCTCAAAGGTGGAACATTAGAGGTCAGTTGCAGCTCGCCTGTGAATGTTCTGCTTATGGAGTTCCCTCCGCACAGTTTTTGTGGACACGGGCTTTGGAAGACTGAGATTGAGCTCTGCAGTCACTTTTGCAGCAGTTGTTTTCTTATTCCGGGTCAAAATCCTGCACAATGACTTTTTTTCTCTTGTCAGTTGTCCATGTTGACCGCGCTTTTCCCAGAAACTATATATGCCATCATTACCTTTGGTATTGTACCTCGTGACACAGCAAATCAATTAGCAACTTCAGTCACAGAGGCACCAGCTAAGCGGCACCAACAATTTGCTCTTTTTGAAGCTCAGTAAGTCTGACATGACTCCGTATTACCAGCAGCGCACGCAATGAATGACAAAAGTGAGACATCCCACCTGTTAGCTAGGTGTCTCATCACACAGCGGAAGCAAAAGAATGTTACATCACTTCCTCTTTCAGTGAAAAACATGTCATCACTTTCACACCTGCAAATCATGTAGTGTCTCTATATTTTTGTCCTATCCCTGAATATATAAAAATACACTCACCAATATTTTGTTGGCCACTTTATTAGATACACCTTGCTAGTGCCAACAAAATATCCCCCACACCATTACACCACCAGCCTGAGCCGTTGATACAAGGCAGGATGGATCCATGCTTTCATGTTGTTTATGCCAGATTCTGACCCTACCATCTGAATGTCACAGCAACCAGTCTGCCCATTCTCCTCTGACATCGACAAGGCATATTTGTCCACACAGCTGACGTTCACTGGATATTTTCTCTTTTTCAGCCCATTTTCTATAAACCCTAGAGATGGTTGTGCGTGAATATTTCAGTAGATCAGCAGTTTTTGAAATACTCAGACCACCTTGTCTGGCACCAACAACCATGACACGTTCAAAGTCACTTAAAGTGTTACTAAACCCACAAAAGTACAATCAGTCTGTATATGCAGTAAAGCATGCTTGTTATACTCACTGTGGAACCTAAGGGGTTAATCCTCTGCATTGTGTAAAAAGGCTGATCAATCCTGACTTCTCTGATCAGACAGATTTCAGTGAGTTATTCCTAAAAATTACAGCCTACAATAAAAAAACTACATATTTCCATGCAAAATAATTGTACCGCTTTCAGCACCAAAAATATGAAATAATCATACCGGTAGGGAGGGTAATGTAGGCATACAGCAGGTCTTTCTAAGGTGCCTGCAACCCAACTTTAGAGTCTTTGTTGTGATCTTTCGGCATCTTTGTGCAATGGTAATGGACATAGACTTACAAAGCGGGACTTAGCCCCGCCCCCACTTTCTCCTCACTCTGTTTGATTGTCATCAGCAGGAGCCAATGGCTCCTGTTGCTACTCGAGTTCTGAGTGAAGAGGAGGAGAGGGGAGAATAGATGCAACCAGACACAGTGCTGGATCTATTCTCCTCTCTCTCCCCCTTCACACAGGGAAGGGGAGGCAAAGAAATAGAAAACGTTTTTTACCTTTAGCTTTAGTATCACTTTAAGTGCACTAATAATATGGCCCAATTTCTTTATAAAGCAGGCACAGTCTGTATAAAAAAAAACAAACTTTGTTCTCTGTGCTGAAGCAGTGGTCTCTTTGCAGAGATCTGACACCCCTGACCAAATCAGATCTGGAGCTCACCAATCAGCAGGGAGCATGAGCTTTGCTAATTGCAGAGCTCTAGGTTTGTTTCAGGACGGGGTGTATTGGACTAGTGATGTGCAAGACGGAAAAATTTGTTTTGTTTCATTTTGGATTTGTTTGTTAAGTTAATAATATTGTTTTATCATATTTGTTATGTTATAATGATTTGTTTTCTGAATTATTGCGTATGTTTGGATCAGTTTTGTAGATTAGTTATTTTCATAGATTTCAATCGATTCGAGATGCGAAATTCGAATTTCGGAAGACGGCTATGTTCGTTCTATAATAATGTGTTCTATTTTTTTTCTATGTTATTCACTTCTTTTATTTTAAATTTTTTTCCTTTCTATTGTATTCTATTCAATATGGCCCTGTCCATAGCAGTTTTCTCTGCACATCACCTCCCCCCCACAGCAGTGTCCTCTGACCCCCCTTTCCCTCATAGCAGTGATCTCTGGGCCCCCCTTCCCCAGCAATGTCTTCTCCTCCCTTTCCCCCAGCCTCCTCCGCTGCTGCTGTCAACCTCTGTGCACAGCGGAGAGCAGAAGACCGCACAGCTCAGGACAGAGGACAGGAGGAGGAGCTGGCCAACTGAACTTTTCATGTTAACCCGCAGGTGACTGGTTGCTAGTTCGGTCCTAGCAACCAATTACAAGCTTGTTTGAAAGGTTATACATAGAAGGAGATCTGACACTGGGTGAAATGCCCCCTCACCCCTATGAAGCAACCCCACAGGGTCAATGCGCTTGTTCAAGCAATATCGCACCAACTGGGAACCAGGACCCCCTCCTGAAGGTATAGGGTGCAGTGATGGATCAGTCCCCCTCACTGATGGATAACGGCACAGTAGGCAGCCTCTTCAGAGTAATACCCTAGGATCAGCCAATCCTCATACAGCCAGAGAACATAGAAAGGAAGATGCTCCCATAGTGTGATAATGTTTTAATTCCATAAAAATAGAGTAAGGTCCTGAGGAAGTCACGTGTTAGCGCAACATAACGTGTGGGACGTGGTGATGCAATTTCCGAACGTGGTGATGCAATTTCCGGACGTGGTGACGTAATTTCTGGCGTGGATTCCATCTTGGTACTCCAATAGACACCTATGCAAAGTACACCCACGACATGTGGTTTCACATAAGACATATTTAAAGTTATGTACATGTGAGAGTGCACTTGTATTATTCTATTTTTATGAAATTAAAACTTGATCCATCGCTGCACCCTATATCTTCAGGAGGGGGTCCTGAGGGGTCGCTTCCTGGAGGTGAGGGGGCATTTCACCCAGTGTCAGATCTACTTCTATTTATAACCTTTCAAATACTAGCACTATTTAAGGACTATAGAACACCTCCACTGTTTATAGGTGGTTTTGGACTTTTATAGTTTCGGTTGGATGGTTATAAGTTTATGAGACTCACTATATATTTTGGATCATTTATATATGTTTTTGGACTTTTTTTGATCCATTATTTTTATGTGTCACGGATTTATGTTTGTGTTACCTATCCTATAATTTATCCCCTATTTTGGGGTCACGAATAATAGGTTCACTTTTTTTTATATTCTTATATCTCTATTTCCCAGCTACAGGATTACGGTATATAAACCTTGCGGCTTATAATTGTTTTCACCATATACAGCATTGTATTAGTGTCACTTATTCACTAATTTTTCACCTTATCCCCAATTAGGGGTCACTGTTATATGGTTCACTTCTAATCGTACCAGTTTATATTTTGGTCTGCATTTTTTGGCTGATCAATTTTCCAGCAACAGTGTTGCGTCATATTAGCCCTGTGGTCTTTTCACCATTCAGCACTTTTTTATAGATTCTTCTCATTTTACACTATGTGCACTATGTATGTGTTTATACTCTGTTATTTTCTATAGACACAATCAGTTGGCACACAGTATACCTGAAGGTATATTTTCACACCTCAGCACTATTTTAGTGCATATTTACCACTGCCTTGATGGGATCCCATTTGTGGATTTTATCACTATTTATGTTGACACCATTTATGGTTACTAAGGATTGTCACCCATAGTCACCTATTTACCATTAATGGTGTACCTAGGTTACACCTTATATTAATATTTTGGGTATATTTTCACTGTTATCCATTATTTTGGATGGTTTTATGTGCATTCTATTCTACATTTATTTTTGGTGATTCCATTTATATGTTTAATTTGTGAGGATTAATTTTCTTGACTATTTCATATATTATTATTATTAGCGCAGCACCAATTATTTTTCATTCAACAAACCAAAAACACTTGTCGGTTTAAGCAAATATTTTCTGTATAGAAATTCTCAATTTTTTGCCATTTGTGTCCAATTAGGGAGATTTCCCTTCACTTCCCATAGCCAAATCATCGCGTCCCATCGGGGCTCTCTGAATGTACTTTATGGTCATGTATACACTTTTTATAAATGTTGAAGATGCCAGTTTACAATGCACTTAATTTCATTTCATTTCATTTTCTATTTTCAATTTTATTTTTATCCTTATTTTAATTTTCATTTCCATAATTGTTTTGTATTAATACTTGTTAGTATCATCAAATTTTATATACCAGGGGCGTTTAAGTCAAACCATGACATTTGAGTTTATATAATAAAAGAACAAATTTCAAGGAGCGGAAACTGCATTTATTTTTCCACATATTCTCCTGCTATGTTTATACATTTATCCCAGCGCTTAACTAATGCCTGGAAAGCTTCGGCATAGAAAAATTTGTCAGTACGCCTGAATCATCCGAGGACAGCCTGCTTCACTTCAACATCATTGTGTTCACCATTCCCACAGAAAGCTTAGTTAGCAATGTCACAACGGGCTATGTGCCGATTATCCAGGATCTTATTGCAGCTGAGCATCTCATCACCGTACTGTGCTTGAAGTCTTGATATCTGCGGGTTTTACGCCATTGTTCACAAGAAACATCATCGTCACACGCTGTTCCATGCACGCACTAACACTGTCGTCTGCCATCCTGATTAACGGTCTATGAACTGGCCAGCGACATGTTTGTTTCACATAATTATCTATATGACGTTTTGAGCTGCCATTTTTACATTTCCATGTATTTATAGTCCTGTATATCTATTTTTGTATACCTTTGTGTTTGTTAGATAGCCCTGAAGAAGGGGGAATCCCTGTTACCCTGAAATGCGGTGGAGCCATGTACTTGTTGCTATTTTCAATAAATGCCTTCTAACACATCTTTCGGCTTGTATCTTATTGAACGCCGGGCACTCCTTTTTACTCGTCTTTCAAATTCATAGCCAAAACAGGAAGTGAGAGGAAATACCTCCAAAGTGAGGGAATGCCTGATTGTCACCAGAACTAGTGTCCTCATTGAAAGATTTCCCCTCTATTCCTGTTCTGGTGACAAGCCAAAATTTGGGATTTTCTTTCACTTTCTGTGATAATTGTAAACAGGGTAAATAGAGAGGTTGAATCTCTCTAACAGGGGCACAGCAGCGATAAGAGCAGTAGAACAGGGGTTCTAATCCATCTCCACTTTCTCCAAAGCTAAAAAAAAACGCTTTAGCTTTACTTTTACATTACTCACTACAAGCTATAAATTGATCTGCATAAAACAGAGACAACAATATTAAAATTTACAATTTTATTTTTTAATTCTTCAATGAATCTCCAAAACGTCTCAAATTGCAGTTGACTCTAAAAATTCTGAATGAGCCCTCTGCTCACTGTTATACACACTTTCATTTTTCTAGCAAACTTTGCATAAAAACAGGGATTTTTGGTTCACATGCTTTCCAATGCATGTTTAAGCTGGCCAACTACGTCAAAGTAATCCCTTTATGGCCAGTCCCTACTCTACTCTACAAAATGCAAATAACGTATGCTCACATGTGTTATTTTTATTATTATTATTATTATACAGGATTTATATAGTGCCAACAGTTTGCTCAGCGCTTTAGTTGTGATGGCTCAGGTATTCTGACAATATGTAGGCCATATCTATGCCTAGAAGTATATCTGCTGTTTCTTTGGGCATTTCATAAGTATTTTGTTCTATTTTAGAAAAGGGGGGCCATCTGTAAGTTTGGGTGTTCTCTAATAATCACCCCACATTCGCAATAACATCTCTTGTTCCTCAATGTTCTCTTAACCTATCCTGAGCTTCAGGTAGCTCTCGCTCAATGTATTTATTTATTACAGGGACTTATATAGCACCATCAGTTACGCAGTGCTTTACATATATTTTGTACATTCACATCAGTCCCTGAACTCAAGGAGCTTACTATCTAAGGTCATTGATACATATACTAAGGCCAATTTAGACAGGATCCAATTAACTTATCAGCATGTCTTTGGAGTGTGGGAGGAAACCGGAGTACCCGGGGTAAACCCACGCAGGCACAGGGAGAATATGCAAACTCCATGCAGGGAGTACCATGGTTGGGATTCAAACCAAAGGACTAACACTGCTAGGCAGAAGTGCTAGCCACTTAGCCACTGTGCTGCCCATAATGTTGTCAGATTTCCACCTCTGTCCTATGTAGAAGTAGTCAATTTGATTATGATGCATGCCATTTGGAGAGGTCCATGTGTATGGCCAACATTTCTGGTGCTGGAATCATGTATGAAGGATGGTTGGTTAGTTTTTCAAAACTGTACGAAGTTATCACTGGCTTCATTTCATCTTCAGATGCACAGTGTACATTTGCATTCAAGTCCCCCATGATGATCAATAGATCTTGATTCGCTGCTTCATCTATTGCATTTTGAAATTGTTTGTAAAACAACTCTACACCCTCATCTTCAGCGTTTGTTGTTGGGGTGACATTGATTCACCTTCACCATAGAAGGATTGAGATGCCTTGTATCACTAGTAGTATTGTACTTTAGTACTGTCTTTGAGAGATTACTGTTGAAGATAAATGTCACACCATTTTCTGGGAGGTAGAGGGGAAGAAGGAGGAGGCGAAGGGGTTGAGGGAAGAATCAAGTAAGGTTGAAGATTGGGTGGGGAGACTATGGGGGGGAGAGAAGGGAGAGGCTGAGTGGTAGGAAGAAGGAGAGGGTGGGTGTGAATTGCAAGGGGATGAGAGGAGACTTTCAGGGAAGGAGAAGATAGAAGATGGGATGGAAACAGAAGAGATAGAAGAAGAAGGAGAGGTTGTACATGAATTGCAAGGGGAGGAGAGGAGACTTCCGGGGGGGGGGGGGAGAAGATAGAGGATGGGATAGAAACCGAGGGAATAGAAGTGATAGATGAAGGAGAGGCTGGACATGAATTGCAAGGGGATGAGAGGAGACTTTCAGGGAAGGAGAAGATAGAAGATGGGATGGAAACAGAAGAGATAGAAGAAGAAGGAGAGGCTGGACATGAATTGCAAGGGGAGGAGAGGGGACTTCCGGGGGTGGGAGAAGATAGAGGATGGGATAGAAACAGAAGGAATAGAAGTGATAGATGAAGGAGAGGCTGTACATGAATTGCAAGGGGATGAGAGGAGACTTTCAGGGGAGGAGAAGATAGAAGATGGGATGGAAACAGAAGAGAAAGGAGAGGCTGGTTGTGAATTGCAAGGGGAGGTGAGGAGACTTCCAGGTGGGGAGAAGATAGAAGATGGGATGGAAACAGAGGGGATAGAAGAGATGGAAGAAGAGGAAGAAGGAGAGGCTGGACGATGAGGGAGAGGGAAGGAAGGAAGTGAAATGAGAGGAGGTGGGGCTGTGGGGGCTAAGAAAGAAGGAGGGTGGAAGGGGAGAGAGTGACAAGAGAAAAAGGTGTGGGGGGTGGAGGGGAGGAAGAAGGAGAAAAGGGAGGAGGAGGGGTGGAGGGAGGAAGAGGAGTGGAGGGGGGTGGAGGCGAGGAATAAGAAGTGGAGGGAGGAGGAGGAGTGGAGAGAGGAGGAGGGGAAGGGTAGAGAGGGGGCGAAGTGGGGGGGAGGGAAGAATGAGTGGGGGAGAGGGTGGATGGTGGGAAGGGAAGAAGCAGGGGGCACAGGGGTTGAAGATAAAAGGGGGGGAAGTAGGGGGGGAGGAAGAATGAGCGGGGAAGAAGGGGGGGAGGGAAGAATGAGAGTGGGAGAAAGTGGAGGGGGTGGAGGGAAGGGAGAATGGGTGGAGAGATGAGCAGATGGGAAGAAGGCAGCTGCTAAGGGGTTAAGAGAGAAAGAATGGGTGGATGGGCGATGAAGGGGGGAGAAGAGGGGAGAACTTGTGTCTTCCTCATGTAGTATTGTGACATCCTCTGTCATTCCAGCTGTGCATCCTTCATGTGGTAGAGTGGAGGGTGGTGG
Source organism: Staurois parvus (assembly GCF_062004578.1). NCBI lineage: Eukaryota > Metazoa > Chordata > Amphibia > Anura > Ranidae > Staurois > Staurois parvus. The sequence continues at coordinate 8,585,472 of NW_028318478.1, forward strand.
AGGAGAGATAGAAGAGGTGGAGGGAGGAGGAGGAAGAGTGGAGGGGGGTGGAGGGGAGGAAGAAGAAGTGGAGGGAGGAGGAGAAGGGGAAGGGTAGAAAGGGGGTGAAGTGGGGGGAGGGAAGAATGAGTGGGGGAGAGGGCGGAAGGTGGGAAGGGTAGAAGCAAGGGGCACAGGGGTTGAAGATAAAAGGGGGTGAAGTAGGGGGGGAAGGAAGAATGAGCGGGGAAGAAGGGGGAGATATAGGAGGGAGGGAAGAATTAGGGTGGGAGAAAGTGGAGGGGGTGGAGGGAAGGAAGAATGGGTGGGGAGATCGGCAGATGGGATGAAGGCGGCAGCTAAGGGGTTAAGAGAGAAGGAATGGGTGGACGGGCGATGAAGGAAGGAGAAGACAGCAGAACTTGTGTCCTCCTCCTGTGGTATAGTGACATCCTCCTTCATTCCAGGTGTGCATCCTTCATGTGGTAGAGTAACGACATCCGTCGTTCCAGGTGTGCATCCTTCATGTGGAATAGTGGAATCCTCGCATTCCAGGTGTGCATCCTTCATGTGGTAGCGTAACGACATCTGCCATTCCAGGTACGCATCCTTCATGTGGTAGAGTAACAACATACGTTGTTCCAGGTGTGCATCCTTCATGTGGAATAGTGGAATCCTCAGGCATTCCAGGTGTGCATCCTTCATGTGGTAGAGTAACAACATCCATTGTTCCAGGCGTGCATCCTTCATGTGGAATAGTGTAATCTTCAGGCATTCCAGGTGTGCATGCTTCATGTGGAATAGTGGATTCCTCAGGCATTCCAGCTGTGCATCCTTCATGTGGTAGAGTAACAACATCCATCGTTCCAGGCGTGCATCCTTCATGTGGTAGAGTAACGACATCTGTTGTTCCAGGTGTGCATCCTTCATGTGGAATAGTGGAATCCTCAGGCATTCCAGGTGTGCATCCTTCATGTGGTAGCGTAACGACATCCGCCATTCCAGGTACGCATCCTTCATGTGGTAGAGTAACAGCATCCGTTGTTCCAGGTGTGCATCCTTCATGTGGAATAGTGGAATCCTCAGGCATTCCAGGTGTGCATCCTTCATGTGGTAGAGTAACAACATCCATTGTTCCAGGCGTGCATCCTTCATGTGGAATAGTGGAATCTTCAGGCATTTTAGGTGTTCATCCTTCATGTGGAATAGTGGAATCCTCAGGCATTCCAGGTGTGCATCCTTCATGTGGTAGAGTAACAACATCCATCGTTCCAGGCGTGCATCCTTCATGTGGAATAGTGGAATCTTCAGGCATTCCAGGTGTGCATCCTTCATGTGGAATAGTGGAATCCTCAGGCATTCCAGGTGTGCATCCTTCATGTGGTAGAGTAACAACATCCATCGTTCCAGGCGTGCATCCTTCATGTGGTAGAGTAACGACATCCGTTGTTCCAGGTGTGCATCCTTCATGTGGAATAGTGGAATCCTCAGGCATTCCAGGTGTGCATCCTTCATGTGGTAGAGTAACGACATCCGTCGTTCCAGATACGCATCCTTCATATGGTATAGCGACAACCTCCGTCATTCCAGGTGTACATCCATCATGTGCTATAGTGACATTCTCTGTCATTCCGAGTGTGCGTCCTTCATGTGGCAGAGTAACATCCTCTGTCATTCCAGGTGCGTTTTCTTCATGTGGTAAAATGACATTCTCCGTCATTCCAGGTGTGTTTTCTTCACGTGGTAAAATGACATTCTCTGTCATTCCAGGTGCATTTTCTTTATGTGGTAAAATGACATTCTTCGTCATTCCAGGTGCTCATCCTTCATGTTGAATAGTGGCGTCCTTCGCCATCCCAGGTGTGCATATAGTGGCGTCTTGTGCCATCCCAGTTGCGTATCCTTCATGTGATATAGTGGCGTTTTGCATCATCTCAGGTGTGCATCCTACATGTGATATAGTGGCGTCTTGCGCCATCTCAGGTGCACAACCTTCGTTTAGTATAGTGACGTCCTTCGCCATCCCAGGTGCGCAAATCCTCATCTCTGCAGATAGATCTTTAAACATGCGCTTCAGCCGGCAGTATTGAATCCTATAGGATATATAAAGGTCATGTAAATAGTATGTTCACAAATTAATCAAAATGTTTGAAATAACAAGCAAGGGCTAAATCTATGTAAAACTAATGTTTACTTTTCGGTAATTGCTGGGGGACCTAATTATTGATCAAAGTACTGGTGTGACAACCTCATTTGGGGTTGTAGTAAGGGAACTCAGCAAAACTGTGAATCTTAGTAAGGTATTATCATTTGGTGACCCAAAAAAGATAGGAAACCCATCTTGGAAATGAACTCCCCAGAACCCAATCTATACAAAGGACAGTACGTAAAAAGCATTATTTTACAGCAGTAAAAAGTTGTTAGGTGACCCCTTATGATTTTGGAGTCGCAACATCAGCAGCAGATCAGGGAAAAATGCAGGATGAACAAATATTGGGGGCTCAGAAACAGTAAAGGATGACATGAAAACCTGTATCCTGCACGATGTGCCACATTTATTTTTTAAATTATTTAGTGAATGAAGCTGGGAACAGAATTTGTGTACATGTGATGAAAGAGCCATGTAAGTGAACTGCAGAGCCCTGCCTAGGCAATATATAAGAAAAGTGTTAAAATAACTTACCATCTGCTTACTGTTAGTCCAAGAAACAGTAGAATCAGCATGTGAGCGATGATTGACAGCATGTTATTGTCACAATCCATCGCGTCACAATTCATCGTGTCAGGATCAATGTGTCCACAGGGTTGTTTACCGATGGGAAGAACAAACCGTATTGGAGGTTGTACTGTCAGGAAAACATTATCATTGATTTGTAATGAAGTGCCATTTGGTCGACTGGTGGAAAAGCCAAATCCGTCCGGAGATAAATCTGAAGAGGAGAGATCAGAAAAGTTACATTTACAATCATCATCTGGAACATGAATACAAGAGCTCAGAAAAAATATATACTAAAATCTAAATCTTCCTGGGTGAGGGGTACAAGCATGCATGCTTCACTGGCTGCATGCTTGTTCTAGGTCACTCACTAGGTAGTGAGACTATAGAGGAGGCGAGGGTTCTCCGCTCAGGCTGTGCCTGAGCTAAGAACAGATGGATTCCAGGAAGTAAATGATACATGAATCCTCTGCCCTTACTCAAGATGGCCACTGCCAGAAATGCTAGGGGGGCGTTTTTTAAAATTATTTCTCAGCAAAATAAAGCATGGAGACATGGGTGGATGGGAAGGTTGGTTTGAATATTAAAATTGAATTAAACAGCATTTTCGGTTTCAGATGCAGTGCAGTTCCGCTTTAAAGGGCTACTGTGCTGGGCAAACCATTCATGAACTGGTAACTTTGGTTGTGTGGAACGGGGAGATTTTAGTTCATGAATTTCAGGACCTTTCTGTGAAATGCATTGTGTAAAAAAAAAACTAAAAAAAAAAAACGTTTTACCCGAAAGCTGGCCATACACACATAGATTTTCAGACGAGAATATTCGTACAAAAAGTCGTATGAGCATTCTTTGAACATTCGGTGAATGGACGAATGTTGTGCGAAAATTGTCTTTTGCTTTTAACATTTGAGTTTAAAATAAATGTAATTCCTGAATGATAACTACATATACTGGCCGAAAATTCGTTTGATCGAGAAAAGTTTTCCTTCCTGCCCCTTTGAATTTTCTCGACACTGCGGTCGAAAACAAACATCGATTTGACCCCACTAACGATTCGAAAATCAAACGAATATTCTTGAAACAAAAATTCTTGAAAGAAAATCTATACTTGTATGGCCAGCTTAAGGGCTAGTTCACACTAGATGCAGTTCAGTGCACTTTTTTTCAGCATCAAAAATGCAGAGTTGTTCTGGTGGTTGCTATGGACAGCAGTAATAGTAAATACTGTATATTAACACTGGTGGAAGTGTATTTAAAAGGACTGGAACAGCTGTGCATAGCAGCCTATCAGCTTTTGATATCAAAGCTTAACCACTTGCCGCCCTGCCACTGCATATATACGTGTGCAGGGCGGCACTGGGGCGCAAAAGCACGTTTCAAAACGCGCTCCGCGCTCCCGAAGTTTTCGCGGGCAGGGGGCACGCGCGCGCGCTCCCGCCGACCCGCAAGTGAAACCATTTGATCCCGGAGGGATCAATCATTCGATTTCAGCCAGTGATGTCTGGTTGAAATCAGATGATCGGTCCCTGTCCTATCCTGTCCTGTGTTGACAGTTTCACAGGACAGGATATGATGTCATTCTTCTCTGCCTGGACACATTCCGTTCCAGACAGAGAAGAAGACATACAAATTGTGAGTAAAACAGCACATACCCACAGTTAGAACACTCTAGGACACATTTAACCCCCTGATCGCCCCCCCCCCCGAGTTAACCCCTTCACTGCCCTGTCACCAGTGTGCTGATCAGTGAACCAATTTTTACTGTTCACTGTATCAGTGTCGCTGGCGACTTCCAATAGTGTTAGCGCCCCTCCCAGATAGCGCCAGTTTGCCCGCCAGTACACCAGTAATCCCATTTAACCCCTTGATCGCCCCCACCCCCCCAAGTTAACCCCTTCATTGCCCTGTCACCAGTGTCATTGATTACAGTGAACAGATTTTTACTGATCACTGTATTAGTGTCACTGGTGACTTCCGATAGTGTTAAGGCCCCTCCCAGATAGCGCCAGTTTGCCCGCTAATGCACAGGATTTTGTTTACCAAAAACATGTAGCAGAATACATTTTGGCTTAAATTTATGACTAACTTTGAGTTTACTATATATTTTTTATAGCTGAAAGTAGAAAATATTGTTTTTTTTCAGTATTTTTGTGTTTTTTTTTTGTTTATAGCGTGAAAAATAAAAAGCGCACAGGTGATAAAATACCACCAAAAGAAAGCTCTATTTGTGTGAAAAAAAGGACGTAAATTTCGTTTGGGTACAGCATTGCATGACCGCGCAATTATCATTTGAATTAGTGCAGCGCCAAACAGCAAAAAAAGGCCTGGTCATTAAGGGGGGTAATTCCTCAGGCGCTCAAGTGGTTACAGTGATATTAAACCCTATTTTTTTTGGGGGGTGGGGGCAAGGGCGGACTGACAACTCATGGGGCCCTGGGCAATAGGGGATCATGGGGCCCCTGTGTCATTGCCCAAACTTAAAAAAGCCTATGAAAAAGGTACCAGGGGCATAGCATGGGGCCCCCTACTGACCCTGGGCCCTCAGGCAGTGCCCGAGTTTCCAAATGGTCAGTCCGCCCCAGGGTGGGGGGTGGGGTGTCACACTGAGACGATATGATGAATCGTTTTTTTTTTTTCATGTGCAGTCAATTACCCAGCCACTAACTATGCCCCCTTAGCAACCTAGCTGCATCCATGGAAACACACACAGGGCCTGGCAAGCCCTGCCCCTCCTCCCAGAGGAACCAGAGCCTGTGGTACTCGCCCCCAAAAACTGGAAGATCTGGAAGCAGCATGGAACGGTGGGGACCGCTGATGGTGACAACTGACCACAGCTAAGTTGTTGGGGGCGGGATGTACAGGATTGTACTTTTCTTAAAGCAGCTAGTCTTGCCTGGATGATCAGCAACAGCTTGATCTGCAAGATTGCTGTAAACAATAGGCTTCCTTATGTATCTATGTATAAATAGAGGAGCTTTACAACAAATCCTGGTTTTTTTTTGTTTGTTTTTTTTGCCTTTTTCTGTACTGACTATTCTAAATGTATTGAATGCTGAATTTTTTCTATTGTCTTGTACAGGAAATATTTTAATACAAAAACATTATACAAAAAATGGTTTAGGCTAGGTTCACACCTATGTAGCTTGCGTTAGAGCCATTTCTGCATTGCGTTTTGCGTTGCGTTTTTTACGCATTTTTGATGCATTTTGCTGTTTTTGTTCACTTTTTTTATTTTTCTTGTTGCTAGGCAGATTTAAAACGCATAAAAATGCAGCAAAAACACAATACATGATTTTCTGCAGCGTTTCCATTGAAGTCCATAGAACCAAAAACGCAACTTTTTCAAAAAAGTCTCGTGACCAAAAAAATGGAGATGCTGTCATTTTCACCTTATCCTCAGAATTCCTGACCCAGGTGTGTGCACTGTGTGAATTGAGCCTAATTGTAGAGCTAGAAGGGTGATAAAGATCATCGTTTTCACAATTGTCCACATTTTTGGTCTCACTAATGTGATGATTAATATAAGAAATCAATCAACGAAATTGCTTTGAAGAGCAACTGAGAACAGTTGTCAGCGCAAGGAGCAAGCTGAAACCGACCAGACCTGCTGCTGCTACTTTTATGGGGTTCTCGGCCCTGTTATCACAAGGCTGGCCAATCGAGCTGCTTCCAGCGGCATTTTGATTGACTAATCTCGCCTAGATGGTCAGCAGCAGCAACAGCTTGATCTACAAGATTGCTGTTAGTTGCTGGAAATGGAAAATGTAAAAAAAACAGGCTTTTGTTGCATACATTGCATATATATGTACCACTGTCCCCTCCCTCCTAGATTGTAAGCTCGAAAGAGCAGGACCCTCGAACCCCTCGTGTATTGTTTTGTTACTGTATTGTCTCATGTTCTGTCCCCCACTATAATGTATAGCGCTGAGCAAACCTTTTGGTGCTATATAAATACTGTATAATAATAATAATTTTCTATATATCTATATATATATATAAAAAACAAAAGAAATGAAAATAAAAGGCAAAATTTTGAAAACAGGCCTGAGTTTTCAATTTTGCCTTTTTTTTGTTATTTCTTTTCTTGCATGTGTATGTATGTATGTATGTATGTATCTATCAATATTTACACAATGCAAAGAAAAAAAAATCAGAAAAAGCCTGATTTTTACATTTTGCCAATTTATTTCTATGCTGATTGTCACTATTGCACAGTATGGTAATACATTGGATATTTGGTTGTTTATTGTACACAGAGGGTGTATACTGAATACTGAAATCAATCGCTTTGATCACTTTATCAGTTTGGTGGATGGTTGCTATGGAAAATGACACACTGTCTTCATTTTGGGAAAAAAGAAACATAACCATGGACATCTGGTTGCTATGTGCACTGTTTGCATTATTGGTATTATGGGATGTCATGTTGATGCGTATATATTTATTTGTATTTAGTATTACATGGGGTTCATTGATCTGGAGATATGGCACGAGCGGTATTTTAGGTTTAAATAACATAGTGCAGAGCAGGACCAGGACTGACCATTTGGAAACTCGGGCACTGCCCGAGGGCCCAGGGTCAGTAGGGGGCCCCATGAGATGCCCCTGGTACCTTTTTCATAGGCTTTTTTGAGTTTGGGCAAGGACACAGGGGCCCCATGATCCCCTATTGCCCGGGGGCCCCATGAGTTGTCAGTCCGCCCCTGGCGCAGAGTTGTTCTGGTGGTTGCTATGGACAACAGTAATAGTAAATACTGTGTATTAACACTGGTGGAAGTGTATTTAAAAGGACTGGAACAGCTGTGCATATTAAACCCTATTTTTTATGGGGGGTGGGGGTGACACTGAGACCATATGATGAATCATTTTTTTTCATGTGCAGTCAATTACCCAGCCACTAACCATGCCCCCTTAGCAACCTAGCTGCATCCATGGAAACACACTCAGGGCCTGGCAAGCCCTGCCCCTCCTCCCAGAGGAAACAGAGCCTGTGGTACTCGCCCCCAAAAACTGGAAGATCTGGAAGCAGCATGGAACGGTGGGGACCTCTGATGGTGACAACTGACCACAGCAAAGTTGTTGGGGGTGGGATGTACAGGATTGTACTTTTCTTAAAGCAGCTAGTCTTGCCTGGATGATCAGCAACAGCTTGATCTGCAAGATTGCTGTAAACAATAGGCTTTCTTTTGTATATATGTATAAATAGAGGAGCTTTACAACAAAATCCTGTTTTTTTTTGTTTGTTTTTTTTGCCTTTTTCTGTACTGACTATTCTAAATGTATTGAATGCTGAATTTTTTTCTATTGTCTTGTACAGGAAATATTTTAATACAAAAACATTATACAAAAAATGGTTTAGGCTAGGTTCACACCTATGTAGCTTGCGTTAGAGCTATTTCTGCATTGCGTTTTGGCACCTGCGTTTTTTACGCATTTTTGATGCATTTGCTGTTTTGTTCACTTTTTTTTAATTTTTCTTGTTGCTAGGCAGATTTAAAACGCATATAAATGCAGCAAAAATGCAATACATGTTTCCATTGAAGTCCATAGAACCAAAAACGCAACTTTTTCAAAAAAGTCTCATGACCAAAAAAATGGAGATGCTGTCATTTTCACCTTAGCCTTAGAATTCCTGACCCAGGTGTGTGCACTGTGTGAATTGAGCCTAATTGTGCATTTTGCATTGCGTTTTGGCACCTGCATTGTTGCGTAATTTTTTCCGCATTTTTGATGCGCTTTGCTTTTTTTCTAATTTTTGTAGCATTTTTCTAGTTGATAGGCAGATTTAAAATGCAAAACATATCAAAAACGCAGCAAAAGCGCAGCAAAAATGCAATACATGCTTTTCTTGTTTTTTGTTCTACATGCTTTCTATAGAACAAAAAACCTAACTTTTTGCAATAAAACAATTCCCTGACCCTTTCCAAAAAACACATCTGGTGAAAATGCGCAGATGTAAACATGTCCCATAGGAAATCATGTTAAATGGACTGCACTAGCTCTTAGGGCAGTTCACACTACATGCGTTTCAGTTGCTTTTTTTCTGCATCCAAAATGCACAAAAATTAATGAAAGACTATTTAATGGCATTTTGCACATGCGCAGTAATCCTTGTCCGCACGTTTGTGACCGTCAGCTTTATGTCTCGGCCTGCTGTTCTATCTCAGTCCAAAGTATACTGGCAAAGTACAGGCCCAGACTGTAGCTGCTTTTAACTGCTTTAGCTCTGCCCCATATCAGAAATACTGCAACAGGGCAGCAGCTGTGCGCAAAATCACATCTGTTGAGTGTGTGTGTGTATATATATATACACACACACTGTATATATATGTGATTTTGCATTTACAGGTAGGGGGCGCACGCTCCCTACCCGCGCCACCATTTGCAGCCACGGCTGTAAATCCCAGAGTCCCAGTCTGTGATTACTCGCCAACGCCCGGTGATTGCTGAGGATCTCCGACGGGGGGTGGGGATGTTAGTAAACAAAACAATTTCTCCTTCCTGTCAGCTCCTGCACACAGCCATGCAAAGCAGTGTGCTTACAGTGAAACACAAACACAGAACATCATGTAAAATGACACACACACACAGTTGCCCCTTTGATCACCCCACATGTTAACCGCTTCCTGCCCAGTGCCATTAGTACAGTGTCAGTGCTTTTTATTAGCACTGATCACTGTATTGGTGTCACTAGGGATGTCAGTGACACCAAGTCAGCAAGGGAGAATGTCACCAGCACACAGGATAACCAATATGTGTCCAAAAAGGGGTCCTGTGAGACTATGAAATGTTGCCTTGCTGTAACTATGTGATCGTTTATTAAAACATTTGGACCCATTTGGTGATCCTCGGTGTTCTGGTGACATTCTCCCTTACTGATTCTGTTTGGTTCCAGCCTACGGTTGCTGCAGCACCCACTTATACACACAGCCATTTTTAACGCAGGAACGTGTGCTTTTGGATTGTACACTGACACAAAGTCCGTTCCCTCCAGTGTCAGAATGCCTGCCGCAGTCCCACTGTAAGTCGCTGATCGCCGCCATTACTAGTAAAAAAATAAATAAATGAACCTATTACTTTACACATATTGGGATGTCTTTTAGCAAAGACATTTTGGCCTAAATTTATGATGAAATTAGATTTTTAAAATTTTTTTACTGGACATGTTTAATAGCAAAAAGTAAAACATACAGTTTTTTTCTCAAAAATTTCGGCCTTTTTTTTTTATAATAGCGCAAAAAATTAAAAACCCACAGGTGATCAAATACCATCGAAAGAAAGCTCTGTTTGTGGGAAAAAAGTATATAAATTTTATGTGGGTGCAGCGTTGCATGACTGCGTAATTGTCAGTTAAAGTAACGCAGCGCCGTATATTGCAAAAAATGGGCTGGTCATGAAGGGGGTATATCCTCTGGAGGCCGTTGACATTATTTGCATTGGGCTGTGCTTGGCAACACTGCTAACATTTCACTTGTGACAAGTTCTGACAAAGAAAAATGTAAAAAAACATGGTACTGGCACATTTCCTCTCACCGCATGCCAGCAGCCGTGCGTTCAACCATGAAGGAGCTCTTAAGTAAACAAACTGCAAGATTTGGCAGCTTTTGTTGTGATGTACCCAGAAAAGTGTTTAATAGTTTCAACTGAAAGGTAAATTGGGCTTTAAAGTGTAACTCCGGTTTTGTTGGTTAAAAAACAATTCCCTTTTGTTATACAGTGTACAATGCAAGGATTCTAACTAACATATTTGTAGATTCATACCTTTCCTGCTCTGAAGAAAATGATGTTTGTTATACTCTGCCTTCTCAGAATCATTTGTAAATGGGAGGGTCAGCCATCCTTGTTGTAACCACCTGTTACAATGTCACTGTTGTAATGAGAAAATCTGCTGAGTTTGCTTCACTTTAGAAGTGGGCCAGTCATTGAAGTAGAAAATTAGATTTCTGGTGGAAATCTGTATATTACCAGTATAAAAAAACCCCTTAACATTGCTATAATAAGAGGGAACTACTTCTACTATTTTTTAACCGCTTCTGCACCACCCTATTGCAGAAATACTGCTACAGGGCGGCACGGGTGCGTACAATCACATATATACGTGATTTTGTAGTTCCGGGTAGGGGGCGCACGCGTGCCGCCATTTGCGGCCTCTGATATCAATCACCGGGTCGTAGCCGGTGATTCCTCGCCGGCACCCGGTGGTCGCCGAGTATTACCGATGGGGAAGAGACCTGTGTATAAATAACACAGATCTCTCTCCTGTCAGCTCCTGCACACTGCTTTGTATGGCTCTGTACTCCTCCGATCCCACTTTTTTCTCAGCCGGTGGTTCCTCCATGTTGACCGTGCTTTTCCCAGAACTGTATATGCCGTCATTACCTTTGATATTGTACCTCGTGACGCAGCAAATCAATTGGCAACTTCAGTCACAGAGGCACCAGCAAAGCGGGCACCAACAATTTGCTCTCTTTGAAGCTCAGTAAGCCTGACATGACTCCGTATTACCAGCAGCGCACACAGTGAATGACAAAAGTGAGACATCCCACCTGTTAGCTAGGTGTCTCATCACACAGCGGAAGCAACAGAATGTTACATCACTTCCACTTTCAGTGAAAAACATGTCATCACTTTCACACCTGCAAATCGTGTAGTGTCTCTATATTTTTGTCCTATCCCTGAATATATTAAAATACACTCACCGGCCACTTTATTAGATACACCTTGCTAGTGCCAACAAAATATCCCCCACACCATTACACCACCAGCCTGACCCGTTGATACAAGGCAGGATGGATCCATGCTTTCATGTTGTTTACGCCAGATTCTGACCCTACCATCTGAATGTCACAGCAACCAGCCTGCCCATTCTCCTCTGTCATCGACAAGGCATTTTTGTCCACACAGCTGCCGCTCACTGGATATTTTCTCTATTTCAGCCCATTTTCTGTAAACCCTAGAGATGGTTGTGCAACGCCCCTTGAGGGTTAGGGACTGATGTGAATGTACAATATATATGTAAAGCGCTGCGTAAATTGACGGCGCTATATAAGTACCTGAAATAAATAATAATAAATATAATAACCATGTACAAGAGAACCACACTTATTATCTGATCTGTGAGCCTGAGAAAAGTAATGGAAAGAATGCATTGTTAGGGTCTTTGCAGACCAGACTTTAGAATCTCTCATTTACACACATCATGATCTCTTTGGCTCATAGCACTGGATTGCTGCCAAATTATTCTGGAACTAGTCACACACACATCATTTATTTAATTGGGTTATTGCAGATGCGACTAAGATGTTTGATCAGATCTCAGATTCTGTTTCTTCATTTAGCTATGTATTTTGTGTTTTTTTTTACCATATTAATTGAGTTTGTGATTGAAAAATCAAGGAACAATTGGTCAGCATTGTGGAAAATCCCATTTCATTACTGTTTTATATTCTGTCAGACATTTTGTTGTCTTGTCTTTAGCAATATAGAAGGGGATAATCAAACAGCTCTGCTCAAAAGTGTTAAGTGAAATACAATTGTTTGATATGCTGCAGAGTTTAAACTCCAAAATGACAGAGAAAAGCGAGTACAGGCTTCAAGAAGAAATCAAGTGATACCTTTTTTTTCTTAAATGAGATTTAAATATCAAGAAAATTGTTGAATCATATAATCAGATCGAAGTGTATAGATGCTATTAGAGTATGACTTTAAATGAAATCGCAAGGCTTATTGAAAACGTAACTCAAGCCCCTTTTGTATACCATATACACACTTTTTTTCTCCAGGATTTTTTGGTCTGGTGGGATGATGTCAATGATCCTCTTCCCCATCTTCTTCCTTCAGTGCTGGGAGGATCTTATTTGCTGCAGAGTGGTGCAACATAATGATGTGCTGTCAATCTCTGTAGCATTCTATTGTCACTCTAGGACAAGGGACAGAGCCTTGACACCCTGGACTCCATTACCTTGGAGGGTCTCCCTGGAGCCACCCTGACACATGCACTCCCAGCTAGGTCTTTTCCATTCTGTGCATGTGCAGTGTGGCAGGGGCTCCTTCTCATTGTACCAGCTTAATTGACATGCATAGGGTGTGCAAGTGTATTGTGGCTGGGCTACTTAGGCCTTCTCAGGTGTTGTGATAGGGGCACCCATGCACAGTGTGGCAGGGGCCCTTATTGTGCTTAGGGTGAACATGTGCAGTGCACTGGTTGGGAAAGGAATTATTGGACAATAAGTCCCAAAGCATTATATCTTAATAATACGCGCTACCCCACTGGATGTTCAGATGAAACGCAGGAGAGAGAAGCATATTCTAGAGGTCTTCCAAAATGCAAATGTCAGTGTTTTTTTTGTGGAAAATGAGGGCAAAGACATTTGTTTAATGGTTAGTTAAATGGAGCTAGAAGCAGAAAATCAATTTGCACTAACAGTGTATTACTACTTTAACGCATGTTACACATCACTTTTTTCTTTACTGAATATTCCTGATGTATCTAATATTCTGGTTTGAATTATGATTGGGACTAGCCATTATGCCACCTGACTGCAGTGTTCTCTGTTTATGTCATATTCTGGACAAATATACATACGGCTTTAAGTGTAGCTATATGTTTTTTTCAAAAATGCTACCACCGTACTACTACAGTACTCACCTGAAACTTATGTCTATGTATAGCCCAAACATTTTTCGTAATCTTTAAGGACAGCTTACTGACTGAAATGATAGCAACTGTGGCGAAAAGCAAATGTTGTACCGATATTAAAAAAGTGCAGAGATATATACCTGGAAACTACAGATCGGTCAGTCTAACATCAGTAGTATGCAAACTACTGGAAGCAATGATAAGGGACCATGTCCAACACAAATGCAGTCCAATGAGTAAGCATATTCATCTACAGATTTCTGAGCTCTCAGAAGTTGTATCAGGCAGGATATATAAATTACAAAAATGGTTGTAGAGAAATACAGATATTTATGCTAGCAAGACAGCTCATGTGTTGCAACCTTGTATCTGTTAAGGCTCTTTCACATTAATGTCAGGGTCCATTCAGACAGCTGTGTCTGGCAGTGTAATATTGCACTGCACTCAGCAGTTTAAAAAAAACATAGAACACAGCTGCATCCAAGGTTGTAATACCTGCCATGTGTTTATGCTGTACACATGTACACATTAGCACAGACTTTATATGTGTATAGCATACTGATGTAGACATGTTCTGCCTTGTTGCTAGGATGTTGCTAAGACACTTCCAGTTGTCTGTTAGCTCCATTGCAGCATTGCTGAGCTCAGAGCTTCTGTGACATGGGGGAGAGAGCACATGCAAGGGGATTTAATTGACTTGGGATGTTTTAGCAATGTCCTAGCAACAAGGTAAGATGGGCAGATGCCATGTCTGGGACTTTTTTGAACAGGCTTCGAGAGATATGTAAAACACCTACAACTATGCCATGGGCATTATTTAACTTTTTTCAAATCTGAAGTTTGTTTTTATTGATCTGCGCCCCTTACTTACGTAGGTAGTTTTTTGGTAAACTAACCCTTTATTGAATTTGAATTCATGACACAACAGTTAAACATTTTAAGCACATATCTTTAGAACCAATTTAGAATAACCTTCAACAGATAAATGCTTTCTAAATATGTAATTTCCAAAAAAAACAGGTGAGGAAATAATGAATTATTGAAAACATATTAAGCTTTTTGCTCCCTAACACCCCGTAGGTGACCTCCAGTTGTTCCTCCAGTGATGGAACTAAATGAAATTAATAAGAATGGGTCAGTTCACAGCTTTTAAATTACTCCCCAACCTGTTTGGGCTTTGCATTATTTAATATTTTAATTGAATAATCAATCTTCATGGTAGTGTATCTTGTGAGCCATTAAGGTGGAGAGGTATCTGCAGAGAACTATTAAATCATTTTTTTTCTTGCAGTGTAATCATGTGTTTAATTGTAGCAGATAATAACAAAACAAACTAAAACACACAACAATAAATTGGTGGCTATGACAAAGGGGCAATTCACATATGTGCAGTATTTTTTTTTATGCACTACGCTTTTGGTGCATTTTATTTCCATTACTAAGACTAAGGACGAAGACTTAAGCTGGCCATATATGGTTCAACATTCAGCCGGTTCAGCAGGGACCAACATTATTTTGATCCTTGTATGGGCACTAATCAGTGTATTCTGATGGTGGGGAAGTGTTCCCACTGTCAGAATACAAAGGCTCAGCATGAGGATTCCCTCATCCATATTAAATGTGTGGATGGGGGAATCAAATCTTTTTTCATCATTCAACCCAGTGGTTGAACAAAAAAAATGAATCATCTATGGGTGCCTTATGCATGTTATCAGAGCTATGCACTATTAGCATATAAACTAGTCACATAAAATATACCTAGTGAAGTTTTAGCTCTGGTTTACATTGAATGCGACTTTGAAATTGTGCTGGTTCACTTGATGTAGCACGATTTCAAAGCCGCTGGTTACTGTGCTTTCGTGTGCAACTTGCCTGACATCTGTGCGACTTCATGCACTGATGTCTATGCAAGCTGCACATGAAAGTGCCAAAAATAGTACAGTGTTGCAACGATTTGAGTGGTTCCATAGGCACAAATAGGGTGACGACTTGTCATGCAATTTGGAACTGTCAAATCGCATGACAAGTCACCCCAGTGTGAACCAGGGCTTAGAAAACAGCAGTAAGTGCAAGGATTTAAAAATCTAGGAGCCATGCCTCTTGCTTAGAATGTCATAGCTCTTGTTGGTTGGGTGGGTCCTGATATACTGGGGGAGATTTACTAAAACTGGAGCATGTAAAATCTGGTGCAGCTCCACATAGAAACCAATCAGCTTCCAGGTTTAATTGCCAAAGCTTAATTGAACCAGCTGAACTTAGAAGCTGATTGGCTATCATGGACAGCTGTACCAGATTCTGAGTGCACCAGTTTTGGTAAATCTTCTCTACTATGCTTCTCAAAGATTCCCAAACCACCGATTAACCTCTTCACGCAAACAGTACGCAAATATGCGGCCTCTCGGCGGCTGGGCCTTGATGACAAGCAGCCGCATATTTGCGTACCATTTGTATACAAACATGTTCTGAAACATGTTGTATACATAAATCTGCATTCATACTACATGCATGCACACATCGCAGCCACAATATCATTAAGGCAAAAAGTGATGTAAAGCATTAAAAAAAAAAAAAAAAAAAGCAGAAGTTGGCTTCCTATTTGTTTTTGTCGGCCACTAGAACAATTGCTCCGGCATGGAAGCGCCCGTTTGTCCCTCTTCAGGGGGTGCAGGACCGTATGACCACTATGATGCTTAATGAACAGATGTCGAGTATCTGTAACGACTCCCAACGGAAATTTTTGAAAATATGAGAGCCGTGGTTGCAATACGCCCTTCTCACGCTCCTCCATTTTTTTCCTGTTGTACTCCTTCCTTTTCTATATCTGTTTGTTTTTGGTGTGGCGGTGTAGCTGCCTTTGGTTTGAGTTACTGTCGGTGATATACCAATGTTTGTGTCATTTATGTGCCATTGATAGCCCCTGCGTGGGCGCACCTTTTGCTCTGTTGGTGTTGGAGCACTGTTTTCTTTATTTTTTATGTGCAATTGATAGCTCCTGTGTAGAGCGTGTCTTCTTGCTCCTGGTTTTTTTTAAAATGTTTATAAAAATCATTGAAATACAAAAAAAAAAAGTTCTCATACTTCCCTACAGTCAAATCTTCTCTCTTAAGGAGGCTGCGAGCAGCACTGTCCATGACCTCACCAAGAAGGACATAACTAACAAGCATGAAACAGAGAGAAAAAAATATAATTATATGTAAATGAAGAGTAAAGCATAGCAAATGCATTATTGCTTAAGGATGTGAAAGAGGTGGTTTTGGATTTTACTGATGAGCAGGAGCTCAAGCTCACTTGGCCATGTTCTGCTGGTTTATTTACATGTGCGTCTATCCTCCATGCATATATCCTAAGACTTCTGAATACATACATTCACAAACCATTTAAATAGACTTTTAGCTGGTATTGTTTGTAAAGATTCATCGTATTGCTATATCAATAGCTGGTATTGTTTCTAGTAAACAGCTTACAAAATGTGAATAGTACTTGGATGAACCATTATGTATGCATGCTGTCAAGACAAAAGACAAAACAGCTGCAAAAAATTGTTATTTCTAACAATTGTAACTTTACGGTAGTTGTTCTTTGAGACAAAATGAAAGTTAATTTGCTGTATTTTTGTAGCTAAATTAAGATTAAAATAAACTGATTTATGCAGAAGTGGTCTACGGTTCATAGCTGAACTTTCCCTTCTATGTTAGTATGTTCCTATCAGCCTAAACAGTTTTACAATTGTATCTGGCAACCAATAACAGAAACCAGAAGTTTCTGTTAGTCAAATGTTTTTCTACTGAAAGCAAATTTATTTTTTTTATTAATGACTTCATTCATTCCTTCATTCATTTTTTATGAATTACTTAAAGCTGACTGTTCTGTTTCAAATCCTACTTTATGCATTGACATACCTCCTTAGCACAGGCCTATCCAGATGGTATGGTCACCTGCTGACTTGGCACCATCCACAGGCAGCTTAACTCTTAACCTCTTCAATTGCAGTACAGAGATGTTTTTCCAGTCTTTTGACAACAATCACTTTCCTAAACTCTGTGCAAAGAAATAACACTGACTGAAGAAGCATGGAAGAAGCAGACAAGGGTCTAGATAGGACTGAACTAACTAGCACTAAACATGATGGTAGGACACTGGGAGATTCCAACTCACATATGAAAATAAGTTGTAGTGACCCTAGATGTGAACATGCGAAATAATGGCAACCTGATACAATTCAAGTACAACAACAAAAAAAATACATACTGAGGTTTATTTACTAAAGCTGGAGAGTGCAACATCAGGTTCACTTCTGCATAGAAAGCAATCAGCTTCCAGGTTTTATTGCCAAAGCTTCATTGAACAAGCTGATTGGTTTCTATGCAGAAGTCAGCCTAATTTTGCACTCTCCAACCTTAACAAATAAACCCCAATGTATATGTGGGACAGAACACTGACCATCCTCCTCCTCACTCATTTCACATACATTAAATAACCCCCTCCTTTCACAGAGTCACCAAATATTTATTTTCAATAAGTGACTTTTTTTTATAATGCAGCACTCACTTTTTGGATTATGCAGCTAGCCAAGAATGACGTACTCCCACAGCATCCTGGGATACTCTCGTCATGCATCCCAGGAGGGCTCAGGGCAGTCTGTCAAAAAATGCACTGGCGCCGCATCATCGGATGTTGGATGTCTCTTCCTATTTCTTGCAGCTTGTACCCCGGTGATGCACTGTGGCACATACGTGGGACTGAGTGTGCTGAAATTTGAGCCGTGGGTGGTCCTGTCGGCACCCTCCGGCTCAGCAAACTTTGTTTTAAAAAAATCAAAGGAGCTGGGTGGAAACTTTTCGGCTAAACAGTAACAGCAGCCAGTCAGGTGCAGTCACTGTTTGGGTATTCAAGCCGCTTACATACAAAAACTGTCAGTGGAGATCCTCTCTCTGTGTTATTTAGACTAAGAACCAAGAGAAGTCTAATGCTAGGGGAAATCTGTGTATGTTTGTCTCCTGTCCCTAGTGAATTGGTTGACGGTAACATTGGTAACTTTGTAGCAAATCACAAAAGTGAGAGGCTAGAGTCAGGGTGGGGGTTGATCTGTAGCTCACTGCTCCTCGCTTCCTCAGCTGTGGTGTATCTCTCATTCTGTACACTATTCCTGGGTTTCACAACCCCTTTATTGTTTTAGGAATATATGTGATATGTACTGAAATTATCTAGAACAGTGGTCACCCGGGGGGCAGATGCGTGGCCCTTTGCTTGCTTTTATCTGGTCCTTGGAGCGCTATTTTCATCAACTGATACCAACGATGGGGTATTATTCCCCCCCAATGACACCAGTGAAGAGATAGCATTACTCCAAATGACACCAAAGACAGGACACAATTCCTCCCAACAACACCAAAGATAAGGCACAATTGCTTCCAATGACACCAATAATGGGGCCCCATGAAACCAATAATGGGGCACAATTCTTCCCAATAACACCAACGATGGGGCACAGTTCCTCTCACTGACATCAACAATGGGGTGCTATTCATCCCACTGAGACCGAAGAGAGGGCTTTATTTATTGCCACTGATGTCTGGACCTTTTCCATCCCAATGGCCACAGTCCAACCCCCCTTAAGTCTGAAGGACAATAAATTGGCCCTTTGTTTAGAATGTTTGGAGACCCCTGACCTAGAAAATAAATGTATTTACATATTTTTGCACTTTACTACCTTTAAAGAATGGGGGTTCCATTGTTGGTTATTTTTGCTACTTCCTCAGCTGTATTTATAAATTATTTTAAAGATATTCATTGTACAGTGTCATACCTTGTGGATGGAGGAGAAATGTTAGTTGGAGGTTTTTTTTTTAAATGTTTTTATGGGTTTGTATCTTTAGTCAATTTCTATGTCACCCTTTCCCAATGTCTGCAACATGGAGTAAACCTTGAAATAACTTTCACAGAGAACCTCTGCTAAAAATTATCATACCTATAGCTTGTGGTACATTTGTGTGATGATCAGGGGAAAGGCTTATATTTGTGGTCAGCTGGAAGAGTGTCCCCATATAGATAACTAAAAGATCACTGGTGTCAGTGGTTGCTTATCTGAAAGGCAGAAATTGCTCATTGTTCAAGGTACCATTACCATTGTAATATGGTTCCCAGAATTCTGGCTGAGAAAAGGTGTTCTTTGTAGTAAAGTTTTTTTATAATATATTTTTAAGCAGTGGTGCCAGTTTTTTGATGGGTTACTTTCTTTCTGTCTTTGCTTATTGGATATAAATTGTGTATCTGGCCAGCACACAGAGTGATGCATAACATATGTCTACTTGGGGGAGGACTGTGATCTCGGTGAAAATTAAAGAAATGTATATGATGATAGGTCCACTTTGGTATTTGCATTATACAGCATCTTAGACTGTTTCACTCTGGTCTATATATTCAATAAATAAACAAAATTGTAAATGTAAAGTATTTGGGTAATATAAAAATAATTTCACAATTTTTGCTAAAAATTCACTATAGACAAAATGTAGACCCAAAGTATATATGCTGCCATTTTTGCATGCATGTTAAAATTCACATTTTAGGATTGAAGAATATGCAAAACCCCCAAAATATTAGGTACTTTCAAAAAGACCCTGTAGAATAAAATCATGGTAGTTGCTATGGTATATATCACATGATAATCTATATTTTGAGAAAAAAATTCACAGGAATTAATTTATTGCACACAAACACAATATAGTGCACACTTTTTTGGTAAAACACAAAATATGAGGTTGTGTTGAGTAAATAGATATCAAATATATCAAGCCTCAAAACTGCGAGTCCCTGTGAAACAGCAAAAAACGATACTACCCAAAATTGTCCATAGATGACGCTTTAAAAACCTTTACAGCTCAGGGTGGGGCTGGGTTTAGGAAGGGGCTGGCACCTTCATTCACATGTAGAAGTGAACAATTGGCTTTACAGCCACCCATATCATCCTACCAAATAGTCGGCAGCCTTGAATGCTATGCCTGCGCAATAACCGACATAATAGTTAAGTTGGCAACAAAGAATTACGCAAATACAAGGACTTAACTGCTATCTAAGTTACTGCCTGGGGACAACTATACAAATCAGGAGTTGCAAATTTACTCTGACATCCTTTATCTACATGCTTAGTTCTGATCAGTGTCTCCAAAGGGACAGAAGCCAGAGACAGTTAACATTTTCAGATGTAGGGCAGTAATAACATACTCTATATTTATCTAAAGGACAGTTTACCTTTAGCCTGGGTTCATATATATGCGGCTCCATATATTGCATGTGATTCGCACAGGAACCGCACCGCATTCCTGTGCAAATCACATGCGATTTGTGTGCAGTGCGATCGGAGCCATACATTTTGTATGGCTCTATTTGCACCGCACCAAAACCGTGCAGGACCCTTTTTTGGGTCTGCACTAGAATCAGATCGCATAGTTATTCACACCTATGTGATCCTATTCTTCACATCGTACCACGTTATGCAGACTGCACTGAAAAAGCTGCGAATTCCGCACCGCATCAGTGTGAACCAGGGCTTAAGCTGGTCATACATTATACAATTTCCTTTAGATTTATCTTCAACTCTGTAGTGCAAGGGCCTGCCTGATTGCATACAAATGGGAAATTGTTTAGGTTTGACCTCATATTATATGGTGTTGGTAAATCTAAAGGGAAATTGTACAAGAAAAATGTATAATACATGGCCAGCTTCATGCACACTGGGGCTCTTACAAAACGCCTTTCTCCTAGCAGGAGAAAAACAGCTTTAAAAGTGCCTAAGCCACGTTTTTTGCAAACGCGTTCAAGAATAAATATTTATTTATTCTGGCCAATGAGGTGAAAAAAAAATGCTCAAGTGCTAAACACTCACGGGGTTGATTTATTAAAGGTAAATATACTGTGCACTGCAAGTGCACTTGCTTTATATCTAAGGGGAAGCTTTGAAATGAAGCGAAGCTCTGCTGATTTCTTTCATCCAATCATGTGCATGCAAAATGCTGTTTTTTAATTTTCCTTCAATGTTTCCTGCAGATCTAGAACAAGTGCACTTTCAGTGCACTTGGAGTGCATTTGCAGTGCACAGCCTATTTGCCTTTAGTAAATCAAACCCATAGGGGGAGATTTACTAAAACTGGAGTACTCAGAATGTGGTGCAGCTGTACATGGGAGATAATCAGCTTCTAGCTTCAGCTTGTTCAATTAAGCTTTGACAAAACTTAGGCACTGATTGGTTTCTATGCTGAGCTGCACCAGAGTTTGCACTCTCCAGTTTTAGTAAATAAACCCCAATGTGTTTAGCACATTTAGACACATTTTCATGCGTTTACCCACGCAAAGGCGTGTCAGGCGTTTTTTCTGCCAAATCGCTCCTCTCTTAAACACAAAATTAATAAGGATTTTTTTTTTCTGCCTCTAAACTCCCCTTCCTCCAAACTTGTGTAAATGCTATAGTGTGTATGGACACCTAGTCAACATAGCAGGGCGCTTAGAGGCAGAGGGAAAAAAAACCCTCAAATGCCTGGAAAAGCAGTGTTTTTGAGTTCAAGTGTGCATGATGCCTAAATATGATAAGAATGCTGGGTGGACAGAGAGGCCCAAGCTCATACAGCTTATAATTTATAGTATGTTGACCACAGTGCCGACACTGCCATCAAGGCAAAATACAATGGGAGCCTCAGCTGTGACAGGTAATTGCAGATCTGACAGGTTCCCTTAAATAATAGAACTTCAATCTCATCTCAGCTATGTTTGTTCTGTTCATCCTTTGCCATTGCTCTCTATTGCTTCTGTTCTTTTCTTTGAAAATCAATAAATCTCGACTAAGCCTAACATAATAAAGCGTTTTACTGATATGTTACCTTCCAAAATGGCTGCTTGATTGCCATATTGCACAAATCATTAACACTCAACAAAGAAAACCATTTACACTTTGCTTAAAAAATGTTCAGAATGGGGGGCCAACATTTTCAAGGATTTTGTAAAGCTATGCAATACCTATTGATCTCACAGGGCCTATCAGTGATTTGTATGATAAAATGGCATAGTTGTATTCTTAGCGTCCCCACCTTAGGATAGCATTTTTTGTTTTCTTGGAGAGGCGGTCAGATATACATTATGCCCCTGATAATGTGTTTAAAGAAAATATTTTCCTGCCAATGCATGACTTTTACAGTATGCTAGAAAGTAATATGAAATACACTTGAGAGGCACCCTTGCTGAATAGTTGTTTGCAGTACTTGAGCAATGTTAAGAGGTGCGACTCCATGTGGCTTCAAAATACTACCCTAGCCATAATAGACCCCAGCAGCTACAACAGATCTCCCAGCAGCCAGCATTAATAGACTCTCCAGCAGCCAGCAACAATAGACAACAGACCCCCCCAACAGTAGATCTCTTCCAGCAACAATTAACCCCCATCGACAATAGATCCCCCAGCAACAATCGACCTCCCCAGTAAGAATGGACCACCACACAAAAATAGATCCCCTTCAGTGACGATAGATCCCCAGAAGCCTGCAACAACAGATCCTCCTGCACACCCAAGCACCCAGGGGCGGACTGACAACTCATGGGGCCCCTGGGCAACGGGATCATGGGGCGCCTGTGTCCTTGCTTAAACACAAAAAAGCCTATGAAAAAGGTACCAGGGGCATCTCATGGGGCCCCCTACTGACCCCAGGCCCTCGGGCAGTGCCCGAGTTTCCAAATGGTCAGTCCGCCCCTTTCAGCACTCCTTACTATTACATACGTTTTGTGCTGAAAGTGCCGGAACTGCGTTCCCCTGTGCTCCTGCTGAAAAAAAAACAGACTAAAAATATTTTTGATGTGTTTTTTTTGTGCTGAAGAAAATAAATAAGGAAAGAAAATGTATACAAAAGCACTATACTTTCCCTTTACAGATATAGGTGCCTGGAGTGCTTAGAAGACAAGGTTTCTTGGAGAGGTAATCTACCATTTAAAATATGTTCATATGCTCTGTGCGTTTGGCTGACAATGCATCTAAACACTTAAATGAGCACTCACTGCATGGTGGAATGGATGCAAGATGAGTAAATCTGGGATTTAGCCAGCACTGGCCTTTGGACTTTGTAGAGATATGCTTTTCTTTCTATAGAACTTTTTTCTTCTCTTCTTACATTTGGCATATTTATACACTTAGAGCTAGTATGGCTTTTAGTTCCTAAATCTGTAGGAATGGATTAATGGAACTGAAGTTATTGCCAATATTCATTACCATGGCAATCGATAGCATAGGCAATCAAATGTTAAAGTGATGCTGAAGTAATATCATAGCGTGTATAACAATTGAAACAACTTTGAAATCATGTTATTGCTAAATCACCAGCTGGCCTTCGTTTTACATTTTCATCATGATAGTAGAGAGTTTTATGGTGTCAGGAACTCTAAACACAGTTCTGTGCCTGGACACAAAATAGATATTGTGAATGGTGAACCTTAGTATAAATTAGGCCTGGGTTCACACTGATGCAGTGCGGAATTTGCAGTGGTTTCTGTGCGAATTCCGCACCGCATCACAGTCGCACCCCGTTCATGTGATCCGCTGCGGATGTGTATGTTAAGTTAGCAACACCCCGAAATCGGTCCGCAAAACGCAGTGCGATGTGCAGAATCGGATCGCATAGGTGTGAATACCCATGCGATCCGATTCTAGTGCGGACCAAAAAAAGGGTCCTGCACCTTTTTGGTGTGGATGCGGTGCGATTCGAGCCATACAAAATACAGAATTTGCATGTGATTTGCACAGGAATGCGGTGCGATGCCTGTGCAAATTACATGCGATAGGCCTCACCGCACAAATGTGAACCCGGGCTGAAGCTGAAAAAAAAGTTTTTAATAAAAATATACTGCATTATGTGTGTTTTAAATGCACAAATTTATTTACCTGAATTTAACTTTGTGCTGTAAAACCTGGTATGGAAGAACTCATGCTGGATGAGGAAGGGCCAGCACAAGTTGCCAATCAAGTGTTGTGCATACACATGTGCTAACAAGTAACATGCTGATGGGAAGAGCAGAGGAAGGAGCTCCTTAATCTGCTGCTATTCTTTCCCTGTCTAGACACAGATTGGGGGCAGTGAACTAGCTGTGTTGCTTTAACTAGAGCAATTAGTTACCAACCTTGCAGGACTTGATGGCAGGGAGCACTGGATTCCCATTAAAATATATTTAACCCTAGAAAGAAAATGATACGTATTGCAGCTTACAAGTTCTTAGATATGTTGGCAGCATTAGTTTTGTTTTTTTAAGACTAAGTACCGTACATTTTCTGAAAGTACATTAAAACACTTTTTGATACTGTCATGCATCTTGTATGTAATTGTGTTGTATCAGTTCTTCTGAACTACAAAGCAAAGCCTCTCTATGTCATGGAAACGGGCAGTGGGGGACTTGTTTGCAAACCAAATCAAGAGAATAGTCAAGGTTGACAGGTCTGTTACTCCATAGATACTGTGCCATGAGTGAGTTGTCACTCCAAGACAGGAAGTGTATTGCCAGTATACACTTCAAGTGAATGGAATATTCACAACAGATGTGTAGATTAACCACTTGACCTCCAGAAGATTTACTACCCCCTTCCTGACCAGGCCATTTTATGCCTTAATTTAACTGACAATTTTGCGGTCATGCAACGCTGTACATAAATGAAATTTGTGTCATTTTTTTCTCCACAAATAGAGCTTTTGGTGGTATTTGATCACCTCTGCATTTTTTACTTTTTGCATTATAAACAAAAAAAATTATTTTGAAAAAAAAAAGAATACATTTAAAAAAAAAAAAAAAATTTCTTCATAAATGTAGGCCAAAATTTATTATGCTACATATGTTTGGCAAAAAAATCCCCATAAGCGTATATTGATTAGTTTGCGTAATCATAGACTTATAGCGGGACTGTGATAGTGCAGTGGACATTTTTACACTAACTGACCCTTTATGGGAACCAGTGACACTAATACAGTGATCAGTGCTAAAAATATGCACTGACACTGTACTAATGACACTGGCTGGGAAGGGATTAAACATCTAGGTTGATCAAAGGGTTAACGGTGTGCCTAACTATGCGCTTGGTGTACACTAGGTGGTGCTTTTGCTAGAAGAAGTGAAGGATCATGTTCCCAGCTTTGCAGGCACACAGGATCCATCACTCCCTCCCCCCTGTCAGAACAGAGCTCTGCCTAGTTTACATAGACAGAGCTCTGTCCTGCGTTGTGCCTGACAATTGGCTGGTGCTGGCAGACGTCCGTTCACCAGCACTCGCAGATCAGCTTTTGCTGTAAATATTCACAGCAGAAGCTGTCTGCCGGAGGTGCGCAAAATCACAGATATATACATGATTTTGCACAGGAGGGCTGCGCTGTAGCAGTAGCCCTATAGCAGTAAAAAATCTCTAACAGAAACTTTAAAAAATTCTGGAATATATCGTAATCTGGAAAACAGGTTAAATCTGTTTATCTAGAGTTGTTGGCACATTTCATCAAAGTAGACCCCTTTATTTTTTTCCCTTATTTAACTCTGTTTTATGTGTACTTATTTTTGCAAGCGTTATTTATTCAGTAAGATGTTAGACCCAGTTCCAGCTAAGAGTTCTAAATGAAAAAATGCAGCAGTCTGAGTACTTGATGACATGACTGGCAAGGAATCAAAAAATTCAAGATTCACCCGCTTGCCTGATTTGCATTTGGTGCTATTCTTGAGTTTCATGTTAGCAGAATGTTTATTTGGAGAAAGAATATATAAAACTGACCTGTTTTGTTTTGTTGTGTCTGCCAAAAAAAGAAAAGAAAAAATACTAAGTAAGGGGATATTCTTCAAATGAAAAAGAAACAATCATGTGAATATGCTTACCCTAGAAAAATGAAAGTAGCTTTTAGTTTAGTGGTATGGGAAAGTAAATATTGCTTTGTTCAAACATCGTGTGATGATGTGCCAGAGACCCAGAGATCAGAGCTTATATGTACGAGCATACGTAGGGACCCAGAATTTAGACCAAAGGTGAATCAGCATAGGGACTCAAAGATCAGAGTATAGGTGCTTGAGCATACGTAGGGACCCAGAGCTCACAGCATATATGTATGAGCATACGTAGGGACCCAGAGCTCAGAGCATAGATGTATGAGCATACGTAGGGACCCAGAGATCAGAGCATAGATGTATGAGCATACATAGGGACCCAGAGATTAAAGCATAGGTGCATGAGCACACATTGGGACGCAGAGATCAGAGCAAAGATGTATGAGCATACATAGGGACCCAGAATTCAGAGCATAGATGTATGAACATACATAGGGACCTAGAGTTCAGCACATAGATGTATGAGCATACGTAGAGACCCATAGATCAGAGCATAGGTATATGAGCATACATAGGGACCCAGAGATTAAAGCATAGGTGCAGGAGCACACATTGGGACGCAGAGATCAGAGCATAGGTGCATGAGCACACATTGGGACGCAGACATCAGAGCATAGATGCACAAGCATATGTAGAGACCCAGAAATCAGAGCATAAATGCATGAGCATACTTAGGGACCAATATTTCATAGTATAAGTGCCTGAGCATACATAAGGGCCCAGAGATCAGATCATAGGCGCATGGGCATGCATAGGAACCCAGAAATCAAAACATAGGTACACAAGCATACATAGGGACCCAGAGATTAGAGCATATATGCATGAGTATACTCACTGATCCAGAAATCAGAGCATAGGTGCATAAGCATACATAGGGACCCAGAAACCAGAGCAAAAGGTACAAATGTATACCTAGGGACCCAAAATTCAGAGCATAGGTGCATGAACATACATAGGGACGCAATGATTGGAGCATAGATGCATGAGGGACTCAGAAATATTGAAATACAGTAAAATGATTCCCTTTTGCATTGGGACTCCCTGTTGTCAATGTCCATCACTGCCTAGATAAACATTTACATTTTTATCCAGAAAACACGATCCTTGCACTTCTTACAGTGAAAAACTTCAACGAGTCAAACATCCAGCCAACTGCTGTTCTACCAAGTGTTTGTAAGCATTGTCAAGTCAAAAGGGTCCTAGCTGTTTTTAGAGTAGGGAAAATCAACACCCATTTCTCTGCCAATGTGAATAAAATATTAGTTTGTTTTAATTTCAGAATCTGCAAAAGTTAAACTGGCTTTAAATTTTACAATGTAATTATATGATGTTTGTATTTATGAGGGCTCACATAAAAAATTGTATCCAGTCAGACAGACCTTTGCTCCAAATATTTGTTGGTAGCTCTAAAGGGCATTGTCCAATCAGATTATATTGTATATGGTCATCTTTATTTTAAATGCTCAGGCAAAGTAAAGCCTAAGGGGTAGATTTAATAAACCTAGTGCACTCAAAATCTGGTACAGTCGTGCATTGTAGCCAATCAGATTCTAACTTCAGCTTCTTCAATTAAGCTTTGACAATAAAACCTGGAAGCTGATTGGTTTCTGTGTATAACTGCCCCAGATTTTGCATGGCACAGTTTTAGTAAATCTCTCCCTAAGTATACTTTTTTTTCTAAATAAGAACAAGGAGCTGCACTTATATTGAATGAGGAGTATCTCTTGTGCTGGTGGCTACTCTCTTCCGTTAAATTTTCTGTCCTCTGCCCCCTCTACCAGTATATCTCTGCAGCGGTAATCTTCCAGTGCTGCAGGGATTATTATGAGCTGCTGGACCCAACGTAGGCACTCTTATTAGTTCTGACTAATCCTGCCTCCCCTCCACCCTCCATTCATAAAAGCTGTTCTAGAGCTTTCCACAACGGAAAGTGCTCTGTGATTTGAGCAGAGGGACCTTTCATTCATCTGCCTGTCCTCCATTCATATAGTGCTTTTCATTGATTGAAGCTATAGTACAGCTTCTATGAATGGAGGAGGGGGCAGAAAGGGAGGGCATAGTTGGCACTCTTCACCAGTGCCTATGACAGATTCAGCAGCTTGTTTTAAAGCTGAATATTACTGCTGCAAGGGTATGAGGTAGCAGAGGATGGAAGATTTCAATAAGAGACTAGCCTCTAGCACAAGGGACACTTCTCATTCAATATAAGTACAATCCCTTGTGCTGATTAAAAAAAACCCCTAAACTTAGAATTTAAACGCCCATTATTGCACTCTAATTATTGACCTTTCATACTTCTATGTAACTTAGCGATGGATTGATATCCTAAAAATTATATATGCCTCTTATGGATGTAACTGTGTTCCTCCTCTTATGAAGGTGAAGGAAGAATAAATTTAACCATTGAAGTTGAAGCTATTTACCAATATTGGTTTCATTCTTATGAACTGGTTGCATTTAGGACAAATGAAGAGAAAACAGAATCATCTTCATTATTCCTCCTTGATCATTTTCATTTGTGATAATGAACAAATGCTTAGTATTTGTAGAAAGGATTTATCATGTCTAAATTAAATACTCAGTTTGAAATAATGTAATTAATAATTAAATGTTACATTGCTATATTTGATAAGATTTCTTCAAGATCTGTTTTCCAGGTTTTTAAAATTCTTTTCTAGTGACAAAAAATCACTGCTAACAAAACCAAACAAAAATTCTGCCTGACAGCACTTGGTAGAATCCGCACATAAATTAAAGATGTGGCTGATGAGAAATGAACCAGTGAGGCAACTAGGGAGAAAGCACAGATAGATGAAAGGTATACAACCGCCTTTGGGGACCTGATTGAAGCATGCATGTCAAGCCCAATCTAAAGCAAGCGTAGATGTCTGGTGTTTGTCATCCACTAAGGCACCTGACCATGTCTAGAACAAAAACCCCACAGTAATAACAGAGGAATCATTAGCCACTCTGCTTTCTTTTCACAGTTTTTGCATTCATGAAAAATTAAACAGCCTTGCACTGTGGACCGCTCTGCTAAAATACAGTTACATAACACATTTATTTGACTATGTTAAGACATATGGATTAAGTTAAAGAGGAACACAAAGAGCATTTGTAATTATAAAAAAGAAAAAAAACTGCTGTAACTAATAGTACACAACCAGATTTCATAGTTCTAAAGTCAGATCATTGAATAGACCAATTCTATTATGTTCCTATAGGTTACTAAACTTTGCACATCAGCCTAAAACTGAAACTATTAAGCCTCATGCACACTATCCTCTTCTGGATGCTTTTTTTCCTGATAGGAGACATTTTTCAAACCCATCCAGGTACGTTTAGATGCATTTAGACAGATCAAGCTTTTGAGTGTTCTTTTATTTCATTAGCCAGAGTAGTAATGCCTGTAAACGCCTATGTGTACATGGATACATAGGCTAGCACAGAGGGGCAATTAGGGGCAGAAAAAAACCAAAACAAACGCCTGTAAAACTGGCATTTGACCACTGCAATGTGCATGAGGCCTTAGTGTACCCCCCTCAACAACAGTGGCAAAAGATAAATAATTAATGTTTCTAATAATAAATCATATATATATCTAAGAATTAAAAAATGTTGCATATTGAAGCTTACCAGTCCTTGGAGCCCTGGTTCACACTGTACGGGCTGGTTGCGGGTGCAGTCATCGCATCTGTTCCAGTATCCACAACCACCTGCAGCCAAATTGCGCTGCTCTTAGGAGACACGTGGGGCTGCCATTCATTATGAATGGCACTCCCATGCATCTCAGCCTGCAATGTATTTGTGGTTGCAGAAACTGCATGGACTAAAAAGACCACTCGATTTCCCAGCGGCTGCGTCTTTAAAAAGGTGAACAAAACTTTTTTTTTGCGGAAAATGCAGGCCATGTGTACATGGGTGGATGTGGTGGAAGTATTATTTTTCTTTTTAAAGAAAAACACCCGCTGATCCTGCCAGAAATCTAGTGTATCTGTAAACTCTTATGAGTTGAACTGAAATGTCAAATAATGTTATCAGTCGTCCCAGTTCTCGTCTATGAACTAGAGAACACCATGAAGATGAGGAGAGGGAAGTTGTTTATTGTCCAAATACTTCCTGTCCTAGGGCGACAAGTTTGACCCTCCATAGATACAGCAAAAACCAAGACCCCGTTCTTGCTTTGTATGCTACTGTGATAGGACATTTGTATTTGTATTGATGGATGGTAACCACTTTATCCACATGTATAGAATCCTTTATCACATGTTTGCTGCAATTGGTCCTTTTTTCAAATTGTGCTGTTTTGTAACATTGATTGCTGAAATAAAAAAAAAATAAATATTGACCAAGAAAAAAAGAAAACCAATACAACCATTACATCTAAAGAATGGCAAGCTGCAATATAATATTATATTAATCTAAATATGCTTTGGGGGGAAGTATGCTTTAGATACACAGAGGCTAAGGTGACCCCAGAATTTGAAGAGGACCCTTACCAGGCTAAAGGCATTGCTACCATGAAATGAGAAAAGATGTGTAGAGAAGGAAAATAAGACCTATCTGAAAGTGGTAGTAAACGTTCATATTATTTTTACCTACAGGTAAGCTTATAATAAAGCTTACCTGTAGGTAAAATTAATATCTCGTAAAAATGCACCGTTTAGGAGATATTCTAGCAAGCAGCAGCTGGTGACATCACCGGTGCATGTGCGCTGAAGGAACGGCATTCCCATGGCGTTCCTTCAGAGCTATGTGCCATGGCCGAGACTCCCGCACTCTTGCGCGGGATTACGTCATTGCGGCTCAGCCAATCAAGCGACTGCAGCCCACAAACCCGGAAGACCGGGTGAAGATGGAAGCCTCTGCAGAGGAGACAGTGCGATGCTGGAGGGCTTTGTTTTAAGTTATGTCCTTCCTGTGATACATACTAGCCCATTATGCCTTTCCCTTGCAGGGGAAAATGTTTTTTTTTGCTACTGCTTTAAGCCAGCCATAGAGGGATCAAATCTCATCCAGCTCAGCAAGGACCAGCCAAGATTCAATCCATATGTGGGCAGGCTGATTGTGCTGAAATCAATTAACTTCAGTACAGCCAGCCTGTTGGATTTTTTGCATGAAATCACTGCCAGTGGGTATAGCAGCCCGCAATGATCATTGTGAAGGCTTCCCACGACAGAATACAATAGTGCTGTGTTGATGGGGCAATCGAGTGATTTTATTTCCTGGGGGTGGAAGGAAAGAAAAATTGTATGCTGTATAGCTTGCTTTGGATTGAACATATGCCTGTTGTTGACATTGTTTAACCACTAAACCCACCATGGACAACATTTTGGATCATGCTTGTTATAGGAATTGTTGCATTTTCTTCGGAAAATACAGAAGCTTGCACGCTCTTTAGGGTCTGGACAACCAAACTAATATTTAGATCACCTAATGATATTAATATTGTACTGGTCAAATATTTTGACTTAAAAAAAACGAAATTATATCTACGCTATGTAAGGAGATATGAGGCTGCTCTCACCAACAGGCTGTATAACAAAACTGAATCGATATGTGAAAAGACAAACAGTGTAGCGCCACTAAAATCATTAAACAAAAACAAGGTTGTGATCCAAAGTAATTAATATTACATATCCCAAATGAAATGCAGTCCACAAAATGTGAAGTTTATATGTGAGGACTCAAGAAAATCAATCCACAACTATAGCTGTTGTGATACAGCTTGCTAAGAAAGATAGCCGCTGCGTACCCAGGATCGTGCAGTGACGTGACGACAGCACTGGAAACTCCTCTCTGACACATTTTGTCCAATGGGACATCATCTGGGGGTAATATGGTGTTGACGTCTCACATATTTATAGTCTCACAAGTCCACTCTCTCCAGGCATATCTCATATAGATAAAAAACAAAGTCCTCCATTGGCCATTTTGAAAAAAAAAACGGAAATAGTGAGATCGCCATATTACTTAAGGTGAAAGGAACCTCTACAGCTGTCCATCGCTACACCTAAACTGGAAGGCCAGAATAGTGCAGACTTAACATTGGCCATAAATAAAAGTGAAGGACAATTAAAAAAAACAAAAAATGTTTTTCGAAGCCGTACCTTTGCATAAGGTCAGAAAGACCCTCTAGTGCCATCCATTGCAATTCCCAAAATAAAAAGAAAGCGTCAACCCCTGCATCAGACCAAACGTAAAAATAAAGTAATCTCAACATTGGTCTAATGCCCAGAAGTCTCCTATAACAGCGGAATCCATAGAGTCCCCAATATATCAAAAGACATTAGGTGGATTTTTAAAAAAATCTTTTTAAACACAAACTACGGTACATGCTAAGAGAGAGCAAACACAGTCAGACCAATTGCATACATGTTTTACAAATACCACAAAATAGGGTACAAATGTCCAAAATTATATACTTAAAAAATATTGAATATTGCCATAATGTTATAAAGGAGTTCTAAAGGAGGCCTCCAGCATTCAACTGCCCATGCACAAATGGCACTAGAGGGCACCAAAGATCCCCACAGCAGAGGAAGCAAGAGGACATGCTATGGGGGGTCGGAGCATCCACATCCACTAATTTATGATTATAAATCCAAATTCATGTTAAAAAAATATAAAGGGAGGGGTGCATATGAAACCCCTACAGAAATTCTATTTGGTTTTAACGAAACAGTTGATATCCCAGTCAGCATTAAAGCCAAATGGAGTATATGACTTAAGTTCATATATCCATTTGTATTTCTACTTTGGAAATCTCTCTGGTCTTGTTACACCCTCTCCAATGTGGTTTCAACTTGTCAATCCCTATAAACTTGATCCCCCTCGATCCCTATTATGGAACCTTCTAAAGTGAGCTGAAAGACTATGGTACTTAAACCCACGTTTGATGTTATACACATGCTCCCTAAGTTGGTCTCTCAGTTGTCTTGTAGTCCTACCAACATACTGTATACTACAACTACATTGTAGAAGGTAAACCACATGTGTAGAGTTACATGAAATAAACAAACCTATTTCATAATCGTTATGCGTACTATGGGAAGTACAATTAGTGACCTTCTTACATCTTTGATCCCCCACCTTACAGATTACACATTTTTTTACAGGGGTAAAATCCCTTAACACCTGAAAACAGTACATCTGAGGTAGACAGTAGGTCATTTGAAAATGTGTTGTTACACGAAACGCGTTAGGTAGGTACCCTTTCTCATGGAATACTAACTGCATGACCTACTGTCTACCACAGATGTAAGTGCTGGTTCTTTTTTATCTGTATCTTGATGTTACTCCTTTTTTTGATCATTAAACATACTACACTATTGGAGTTCTTTTTCTCTGGGCTCATTTTTTTTGGCACCGAGAGTCCTTCCCCTGAAGGTACCTATCTGGATTCCCATCTGAATGTATGATCCCCCTGATGGCTGGAAATTGCACTGCTGGACGCAGCTAATCTAAGATGTTCACACATTGATGGAGAGTGGAAACCTGCCCTGGATAGATGACAGCTGGTGAGGCACCCCCACCTGATGACCTCATCCGCATGCAGAGTTCCCACCCCCTGAGTGCCTAGAAGTAGGTCTTATATACTCCAACGCACATTAATCTGTGCTATCTGGTTAGTGCATTGTATGCTCATTGCTTCCAGCCACAGCAGTCACGAAAGCTAATTTTTGTGTCACCACAGTCACATTATATCGCATGAACTATATTCAAGACTGTATTTTTGTTGTTTTGTGATACCATTTGTGTACTTCCTGTATCAGTTTGCTTAACTCCTTTTCATCGTAGCCTTTCTGCAAAAATCTAAGGTAATCAGATATTCTGCTACAGTTCCTCCTCATTCTGATGAATTGGCCCTTGGGAATATTTCATAAGCACATATGATTATGGCAACTTGTAAGACGAATATAGTTTCTGTCAGTGCTCTTGAAATATGACTTAAGTATGACTTAAATTAGTTTAAATACTGTTGCCTATACAGTAATAGTCAGGGTCAAATCCAAAAAGTTTACCTCTTTGTTACTTGATGTATGGGTCAATTTAATATGTTTATCATTGACATTCAGGAAAAGCATAACATCCTGTAATGATTCCTCATCACCATTCCAAATAAAGATAATATTGTCAATATATCTTTTGTAAAAGCCCAAGACGTGGGCTAGGCGTGAATTTAACACCCATTACCACAGCTTTTGTCAAACCAAAAATAATCGTGGGACATGGCAAATTCAAATAAATCCAAAATAAATGTATTTTGCCTCCTGGGAACCTGTTGTGCCTTGTCTACAAAAAAAGTAGCCTCCAGGCTATCTTTATGTGAACTATTCGTATATAATGAGGTGAGATCTGCTGTAACCAGCAATGCACCATCCTGTATCCTTATCATACTCAAGTCATTAATCACCTGTTTAGTATCTTCTACTTATATTAAAGATACTAAACAGGTGATTTTTTTTGTACTATTATACATACCTTTAAATCCTCTGCAAGCCTGGTCCCGACCGCCTAGGCGATGACATTGTAAGGCGATTTGCAAGGTCTCCTGGGATATCGTTTCCTGTATCCCAGGAGTCCTTTGGTTTCCTGTAAGTGCGGGACTTGGAAACCGAAAATGACGTGAATGGGAGGTGTTTTGCGCCATTTTACCAGAGTCCATGATATATTCCCTTCCTTGCAGTACAGTGCTGTACAGGTTGCCTGATGGGGGCAGGGGGTGGGAACTTCATCTGTCCCCACCATTGTTATGGCAACCTGTACTGGGCACGTTGCGCCGAGCAGTGTCTGTACTGCGCATACGCAAGAACGAGTGTTGCATGCTGGGATAGCCAGCAGCACGATTCCAGGAAATAAATACCTGCGGACTTCAGATACCCACAGCCATCATGGCGCCTGCCTGCTTCCGAGATCCTGGTAAATGTTTACGATTTTCGAAGTAATTACAATGCTTTTAATATTTAATTATTCCAATTGTTAATGCTATTTGTAATGTCATCGTGGATCTGCTTTCAACAAAATTTTTTTAGGGGGACTGGAGCTCCGCTTTAAGTTAGTTCATCGCCATCTTCATTCAATAATCACTGTCAGTGAGCTCTGTGGTACACACCCTCCATGATCTTTCAACTCTACACCAGGGGACTCACTAGATTTCCATGATTCCCTCCCCCTCCAATTTCCAGTGGGTCATAAAAAGCTTTGTTCTCCAATGCAGCCTTCACGTCTACAGTAACTACTGACTGGTAGTCTGCAGTTTTTTTACACTTTTGAACTTGCATTCATTTGCTTAGTGAAAGTTATTTATCGTTATTTATATCTGTCTGTATTTAAAAATCTTAGGTGTATAAATTACATTTGCTACTAATTAATTCCATTCATCCTTTTACCT
Source organism: Staurois parvus (assembly GCF_062004578.1). Lineage (NCBI taxonomy): Eukaryota > Metazoa > Chordata > Amphibia > Anura > Ranidae > Staurois > Staurois parvus. The sequence continues at coordinate 8,621,085 of NW_028318478.1, forward strand.
GTTTACTTGACTGTCACAACACCGAAGTATATTAAGTTCTATCACTGTGTAATTTATAAGGTGTCAATAGGTTTCTGTTTCACTAAATGTGCCTACGACACTAACATACATCACAGTTTCCTTTCTAAATATATGTGTTTTACAGTTTCTCTATTATTTTCAAAGCAGCCTTCTTCTACTCAAGCACAACCCTTACGCGTGTCAGCAACTCAGCACTTTCTGAGATTTATTTACTAGAAGGGAAATAGTCTACTAGAGTTTTTGCTTTTGTTTTTTTGTTCTTTGGGGTTGGTTTAAAGACCCAGTTTCACCAAAAGCTTTTTTGGTAAATAGTATCTAGCACAGTGGAACATTAACAGAGGACACAGTTTTATGTTACCTCTCTGATCAGGTTTATAGCTAAAATTGACGTTTGACTCTCATCTCTATCTCAGCTCTCCTTTATAGTTTAGATCCACTCTGTTACATCATAATATATTGAGCTTTATTACAGAGCACTAAAGTAATCAAGTCTTACGGATTGCCACACCTCTGAAATATATTATATATATATATATATATATATATATATATATATATATATATATATTAGAGATTGGACACTGCACTTATAAGGGTATTGGCCTGGGTACAAGCCATGGAAAAAGTCCAAAGAATATGCTGCAGGCAGTAGGTGCACTCAACAAGATTTACAGCAGGAGGAATTTTCCAACATATTTTAATCAATGGCACTGGGGTTTATTTACTAAAGCTGGTGATCGCAAAATCAGGCAGCCAAGCAGCTTCTAACCTCAGCTTGTTCAATTAAGCTTTGGCAATGAAACCTGTGTAGCACTACCCCTTTAGGAGTCGCTGAAGTTTGGGTCCTCCTATATTCCTCCACAGCCAGGCAACATGCATTTTCCACATCAACTTGCATCCAGGAGTTAGTAACCAGTTTGTGAGCTTTGTTTTTGTGATTTTATTAGAGGATTGTAACTTGGGACAGGGTAAGGGGTGTATGGGATGCCCAATGGAACTGTAACTGAGGACAATCTTGCTGAACTATGTACAAGTCTTTACACAAAAAAATCTCTTGTTGTACTACCCCAGACTCCAGATTTTTCTAATCTAGCTGTTCTGGGTGAATCCCTGAGCAGGGCATCCAGTGCCTGTCATTTTAAAAGAAGACAGTCCCGAGTAGTTGCTAATCTGGTTTCCCACCAGAGTGCTCCTTCCACTATCTTGCGCGAGAGTGCAGGCCTACTCCCTCAGTCCTTCTCCTGTGTTGCTGGTAGGTCAATGGCTGCTACCAGTCCTTCTAGCTGAGCCTCTCCTTCCCTGCCACACAGGTGGTCCTCTCTCAGGGGGCTGTTGAAGTCCCAAGCTTTCCTTGCTCCAAGGTCCTCCTGCCTGTAGGTGAGCCCCCTTCATCAGGCCACCCTCCCAGGCTCCTCTCTCCAGTCTCACTTCCTCTCCATCTTCCTCCCAAACTCTCCTCAATCTTTCCTGCTGCTGAGCAAGCTCAGTAACTCGTGAAGTCTATCCTGGTCCCTTGCCAAGCCTCCTGTTGGGGATTGGCCAGGATCCTCCAAGATTACAGACCGGCCACTATTCCGCCCACTGCTTTTAGATCTTGCTCCAAAGTTCTAGAGCAGGGGGAAAGCCCAGAGAGCTGGTCTGCAGAGCCTTTCAGCTCTGACCTGAATTTAACCCTGCTAGCTATCACACCCAGGCTTCTACTCAGCCCTCCTAGCTAACAATTTGAACTAGTGCTCCCCCTAACTACCTAGGAGGGTGCTACATCTGGAAGCTTATTGGTTTCTATGCAGAAATTAGCCTGATTTTGCACTTTCCAGCTATAGTAAACAAACCCCTAATGTTTCAGTGGGACACAGCCTGCCTTTCTGAAGACTTGAGAAAGGCAGGATTTGCATCTCCAAAATGTTGATATTCATTAAGCACTTCAATACCAGACACTTTCACCCCCTTCATGCTCAGGTAAATTTTTAGATTTCAGTGCTGTCGCACTTTGAATGCCAATTACTCAGCCATGCAACATTGTAGCCAAATTAAAATGTTAACTTTTTTTTGAGACAGAGCTATCTTTTGGTGGTGCTTAATCATCATTGGGATTTTTTTTTGCTATATAAATGGAAAAATACTGAACATTTTGAAAGAACACGCATATTTCTTAATTTCTGTTATTAAATTTTGCAAATAAATAGTCTGTAGGTCAAAATGTATTATGTTACATTTCTTTAGTAAAAATAACCCAAATCAGTGTATATTATTTAGTCAATGTGAAAGTTATAGAGTCTACAATCTATTATATATATATATATATATATATATATATATATATATATATATATATAGTGTGTGTGTGTGTATATATATATATATATATATATATATGTATATATATTTGAAAATTGATCAATCCTGATGTACTGAGAGCCTCATTCCTTGAAGCCCTAAAATGAAAGGACAGTAGAAATACCCACCCAAATAATTATTTTTTTGTAAAGCACACACCCCATGGTATTTAGAAAGAGGCATGGTGAGTTTTTGACGTTGTAATTTTTTTTTGTCACAGCCTGCTAAAAAGTTCTATCATGCTCAAGTCTTAGGTTCTTCTGACAAGAAAGCTGTGGCATGTCCTTATTTCTGCAAATTCCCATTGGCCAGTGATTGGTCAAATAGGAATGTGTGTGTGAAGCATTGCATAATATATTGTGATGAACGCTAGGTGGCACTAAACAGGCTAAGCTATAAAAGCTTGATTTTTAAACTTGTTGGTTTAGGATATGGCCGGAACCATTTTATTTAATGTTGTTGAATGCTGATGATATAGTTGTGATACAGAAACCTTTCACTTGCGTCCTGACTGTCCCCAGGGGCCACTCTGTACAATAGAATGTTATACAATATACCTATGATAACCTTTTCTTTAGTTCCTTGATGACATAATTAATGACTAGGATAATGTTCTATAAGCGTGATTAGTAAACAATTCAATTGGAGCAATATTATTGAATTTACTGCAATGCTATGATGAAATATGTTTTGGCAATTATAATTAGAGTATGAGCAGATGGCAAAGCCTAATAAAATGACTTTCAAAATAAATGAAGTTGCCAGGCTTTAATCTCTGATTATGTGGCTGATTTCTCCATTTATTTTAGTGTTGCTCTTGATATCTGTGCCGGAGGGCCATGTCTTCTGCAAGTGCTACTTTGTAATAGGATGGGCGAAGTATTTTGTGTGTACAATTAGCTTTGCAAATAACACTAAGCCTTAACAGGTCTATTTCTCCTTTGGGATTACCTGGGAAATGTGGTGGCTTATGAAGTGCCAGGCATTGCTGGAAGTTAGCTATCCTACATGAAGGCAAATCGAATAGAAAAGTATCTAAAGTTATCTGTAATTTGTTTGAAATCAGTTTTGATGTTGCTAATCTGTTGTTCAAAATGTATTGCATTTAAGTGATATTAAAGGAAAATTGAAAAAACAAAAACCGCACATGTCATACTTACCTGCTCTGTAGTGGTTTCGGACAGAGCAGCCCCAATCCTAGCCTCTCCCTCCTGCCAAGTTCCCCCAGAGCAAGCAGCTTGCTAAGGAGGCACCCAAGCACGCTCGCTCCCAAGCCGCTGCTCTGCGTGTCCATTCACAAACAGAGCTGCAGCTTGGCCCCACCCCTCTCTCTCCTCATTGGCTCACTGACTGTGATTGACAGCAGTGGCAGTCAATGGCTCCTGCCTCGGCCAATGAGGAGGGACAGTCCCCAGAGAACCGAGGCTCTTGTGCGCATCGTTGGATCACAAAAGGGCTTTGGCAAGTATTGGGGGGGGGGGGGATAGAATTCATGAAGGTAAAAACCTTGAACCTTTACAAGCACTTCAGGAACATGAAAATCAGGTGGTCAAGGTACAGTAGCAGTGCAGGACAACAACTGCTGACTCATGCAGTAACCATCCCAACCATCGCTCCACCCCTGCTGCACTGTTATAATTACTTCTCACTGTGGAGAGACTTCCATAAGCTTTCTGTTATATCTCTGGGACTGTAGTAAAGGAAAATCTCCATAATATGCACATGGGCAGCAAGAAAGACATGCTAGTTTTTCCTAGGGCAAAAGGAATAAGCAGCAATATATACCTTTCTGTTTGCTCCAAAGGCAGCTGATGCTCTTCCCCAGTCTCCCAATGCCTCTGTTATGTGGACGGACCCTCAATAAGCAGTGAAGAGTCAAGATACTGATCATACAGCTGCGCGGAAGCTTGCAGGAGCAAGAAATAAGCTGTATTTGCTTTATTTGAATGTATGCTTTAAGCAGTTCAGCCTTAATCTTGTCTCACCAGCAGTTTCACCACCCCTGCCCACTCTAGTGTTGCCAGAAAAATCAGACAGCATTGCTCCAAGCTTCTTGTTTGTAACCTCTTGGCTGAACATCCACGCAAGGTATTGGTCTCAGAAAGGAGCATGTTCCACTCCGCATGATTGCCAAAGTATAAAGGTCAATGACGCATTCTGATGATATCAGCCATTTCGTTTTTTCCAAAGCCACCAGCTTCTGCACAGTCCCCATCCTTGACCACATCCCGCTGACGCATTTTGCCCAGGTTGAGCTTAATCCTAGAGGCTTTGGAATAAACTGAATGCTTGACGTCATCATAGTACTGCTCTGGTCTTTATACTTTGACTGCCAAAGCTGAAAAAAAGAGCAGTTAATTCATGCAGTATGGGCACTGCCCCACTTCATGGGGAAAAAAAAAAGATGCTCCCATGCATATATATTCTCACATACAAAAAAATGTTAGAGACGTAAGTGTATATGTGGAATTAAAATCCATATTTTGTTGCTTTTTTATTGTATCTTTCCCCATGAACACTTGCTATTAACCGCTTTCCCGCCACCCTATAGCAGAAATAGTGCTACAGGGAGGCAGGGGTGCACAAAATCACGTATATATATGTTATTTTGCATTTCTGGGTAGGGGTTGCGTGCCATTGGCGGCCTCACCTGTTGATCACTGGGTCCCTGCAGTGATTCCCACACTGGCACCCACAATCACCATGTGTCACTGACGGGGGAGAGACTTGTATGTAAACAATACAGATCTCTCCCCTGTCAGCTCCTGCACAATGCTTTGCATGGCTTAGTAGTAGAGCCATACAAAGCAGTGTGCTTACAGTGTAAAGCACACACACAGCACATAGTAAAACAGCACACAGAACATAGTTAACCCTTTTTCATCGCCCCAGATGTTAACCCCTTTCTGCCCAGTGTCATTAGTATTATTATTATACAGGATTTATATAGCGCCAACAGTTTGCTCAGCGCTGTACAATATAATATTAGTAGTGCAAGTGCTTTTTATTATCACTGATCACTGTATTGGCATCACTGGGGGTGTCAGTGACAGTTAGTCAGTTCCCCCCCAGTGTCAGAATGCCCACCGCAGTCCCGCTATAAGTCGTTGATTGCCGCCATTAGTAGTATATTACACCCTGTTCCAAATTATTATGCAAATGGTATTTTTCTCATTTACCTAAATAATTGATGTAAATAACAGTCAGCATAATTCTCATGTTATCAACTATTAAGAGTACAATTCAAATTTTATTGAACAAACCTCCTAATGATAACAGAATTTATTTTTAAACATAAAAAACTTCCAATGCACTGTTCCAAATTATTACGCACAGTAAGTTTCAAAACACTTTATAGGTTGTAAAGAACTGAAAATAGTCATTTGTTGTGTTTGCAGCATATTTACTGAAATCAAAAGCTATTTCAATCAAACTTTTAACAACATTTTAACTTTTTAAACATTTTAACAGGTCACATTATATTTTAACATAGGACCCCTTATTTGATAGCAGCTTCACAAGTCTTGCATCCATTGAACATGTGAGTTTTTGGACAGTTTCTGCTTGCATTTGTTTGCAAGATGTCAGAATAGCCTCCCAGAGCTGCTGTTTGGATGTAAACTGCCTCCCACCCTCATAGATCTTTTGCTTGAGGATGCTCCAAAGGTTCTCAATAGGATTGAGGTCAGGGGAGGATGGAGGCCACACCATGACTTTCTCTCCTTTTATCCCCATAGCAGCCATTGATGCAGAGGTATTCTTTGCAGCATGAGATGGATGATTTTATTACGAAAAGCATAGTTCTTCCTTCTGTACCTGGGAAGAAAGTGGTCAGTCATAAACTCCACATACTTTGCAGAGGTCATCTTTACACCTTCGGGGACCCTAAAGGGGCCAACCAGCTCTGTTCCCATGATTCCGGCCCAAAACATGACTCCACCACCGCCTTGCTGACGTTGTTGGAACAGGGTGGCTGTCCACCAACCATCCACTACTCCATCCATCTGGACCATCCAGGGTTGCACGGCACTCATCATTGAACAGGACTGTTTGAAAATTAGCCTTCATATATTTTTCTGCCCAATGCAGCCATTTCTGCTTGTGATCATTGGTTAGTGGTGGCGGAATAGAAGGTTTATGCACAGTTACAAGACTCTGGAGGACTCTACACCTTGATGTCCGTGGGACTCCAGAGGCACCAGCAGCTTCAAATATCTGTTTGCTGCTATGTAATGGTATTTTAGCAGCTTCTCTCTTGATCCGATGCATGGATCTGGCAGAAATCTTCCTCAATGTGACTTTATCTGCACGAACCCGTCTGTGCTCTGAATCAGCCACTAATCTCTTAATAGTGCGATGATCACGCTTAAGTTTTCGTGAAATATCTAATGTTTTCATACCTCGTCCAAGGCATTGAACTATTTCACTCTTTTCGGCAGCAGAGAGATCCTTTTTCTTCCCCATATTGCTTGAAAATGGTGCTCTGCTTAATAATGTGGAACACCGTCCTTTAGTAGTTTTTCCTTAAATTGGGCTCACCTGCCAATCTAATTATCACAGGTGTCCGAGATTGTTTTCAGTGATCAAAAGAGCCCTGAGACACAATGCCATCCATGAGTTAAACTGAAAAACAAAATATTTAATCTTTGTGACACTTAAATAGAATTTGCATAATAATTTGGAACAGGGTGTATAAAAAAAAAATCCAGTATCTATACCGCCATTTGTAGACGCTATAACTGTCATATAAACAAATTAATTTAAATGTATTGGGATTTTTTTCAGCAAAGACATGCAGCAGAATACCTTTTGGCCTAAATTTATGACAAAATTAGATTTTTTACATGTTTTTACTGGATATGTTTAATAGCAAAAAGTCAAAAATATTGTTTTTTTCTCAAAATTGGCGGTCTTTTTTTTTATAGCACAAAAAATTAAAACCACAGAGGCGAACAAGTACCATCGAAAGAAAGCCCTATTTGTGGGGAAAAAAAGGACAAAAATTTAATTTGGGTGCTGCATTGCATAACCGCGCAATTGTCAGTTAAAATAACGCAGTGCCATATCGCAAAAAATGGCCTTTTCAGGAAGGGGGGGGGGGGGTGGGTAAATCCTCCGGAGGGTAAGTGGTTAAAAAAAAATCCAAAGAAATAAAAAAGCAGTTATTAGTTTTCACTGGTATTTCACCTCTTTTCATTATGATATTTCTACTTGGAAATCAGTTTTTCTAATGAATTTTACTTGATATGTAAATAGATTAAAATAACTTCCACCTTTGCATTGTTGCTTTTTTTTGAAAAAGGCAGATTATGTTGTTTTTAGTTAAACCAATAAAGAGTATGATCCAAACACCACTAAACCCCGTCTATTTAGATAATCAGTTATTATCTTTGCATATACTCATTTTTCTTTTTTCAGATTTATAACCAATATTTCCCCACTAATTTCTGAGATTACATAATTCTTGATGGGCATGAGCCAGGCTTGATAAAATAGCTGAGTTGCTTATTTTCTTCTCATTTTCCTGTTGAAAGCCAATCAGAGAAAATGAGATAACATCAAAGCATCAGGCCAAGAGAACATTGCAGGGACAGCTTAAAGTATTAATTATCTTACTTGGTCTGCTGAAAGCTGTCTTGTGATTGGTTGTCATAGGTCACTGCTATTTTATGCACTCTGTTAATAAATTACACAATTATTTTACTACAAAAAAAAATAGCAACAAACTCAAGTTGCTTATTTTTTGTCACTGAGTTTTTCATCATAAATTTGTTTACGAGACTTTATTAATTCTTGGTTTCTTGTACAGATAATGTTAGGATATACATATTTAATAATAATAATAATAATAATAATTTTAAAGTGATGCTAAAGTTAAAACATTTTTTACCTTAATGCATTCCTTGCATTAAGGTAAAAAACGTTTTCAATCCCTCTGTCCTCCCCCTTCGCTGTGTGAAGTAGAAGAGAATAAATTCAGCACTATACGGCTGCATCTGCTCTCCCCTCTCTTCCTCTTCACAAAAGGACTCCCAACAGCAGCAGGAGGAGAGAAGAGGAAGTGGGGGGCGGGGCTAAGTCCCGCTGTGTGTCTCCACAGACACACAGCTTGGGAGCAAGCAGGCACCGTGTACCTCCATAGCAAACAGCTTGCTAAGAGGGCACACAACAAAGAGGAACCAAGATCGCCGCCGGTGGAACCGAGAAGAGGAGGATCAGGGCCACACAGTGCAATACCACTGCACAGAACAGGTGAGCATAACAGGTTTGTTATTTTAATTTAAAAAAAATCTTTAGTAACACTTTAAGTCTTGACAATTCCTTTTTTATTGATGTGATTTGGAGTAGAATGACTTGGACTTTGAAGTAGCTGTGCACAGAGTGAACTGCTAAAGTACATCTGTCTGAAGAGTGTTTTGTAGGCTGCTATTGGTGACCTCTTCTTTTTTTTTTTTTTTTATTGCAATGGTTTTTTATTAATGTTTTAAACAGTATAAAACAGAGGCAATAAAACACGCCCACGCAGGGGCTATCAATTGCACAGATAAAAAAAAAAAAATAAAAAAAAAAAAAAAGGAAAAACAGTGCTCCAACGCCAACAGGGCAAAAGGTACGCCCACGCAGGGGCTATCAATGGCACATAAGTTACAAAACATTAATGTAACTGAATATAACAACTAAAGGCAGCTGTCCAGTCACACCAAAAACAGAGAGAGAGAGAAAGGAAGAAAGAGGAAAAAAAAAAAGGGGCAAAGAGCAGGGGTCCAAGAGCACCAATACCGAATGCCATTACATCCCCAGACTAGCCGGGGGGAGTGTGGGAAAGGCATATTGCAACCACGGCTCCCATATTTTCAAAAATTTACATTGGGAGTCGTTGCGGATACTCGACGGTGACCTCTTCTTTTAAGAAAGCTCATTTCTTAGCTGTCAAGATGATGCTTGGCTTCAGTTAGAGACTCAGAACAAGCATAAATAATTCTGATACACTTCTGACAATCATTTACAGCATTCTTGGTTTGAGCCTTTAACTCAAAATTAATAAACCAGACACCACCAGTAAAATAGAATTTTCAGAAGGAAGCCAACGGTAACAGCCCCCAAATGTGTCTTATGACAGATCTACTTTAAAACAAATCTTAACCTCCCTAATAAAGGGCAAAGCAGTAAAATTGTGTTAAGTTCCCCCATCCCTAGTAGCATCTGCTTGCCTTTTCTCACCACTCCATGTCATAGCACTGGACCTGTCAGTGTAGTCACATGGGGATCTATACCCCTGTGTTGTCTCCAAACTTTGACAAACTTACATGGGGTTTTTCTCTTGTAGCTGAACAGAGTGGCAAGGGAGCAAAGGGAAGGTTAGTATATGCTGTTGGGATTGTCTGTATTAAAGTGAACCAGTTGTTTTGCCTTTGATGGAAAAACACAGGTGCACTTTAAAGCAGATTAAGTGTGCTGTCAGCATTCATGCCATAAATGTGTTATGTTAAAATCTAACTACATGTTGTCAGCACGTTATAGCAAGTTGAGTAAAGTTAAAAGAAACCTGCCTTTGTGGACCTATGTCTGAAAATAATAGTTGCCTAGTTGTCAGTTGACCCTCTTAATGCAATGCTTTTGCCATTCGAAACAAGCATGCAGAAAAGGATGTCTGACTTTTTCTTCCCTGATCTGCATACTTGTCTATGGTCACTGATTCAAAAAGTATTGGCTGACGAAGAGAAGTGCCTCCACAAAAATAATACAGGCTACTGAACCTAGAAAAGGGACAAATCAAAACTGATTGCTGCATGAGGGACTTTGCTGCTCCATAGTAATGGTGCTGGTACAGCTGATGTGCCCTGCTTGGCACCAAGACTACCATAGGCCATAGGGTAAGGGGGGAGGGGCAGGTCCTTGGATCCATCAATGGCTTGTACATAATAAACAAAATAAAATGTATATAATAAATATATATATATATATATATATATATAGTACTTTTTGTCAGAAAAGTCTGTGACAGCCAGTAAACTTGTACAGTAAACTGTTGCAAACTGTCTCTTGGTAGATGGTGATTGTATTGCAATAATACAATAAAAATGAGATCTTTATTTTATGCTTGGCTCAGGGAAAGGATATCAATAATGAAGTAAAATTTTGGAAAATAACCAACCAATTTATCTACAAGAAGATCTTATAATGTAGCATATTGCATATTGCCACTTGACTGTCTAATGTTTGCTTTAATGTTGGTTTTCTTAGTCTTGGAAATTGTGGATGATGACATTCAACATCTGATGATCCTGATCCTGGCTTTGATTTGGGCCTTTGATCCCATCATTTGTTGTTTCAATATTCTACATTAAAAAAAAACTTAAACAAAACAAAACTGCAACCTCCTCTATATTCTGCAATCAGCAATAATCAGTGTGTTGTTATAATAGGAGTTTTAAGCATTAGAAAGCCATAATGAGTTCACTACTCATCTGTTAAATTGGACTTTGGGTTAAGGCAAACTGTGATGAAATTAGAAACTGCAGACTCAAACAGAATATTATTCTGTTTTAACAACTGTCATTAGATAATAGCTGGACTGCATTATACTTTTATACTTAAAACCCGCATAAATGAGAAGCCTTATAAAAGTGCTGAACCACCCACTTCATCAGGCTGGTGTGTGGATGTACATGCTTTTGGAAAAAAAAAACAACCATACTGGAAACTAACCATCCTTTGGAATAACATATACATATTATTATTATTATTATACAGTATTTATATAGCGCCAAAGGGTTTGCTCAGCATATAATTTACTATTCTACCACTGTACCACTTGAAAATAGGTTCAAGAATACCTATATGTAACAGCATGCTTTTAAAGCAATATATTAAAAATGTTAAGCTTTTCTGGTCTCATTTGCTAATCTGGGTAATCTACCTCAGAACCCATTCAGTTAAGAGGACCATTGAATGAGATTCTTATTTCAGGATACTGGAAGGCAGTATGTAATCATAGGGCTTTCCTAAATTAGAATCACTTTGAAGGACATTTTCACCTTTACTTGTACTTATCTGGTTTCATTTGTAATAATAAAGGTATCGGGGTGTTAGCTGCCTTTAGAGCTTCTACCTATTACCCAGTCAATCAGGGCTTTTGGTCCCCCAAGATAGATATATCTTGGCAGTGGAGAGCAGTGACAGGTCAAGAGATGGGAAATGTCTCCAAAACCTGCACCATTATGTAGGGGCAGACCTTTAACAGCAATGGCAGAGCTAGAGGCTGTGAAGGAATTTCCTCTTCATGAAAACGAGTAGGTCTATAGTAGAGGGAAGTAGGGTGTATTCATAATGGGGGAAAAGTCCTTACACATATTTTTTTGCTAAGAAAGTTATGCAAGAACTAGAAAATTATATTTTGCAGATCTTATTATTTCCTGCACACCTATACTACCATCCTTATGGACTGTAATTTTGAAGGACCTAAAATGCATTTTAAAATGAAACTAGGCCCTAGGTGATCAACAGCCATTTGATGTGTGAATGCTACTAATGGAACTGCTGTAATGCCTGACTGGTCTTGAATTCTCTTAGAGACTAAATGGCACAGCCAGTACCTGGGGAGGATGAACATGACAAACTGTTCAGGTTTGTAGTGTGTTGTGGTCTGGAAAAAGAGGTTCTGCTTGCCATACGGTAATGAGTATGGGTTTTGGGGTAAACATGCTTGGTGGTCTGGACCCCCATGTTCCATGGGTGTTCAGTGGAACCTCCCTTGAACCTAACCTGCAACCATGGTAATCAAAGCGAGACCTCTTCTAAGTGTATCTACAAATGATTTCCAACATAGCCTGGGCAGCAACCAACAGGATCCTAGAGATAGTAAACCATAGATATTGTTGGCCCGACGTGGGAACTGCCTTAACAACCTGCAGCCGAGGTAAGGGGCAGGGCGCCACATATATGTATATAGTGACAGCGATTCTTTTCTCAATACATATCTAAGCTCAAGCTTTACTATTGTGTAGTACTACTTCTTCTTTGAAATACTCATCTAACTGAAAACAAAAAATAGTGTCTGATCCCCAAATATTTATTATTACCACAATAGGAAAAATGTGGACGCCTAAATTGACATTAATGCTTCGTTTTTTTTAAATTATAAGAACAAACATGGTTCACTTGCCTGCTCTGTGCAATGGTTTTGCACAGAGCAGCCCTAATCCTCTTCTTCTGGGATCCCCCATCAGTTCTCCTGGCCCCTCCTCTTCGGCAGGTGCCTCATGGAAAACCGCTTTCTATGGGGGCAACTGTGGGGCCTTGCTCCTGAGCAGCCGTGTCTGCGTCCATTGACACAGAGTGGAATGGCTTAGCTCCGCCCTCCGATCCCTCGGCACATAATTTGATTGACAGCAGCAAGCGCTGATGGCTCCAGCTGCTATCAATCGTCCCAGGAAGGAGGGAGACAGTGGCAAGAGCCAGTGCTCTTGTGTACATTGCTGGATCAGATCAGGCTCAGGTAAGAATAAAGCTCCTTTCAAATTAGCAGTGGATGTAAAGTCAGATCAAAGTTACACCACAAGTCGCATCAAAGTCGCACTCCAAGGTTGCACTGAAAATTGTGCGACTTTGGAGATGCACTAATTTGATCTGACTTTACATCCACTGGACTGAAGTCACATCAAAAGTTGTACCAAAGTAGTGCAGGAACTACTTTCAAGTCGCTGCAACTTGAAGTCACACAGATTTGAATGATACTCACTGGGAAACATGGGGTGCGACTTGTCATGTGACTTTGGACCCCAAAGTCAAATGGCAAGTCGCACAAGTGTGAATGAACTCTAAGGGGGGCTGGGGGAGATTGTGCAGTACAGAAGGTTTGCATTCTGTGCATTAAGGTGAAAAACCTTAAGACTTTAGAACCACTTTAAGCTTAAAAAATATGGCACATAAAAATCACATTAAAGTGATGGTAAAGCGTAACTTTTTAAATTAAAATAATAAACATGTTATACTTACCTGCTCTGTGCAATGGTATTGCACAGAGTGGCCCCGAACCTCCTCTTCTTGGGTCCCCTGCTGGTAATGTGGACTCCTCCTTTTCTTGGTGTACCACCATAGGAAGCAGCGTCTGCAGGATTGCCGCCCGGCCAGGCTGTGTGTGTCTACTGACATACATTTTTTTATCACCTGACACACTGGGGCCCAAATCTTCTATCTTTGCAGCATTGAAGGGCTCTTCTTTGGGTGCGCATGTCACTGCCTATATGATGTGGACACTTCCCATTGACTGTCCGGTGGTATGGTCCTTGCAGGCTCCAGAAAACTAAATGGTATGGTGTCACCATGAGCGTTTTAGTCATCTTGGACACATACTGCAGCGCCACATTCACTGGTTTCCATCTCCCGAAAAAGATGCTGTCGAGGGACATACAGTGAAAAAAATTAGGTGTTAAAGTACTTTCTTAAAAAAAAAATAAATGAATGGAAGGGAAAGAGCAGGGTACAATGTATGTCTGGAAATGGGCTTTAAAGCAGATACAGTATACTGACAGGAAGCTTCAATGAACTACCACGGCTCTCCACTATGGTAGTTCATTGAAAACTACAAGCTGACAGCCGCTAAGGCTTTAGGGACTTGCAGTTCATTCATTCATGGAAGTCTGTGAATGAATGATGTGGCCTTGTGGGCGGAGCTCCGCTCGGCCACTCTGTTTTAAAATTTGACAGATAGTACAGGGAGACTTCTCCCTATACTACCTGTCAGAGCGAGGGGGGTGGTGAGCGGCGGTTGCAGCTATGGGAACGTGTTATATATTCCACCCTAAAACAGGTGGAACATGTAACATGTTCCCAAAGATTAAGTTATAATTTAAGCTAATCATTGCAATATTAGCTAAGTATGCTTTCTCATTGAAAATGTGTTACAATTTCCCTTTAAAGTCAATAAAAACAATGTGTTTCCACTCATGCTTTGGATAAATAGTTCTCCTTGAATAGATCATCATTTAGGATTCAGACTAATTTTAGTCATCAGTAATTGACCATTTAGATTCCGAACACTATATTACCATAGAAAAGTACTGGCCTAGAACAGAGGTATTCATATAGAGTCAACAATGACAGTAACAGAACAAGGTAGTGGGTAATGTTTTCTCACTAAGATAATAGATGTAAGCTGAATGCTTTGATCCAGCTCCTACTATTCGTAGCATATGTCCGTGAACAGTAAAAAGCTGATGTAGAGAAATGCAGAGGCTAGAGAATGTGGTTGTATTTTATTTACAGTGATCGGATGCTGGCTTGGAGAACTGTCCCACGGGAGGATCTTTGGCTTTGCACATGAATGATTTTGCTGCAGCATCACAATAATACGTTTGTTGGGGGGTGATTTGGGATTTTGTACAGTAACTGCAGCTTAGGTGTCCTTGACCTTGTCTGGTACTGATTATTTTATATACTTTATTATATTTAGTTATCCGCTGATAAACATGTGTAGGTAATTGTGCTGCGTATAGTACTTACTATAATGTATGATGGAAACTTTTTGAAAAGCTCATCAAAAACTGAACTTTTAAGTGAATGTCACAGTGCTGATGTATCCCTCTGAATCCCCCTGAAGAACCACATGACCGTGTGGCGTAACACGTAGGGGAGGGGCATATGGCGTCATGACGCTCTGTACACAATTGAGAATGGTAACTATGCACGACTGTATTGCCTCTTCCTACTGCTGGCTGTTTTTAATATTGTACCTGCTGGATATGTGTGGTGCACTTCAAGCACCTTTTTAAAGTGAGTGTAATTCTGGAGAATTGGGGAATAACGGAAAGTGTTGGGAAATAACAGAGAGTGTTTAGGCACTATGTTATGGTGATTTCTTATGAATATGCTGGTTTAAACATGACATGAGAACACAAGACCTGTGGAGAAGTGAAGTGGTGTGAAATTAGAAACATTGCTGGAACCTATCTGCAAGGCATATCATGTTTGGTTACATTATCCCAGGTGAGAGCACAACTGGTGAAGGGTGATCACGTTGATGAGACGATAACGAGCACTGAATAGTGACACTACAACAGGACATCAGAAAAGTGGAAAATCTGCATATATGATTGACTGTGCAATCTGGACTATAAATATATATATATATTTATTTATATTAGCACATTGGTAATATAGTGTATATTAATTGGACATATATATATATTTTGATTTGTGCATCATTTTGTGAAGCGCATCACATAAATATTATTTATTAGCACTGTGCTAAAGTACCAACTCTTTCTTTTGAGACAAAATCGGGTTTCCAGCTTTTTATGCCTACTGTAGCCAGTGCAAGCTGGATGGGGGTGTGATACTGTCCCTATTGAATCTTTGAATTTATAATGTTTACATTCCATAGTAGGGAGCCTCCCTTTGAAGTGTCAGAAGCATACAATACATGTATGTCAATGGGCCCTTTAGTTTATCCCTTTTCTTCTTGAGTTATGAACAGTCACAAGTAGAAACTGACATGTAATGGCTTAGCCCAAGTTCTTCAACACACAGACCAGGTTAAACTTTTGCACTACCCTGGCAAGTCTTGTGAACTCAGAGCTGGCTTCCTTTTAAATAATGGTCACAAATTATTTGCCTTCGGAGAGTATAGCATTACATAAAGCCTCATACACACAATGAGAATATTGAACAAATATTGTAAAATTTTTTTGTATGCTAGTCTCATATCAAAAATGAAGAGGTTACCAAAGTTACAAAAATTCTCGTAAGACAGAATACAATTTCGGAAGTGATGTAATTTGTTGGATTGATGTAATGGGTTAGGTTATGTATTCTTTTTTGTTTCTGATCATGCGTGTTCTTGGTCACTCGATTTTTTACAGTTGAATACTGTACTAATTAAGCGAAAATCGTTTGTTCTGGTACAGGGGCGGACTGACAACTCATGGGGCGCCCGGGCAATAGGGGATCATGGGGCCCCTGTGTCCTTGCCAAAACTAAAAAAAGCCTATGAAAAAGGTACCAGGGGCATCTCATGGGGCCCCCTACAGACCCTGGGCCCTCGGGCAGTGCCCGAGTTTCCAAATGGTCAGTCCGCCCCTGTTCTGGTATCGTACGAGAAAATTTTCGTGCTGGTCCCTACGGATGATTTCGCATGAACTGTTGTGATCGGCTCTCGAAAGCTGTGTACTAACGTTCAGATTATTGGACAATCGCTCCAAAAGCGGTATTTTTCATCCAATATTCTCACCATGTGTATGAGGCTCAAATGTGGACATCTCTGTCAGATCCCTCTGCACTGGAGTAACATGAAGCAATGGGGTTGATTTACAAAAGGCAAATAGGCTGTTTACTTTTCTAAGAAAATTTTCCTTAGCTTAAGATGGGTATACATTAGTGCAGGGGTGTCCAAACTTTTTTCAAAGAGGGCCAGATTGGATGAAGTGAACATGGTGGAGGGCCGAACATTTTTCCGAACATTCTTTGAACCATTACAATTAAATGCAAATAAATTATTTTATGCCAAGTTAATTGCAAACGACATACTTTTCATTTCATAACATTAAGATCAACTGACAGCTGAGTTTTCACAATGTATTGAAATTTAAATTTATTTGTATAATATAATTAAATATAAATATAATATAGTTAAATATAATTTGTATTTAAATTTAAAAAAAACTTACCTGCACTAATGTGAAGGGTGAAAAAGGTAGCTGGAGCTGAAGTCTCTGCTCGGCAGCCGGGAGGGGAAGAGAAACACACTTCACGCTGGAAGCCTGGCCCTGACGTCACCGCCCTCTGTCGCTCCCAGCGCGGCGCAGTCACGCATGCGCACTGCTCTCAAGCAGAAGACTGTCTGCCACAGAAGGGAGGGCCGTGCGACAGCCGCATTTACACAGACCAGGGAGGACGCGCCGCAGTCAGGCATGCGCACTGCCCTCTGCTCTCAAGCAGAAGACTGTCTGCCATAGAAGGGAGGGCCGTGGGAGGGCCACATTACACAGAGCAGGGAGGGCTGTTGGAGGGCCGTATTAAACCAACCCCCGGGCCGTAAATGGCCCGCGGGCCGGACTTTGGACATGCCTGATCTAGCTATAGTGAAAACTTACTTTGCAAACAATATCCAATTACATGCAAAGAAAATAGAAAGTATTTTTCTTGCACATTATTGCTTGATGGAAGTCAGCAAGACTTCACCTTATTCACTAAGATATAGGAAAATTTCCTTGCAAAGTGAACAGTCTTTGGTTAATCAACCCCAATGTATACACACTGTATGAAGGTTGGGCATGCATTTGTGTTGCATCTGTTGGCCACTTTTTGTTAGAAATGGACAACTCCCCTAAAGAAGTACTGTATCTCCTTCTATAGCAGATATTTTTACAGCTATTGAGTTAGCTGTGGTATGCCTATTAGTTCATGTATTTATTTTATATTTCAGTATTTTTAAAACGTATGTTTGCTTCTAAGCTCCCCGTTCACACCGATGCAACTTGTCATGCGATTTGACAGTTCAAATCGCATGCCATGTCATACCCAGTGATTGGCAACGGAACCAGTCTAATTGGTGCAACTCCAACTTTGTCAGAGTTGCATCAATTTGAAAAGTAGTTCCTGTGCTACTTTTGGCAATTTAGGGTGCGACTTGCATAGATATCTGTGCATGAAGTGGCACAGATGTCTTACAAGTTGCACCTGAAGTTGCACTGACATCTGACTTTGAAATCGTGCATCTTCACACAATTCAAAGTCATGTTCAGTGTGAACCCAGGCTTAATGTAATAATTCTGCTTGATTTTATTTATCCATACCATATAACAAAATGACTGACCTATATAGAACTGATTAAAGCCATATGAATCGTTTTAGTGTGGTGTGCTCACATGCTGTACAGAAGGGACAGTCATATTGAGCATGTCCTAGTGAATATGTCTTCTAAAGCAAGCAATTCTGAGCCATGCTAATCTCAGTAAAACAAGTTAGCTCAATTTTACTGCCTTGGGGTGACAAACTCTCATGGCATATTCATTACGCTTTGATGGTGATTTAATGGGAATAACTATAATGCAATGCATTGGGGGCATGAACTGTGACTGTAAGCATTTTAGCTTGGGTTTTCAGTCTTCCCATTTATATTGATGCTTAATCCCAAGGAAACTGGTGTGACGCCTGAATTTTATAAGCATCCAAGGCACAAACGTTTTATATACATTACTGTGCAAAAGTGATAATAGTTTATTTTTATCAACGACATGCAAAGTAAATGAACAGAAAATAAGTCCAAATCAAGCTATCATCAAACATCATCAATTCTTCTAGGTGCACTTGCACACAGTTTTTGATGGAATAACAATGACAATTGCTGTATGTTTGGGGTCGTTGTTCTGCTGAAGAATCACAATCACACTCCTCCCTGATGGTAGAACATGATGGATGAGTATCTGCCTGTTTTTGCAACATTGAGGACACCATTGATCCTGATCAAATCTCCAGATCCTTTTGCGGAAATGCAGCCCCAAACTTCCAAAGAGCCCCCACCATGCTTCACTGTTGCCTGCTGACTCTCGTTATTCTGCCGCTTTCCAGCCCGGCGGCAGACAACCTGTCTCCTGCTACAGCCAAATATTTCACATTTTGACTCATCAGTCCATTGCACCTGCTGCCATTTTTCTGCACTCCAGTTCCTATGTTTTCATGCATATTGGAGTCACTTGTTTCCACATTGGAGATATGGCGTTTTTCCATGAAAACCACTTCTGGCCAGACATTTCCAGAGAGTAGGTGGGTGTATCTTGGTCCCACTGGTTTGCCCTAGTTCTGTGCTGATGGCACTGCTGGACATCTTCTGATGTCAAAGGGAAGTAAGCATGGTGCATCTTTCATCTGCTGCATAAGGTTTCCTTGGCCAACCACTGCACCTACGGTCCTTAGTGTTGTTAATTTCTTTGTGCTTCTAAAAAGACCTTGAACAGCACATATTGGAACCCCAGTTTGCTTTGAAATCTTTGCCTGGGAGAGACCTTGCTGATGCAGTATAACTACCTTGTGTCTGGTTGCTGTGCTCAGTCTTTCCTTGGTGTATGACCTGTGGCATGAAAGTGTGTTCCACAACCTCACCTTAGTAGCAGAGTTTGGCTGTTCCTCACCCAGTTTTAAACCTCCTACGAAGCTGTTTCTGTTTCAGTTAGTGACTGTGTTTCAACCTATATATGAAATTGATGATCATTACGGTATAATGGGTTTCATTTACACATGATTCTAATCCTACAAAATCCCTGGCTTTGTGCAAATGTAAGAATTGATGCTGGTATGTAGCCAAAGGGTAGTCATACCAAATATTGATTTGACTTAGATTTTCATCTGTTTGCTCTCTTTGCATTTTGTAAATTTATAAAAATAACAATTAAAATATACTGTATATATTCAAAAGCATTCTTACTTTACAGCATTTCTTCACACCTGGCTAAAACTTCTGCACAGTACTGTATGTATAAAAGAGGTTCAAGATTACCTTCCGGTATATGTACCAAGAAGTGAAAAGGAACTATTATTTTTTTTTGTGAATTTGATTCAGGTAAAATGCTAAATACAGAGTTAAATGCACATACTGTATGTTAATTGTGTTATCTGCCAACATGGGTGGAACTCTGTCCAGCCAGACTGTGATCCATATACTGTACTTCTCCCAGGGAGCACAGCCACAAGGATGACACTATCTTTCCGTGATATTTAAAGCTGCACTGTCATATCCATAACATAATCTAAAAAGAAATTCCCGGCAACAGAAGAGGCATTATACTCACCTCTTCAGTGACGCAGGTTTCCTACCTTCTCTCTGTTTAAAGTGGTATTAAACCCAAAACCAAAAATATAATATATTGCCGCTTACCAATCATTAGATGTGATATCTGCATTTGTTTTTTGAAGCTTTTTTCTCTCTGTTTTAACCTGCTGATCTGGTCAGTAACACACCTCCTGTAATAGAGTGCCCCCACTCTGGAGCATCGGGGGCACATTTGGACAGAAGCACTGATAATCTGGGGGGGGGGGGGAGTCTTAAATGTACTAGCAGATTTGGATGGACTTGACTAACAAATTAAAGCCAAACTCCAGCTCACATTTTATAATCCGTTAAAGTTTTCACATAAATAAAAGCTGATCATTGTAAGTACCCCTGCCAGTGTTAAATGGTTTGTCTCATCCCTGTACTGGATACATCTGGAGAGCTTGTTCTTTTAAAAAAAACACACTTTCTGGCTGAATCACCAGATGAAAATAGAAGAAAGAAAGCCAAAAAAGAAAACTAATGCGACCATCACATCACATCTAAGAATTGGTAAGCTGCAAATAAAACAAATGCTTGCTTTTGGGTTTAATGCTGCTTTAATTGCTGCAGCCTCTGTCACACTCCATAGCATTCAATGCTTCAGGGAGTGTCACATGCAGGTGTCCCCTCTTTGTAGTTTGGTTTCTTACTCCAACCCCTATATTACTGTTGAGTCCTGTAGTGATGTATCGTAGGGGTCAGAGGAAGGGATGGTTGGTAGAAAACAGAGGCATCTAACCTTCCCAGAAGTGTCATATGATGAATAGTTTGATAGAGAAAGAGAAATCCCTTTTGGGTTTTGGATTTTGTTGAGGAACTGATGTGGTCACCTTAAGAATATAGTATTGTCACCTTCCCACCTCCAGCCTTCTGATTTGACAATGAAGGAGCAACAACATTTATAGCTTTGTTCATGTTACTGTCTGATTTTTTGTGGGCAAGTTCATTGTCAGCACATGCATGAATTAGAGTCTAATTAGAGAATAGTGCTGCTGCTGCACCTTCCTCTCTTAGGCAGGTCATAGACTATGAGATTTTTCTTTCCTATGGTTGCAGTGGTTCAATACTTGTGGTTCAAATCCCTCATCAACACAGTAAGTGTTGATGGGGGGGTTCCCTCCGCGGATCTATTGTGCTCTCCCGGCAGGGAGCTGGCCATAATGGCATGCTAAAAATTGGAGATGCTGGTTGTATCCAAGTCGATCGAGGGATTGACTTGGGTACAATCAGCCTGCCCATACATAGATCGAATCTCAGCCGGTCCCTGCTGAACTGGCCAAGATTCGATCCATCTATGGTGGCTTTAGTCATAGAAAAATTATAGAACTTACCACCAAGAACTGTTTAGATCTAAACTGTTTAAATACACCCCCACTGTAATTTTAGAAAAAATACTCTTTTGTCAAAAATATCATCTTTTTTATAGGGTTCTAATGCCTCTAATAATCAGGCACATATAACAGAATAAATAATTAAATAATAAATTAGGAGTTAGAGGACTAATCCTTAGCAAGTTATAGGTACTAATGTTGGGGCTGGTCCAGGTACTCCATGTGGCTAGCGTGAAGTACCCATTTCATGGCAAAGTGACAGAGTCTGTTGAAAGCCCACCACGGACTCAGAGTGTACAGCAATTTTTAAGGATGTCTAAACATTTATACAAAATAATGTGTAAAAAGGGCTATCTTAACTGAATTAAAGATATAAAAGGGTGCTCAGACTGAAGAGTAGGCTAAAAGGCACAAAGGAAACCAGGGAACCTAGCCATACATATGCATATGCACACAACCAGCTGTAAACTACCCAAGTTTAAGCATATCATACATTAATAATTCATATAAACAATTAATTTTTTTATTCGCTTTAAATTAGGGACTTCAGTAAGTTCTAATGGTTGATACTCTTGCTCAGTCAGATCCACATGGCAATTGCTGCTTCCTTTCCTCCATTTCCTCCATCTCCATGTTTTAACCACAAGCCACATGGAAACATGAGCTCATTAACTAATTTCCTGTCTTCGTCCATATTCGGCCAACACCACTTCCTGTTTAACCACTTGCCTACCATTTTTAAAAATGTTTGCATACATGTTAAAATCATGTTTAAAACATGTTAAAAGCATTGTTTTCTGGAATTTACTATACAACCCCCTCCCCAATGTATATATTTTCTGAAAGCAGAGACCATGGAGATTAAAATGGTGGTAGTTAAAATTTTTTATGTCACACAGTTATTTATCACACTTGTATTTTTAGGAAAAAGTACACTAAAATGAATTTCAGTACAAACAAACACAATATATCCATTTTATGGTAAAATGCAAAAGTGGAAACACCTTTTGGGAGCCCCATAAAAGTGATTTGGTTGCTGTAGAATCGCCCGATCACTTTTATCGGAAAGCCCTTCACTAGCTCTTAAAACAGCAGCTATGAGCTTGATCTAAACACTTGTCTACCACGGTGTTTATAACAAAACCATGGCACCCAAGTGGTTAACCAGCCTTTTTTCAGACTAGCGTAAACTAGAGTCTAGCCAGTGACTGACTGAAACTCAATGGAAAAATGCAATAAACCAGATGGCAGCTAAAATAATATTCAATATTTGCTGTAAAAATCACTAAAATGGCCACAGCAACAGACCCAAATAATACCTTGGTACGCCTCCCTCACCATTTATAGCATGTGACCTCCTCCCAGGAGGCTAGACATGAATACTCTCCTGAAGAAAACAGGCACTTTTTGACAGTGTGCTTGCAAAGTGACTGAGATGGGCAGCACAGTGGTTAAGTGGGTATACTTCTGCCTAGGAGCACTAGAGTTGTTGGTTTGAATTCCAACCACGGTACCACCTACCTGGAGTTTGCATGTTCTCCCTGTGCCTGCGTTGGTTTCTTCTGGGTACTCCAGTTTCCTCCCATACTCCAAATACATGCTGGTTGCTTCATTGGCTCCTGTCCAAATTGGCCCTAGTATGTGTGGGTATAAATGTGAGATAGGGACCTTAGATTGTACGCCCCTTGAGGGTTAGGGACTGATGTGAATGTACAACATATACTGCATTTTTAAAGTTCTGCATAAAATGACAGTGCTATATGAGTACCTGAAATAAATAAACTCCTGGCTCTGATATAGTAATGGAGCAGCAGAGTAGTGCAGAGAAGGTAAGTATGAATGGGTTGGCAAGGAGGGCTTTTAAGAATGGACAGAATGTCCTTAACACACACTCCATTTCAATGACAACACCTCATCTGTCAACGTTAAATTATTAACTAATAAATATAACTGCCTGTGCAATCCTGTCCTGAAAATAGTAATTTGGAACAAGAAAGTTAACCTCCCTAGCGGTATTCCCGAGTGTAGCTCGGGGTAAAATGTCAGTACCAAAAGCGGTAACCCCGAGCTACACTCGGGCTTACCATGCGGCGCTGCATAGGGAGTCCCTGCAGAGCTTACCTTGTCCTTCGCTCCTGCAATGTGTCCCCTGCAGCTTCCCCGGCCATCTCCTCCGGCCGATGCCGGCATTCGGCTTCTGTGTTCCGGTCCCTGTGACGTCGGGACGTACGGGCGCCGGCGGCAGCGGGAAATTTGAAAATTTTAAAAAAGTCATTTTTTTCCAAACAAATTTTACATAGTAAAACATTGCTGTTTCAACCCATTTCACATACATTTTGTCCCGAGTGCTTTGTCCTGTGCCCTGCCTGCATTTTGTCTGTTCTTTCTGCCTGGAAACTGAGAAAAGTCCATGGCGTCCAAAAAGTGTCCCTTTAGGTCAAAAGTGGTTTTAGACCAGCTAGAGAACAGCGATAGTAAATCAGAACCACTTGCAGAATTGAGTGATAATGATTCGTGGGGAAATTCGTCATCAGACACTGAAAACGATTTTGCGACTTTGCTCAGTGATGTGCGAACTTGGCGCTATATTTCTAATTTCAGTGTTTTTGGTTTGATTATATTATTGAATTAAATGTATTATTATTATATTATTATTTTTTATGATTATTTATTAAATTATAATTTATGATTTCATGTTTCAAATTTTATCATACCCAGGATGTTTACTAGACTCTTGTTCGGACAGATTTCAGTGAGTTATTCCTAAAAATTACAGCCTACAATAAAAAAACGACATATTTCCATGCAAAATAATGGTACCGCTTTCAGCACCAAAAATCTGAAATAATCAGACCGCTAGGGGGGTTAAAGCATAACTGAGGGCATAACTTTTTTTTTTAGTTTTGGAGTGGGGAAGGATTAGAACCCATGTCAATTTTTATTGCTGTCTGTACCCCCATTAGGAAGATTCACTCTATTTGTCCTGTTTAGTATCATTAAAAGTGAAAGTAAAAGAGGGGAAATCTTCCAGTAGGGACACTAGTTCTGGTGACCTGGGGGTCCCCAAGGAATTCCCTTAATTTGCAGGGATTTGCTCTCACTTCCTGTTTGACTGTGGCACAGGAAGTGAAGGGAAATCTCTGCAATGGGACACAGATGGTGAAAAAAAATCTGACAGGGGTTATAACCCTCCCTTACTCTATACAAAATGAAACAAAAGCGTTGCCTATAGTTCTACTTTAATTTGTTTTTGGACCAGTAAAAACAATGCTAGTGCTAATGCTTTAACACATGAAAACTGCAGTGCAGAGGAGAATGGTGTACATAACCGATTACAAGCAAGCAATCATAAACTAGCTTCTTGACACATGGGTTACTGCAGAGAATTACTCCCTGTTTTCTAAACCCCTATGTGACCCATTCTGTAAATGTCATTCATTTAGTTAGGTGTACAGAACACACATTTCCAGGTCATTTCATAATTGCTAAACAGCAGATGTTGTACTATTTGTTGCTGTCTTTTTTTTTTTTTTTTTGCAATATTATGGATAAAAAGAGATCTTCTACCTACATGTCATTTCCATATTACATATTCAAGACAAGGAGAACTGGTGCAAAGTGTGCATAAATGTAGTGAAAGAGGTTGTTAGCATCAGGGGCATACATCACTACCCGAATACTTTTAATTAAGATGAAGTTTAATAAAATTTGTTGCTACTTGTGTCTTTGAACTATTTAATTAATATGAAATCTAATCAAATTTTAACCTCCTTATTTCTAAGAGCCACATTTGTTTCATGTTAAGCACATCATTTATAATTAAAAACCTGGATTTTCCAATGGATTAATTTGAACAGCTCATACGCTAGTGGGAAACAGCAGCGGGAACTAGAATATGTATTACACTTTCAACAGGAGTGGGGAAAACAGAACTGGTAGTTTGACTTGAAGCTACTGTAACTGGCTTTTCAATTTTATAGATCATATTTCTGATTTAAATAATTATTTGTCTTTGTTATGCCCTCCACATGATTTTCCCAATGAAATATAGGTAAAAGATAGAGGTGCAATCAAGACCACCTTGCTCTGCCTTTATCAGAGCTTGATTTTCATTGCAGGGGGGAAAAGGGGCAGCATGAGATGGGATACTGTTTTGAAATCAATACTAACTGCACTGGCACAATAAATCCTCCAAACATCCAGGGCAATACTGTATTATGCACAGTGTCATATGAGAGATGTAGATACTTTCTCAAGTTTTTACTGCTTTATGTTTCCCTGCTGGGGAGATTCATACGCCCCTTTTCCCAGTGACAGCTGTCACAAAGAAAGTAAGAGGAAATCCAAACCAGGGCAAGAAATGAGAGTAAATCGTTTAATTCAGCCATTACCTTTAGGCTACATTCACACTAGCCTTGTTAGCAAGCGGCAGACAGGCGTTTGGGAAGCGTTTTTACCGTTTCCCAAACGCCTGGGAAAATTCTGCACATTGCAGCACATGGTGCTGTTCAAATGGGAGCGTTAGCGTCACGTTGCGTCGCGGCAAAATGGACGCCTCTGGTCCAGTCAGGAGGAGTTGAAGCCTCCTATTCAAGTCTATGGGGCCGCTCCGCAAACGCCCAGCCGGTGTTTGCTGTACGGTTGCAGCGCGGTTGCGGGGCGGTTGCGGGGTGCTTGCGGAGCGTTAACACCATTCAAACTTCATTATAGGCGTTTGTGGGGCGTTTTTAAATCTTGGCAAACGCCTAGCAACCCCCGCTAAACCATTTATGCGCTCCGCAAACGCCGGACCAATGCTTGTCAAACGCTATAGGGGCGTTTGGCAAGAGTTGGAAAAACAGTCAAGTGTGAACGAGCCCTTAGTTTGGTGAGATCTCCTTTCATGCCCTGTTGTGTCTCAAAGAAGAAAAAAAGCAAAGGGACACTCATAGTGATAAGGACTATAGTTGTATAGGCACAAAAAATAAATTATAAAATTAACATCATGTTATACCTACTAAAACACCAGTCGGAGTTACTTTCTAATATTAAAACTCAGACAGCAGAAGATAAAATGTGCCTGGTCCTACAAATTCTGTGGAATTAGTTTTTAATAAACTTAATAAACCCTAGTCATCCAGTGGCATGGGTATCTCCAAAGTAAACGTCTACTGCTACGGCACTAATCCAACAATGATCTATAATAGAATCCATAATAATCCTATGAAAGATTTAGTGGAGCTGGAGGAAGCAATAGCTGGTCAACTGTTGACTACTGTACCAGGGATTCACCTTACGTATGGGCAGATTTTGACCTCCAGTCTGCTTTGTAAATACTCATAATACATAGGGTTAGTTGGTAAAATGATTTTTTTTCTAGAAACAGAAAATTGACAGCAAAAAAGGCAAAGTGGTCAAATAAAGTGTATGTGAATCCTTACTTTGTAAAATAACCCATTCAGTTTAAAATCGAAATGAAGGGGAAACATTTGTGAATATATATATAAAAGAAAAAATAGAAATACCTTTGTTTTTTGTGAGTGATCACATAATCTCTGTTCTCAGGTGCATAAGAGGCTTAGAGATATAGGGTGGAGAAACAACAGTACACTCATCTTTCCAGTGAATGACTGTGCATGGGGTGTGTCAGCAGAAAACTGATCATTAGAGGACAGGCAGGCTGTTCTCTTAGCACATCCAGAAAACTGACCACGTTGTGATGGGTGTGCTCCCATATCTAGCGTGGTCAGTTTGAAACAGAAATGCAAAGGGACTGGCAAGAACTCCAGGGATCTCACACAAAGGAAACAATACCATCTGTATTTTTATCCTAAGCATCTTTAATGTCATTTACTGTTGGCTGACTGTCTAGAACGTCTGGAAGTCTGTTCCAAGCATCAACTACTCTTTCAATAAAATCATATTTTTTAAGGGTTTTTTTGAGGTTTGTTTCTTTGTCAGCTGTCTTAGTCATTATGTTGTATGTACAGTAGCTGTCAATGGCAATTATGCTAGTAATAATATTTTGTCTCTTTTTCTTTTTTGTACTGGAAAAACTAATAATAAATTGAAAGAAAAAAAAGTAGATAAAATTATTGTTGGTGCAACGTTTTACTAAACAGAATTTATTTCCTACTCAGCAATTCCATTTATGGACACTGTAGTCATCATCATTATGCCTTGACAGAGAAATGGTCTGGAATGGCTAAATCTTTATATTATTTCTGTGTATGTTTATGAATGGCTATAAATCATATTTTAGGTTTACTGACCCTATACCGTTAACCCACTGGGGCTTATTTATTAAAACAAAGAACATTATCCAAAGTGGTTCGTCCTATAATGCCTGATAATTTGTTGATCTTACTTTGTTGATCAAATTAATTATTGAGGTCGCCCAGGAGGCATTTCATAATACATCCATTTGCCTGGCTCCTTCTCCTCTGATTCCCAGCTTGGGAAACCCTGATTTTCAGCAGACATACTCATTTGGTAGATTTTCTCGATTCTGCTGGAGCCCTTCTTGCTACAGACCTTACCCAAATAGCTGACCCCCCTTTGAGTTTTTGGGGAGGCCTCCAGCTTTGCTCCTATCTCTGCTCCCTTCTACGCTTACCTGGCATTGCCCGTAAGTTATCTGTCTTTGAAGCCCTATGCCACAAAGGAGACCCAGTCTGACACAGTTTTTCCACCATCTACTTTTCTCTCATATATCCAGAACATGGCTTCTCCCCCTAAATCTATCTAAATGGGAGTCAGACTTAGGAGTGTCACACTGCGTCAAAATGCAAATGAATACTGCACTTTGCCCAAAAGTCATCAATGACTTCCAAAGTTCAGGAGACCAACTACAAACTTCTTACCCGATAGTATTGGGTACCCTTCAATCTCCATCGTATTTCATCACAGTTCTCAGGTGCATGCTGGCGTTGTGGGGATGACGACGGTACCCTCTTCCATATCTTCTGGCAGTGTTTGGATATCCAGCCTTTTTGGCGGGAAGTGATTGACATCATTCGACAACTTACAGTCGTAGACTTGCTTGATGACCTGGCGGGTTGCCTGCTGCTGCCAGGGAGACCCATCAAGAAATATAAAGCCTCCCTTACTATCCAACTGCTTAATGCTGCCAAGGCCTGTATTCCACATCGGTGGAAGGATCCCCACCCTCCTACCTTTCTTTGTGGTTCTCTAAGGTGAACTAGCTAAGGGACATGGAGGATCTGACTGCCACTCTACACAACAAAGAGGAGATCTTTAGGGACACTTGGCGTGCCTGGCAACATTTTGTATTTATGAACGCATATCTGGCCAAACTTGCCCTCCATCCGTGAGGTCTTTACTTCTTTTTGCCCTTCTTTACGCCTCAGGAGAGGATGCAAGACTGACTGGTCTCTGACCTTCTTCTCTTTTTCTCTCTCTCTCTAGCCCCCCTTTACCTTTACATTATCTCCCCCATCATGCTTCCGATCCTTTTCCCTAATCCCTTCTGATCCCCGCAGTTCCTTCTGTGGGATTTATCCCCTTCTTCTCTCTTTCCTATATTCCCCCTTGTTCTTTTTGCTGTCAGTGTGCCTTCGGCACTGTAGGTGGGGCAACCCTACTTACAATGTGTTTTTATTCCTGTAGTTCATCAGTCAGTCATGTTCATCCCAGATTTGCCCCTATGATCGTCACTTCAAGATTATTCCCTACTGTTACATTTGGGTCCTTCCCATGACATGTTCTATGTTTCTATTACTCTGGCACAAGTGTTTAGGACCTGTTGAGTTCTCATGTGGCTCAGATGACTGTTAATATTCTGTTTATTTACATAACATGATGTTATTGCAATTGCAATGTTGCTTTTTGTACTTCAGTTGACATTCTACTCAGTCTTTCTTATATTATATGTCTTATGTACAAATAAAAGACTTACAAAACAAAACCTCATTATTGCTCCTATGTTAGCTAAGCTCCCGTAACTGCTTTTTCAAGATTAACACCTAAGTCTGCTAGTCATATCATAGATAGCGTCTTTTTCGTTTCATGTCTCTGAGCATAAGATTGTTGGCAGCATATAATAAATAGTTAATAGTCTTTTTTTGCGCCGTGGTATTAACTTGAAAGCACGTAATGAAATAAAACTTGTCTTAGTTGACACAAGCTATAAAACCATTTGATTTATCCTTGTCCTTGATAATATCCCAGACAGGACCTTGGCATGTTGCAGATTTCTGTAAAGTACCCTGACAAGACAAGGTTCATAGTATTGAATTATTAAATGCCATGACCCATTATTGATTTTTATTTTCTGTGGCAAATCATACAAGTAAAAGTTTATCTCCAGGGGACTAATTAACTTATTCTGCCTTCACCAACAGCAGCCTCTCTTTCTAAAGAGCTTGTAGTTTACGCTTGTTTACATGACTAGGCCTGGGGAGATGTAATGTGAATGCATATTCTATGTGTTGCTTAGGACTTGATCAAACGCTGAGATTCTTGTTCTTCTATTTAACCACTTTGGTGTGGGTGATAGGAGCAGTGAATACTTATCTTTTCTTATGATTTAAAAGATTTGCATTTAGGAACAATCTACAGTTTAAAATATGGAAAATATGAAGAGTATATTATTATTGTTATTATACAGGATTTATATACAATTTGCTCAATGCTTTAAAATATATGGTATTTAATTTCTAAAGCTATATGTTGGATCACATGTGGCTTCTTATTTATCTTCAAGGAATCTAGTATAGAGACAACTGAAAAAGAATACATAAATCTGTAGAAGTGGCACAACCATGTCAAAGCCAAATGATAATGTCAGACCCCCAGTGTAGTCTAAATAATGTAAACTATATGAAATAATTTGGTAAATCTTGCTGAAAGAGGACAATATTTGTTATTGCCTTAACGGTAGGGCTAAAAATACAAACATAAACAAAGAAAAAAAAGAAACAGTCCTTTTCCCACAGTATGTTGCAGTTTAGTCATTGATAATAGGCAATTTATAGAGGCAAAAAAGAACAAGAGTGGGTATCGCAATCATTGAACCAGCTATAACAATAGTGAAAATTGTGCTTTTCTGTACAGAAATGTCTCACAAAAATACTCATTGGCCACATTAAACCTATTTAGGATGACCCCTTTTAGCTTTTAGAACAGCCCAATGCATTCAACATGATGTAGGGTTCAGGGTTCCTTGCAAACTTTGGTCAATGCTAATTCCTTCCAATATGCCAGCAATAAATTCATGTTTTTAACCTGTCCTTCCACCTCATTGCAAAGGTGCTGTGTTGAGTTTAAGTCTGGGAACTGAGAAGGCTTTTGGATTGCACTGAAGTCCTTGTCACCTGTGTCCAGGCAAGTGAAGTGTTATCCTGCTGGAAAATTGGAAAATAGGTAGACTGTGACTATAAAAAGGCATGCCTGGTCAGCAACAATACTAAGGTATACTGTGGTATTCAGATAATGCTGGTTTTTAAATCCTCATGTGTGATAGATATTGTTCCACATCTATTACATCACCGCAACTAATCTAAACTGCTGATCCAAGACAAAATGGATCTTTAAATTTATGCTGTGTGGATGCAGAGACTCATTTTTGCACTTAATTTGATTTGTTTTATTGGACTGGAAAACCTTATTTTTACAAATCTTCAGCCAAGGCTTGAAGCGTTACAAAACCCAGGACCCTGCATTTACTCTATCTGGCCTCCCACAGTACACACTACATGGAAATGAAATTATTTTAGTAAATATAAACTGCTAAATACTTTTTCTCATCAGCAGTTAGAGTAGTCTTGTGACTTCTATCAGTGTTCAGCAGAGCACAGGTTAAAGCTGTAGGAGGAGTTGTCTTTCTGCTCTAGGCAGATTCAGAACCCCTGACCTCTGCCTGGACAGTGCTGATTGGCCCTGTGCTGATAACACACACTCTCTCAAGAAAAAATAAAAACCTCTCTAGCAATACACACTAAAATGAGCATGTGCAGAGTGTCTCCACTTGATATGTCTTATCAGGAGATGAGGAGGACACTGTAAGAAGGGGAGAATCAGAGAACTCAGGATTAAACAGCATTTTAACACAATGCAGAGGATTAACCCCTTAGGTTCCACAGTGAGAATACCGAGCATGCTTTACTGCATATACAGACTGATTTTACTGTTGTGGGTTTAGTAACACTTTAATATATAGCAATTTACCATTTCAGAGATTTGACATAGTTGATTGGATATGTGTTGTTCTACTTCATCTACAACATACATGTCTGTTAATTTTAGCTGTTTGTTAATTTGGCTCAATTTTATATTTATTTTGATGTCACCAAATCTCTATTCATACTCATAAAGTCCTAGATTACATGTATCAAAAGCACATGAAATTAATGTTTATGTAAACCTATTTGCTAAAAACACATATACACGTTATGGAAATGTCATTTCAAAAGTGATTTTTAATGTTTCAAATTCTGCAGATTTTTTTTTTAAAATAGTGCCTGCCATTAAGGTCCATCTTTCGGCACTTTCTGTTATAGGGTGATAAAAGTCTATTTCTGTCTCCTAATTGATGTCTGTTGTCACCCAGCTGTCACTTGCTTTTCTAAAGAGACTACTATCAGCTATGCCAAGGCACTTTGCATAGTCATGTCTCACTGTTTTCACCATCAGGAGACCCACCCTGAGAAATGACATGCAAGTTGATGGAACACATGCATGTAGACAAGAAGTGACTTCAAAGAGAGATCAGCAGTGCTCATATGCAACAAAAGATGAAAAAAGGATAAAACAGTATTGTGTTAAAAAGCATGTAAGTGCTATGTATATGGCCAGACAGCCTGCATTGCTTAGTAGGTCTACTTGTTGAACACATAGCCAGCACAGATTTCAATATCTGGCCTAATACTCCCAGGTGTATGGTACAGAAAGATTATTAAACATCATATTTGGTTGACTACCAAAAGTACCAACTCAGTGGATCACCCAAATGATAACCAATGCAAGGCATAGTTCTTGTGTTCGGTGCTTGCATATCAGTGCTGACAAATGCTTTAGAGGCCAATTGGTGCCATCATGGTGACTGGCAAGATACGCAGAAGTTGTTACACATAACCAGGAAATAAATCACAGTTGTATTTTCTGGTAAACTTGGTGAACTAAACTCTCCTATCCCTTCCGGCCAAGGAAGCTGCTATCTAATTTCATCTGTAGTTGCCATATAATCAACTATGACACCAGCCAATTGATGGCTTAACAGTGTAGTTGAGAGCTAAAATATGCACAATAGTAACTATAACTGTTTTTAAAAAACAGTTAAAGTGATACTAAAAAACAATGCTTAATTTCTAAGTACCTTTTTTTTATAAATGATATACAGCTGTCACATGGTTCACCTCTTTCTCAGCTTGTATGCAGGAAAACAGTGGCAGGAGGAGATTCTAATCCCCTGCTGCTGGTCACATGTTAAAAAAACTGCCTTTGGAATAGAGAGTAAAAATAAATAGTTAATATCAATAAACTTTCAATTATCATACAAATATACATTTGAAATCAAATCTTTATTATTTTTGGCAGTACCATAGTGTAGGCTGATTTATGCCAATGCCAAGCAGCGCCATGCCCTTCCAGCCTGTGTCTTAGAATAACAGGGAGGTGAAGCCTCCAGCAACCAATATGTAATATCCCACTCCCATTGTGTGTAGCTGGTTAGTGGGCATGGAGGAGGGGGGAGGGAGTGGGCTGTCATTTTCCACGGTGTATACACCCACATGTATGACTCTATAGTCACATGGGCTGCTCAGATGTGATAGGGAGGAAATGCTCAGGGTAGAAATACACTGAAATCTGAGCATGTGCACTAGCTGCCTACAGCTGCTCTACAGAATCTCCAACTGCAGTGGGGAGGCAGAGAAGAGCAGGATCAACCAGGTTTTTTGCAGAATACAGAAAATGAATCCCTTAGTGACTGATTGAGTATGAACAGCAAGTAATACAGCATTTATTGATAGTTTTTTAATGATGTTAATTTAATGCCACTTTCACTTAGTGAGTTTAGTTCTGCTTTAAACAGCTCAGAAGACAAATGTTTTTTCCTTTTCTTTCCACAGTAACTTTCAAATTATTTCAAATTCCTGTAACTGTCAGATACAAGTATAAAACACATCAATCAGCAGCTTGTCATTAGCTTTCTATCACCATGATGGATTGCTTACTAAAGGCTTAATTAGATCAGGTTGGTCTTGGGCCAAATGTGTGTGTTGTTTTTCTGTTATTTTTCACTATTGCTAATATAGTCCTGGAACTCAGCTGTACAACTTTTCCAACTAGGTTGCTGTGGAAAAATTCTAAAGTTGTATTATACAAGAAGAATAAATTATCTGTTTTGAAGAGCACACAAACATGTGCAAATCTTGAGTCTTTGGTGACTTATAGGTTTATAAGCTTAGAGACACCCAATATGCATACGGTATAGTAAAGTGCTTTTTTTAGTGCATTTATGTGCTTGACAAAATACATACAAAATGTTTATTGTGTAATCTATTCATGAGTAGTTTTCTGTACTCAAACAAAATGACATTAGGGCTATTTAAAAAAATGCTGTATCAGCATGTGCATAAAAGACACAAATAATACCCCTTTAAATGTACAAAAGTCTATTACCAATATTTACACTTTCTATCACAGGGTGCATATGGCAATCACAGTATAAATGTGTGACCACCTGTTTGTTCCTATGTTGTCAAATCAAATGTCATTAAATGTGTTAACTGTTATACCTGTTACTGTATTGGTTTTTCTGGCAAATATCAGATTAGAAAATATTTTAAGAACATAGGACTCTAATAGATAATACCCCCAAAATGTTTGATCCTAAGATAAACTATACTAAGAAGACCCAATAAAAAAAATACACATGCCCAAAGAACATTTGATTTTGCTCCATTTACACACAGCCATGGCTCTTTACATTGTGCAGAAAATCCTTATAACTATTAAGTGAGTGCTGATTAATTCACACAGAATGAATGTACAGTACATGTAATTTTTTGGGATAGACAGCTATACATTTTTCTTTATAAATAGACCCCTAGTCTTGTAGATTTATATTACTATATGCTAACTAAACTGATAAGCATGGGAATGTAAAGGTGTGATTTTATAAACAATACCATTAATGGTACCATAAATGGTTAATCTAATTTTAATAAAAATTACCTTTAACTAAAACAAAATTCTTCTTCTTTCAACCATGCCAATAGCACCCATTTGGAGACAGGATTTCTCACCTCCCTTACTCATGTAATTGGTTCACTGCCTCTCTTCACACAGCTTAAAGTGTAATTGAACCCAAAAACAGTAATATATTATATTACGACCAGTTGTAAGATATGGTGGCTGCCTTAGTTTTCAGTTTTTAGGGTTTTTTGTTTATTTTCATCTGGTGATCTATGCCAATAACAAATATCCTTTCTTAGGGTGACAAAGCTCTCACTGTATTATATCTATGGAGGAGAAGCATTGTCACCCTACTCTGCTGATATGAGATACAGTCATATCTCTCTGTCTACTTCTTCATAATATAAGGGGTGTTTGGTAATCCACAGAAATGGAAATTGAAGTGTCACACCACTGATAAGAGGTCCAGATACAACTTTATTCCAATAAAAGTCAGAAGACAATCCAAAAAGTAGCCAATGTGTGTCACAAGTTAGCCTGCAGTTTCTTGTTTGTGTATTCTCACTTCCTTGCTGCAGTGCTGTTCCTGATCCCTTTCACATTTGTGGTTTGTCTGTGCTCACGTATGGGTGCCCCTCTGCTGTTTTCTGGGTTTTATTTCCTTCCCTTCCATCACTTCCTGGCCTGCCTCCTTGTTTGCCTGCCTGTATAAGACATGGTCAGTCTAGGCCACTTTGCCTGAGCAACTTCTTAGCTGTCTAAACTCCTGTGTGTTGCTATCTCTTGTATCCTGCATTTGACTACTTGTGTACAGACCCTGGCTTCGTTCTCTGACTGTGCTTTTTCTGCCCGTCCTGACCTTGGCTAGTCTATAGGATTCCGTTTGTCTCCTCCCATTGTACTCTGCTCCCGTGAGTGGTCTCCACATCCTCATCTGGGCTTATCCAGGGGCCACGACCTGGTCCCAGCTTGCTGCAAGTCCATCCCCACCATCAGGGGCTCTAGTGAAGAAGCCGGCTGGGACTTAGACTCTGTGCCCTGAGGAACCCCAAGTTGACTATCTACAAGGGCGCTGACAATGCGTTATGGGGATCTAAGTTGATTTTGGCTGCCAAATCAGATGCTGACAAGGCTTGTGCTTTCAATCATACTAGAAAAAAATAACATTAAAGGTCCAATTCACTTCTAGTTTATTCACATTCTAGTATATTCACAATCAATCAAGCCCTGATGAAGGAGGTTCTCATTGACCCCTGAAATGCGTTGGCTCTGTTTTGGTTTGTCCCCCTAACTTTTATTGGACTGCAGTTTTATTCCAACCTCTTAGCAGTGGTGTGGTGCTTCAGTTTCCATTTTTGTTACATTACACTAAACAACAAGGAGGCCATGGTGATCCTCTGGGGTGTAGAAGCTGCCTGTCCAGGAAACAGATCATTTATATCACATCAATACTTTAAGATAGCTATACCAGTTAGAAAGTTCTACAAGTCCAGCACTATTTTGCACTTTCCTCAACTGGTAGTCCACATAAACTCCTGGGGACAGTGTAACTTTTGAGAGTTCAGCATAGTAAGAGAGAACAGGAAGTTATTAGCTGAGAACATCTCTGGCAGAATCAACAGTTATGTTTTTCACTTATGGAACAGACATAACTGAACACATTCAGTGATATAATTATCAGACAAAGAGACATTCATTTGTAGGGTTTACATTTCCTTTAAATATTATGGGCAAGCAGCTTTTTTCATGCAATATAACTTTCCATGAAATATTAGATTTATGCTCTCATATGTTTCATCTCTTTCGAGACATTTGCAGAAAATGATGTGTAATGAATGATAATTCAAATATAGCATTTAATATGATGGCTCTGGGACTATTCACGTGATAACAGAAAAGGCACAATTTTTGAAATAAGGTTCTTTTTGAAAAAATATACAGTACTGCTGTATAAGCAAGTGCAATGGAATTGCACATCTAAGTAACTACAGAACAGAAAAACTGCACTTCCTTTGTGAAATTACCAGTGTGCTTAGATTACTTTTTTAAAATCCAGGGAAGTCAGGATACATCAAAAAGAGATGTGTTTATTTACTCTGCATATTCTTTCATCACAATCTGTATAGGAAAAATGTGTATGAAAGGAAGGAATAGCTCTTGGTTTTATGGTGTCAATGCACAGACTTTTTTATTATTAATTGGCTGATGCACTTGAAGTGTTCTAATGAGGAAAGTTTTAGTGACTGCATCCCTTTATTCCTTTTTAGGAACTATCCTGCCAAAAATGACATTGTTCTTGGAGAGAATGCCTAAAATCTGACTTTGTGTTAATATCTTAGCACAGACTTCTGGGATAATCAGTGAGCAAATCCCATAAGCAGGAAATGACTTTTTGGGAAAGTGCTGTACATCAACTTACAGAAGGCCTCCAGGCTGCCATTTTGTATTGAATTTTAAAGACAATTACAGCATTGCAGTTTGAAAAGAAAGGGTAACTTTTAATAACCTTAAATAACAATATGGTCTGTGTTGCAATTGTATGTACAGTACTGTATTATTTTTTATTTATTAAAGTGGAGTTACCCTTTAAATCCCTATTTAAAGTACTTTCATTGGGTGGCAAATGTCTAGAACAAGTAAGCAGTATTCAGGACAGCAGTGGTAAATAATTAATAAAATCAGTGATCTGCCAAATGGCTAATGGTTCAAAGTGATCAGAGCTGGCAAATGTGACAATGACTCTTACTGAGACTAGTGAAGAATAGGAAATCCATAGACTTGGCAAATAGGGAAAGTGACTCAATCAGGTGAGCACACAGGCAAAGGCAGACAGAAAATATATTTTGTATGTACAGAGAACCTTCTGATGGGTGTTTGGCGGAAGAAGCTGTGAATAAAAGGCTAACGAGTTATTAGTTACTTTATAAATATACCCTAAAGTCTTTTCTCTGTGGACATCAAAGTGTGCTTATGAGATTGATTTCTTACCGCTAGATATGGATTCTGAAGTACCTCCAACATTTGTCAGTGATTTATTAAATGTGATGTTTTGCAGAAGCCATTTTCTGCCTTGATTTGCTGCCACTGTATAATTTTGTTCAAGGGAAACTATTTGCACATCAATATATCTATGAAGTATATCTTCATTATTAGGAAAAGTCTTCAGAGCTGTTCATTGGCTGCATTGATTGGTATGTGTGGCTTTAAATAAATGCTGGTTTGCTTTTTAACCTCTTTAGCGCAGAGCTTTTTCTCCTTATATTGTTCTTGAATTTGGTGATGTCTCAGCTACAGTATGTACAGTATTTTGTAGCTTCTGTAGTTTACCCTAACATA
This sequence comes from Staurois parvus, assembly GCF_062004578.1. Taxonomy (NCBI): domain Eukaryota; kingdom Metazoa; phylum Chordata; class Amphibia; order Anura; family Ranidae; genus Staurois; species Staurois parvus. The sequence continues at coordinate 8,659,056 of NW_028318478.1, forward strand.
TTATATATTGTTATTTCTGGGTGCATTGAACTTTCATTTGGTAGTAGATTTGGATACATGATAGGGAGGAGCTTACAAACACTGAAGCAGCTGTGCATGGCAACCAATCAGCTTCTAGCTTTCATTTTTAAAGCTTAACTGAGCTGAAGATAGAATCTGACTGGTTATTATGCCAGATTCTGTGCTCTCCAGTTTTAGTAAATTACCTCCATTTTCACAGATTTTGATGGCTAAAATCCCAGATGGCCATGTTCTTGTGTACATGAGCATTAAACACTTACTCAATGAATATTAATGTAATCCAGAGCTGGGACTCTGGGAAAGAATATTTTTAGTTGATGTATTTATTAATGAATTTTTAATTCTAATTTGTACATGTTTTTTCTACATGGCGGGCTGGATCAGGTTAGGGGAGACAAAGCTATAATGCAAGTGCTGTTTTCAAACAGCACCTGGAACTCAATTTGTTAAAAGGGATTGCTGAAAATACTTTGTGCTTGTATCACAAATTCCACTCAAATAATTTAATGTGCATTATATAAAATACTGCCTAACTAGATTTATAATGCAATACTCATACCTTTAGTCACATCATTCTGTGCAGTTTTTTCCTCCCTGTCATGCACAAATGTGTGTTGTCAAGGCTGATGTAGACTCAGAGGCAAGGCGATGATTGAGCCTGAGAACACGTTGGCCTATATTTTTTGCTGGTTTACATCCAGGGCCATTTCTAAAATGGAGATACCAGCAGTTATAGGGATCACCAGGGAGTAGGAAGATGAAAGTCAGGAAGGAATTTAGATATTTAGGCTCCGTCTCTTGAGTCAGACTATATTGAAATTTGAATGCTTCATTGTAGTTTACTATTTAGTATATACCATACACACAGACCATTTTAATTTACATACAATATGAAAACAGACTATTGTGGGATACATTTATATAGCAATACATAGTTGTAATTGTTTGCTATTGATTTTTGCATTTATTTTTAATGTCTGATATTTTTTAAAACGGTTATAAACTTTAGGCCAAACTCTGCTGTTCAATCATCGTGACTGGCATGTATGACTAGCAGTGACCAACAATTGAAGGCATGATGGGATGGAAGCAACATGTGATTAGCACAACTGCACTGATATTATACCTTTTCTTGTTAAAATTGAACCATTTGGTAATGGCATAACTGAAAAAGCAGCCTGACATCTTCAGTACTGCTGGATCTATCCTCAGAAACCACCAGTGTAAGCTGTGGGGCTACACTGCGTTGGAGACCAACTTACCATACCCGAAGCTATACTACTGACCACACACATCCTGGCATCTTCCATTTGACCCTATACATGAGAATAACACTTTTATGTTGGTAAATACAATTAACAATGCATCATTTATTTAAATAACACATTAATGTGTCACAGTGTTCATGTCATATTTGTAAAGAATGTTGTTATTTTTACTTGCTTTCCAATGGGCTTTTAAAAGTGGGGTTTAAGACACACTGTTTCCTACATTTTCAAATATTTAACAGCTGCATGTTTGTTACAGGTCAGTCTCAGAACAACATACGATTGCCATAACATTTGCCTTTTATGGTCTGTTATTGACTTGGAAGATCAATTGCTGCATACTTTTGCCATAACCTTTTTTGCCCTTGGTCCACTGCTGGCTTCTCATATCACCATTATAGGTCCCATGCAGACCAGAGTGTCCATCTTTTTTATTTTTGTGCACTGGAGTCCTAAATTGTAATTCTGTTAATGTAACCAGCTATTATAAACTCTACTGGAGTCATGGCTTGTGGCCGTCTGTTGACTTGCCACTTTGTGAACTCTGCCTATGCTTTTCTTTGTGATTGGACGCCTCAGTTGTTGTTCTCTTTTTTATATCACCTACTTTGTAAATTTTGCTTTATTGGTATACTTTCGATTGTACAGTGGGAGTGCTTGTTTGTTGTCTGTCATACTATGACTTTTGTACACAATCCACCATCTACATGCATTTCTTTCTGCACAACGCGCTGTTCTCACCTTTCTGGGTGCCACTGGCCACTCCTAGAAAAAGGCTGCAGAAAACTAGTAAAACTAGCAGAAGGACAGCAAGCAGAAGGTTTAGATTGCAGAAGTGCACACTAAGAGAAACATATTAATGAACAAGGGTGCCCTGCCACTCAGTCTGGGTTGGGGTATCCTCCCACAAATATCCTGAAGGTCTCACGAGAGCTGCCTATAGCAGTGGAAGGAGCAGCCCATTTAACTGGTTCTTTAGAGCAGCCTTTCTCAACCAGGGTGCCCAGGTACCCTGGGGTGCCTTGAAGTTTCTTCAGGGGTGCCTTGGCAAAATGTCTACAAATTGCCCAAAAATTATATACAAGCCAGCAGGTGGAAAATGCCAGCCTTTTAGTTACACAAAGCCACAGGTTTTCATTGTGCACCATTATGACCTTCTAGCCGCTGGCGTCCTGACAACCAATTACATCATTAGCTGATAAGGAGGATATCAGATGCCTGTACAGCATCCTAGTTTGACCCTCCCCCGCCCCTCTCCATCAGTGCTGTGGTCACATTAGCTCAGTGATGGAGAAAATCTGAGGGAGAAGAGAAACATTGGAATACTAGTCAGTACCAGTGTGCAAAGGTGTATTTGCTTTGAAAGAATAAATAATCTCTAATGTTGGAAGTCCTACATGTGTGGATGTTGCTGCGTTATATAAAACTATTAGAATATTTTTTCATATTTTAGAATGGGGTTCCTCAAGACTGTCCATCATTTTAAAGGGTGCCTCGGGACTGTCCATAAGTTTAAAGGGTGCCTTGACTGAAAAAAAGGTTGAGTAACACTGCTGTAGAGGAATTCTCTCCTCTTTCAGTCTTCTTGTGCAGCAACACCAGAGTCACCTATGGCCAAAGAAAGGAAGATCCCATTCTGCATCAGCCCTTCTTTGAAAAAAATAATTTATCTGGCACAACCTCACTACTGTTGTGTCTGGTGGTCCAACATATTTAGAGGACACATTTTTAATAAATGTATGGGAAAAACAAATCCACTAGAGCGGATTTATAGAAGACGTCTCAGAAAATGCACTGCATGCGCATTGTGTGCCTAATGATAAATACAGCCCTGCCAATGACCCCAGAGTTTTTGTGTTTGCAGCCTGAGCTGTCCCTGTACCATATAGCTGTTGTGTTATGCCCATCTTCCAAATTTAGGTATCATCTCATGACTAGTTATGAGTTTTGTTTTCAATTCCTGCAAATTGGCCTATGGAGTGAATTTTGATTGGTTACCTCATCTTTGCTTGTCATGATGCTTTGGATGGACTGCAGCCTCACGTCATATTGTGTGTTATAAGTGTAAAAGGTTGTGATGATCTCCAAAAAGGCAATGCAATAGCCAGGACAACTTGGACTGCATTTTCTCCAGTCCAGGCTAATCAAAAGAGAAAAAGACTAGTAACTATCAGAATTTAACTTTGATTGCAGTCAGGTTTAGTTAAATACCAGAATGAAAATGGGCACATTCAACAAGTAGGCAGCACATCATTATATTTATATGCATTATTCTGATTTCTGCTGGGAGTGTACCTTTAAGAAGTGTATTTAGTGCTTTTCTGGGCCATTGAACTCAATGTTCTGGCAAGGTAAAATTCACATACAGTGCAGTTTGGATTCAGTTAATGCATTGCTATTTTTTAAAACATATGTTCCTGCTGTCCTTGTAGATAAGAGGTTATTTCCAGGGAATATACTGACGGATCGCCCTTGGGAAGAGAACAGCGACACTGTTTATCTTAATCCTTCTAGTATTGCAGATACAGGACAAGTAAGCGATGCAGCATCAATCATCCCAAAGTTATGGGCTCTTATTACAAAAAAGTAAAACAGATAGTTTTTTTTAGGGTAAACAACAATACCAATTCTATAAAGGCATGCAAAAATCTATGTGTCCCCGAAAAAAACAAAAACAAAAAAAACCAATATATACAGTCAGGTCCATAAATATTGGGACATCGACACAATTCTAACATTTTTGGCTCTATACACCACCACAATGGATTTGAAATGAAACAAACAAGATGTGCTTTAACTGCAGACTGTCAGCTTTAATTTGAGGGTATTTACATCCAAATCAGTTGAACGGTGTAGGAATTACAACAGTTTGCATATGTGCCTCCCACTTTTTAAGGGACCAAAAGTAATGGGACAATTGGCTTCTCAGCTGTTCCATGGCCAGGTGTGTGTTATTCCCTGATTATCCCAATTACAATGAGCAGATAAAAGGTCCAGAGTTCATTTCAAGTGTGCTATTTGCGTTTGGAATCTGTTGCTGTCAACTCTCGAGATAAAATCCAAAGAGCTGTCACCATCAGTGAAGCAAGCCATCATTAGGCTGAAAAAACAAAACAAACCCATCAGAGAGATAGCAAAAACATTAGGTATGGCCAAAACAACTGTTTGGAACATTCTTAAAAAGAAGGAACGCACCGGTGAGCTCAGCAGCACCAAAAGACCTGGAAGACCACGGAAAACAACTGTGGGGGATGACTGAAGAATTCTTTCCCTGGTGAAGAAAACACCCTTCACAACAGTTGGCCAGATCAAGAACACCCTCCAGGAGGTAGGTGTATGTGTGTCAAAGTCAACAATCAAGAGAAGACTTCACCAGAGTGAATACAGAGGGTTCACCACAAGATGGAAACCATTGGTGAGCCTCAAAAACAGGAAGGCCAGATTAGAGTTTGCCAAACGACATCTAAAAAAGCTTTCACAGTTCTGGAACAACATCCTATGGACAGATGAGACCAAGATCAACTTGTACCAGAGTGATGGGAAGAGAAGGGTATGGAGAAGGAAAGGAACTGCTCATGATCCTAAGCATACCACCTCATCAGTGAAGCATGGTGGTGGTAGTGTCATGGCGTGGGCATGTATGGCTGCCCATGGAACTGCTTCTCTTGTATTTATTGATGATGTGACTGCTGACAAAAGCAGCAGGATGAATTCTGAAGTGTTTCGGGAATATTATCTGCTCATATTCAGCCAAATGCTTCAGAACTCATTGGACGCCGCTTCACAGTGCAGATGGACAATGACCCAAAGCAGACTGCAAAAGCAACCAAAGAGTTTTTTAAGGGAAAGAAGTGGAATGTTATGCAATGGCCAAGTCAATCACCTGACCTGAATCCGATTGAGCATGCGTTTCACTTGCTGAAGACAAAACTGAAGGGAAAATGCCCCAAGAACAAGCAGGAACTGAAGACAGTTGCAGTAGAGGCCTATCAGTGCATCACCAGGGATGAAACCTAGCATCTGCTGATGTCTATGCGTTCCACACTTCAGGCTGTAATTGACTGCAAAGGATTTGCAACCAAGTATTAAAAAGTGAAAGTTTGATTTATGATTATTATTCTGTCCCATTACTTTTGGTCCCTTAATAAGTGGGAGGCACATATGCAAACTGTTGTCATTCCTACACCGTTCACCTGATTTGTATGTAAATACCCTCAAATTAAAGCTGACAGTCTGCAGTTAAAGCACATCTTGTTCGTTTCATTTCAAATCCATTGTGGTGGTGTATAGAGCCAAAAATGTTAGAATTGTGTCGATGTCCCAATATTTATGGACCTGACTGTATATGTATATATATATATATATATAAATTTTTTGGCTCTCTTCTCTGCATATCCTTATTAAAAACAAATGATCATATGAGCAGTTGATACAAACTGTTCAACCAAAATACATTTCTAGATGTCTTGTTTCTGAAAAAGACTGATTAAATGTGTAGATTTGTTTATGCATAGCCCAAACTTTTTTCTTGGATGAAGTAGAGAAGAATTTAAACCTCTCACAGTTTATTCTTTCTTCTTTATGTCCTATTGCAGCGATTTCCATTCACTTCCTGTCCAGACAATGCAATATGCAGTGAGAGAAAATTTCTATAAAGTGAGTTAGATTTTTTCTTTCCTATTTGTCACTGTCACTTCTTGTTTTGGTGACATCTGTAACATTTTGGATTTCCTGTCTTGGCGATGAAGGTCACAGGACCAATGGAGAGAAAGAGTACAAGGGATACCGATTGCAGGTATACAGAGGCAGCAGGGATGTCCAGATTGGTTGAGCTACCCTGAATGAAGTAGGAATCAGACCAAGAATGATTTAAGTAGGATTTATTAATTGTGAAACAAGACCCCATCAAACAACAGCAGACATAAAAATATAATTGAACAGTAACTAAGTGACAGAAAACCTAACTAGCAAACCTAACTTCCATACAATATATACAAACAAAATGAGTGGAAAAACAAGTTAAATCAGAGGAGCAGGGAACAGTTAGGAAATGGGAATTAGGACTGGAATCGGGAACAAGGGGAACAGATGAGAGGTAGCAGGGTACAGGATCACAGCAGGAAACAGGATCAGGAAAAAAATCAGCAAGCAAGTATCTGGCTAACAGGTAAAAAACTGAATCAAAGATGCAAATCAAGGGAGGGGTTATATACTTTCCCAGCAATCAGCATCAGCTTGAGCCTAATTACTGGGATCTGCTGTCTGCTGGTAGCCATCGGCTGGTAGCCACCAGAACTGTGCCCTTCCTCTCTGGGAACCACCGTGCCACCAGCAGGTGATCCAGATCCTGATAATGAGACTAATCAGAATCTTTACTTAAATGTGAGTATTCACTTCAGTTATCCAATTATGTAAAAAGCAAATTCCTATTCACTTTGAATACTCAGTGCTTTTCTCATGATGAGATAATTGAAATGAAAATCCACACAGCTTTAGAGTGAAGATTCTCAGCTCCTTTAGTAAACCATCCTAAGGTGAGTTTACCCAGCAGGGACACAGTTTTTATTTGTATCCCATTCCACCCAAATACTACAAAAAATCTTTTGGCCATACATACACTATAAAGTAACATTTGCGACTTATATTAAAATGAACATCAAGTTGTTTTGCCTTCATAGATTTACATAGATTTAAAGATAAAGAACTGTAGCTATGACATAAATAACCAATTAACTACACTCACTGGCCACTTTATTAGGGACCCCTTTTGCCTTCAGAACTGCCTTAATTCTTCATGGCATAGATTAAACAAATGTGTTGGGAACATTCCTGAAAGATTTTGGTCCATATTGACATGAGTTACTGTTGCCCTTCTATCATCTCAAACCAGTCTGCCCATTCTCTTCTGACATCAACAAGGCATTTTTGTCCACACAACTGCCGCTCACTGAATATTTTCTCCTTTTCTGACCATTCTCTGTAAACCCTAGAAATGGTTATGTGTGAAAATCCCAATAGATCAGCAGTTTTTTAAATACTAAGACCAGCCCGCCTGGTACCAATAACCATGCCAAGTTCAGAGTCATTGAAATCTTCCCCATTCTGATGCTCAGTTTGAACTTCAGCAAGTCGTCTTCACCACATCTAAACTCCTAAATGCATTGAGTTGCTGCCACATGATTAGCTGATTAGCAATGTTTGTTACCAAGCAATTGAACAAGTGTACCTAATAAAGTGGCCAGTGAGTGTATATAATATAAGGGAACACATTCAGCAGTAAAAATCTAATGGAGGTTTACAGCTTACTATACACTAGTAAAACATTGTTCAAAAGTTTTCTTTTAAGAACATTTATTCAATTGTTTAATTGTTAGTGGGTTCAAACTGATTGACCGCATTGACGAGAACATTTGAAGGAGCAGTATGGAAACCATTTTTTGAACATCTGAATTTCTAACAGCATATGTAGTTTTCGTTTAGTAAAGTTCATTCACTCCAAAACTGAATGTTGAAAATGTTAAAAATTTTGAAGTACTTTCAAACGACAGTCGTCAACTCATTTGATGTACTGAGAATTTTCACATGGATGTTTGTAGAAACACTCTTTTCAAAATCTACTAGTGTATAGCCTGCTTTAGTCTTCCTCCACTGTATGAAAATTCTGTATTTTTTGCTGTTTTGTTCCTGTTTGATTTCTTCTCACTTCCTTAACCATGAAAAACTCGTCATAAGGATGTGAGCGAAAACATGAGCCATATACAGAAAACACTGACTGAGATTCTAACCTCCTCTTCACTCTATCCAGAAACCTTAAAATAAGTTATAGCTGGATGTTTACACCTTAGTGTTGGTCATTTTTATTTTAATGTCAGCAGCTCAGTTACCATTGCTGAAAACATGAAAACAGAGGTGTAACTAGAACCTTCAGGGCCCAAGTGGTGCAAGAAACCATGGTGCAAGAAACCATAAAGGGCCCCCCGGACACCCAGCCGAGCCCTTCCCTCCGGGCGTAGTGTCAGAAGGCCATCCTGGTAGTTTCACCACTGTTGTCTGTAGTTTTTTAATTTTTGTTTTATTTTCCTTATTCTTTTTTACCATTTTAATTTATTTTTATTTTTTTTACAATATTATTTTTTTATGATTTTTTTTAGGGGCTCCACTGAGGGGCTTTGGTGAAATATCAGGGGTCTAAACAGACCTCTGATGTTTCACCTTTGAGACAGAGAAAAGAGATTGAGGACACAGCCTTCAATCTCCTTCTCTGCAGCCTCAGCAGCACATAATGAATGGACAGGAACAGCAGAGCTTCCTGTCCATTCACAAACTAAAGCATAGTAAGCACAGTTTACTATGCTTTAGTTAAGAATGGACAAAGTCAGTGACCAGTACAGATCACTTACTCTATTCATTCATACAAGAAAGGAGCTGATAAATTACACATTTACTGGCCACTTCCCTGTTGTCCATCCTGACAGCATTCTACGCAGGAGCCCAGAGAGAGCACGGGGTGGGGGAGAGCACAGGAGCCCAGAGTGAGCATGGGGGCAGGAGAGAGCACAGGGGCCCAGGAGTAACAGAAGGAAATTGGATAGGAGGGGCAGCGGCATGTAGAGCATGTGGAGGAACCAATCCCGCCCCTCTTCCTCCTGCAGCCGCTGAATGCCAGCTTCTCCTCCTCTTCCTCCCTCAGGCATTCAGCAATTGCAGAAGGAAGATGAAGGAAGATGGAGGAAATCAGTTCCTCTACATGCCGCCTCCCCTTGCCATCCCTCCTATCCAGATGTAGAGGTGGGCCCCATGGACTTCCTGGAGCATGGGTCCGAGTCGCAATTGAGACCCCTGTAGCTACATCCCTGCATTAAAAGCAATCTCCAACAGCTGTGTGAGTTACAGTAGACAACATCTAGAAATGCCCAACTATTAGTAATAGAATTACAATTTGGGCAATAACTATGTTTTTGACTGGGGGAATTTTCAGTGAGAAGTTGCATGCAATATTTTCCATGCAGCTCGTTTATTTTTATATAGAACAATCTGATTTACTCTTTACATTATATTGTTAAAGAAAAGTACCTTGTTAAAGAAAAGTGAAAATAAGTGCTAATCCACAACCAGGGGCGGTCTGACCATTTGGGCACTCGGACAGTGCCCGAGGGCCTGGTGTCAGTAGGGGGCCCCATGAGATGCCCCTGGTACCTTTCATAGGATTTTTTTGGGTGTGGTTTGAGCGTGGGCGAGGACACAGGGTCCCCATGATCCCTTATTGCCGGGTGGGCCCCATGAGTTGTCAGTCCGCACCTGTCCACAACACAGCAGTGTAAGTCAAGTCATGTGAATTATACATTTCACATGTCCCTGTGAAATAGCAATTAGTAGCAAGAGGAATAAGAAGATTCAAAAATAATTGTTAATGATAGAACAACAAATAAACTACTGCTGTAAAGGTAAAACCAATTGTGCTAATGGAAAGGCTGCTGGCACTATATGTAGAACACACTACATAATAGCAATGAAAATAGATAGGTGCTGTGTTTTTCCTCAAAAGTGATATTATAAAATGAATTAAAATGTTTTATAATTTTACTTAAAATAAAGTCCGTGGTAGTATAGTGCAAACAGGTGCTTCTCATTCTTAATAGCAATCAACAGCAAGCTTGCAATTCACCGTACAGGACAGCATACGTATATATACAAATAGACAGCACTATTCGGACTATTCCTATAAATCAATTCACAATGTCAGGTGTATATATATATTATACTCAATTAATGCAAAAGAAAAAATATTTTTCATGATTATGTATATTTAAATCCTAAAGTGTCAGATGCATTGGTATTGTCTATAAAAAACTGTGTCTACAGTGAAAATGTGTCATAAAGTGCATGTGCATATATAACTTACTTGTATATCTAAATACACACAAGTGTAGGCATACCCTAATTGCCAGATGCCTTAGTATTTTTAGTGTCCAAAATAAAGCTAGAAAAAGAATGTAAAAAGTGTCATAACGTGCATGTGCATATGTAATTCACTTGTATACAGGGGCGGACTGACCATTTGGAAACTCGGGCGCTGCCCGAGGGCCTGGGGTCAGTAGGGGACCACATGAGATGCACCTGGTACCTTTTTCATTGGCTTTTTTAAGTTTGGGCAAGGACACGGGCCCCATGATCCCCTATTGCCCGGGGGCCCCATGAGTTGTCAGTCCGCCTCTGCTTGTATATACTGTATTATATAGGTTAAAGCGGTTTTCCAGTGAAAATAAAAAAAAATAAAAGTCAGCAGCTACAAAAACTGTAGCTGCTGACTTTTAAAAACAGCCACTCTCCTGTCCCTTGATCCTGCTTTGTTCCCCCTCCCCCCGCAGCCCGTTTCACCAGCCGCCCTGTGTTCCTGGCGCCAGCATCTTCAGTGTGGGTGCGCGGCTGTGACAGCTATCGGCTTCACTTCTCACTGCACATGCTTCAGTAGTGCTTCGCTTTTTGAATAGTCCCGTAGTCTTCTAGGACCTGTCACGTGTCCCAGAAGACTACGGGGAGGGAGTTGGGTAGGACAACTTCCATTTCTGTTCGCCTAGGCGATCGCAGCGGAAGTGAGAGTGGGTACCTGTAAATTTCGAGTATCCGCTCCCCAAAGGTGCCAATCCTTAACAGGGAACAAGTCCTTAAAGCGGAACTTCCCCTTTTGGGTGGAACTCTGCTGTAAGCATATCCTTAGATTGCTAGGTGTCTTAGCATTTTTCTGATTAAATAAAACGTGTCATAAAGTGCATGTGCATATATGTCACTTATGTGTGTATATAACATACCCATATAATCACCAACAATATTAACATAATCAACACAGTTACTTAAATACAAAAATTGGTACAAAGTCCACAATTCTTATTATAGATCTTCTTTCCTCATATATACCGCCACCATATATGCTTCAAGTGTTTATATCCAACTAATTTTCTTCCTCTGTGAAAATGTCAGTGCCAGTTGATAATTATCAATCAGATAGCTGCTTGGACATTAGTGATCCCATACTTTCTTGATTTTTTCCGTGGCGCACCTGTAAATAGAAAACCTTTTCTTAAATAGTGCAACGTGATCTCTCAAAAGTTCTTTGGATGTGCAACACCTCGTGTCCTCCACCATGCCACACAATGGGGCTTACAAGAGGGAATATGCATCTCACAAGAGAAGTCAAACAGCGCTTATAACAAATGGAGTGATGACAATCCACTGCTTACATCCTGGCTTTTTCCTGTAACCTTGCAACAAAAATGCTCCAAATATTGTAAATCCTTATATGTATTTATTAAAATCAGTTAAAAACACTTATATCCATGCACTGTATACAACATTCCATAGAAAATGCCAACTTCTAGAATTCCAAGCATCAAAGTGTGCACGCATGGTGACGCCATGGCTTCTAACTCTGCCCAATGTGCTTCATCAGAAATTACATCATTAGGGACCCCTTTCAAGCGGAGCCTTTCAGCTCTGAGCTGTCACTGCTCCTATCACTTCCATCTTCACCTGGATATCCTTCTGGGTTTGCACTCTCTGGCCATTTGAATGGCTTGGCCATGATGATGTCACTCCCATGCACGTGCACTGCCATAATCATGGCACAGCACTCTCTGCATTCACGGCACACTCAGTGTTCCACACCATGAGCTGCAGCTGATGACCATATCTACTAAAAAACACAAATTCAAGTAGTTTCAAAGGCACCTACTGTTAAGACTTTTTATAAGCTTACCTGTAAAGCAGTGTTACACGTTTGACTTTACTAGCACTTTAAATGGAATCCATGAAGACAGAAATATAAAACACATCTGACTTTAATGTGTAGGCTGAGGGCCAGTCATTTAGATCCTGGGACATATTACATCAGTTCCCTGAAACAAGCATGAAGGATCAGAATGTAGACGTTGCAGACTTCACTGGTTGCATGCTTGTTTCAAGTTAGTGACTCATTTCGTAGCAGAGTATTGGAATGGCAGCTCAGAAGTCTACAACTTTAAATAAATAAGCAGTGCCAGATTTTTTTTTTACCTATCCTTAAAGGTACTCTTAAAGTGCAGTTAACAAAAAGCAGTGACCCATATCATATACAGATTGTCGGAGAAATAATACCACTTCTACTCAAAGCAATGACTGGTTGGTGTGTTTCTTTGCTTACCCAGCAAAAAAGTGCTAATTACTTTAACACATACTGCTCTGTAGCTGGTGCAGTAAAACATTTAGAACTATATATATATATAAATATTTAATGTAGGATACAATATTTGGTATGAATGAGAGTGTTGAAGAGGTGAAGTAAGGTTCCTATGTAAATACGATTTTCAGAATGGTCAGCGGTAAGCTATCAAGCAATGAGCTTTACAAGAAATAATTCTGCACCCCCTTCCTTAATACCCCCCCCCCTTGCTGATACAGTAATCTATTGGTCTTTTTTTACGAGGATGAGATAGCAGACAATAATAATACTTATTCTATGGTCCTATGATCTTCCATTCTAAATTTTCCAGCTGTGATAACCCTTCTGTCAAAGCCACTCTGCATGCTGTTCACTAGCCGGTCTTGTTGCTGCTCCTCCCGTCAATGTCATTATGTCTGCCCTGCTATCAGTGCGGAACCATAGGCCATGTCATAGGAACATGGCCTCTTGAAGAAGTGCTCGCCCACTTTCTAGCACTTGAGAATGAAGGATCAGACTGCCGGTGGTTTGCAGACCATAATTTAAGGTGAGTATTACTGTGTGTTAGCCCTTTCCTAGAAACAATATAAGCAAGATATCCTTTCTGGGTGGAAAGAGGCAATTTAAATAGTTTTAGTGTTCTCTTTAATGTTATAATGATTATCTCAACACCTTAACCTAGTGACCTTATGCTAGGAGCTAGTGAAGTTTTCATGTTTTCCTAACGTAGGAGAACTACATTGCTAGAGTATTTTTGCCAAATTAATGCAGAAGTGAGGGAATATAAAAAATAAATATACAGTACATATTTACCTACCTGCTGCAGCAGCAGTCCAATGCTGCAAGCTGTCCCCCGCTGACTCTAAGCTCAAGAACTGAGCGATCAAATAACCACCGATCACTCAGTTTTTGGTTCCGTTCTGAGCAGGGAGTGATGACTGTCAGTCACCCCTCTGTGATCTGCCCCTCCAGTGCTCACTGGACGCTGGGCAAGAGAGGGGGCTAGAGAAGCTGGCTCAAGCTCTGATTGGTGTGCTGAGAGGCTGAACCAGCTGCATCTAGGTTGATCCTGACATTATTGTCAGGATACATCCAGAGTCTGGAGCGTCTCTGACATCAGCCCTCAACTGGCTGATTCTATGTCACAGGAGAGCACGCAAGTAAGTGCACTCCTGTGACCCACATGAGAAGTATGGCCAAAAGAGCTTTGGCCATTCTTTTCTTTTAAAGTACATGACCAGTTTCTACTATGAGCATTTGTGACAAACTAGAACATATTATGTAAAACAGACCTCATACTTGAAAGGCTGCAGTTGCTACTGCCCTGATGGTTGCTTTGTAGGCTTTACAGAGGATTGGGTGTGGGTTTTTTATTTAAGAAAACCTTTAATGATAGAGACATGCAAGCTAGTCTAGTTCTAGTTGCTTAGCTGAAATGGTTAACGTTATCTCCAATATTTTCATTCACTCACTTTGAACAAAGTACCGTATGCAGATCAGGACATAAGGATTTTTCTTCCAATCTGCATTTTTGTTCCACTAAGTACTGAGTGGATCAGACTGAAAGCCATCAACTAGCAGCTAGCATTTTTTATTTTTTAATATGTGTTTTTTGGTATGAGACTGAGAACTGACAATGCAGTTGACAATGAAGGTGGCTGAAACATTTGGACAACATAAAAAAACAAAGATAGCAGTATTCTTTTTGATGGTGTATTGTAGATTGAACTGGTGGTACTGGGTATGGGGGTAAGCACTACGCAATGTGTGTTGAATGGAGGCAGTTGGTCTATTATTTATCAGTTGGAGGAAGAGGGAAAAGCATAATAGGATTTGGAAATGTAGTTTAGGTGAAAGGTTAAAGATGGATTAGAGGGTTGTTAGCTGATAGTCTGGTTTGATACCATTGGGTGTGTTGGAAACATTGTACAATGGATTTTTGAATGTCAATAGGTAAAGGTTTGGATGAAAGATTAAAAAAAAATGTCAGCAATTAGCATTTTAAGAAGAAGGTGAGCAATGGCAGATCCCAATATTTTCTTCATGATGGCTTTATTGTAAGGAAATGTAAAGTTTTTTGCAATGTTTATTTCTTAGAAAGCAGTTAGGTTACTGATATAGGAACAGGGAACAGAGATTATTTTCTTGTCATCCAGTTAATGTGAATCACTGTCGGAACTATTGATTGGAATTGTATACCTTCTATATAACATTATGGAAAATAGGTAAACTGTTAGTCACCACTGCTATTAAACCACCTATATTGGGTCAAATGCTCTTATAAATCAAAGCTTTAATGATTTATATAACATATATTTTAACAATGCGATAAACAAATATTTATAGAAATTGAACAATTCAGTAAGATCAGTTGTCAGCAATTCTTTTCATAATATAAGAATACAATAAACTGTATAAAACATGCAAGGGAGGACTGAATGTGCTTTTCCTGGGAGGCAAACACAATCAACTGGTCTTTTCATAGTAGTGACAGTTTATTGAGAACTAAAGAAAGAGCCCCACAGAAAGGGGTCGATTTATTAAAATTTTGCTGAGCGAATGTCTCCAGCATTTGCTCACCTGTCATGAATAATACCTTATTTTGCCTAATACAGTATATTTATTTTCTATAATCATCAGCTACAGATATGATTGAGATATTATGGCCACTAGATAGAGCTGATGATCATACGACATAAACATGTTAGGAAACATATGGGATTATTTGTGACATTTTAGACCTTCAATCAGTACATTTTTAATAAATAAACCCCAAAGTGTGCTGCAGTTATTGGTGGCCATAGTGAAAGGTGGGTATTGTCTTAGAGAATATTATTTAGTATAATGCACCCTTTCTCATATACATGCTAACAAAGGGTTTCAAAAGGTTGAGTTGTAAGGGACAAAGTAATGAGCCGAACAAGGTGATTGGTGCTCTGTGAAAATAGTATGGATTTACCTAAATTAAATACCTTGCCATTATTATATACTGTATAATCCTCTTTATTTAAGTCCCTTTAACAAATGAACATGACCCCTTTCAAAGGTTTTCCATTTTTACAGAATGAGCTTCCTTTCCCTTTAACAAATGAACAAGACTCATTTCCACAGTCTTCCATTTTTACAGAATGGACTTCCTCTGCAGATCTTTGCATTTGGTTGGAGAACTGTTCTATGCCAGGTGCTGTGATCACAAGTCTGAACAGGGAGCAGATGACTGTATGATATCCAGCAGCTGTCTCTGACCGCAGGTCCAGCTTTAATCCCCAAATGTGGGAAAATTATTTTCACTCGCTCAGGGGACGAATGCCACCCCCCCCCCCTTCTCAGCCCAGTCCTGTTTTTAATATATGCCTTTGAAAGGTGCTGGTATTTGCCATAAAGCCATTTCCTGGTATAAAAAAGCTGTATTATTAATTTCAGCTAGCAACAATGCTTAACAAGAGTAATTTTCAGTTTCCATCTAACAATGCAAAGAATCACATCCTATTCCAGAATTGTATTAATACTTATTTTAATCTTGAGCACTATAGCGTGTGATTAAATTCTCCAGCAGCCAAAAATATGACAAATCTTGAAAAAATGTAAACTTTTTTGTACTGCAACCTTGCAAAAGAAACATAAAGGTTGCATTTACATCTGTGTTTTGTGTATATATATATATATATATATATACACACACACACATATTTATATAAAAATATAAAAGAACACTTTTTATTCAGAGTATAGCATCAAGTCAATTAAACTCCTGGGATATTGATCTGGTCAGTTAACTAGCAGAGGGGGTTGTTAATCAGTTTCAGCTGCTTTGGTGTTAATGAAATTAACAACAGGTGCACTAGATGGGCAACAATGAGACGACCCCCAAAACAGGAATGACTTTACAGGTGGAGGCCACTGACATTTTTTCCCTACTCATCATTTCTGACAGTTTTTCACTAGTTTTGCATTTGGCTAGGGTCAGTGTCACTACTGGTAGCATGAGGCGATACCTGGACTCTAAAGAGGTCGCACAGGCAGTCCATCTCCTCCAGGATGGCACATCGATACGTGCCATTGCCAGAAGGTTTGCTGTGTCTCCCAGCACAGTCTCAACAGAATGGAGGAGAATCCAGGAACCAGGCAGTTACCCTAGGAGAGCTGTACAGGGTCATAGAAGGTCCTTAATCCATCAGCAGGACCGGTATCTGCTCCTTTGTGGAAGGAGGAACAGGATTAGCACTGCCAAAGCCATACAAAAAGACCTCCAGCAGGCCACTGGTGTGAATTTCTCTGACCAACCAATCAGAAACAGACTTCATGAGGGTGTCCTGAGGGCCCGACGTCCTCTAGTGGGCCTTGTGCTCACTTCTCAGCACCATAGACCTCGATTGGCATTTGCCATTGAACACCAGAATTGGCAGGTCCACCACTGTGCTTTTCACAGATGAGAGCAGGTTCACCCTGAGCACATGTGACAGACGTGAAAGAGTCTGGAGAAGCCGTGCAGAACGTTATGCAGCCTGTAACATCGTTCAACATGAGCATTTTAGTGGTGGGTCAGTGATGGTCTGGGGAGGCATATCCATGGAGGGACTCATAAACCTCTATAGGCTAGAAAATGGCTCCCTTACTGCCATTAGGTAATGGGATTAAATCCTTGGACCCACTGTCAGACCCTACACTGGTGCAGTGGGTCCTGGGTTCCTCCTGGTGCACGACAATGCCAGCCTCATGTGGCAAGAGTATGCAAGCAGTTCCTGGAGGATGAAGGAATTGATGCCATTGAATGTAAACCACGCTCGCCTGACCTAAATCCAATAGAACACCTCAGGGATATCATGTTTCCATCCATCCGACGCTGCCAGGTTGCACGTCCAGGAATTCCCTGGTCCAGATCTAGTAGGAAATACCACAGGACACCATCTGTTGTCTCATTGGGAGCATGCCCCGATGTTGTCAGGCATGCATACAAGCACGTGGGGGCCATACAAACTACTGAGTACCATTTTGAGTCGCTGCAATGAAATTTCAGCAAAATGGACTAGCCTGCTGCATTATTTTTTCACATTGATTTTCTGGTGTCTTTGAATTCAGTCCTCTGAAGGTTGGTAATTTTCATTTCCACCAAAGGATGGGGCATCCTTACATTCCTAACACATTACCTAGTCCATATGAGTATAGATATCCAGCATGATATTTTTCCCCATTGAGATCTGATGTGTTTTTAAAGTGTTCCTTTAATTTTTCTGAGCAGTGTATGTACAATATATATATTTATATATGTACACATATGTTGGGTGCAACCCACCTTGTCAAGGCTACCGAAAACCAAAACATTAGATGCACATTGTACTTCCTTGAGTCCTTTACCCTTGTCAAGTCCCCAGTGTGCATCTCAAGTACTATATTGCTCATGTCATCACTTATATATAGAACATCTAGACCAGGGGTACCGAATTAAAATTCACAGGGGACCGGCCAGTAAAATTTCCGAGTGTCATGTTGGTGCTACGACTCAGATCCTTCACATCATAGCCTCCCATGCACATCACAGTTCCTCCCCTCACCCCCATTCCCCCGCTTTTACATCACACCCCAACCCATCACAAATCGCCCCATCACAAATCGCCCCATCACAGACCGCTCCATCACAGACTGCCTCATCACAGACCCCCTACCCCTATCACAGACGCCCCATTACTGACTGCTCCAGCACAGACCATCCCATCACAGCCCCCCCAATCAAAGACCCCCCATCACAGACCCCCCATCACAGACCCCCCATCACAGACCCCCCATCACAGACCCCCCTCATCACAGACCCCCTCATTACAGATACCCTCATCACAGATACCCTCCAATGCACATCCATCACAGACCCCTCATCACAGATCCCCTCCATCACAGACCCCTCAGCACAGACCCCCCCAATCACATACACCCCATGAAAGACCCCCCCCCTCGTTACAGATTGTCCCATCACAGTCCTCCCTGCATATTACAGATTCCTTTCATAAGGAATCTTCTTTTAGGAAGCGAATGATTGGTTACGGGTGATTGGTTACTAGGCAGCGGGGCGGTCCAAGCAATCATTTACCCGCCTTTAACATGTCAAGACTTGCCATGCTTCCCGTCTTGTGTGAATAAGGTAGGACAGTGTGAAGAGGGGGAGAGGATGAGGGGAGTGCTGCAATATTATGGAAGGAACAAAACTTCTGCGTCTCAAATGTTGTGCCCTTCCTTGAGCAAAATAGCGGCATCGGTGGGTGGGTGGGCGAGCTGGCAGCAGGGAGAGGACATTCAGGCAACTATTTGGTGAGGCTGGGGGCTGGAAAGGAATGTTTCTGGATCCAGATCCGGACCGTGGTTCGACTTGTAGTGATACCTGATCTGAACCCTTAATTTTGTTATGTGTGCAGAGACTTGCATGTCATCACTTGCAAATTTCACCTAAAGCTTATGAGGTGTGCAAACAAAACAACAGGCTCTTTACAACAGATGCATAGAAATGGAAGAAAATACATGAAATGTAGATGAGAGTGCCACCCACTCACTAAAAACACAAAATATCAATATATGATACTTCATATTTACCTGATCTTCCTTACTTCTGTTGCATTTTATCAATACAAAATGCTAAATATGGCAGATTTTGTATTAGCAGATGATTTCATTAGCTTTTAGATGTGAGTGGATACCCTCAGCTAAAGACTTTTGTAGAAAATATTGATCAGGTTGGTTGTTTTCCCAGCTAAGTGTTGCTGTTCCCTTGTGCTTATTCTGGAGTTAGCAGTGTTTGCTCAGGTGTGATATGAGTGTGTATGCATCACTGGTGCTAAATCTGACAAGTGTGGCTACCTTTCACACTATCGTGAGAGATGCTTTATTGAAATTGTACTTGCAGCCTCTTGTGTTCTGTCAGTGGAAAACTGTGTTGGCAGGTTTACTGTGTTAAAATGCAACACAACAGAATAAAACAATGAAAAATTTAATTAATTTTATAGCTTATTCATATCAGAGGACATAATGGCTTGTAGAATAGTGTCCAAGGTAACGTACAAATCCTACAAATTCCATATACGTGAAAATGCGACAGTGTGGGCAGTTGGAGTCTGGCGCTTGCTGGGCATGACTGTGACTCTAAATCTGAGTAGTTAAGATATTATTATCATTACTATCCATGTGACATTGCGGATAAAACATAATATTCTTGGTATTATGTTTGTAGTTGTGGCTGTCCTTTCTTGTTCTGCTTGCTGACTTTGGACGGCCTGTTCCTCAGGCTTTTTAGTTATACAAGCTTAATTTGTTTCTGAGGGAGAAATAAAATATGAAAAGGAAATTATTCCTGGTCTTCAATCACTGTGAAGTGAACCAAGAACTGGACACTTGTTTTCAGCTTGGATGAACTTTAATTCCAACTAGCTAAAACTGTCACTCACGCAGAAGTATATTCGTGCCCAGTGAGCGACAGACTCCAACCGCCCATACTGTTCAATCACTGAAGCAGAACCGGATACAACTACATCCCTTTTCTTCATTAGCTGTCAGCATATTTCGGGACGGGGTTAGAGTAACTGACAGGCTGAATGTAAGGTAATTAAGACTATAAGTGCTACTGTTTCTAGTGAGTTATTCTGTGAGTGGAAGAGTTTAAGGTGTTTAGTGCTCATCGTTCCTTCCAAGGACAAAAATATAGACATTGCATACCATGCTGCTGGAATGGCACTCAGCAACACAGAGGACCCAGTAAAGTCAGACTAACCTGCATTTCATGCAATATATAGGGTTTATGCTCCTTTATCACATTGATATGAAGTTAGTTATTGTCACCAATTCGATTCTTCATAACAATTTAAATAAAAACTCACTTCAGTTATATCTTGTTTTCCGTACTTTGTAAGCCTACCCATGAGGCCGGACAGGGTGACCCCCTTCCCACAGCTGTCCAACACTGTAGCAAGGAGACAGCTGCTTGATAACTTGGAGTTTGTCTGAATTCCAAGCATTTGCCCAAAACAAGCAATGGCAAGAGGAATGCAGATGGAAAAGAAGCTGACAGCCCCTCCCTCTTCCCTCTGCATTCCTTTTGCTGTCATTCATCTTACACAAGTGCTTGGAGGTATGGCAAGTGCCCATTATTAATCAGCTGTCTCCTTGCTAGCTACATTACTAATCTACGTCTGACAGCTAAGAAGGGGGGGAGACTCTATCAGACCACATATTTAGGCTTAACAAAACATGTAATAACATAGGACCGTGTACTATTTTGTCCCCTAGAGAACAAAACACTGAAAAAAAAAAAGTCAATGGGAGTTCGTTTTTATGGATGGTACAGATCTCAGCAATAGTTTTGTCTTTAATATGGAAGTGGTTCCATAGTGACTTTGCTATGGGGTCCTAAAACATATAGTATTACCCCTCATCTTCAATATTTTTTATATATGTATTGTTAAATATTTTTGTAGCTGTATAATTTTTTATTCTGCAAAATATATGTATTTTTAATGCTCAGATTCATTAAAACATATTTGTTTAGGTTTGGCTATAGAGTGGAAGAGGCCAATATTCCGTTTGGTCTTTATTTGTGTTTGATCTTGTTGGGGAAAATGCCTCTAACATAATGTTCCAATGACACCCTACACATGTTCCATGACATCCTACACCCTGATTCTGTACAGTATGTCAGTGAGAAGAGGATAGGAAGTATGGGGATCTCCTTATTGGGGACACAGGTTCTGATGCTTACCCACAAATACGTTTTGAATAAATTGGACCTTAGATCGGTCCTGTGGGGTAAAGGGTAATAATAATGCCAGTATTACTGTCATTACTGATATAATTGATTTCAATTTCAGTGGTGATGTATGTTATCTTCTCAATTTTCTTGCAGTATGCCTGAAACATGTTTAGACCCTGAATGCACACCTCCTATATTTCTTTTTAGTAAGGCAAGATTTTTTTTTTCATGTGAAGTTGATTTGGTGAGAGTAAATCACAGGGAGTGAAGATGGTAGGTTAGTCCAGGAAAACAGCAGTAAGTCATATTACTGCCTAATCAGTGGAGGGATTTCACACCACCCACAGAATAAAAGATCCAGAAAGAAGGAAGATGCTAGAATAGCCAAGTGAATTTATTAATGTACAAATCTCTCCAGTTCACGTAAGAGCCAAGACGGCATGAAGCAAATTGACTGTTCCTTAGAATAAATTGTTGTGTGTGCTGAGCACAGGGCACCTCAGCAGGGTGCATGAGGTCTAAAGGGCTGTTTCTGAGAAATCTCATCATTTGCACTCCGTATCCTTGTGCACACATATATTCATTGATAGATTTTGTTCTGCCATTTAAGGGAATGTCTGTTCAAAGAGATAAGAATACATTATTGTGAGCTCTTTTTTGCAGCAGCTATCCGTTTTTAATGGAGATTTAAACATGTATAATATACCCTCTCAAATAAGTGCAGAGAAACTTCCTGTAAAGAATTTGACCACTGTATAAACGGTCTACACTGTACAGTCTGTACACTATGTAAAAATATTATTTATATAAGGCAACAAAGCAGCAAAATATCCATTACATGATATGCCATTAAAATGGAAATGAATATGCAGTGTCATCTATCTAGGTAGCAAATTTCTTATGTTGCAGAAAGATATATAGATTACAACTTTTATATAAAACATTTCAGTATTGTTGATCTTCGGGTAATCTAGAGTAGCTTTGTTAAAGTGGAAGTTTAATCGGCTTATCTGTCGCCTTCCCTGGTTCCTAGCCTTAGGTGGTAAACAGAGATTAAACAAATCATGTACATTAGTTCTACCTGTTTATCTGCAGCCCTCTCTTCTCTACAGCTATTCATAGGGGAGTATTTATAATCTTTTCTGTGATTTAAGAAAGTTGGGGGTGGGGAGCTGAAGTTACAGACTCCAAAGCTCTGTGAGAGCTGATTGGAGGGCAGGGACACCACCCCTACCTTCACACAGCATGAAGGAACAAAGCTGAAGCTGTCAATCACTGGCTATGTGCTGGAGCTTCGTCCCCTGTCACTTTTTTTTTATCTCTGGGTGTCAGGAAAACCTATCAGAAGTGACTCATGCCAATAAGAGAGGAACAGGTTTTCTGGATTGAGACATATACACACTATGGGGGACACGCTTTGTTAATATTTCACACCTGATGTTTAAAACCACTTTAAGTAATTACCAATCTATTCTAGGTAGAAAGAGGTTATGTAAAATTATTATTTAAATTAGACTGTGCCCACTGACACAGCAAGCACCATGTGACTCAGTCATTGCGATTTGAAAATTGATGGTCTTTTGATTTAATTAGGTCTTGCTTTTGTTATCACAGAGACTATGTTTGCCTTGAATTTCAGCCAGTTTTTCTGCTTTTACTGTCATTGTCTGTCTGCTACAGTTTGTGCCAAGTCTTTGTATGCCTTCACAGTCAATGACTGTCCATCAGGCTCAGGTTTGTTTTAATGTAATGGGAGGAATAATGTGCCCCTTCAATAAGCTGTTCAAAGAAACTAGGATTATCCTTGGAACTGCACGGCCTTGGTTAAATTGCCTGGGCTGCTACAAAACGTTCTGTTGAAATAAAAAAAAAATATTGTTTGTCATTGAGAGTTATCACTGCCAAACTAAAGAAATGAAAACAACTCTATTCCTAGGATTTTTTTTTTTTATAGAGCTGGATTAGACCCTCTACAAATTATTTTATTGCTGCCTGTGTGTAGTTTTACCCCCAGCAATTATTTTGGTGACTGTTATCTCCTATGCAGAAAGTCATGGAAAATCCAATGTTTTTTTTTTTAACAATAAACTTTACTGCACTTTTCAGAACAACAGAGACACGTACAGTATCTGAAATGAAGTAACACTCAAAACTATGATACAGGATTCCACAATCCAAAAACATTGTAGAAGAAACACAGGCAGTTATAAAGATATGACGCTCGTGGTTGAGCCCTTCAGGCACATCTTGAGTAGCCCGTACATGTATAAAACAATGACAAAGTCAAAATAGCCAAGGCGGTTTGCACTTTAACAGTAAAGGTTAGGCTATGCCTACAAGAGGGGCAGAAAAGTGCACACCATGTATACTGTAGGGTACCAAAAAGGAAGATCCTTCCGAGGACAGGGCCACCATAAAGCACTACAGATCTGAGGGGGAGAAAAATGAGAGAGGATGCAGAAGAGAAATAAATAGAAAAAAAAGTATTGAGAAGGGGGAGAAAATAATGGAAAATCCAACGTTTTACAGTTGTCACCAAACCAAGAGGTACATTTTCCTTTGGGGATACCTGTTCCAATGACATTTGGGAAATTACCTTCACTTTTTAGAGATTTCTTTTCCTTTCTTGATGCCTCTCTTGGACAGAAAGTGAATAAAAAACTGCCTATGGTAGACAGAGAGCAAAAAAATAAATGGGCAAGGGTTGTAACTCTTCCCTACTCCATCAAAAACTGAAAAAAAAATTTAGGCTGTGCATACCTTTTGAAACAATGACAAATAAAAGCAGCACAAAACAAATTCTAAAACACAATAGCAAAGTTAAAATATGACACAAAATATAACACTTCAATAAATTTACACAAATATTTCAATCATTTGACATAAGTCCACCAAATGAAAAATGAAAATTGTGATGAAGTACAAAGTCCTTATTGATCCACCAAAATCACCACGTGAACAACATAACAGTAATTGGTTGAATAAGATGCACTCAGATGTCACCACATGCTCCAGAAGAAAACCTCCCCCAATTCAGTAGCACTCACCAGATATCATGGCCCATCCAAACCTGATAGGCAATAGCATTTATGGTGAGTGTCAGCTTAGTACAGATCATCAATCAACAAGCCCTTCATCAATTAGAGACTGATATGATGGCGGGATATTCTCCAAACTATTACAAAAGATGTGAAACGAAACTCATAGCGTGAATTCACTAAAAAACATTTATTGGGTAGAAAGTATTGCAGTCACATAAAATAAATGAAAGCATGCCAAAATATTCACAATAATCGTAAAGGGTATCTGCATATCACATGGAGCAAGCGTCTCACCCGATCCTCCTTGCTGCATGCGAGGGATACGTCATTTCCGACAGGGGATGTAAAGTGGATGCCTCATTACAGAATACATTGTGTGGCTTGAACCCTTCAAAGAAACCATCATATCAGTCTCTAATTGATGAAGGGCTTGTTGATTGATGATCTGTACTAAGCTGACACTCACAATAAATGCTATTGCCTATCAGGTTTGGATGGGCCACGATATCTGGTGAGTGCTACTGAATTGGGGGAGGTTTTCTTCTGGAGCACGTGGTGATATCTGAGTGCATCTTATTCAACCAATTACTGTTATGTTGTTCACGTGGTGATTTTGGTGGATCAATAAGGACTTTGTATTTCATCACAATTTTCATTTTTAATTTGGTGGACTTATCTCAAATGATTGAAATATTTGTGTATATTTATTGAAGTGTAATATTTTGTGCCATATTTTCACTTTGCTATTGTGTTTTATAATTTTTTTTTTATTTGTCATTGTTTCATCAGGTGAATATTGGATTATTCACTATTAGGGCAGCTGCATGCTTACACATTTTATGTACTCATTTATTTTTTTAGGTGAGTGATTTATTGTGCACATTTTCAGGTGTTAGGTTTTATATATATTCACATCACATTTGCGTGGTGAATATATGGTTTATATATTGATTTTGTGTGCATACCTTGATACACACTTTAAGGGAACATAAAGATTTAATATAAAACCATTATTGTTGTAAACTTTGTGCATCAGAATGGTGACAACATCATTTTGAATTATCACAGGTTACCTATAAAGAGTGGATAAGACATGTGTATGCCACATGGGCATTTTTAGATGAAGGTATTAAGCCAAAGCTTTTTTATTTTATTTTGGATAGAACCATGGAGGATTGATGCCTATGTTGGGTTTTGATTCTCTGTCCTCACTGGGGAGATTGCCCCTCACTTCCTATCAGGTCAGGTAATGATTGGCAAATGAAAATGATGGGCAGACAAATACACATGTTTAGTAAAATAAGGGTTAACTTTTTATTGCTGTCTGCACCTTTCTGTCCTGGTGCATCCATACCCTCTTTTCTTGTCCTGATGTCATAGGAAAGTGAATGAAAATCTCCCTAATAGGGCTACAGACAAAAACATGACATGCATTTTAACTTTTTTTTTCTCTATATCCAAAATTAGAAAAAAGAGAAAAATGCCTGGAGTTAGGCATTAAAGAATCCCAGTATCATAAATGTAAGGGAAAAGGGGTAAGGTCCTATTCACACTAGCATTAGTGTTGTAACATGGTCACATGGTGAGCGCTGCGGAGTACAGTGTCGATGCGCTGAACACTGCGCTGTTTACGTTTTTCTCTTTTTGCAACTTTATTGTAATGTCACAACGCTGCCCACCACAACCCAATGCCCTTGGTGTGAATAAGCCCCCAATTATTTTACAATCATCACATCTTTTTTCATTTATTGCTGTGTATTAATTACATTACAGTATATGTTTTATATATGTTTATGTGAAATTGCACTAATCACTAAAGAGACAGTTGCTATGGTGCACATTAGTAGTATTCTTTACCTTTAGAAACCCTTAGAAGCAACATATCTTTGCTCACCTCTTGCTCTATATGAATTTAGCTGAAAGCACAGCTTGTCTATGTAAGTTTGTCCACAAAAGCCTTATATCAGAACAACATGGAATCCTGTCACGTAACTATAGGGATATCATCTATTGCTATTGCGGGCTTAGGAAAAAAGCAGAGAAGGTTTCCACTGCATTATGGGAGCTCTGTAACACACTGAAGAGAATGATAAGTAGCCACTGAAAAATGTGAACAATTTTACCAATACCTGGTAAATAGGGACATCCAATTGTCATAAATGTAATATTTTCACAACATTTATTATTATTATTATTATTAATATTAATATATGTATATCAATATCAGTGGTTTAGCCATAGCATAGCCCCATGGTTTTTCCATATGATGTCACAAAAATAACTGAGTACTGTCCGTGTGCGGAAAGGATAGTGATTCAGGAAACTGAGGTCAACATTCAGACCATTATCTTTTGTGTCAAATAGAATTATCATTCGTAATTTAAAGGTTTCCCTTTCCTGAGTATTTTTAAAGTTACAAAACATTCATGTCTTCTATACAATGGTCTGGTTGTGAGAAACAATGCCCCACATGTGCACAGTAGTTCTCTTCCTTATATTCTTTCTTGTTGTGTCTGTGTAAAATGTTTTTTTTTTGTAATGTCTGTCCTTTTTCACCAATGTAACATCATTGGTTACATTTGCTGCATTGTTACATTACTGAAGGTACCGTTGTATGATTCTGTTATTTTTAATAAGTTGATGTGGCTGCACAGTTTGCAGCGTTTTGTTGTTGCAAGGTTTTGTTCCCTTGTTTGTGTTCTTTTTAATCAGAATAATACTTCCTGCTGATTAATTTATATTTGATGGTGGATGGTTGCCTGGAGGCCAGCATTGGGGGTTGTTAGAATATTCCTTTCAGAGTTTCATCCTCTTAGATGCCTTGTTTGGTGTGTTGGGGGTGGAAGTTAGAACTGTGGAGATATTGTTGTATCAGTCAATGGTATTCCTATATATTGAGGTGTGCAATTTGTCATTTCTGATGGATACTGTGGTGTCTAGGATGTTCACATGTGTGTTTAAATAGTCCATTTATAGTTTGATTGAGAGATGATACATATTAATAGAGAAGTAGGGCTTTTTATTCCTGTATTTATACTTACCTAGGTGGATGCATCATTGGTCTGATGCTGCATCTGACCCCCACCAGCTCTAAGGGTAAGAACTCATGATCGCTGATCGCTGAGTTCTCACAGCTGCTCTGAGCAGAAAGCGGGACTGTCCGTCACTGCTCTCTGCTCAGCCTCCCCCGTGCTCACTGGAGCACTGGGCTGTGGAGGGGGAAGGAGCGGAATCTTTTCCCAGCCTGGACCGGCTGAGGGACGTCAGCCGATAGACTTCAGTCCACTGTCAGCTGAAAACGGGTCACAGGAATCCAGAATGAACTGCACTCCTGTGATCCACGGAAGTACAGCCAAAAAAGCTTTGGCTGTACTTTTCCTTTAAGTAATGAATGAGATTTTTTTAATATTTTCCTCACCTTCTGTCCATGTGATAAATGTATCATCTATGCCACAATCACCTCAACCTGTGATGTCATACATATACTTTTCTAATCAAATATATAGGAAGAAATAGGGAGGATTATGCCGCCATAGAATGACAGCAATGTATCTAGCCCAGTGGCACTTTTTATGGCTCCCCAAAAACTCTTCCTAACAGAAATACTTTTGGGTCTTTAACAGCCAAATGCCAAACACAAGCATCTCTCTCCCACTTACAACATGGAATATTTTTGTTGAAATGGGTTATCATGTTGCTAGATGCATTTTTTCTCTATAGCATTAAAAAATCTGACTTGGATGAAAGAAATGAATTTTATTGTTTGCATTTCTCAAAGGCTTTTATTTCAAAGACACAACTAAATTATTCTAGGTATAGGATTACATTATAGTATACTGCTGGACTTGAAAACACAACATTCACAACAGTGGATTACATGTAATTCAAACAGTGTTATTATGTAAAAGCAAAGACGCACGTTTTTTCCTATAACAACAGAGCAGAAGATATTGTAAGGCTCAATTTTCAGCCACCTGAAAATCTTGGAAATGTATACTGATAGATGTGTGGGTGGCAAATAGAAGCAAATACCAAACTTTATGTGGTTTCATAAGTGCTCAAAAACATAACCCCCAGTGTTCTAACAAGTAACTTCAATTACTTTTCATGGGGTTTTAATTAGTGTGGTGATTGCATATGAGGTACAATTAATGTATCTCTGTGTTTCACTCTGCACCTGGTAGGCAATACATATGGGACTGTGCTGAGATTTTTTGAATGTGTTTTAGAACAGTAAGACATAAATCACAGACCGATATTGTCATAGCAGCTTTGGGAAATGTAGTATTACGCAGAGGCTTGACAACAGGTATGGATTATTTTAGCAGGTCTATGTTTGAAGTATGCTGAGCAGCTAATTGTTTAATTTTTCTGATCCGAAAGGTGTTGCACTATAAAGCTGTCTTAAAGTTGTTATCATAGTATGCCAGCTGCAAATTGCTTGCTGTAAAGCATAATAAATGATAAAATTAAATGGATACAAAAACTTCAAATCGAATCTGCTCTTGTTCACAGGTAGACATATAAAGCATTGGGTCTGTACAATAAAACTATAGCCACCTTTAATTACCTGGCACTCTCAGACTATATATAACTAGCCAGTGCCCTTTCTTTCTGGTAAGCCATGTCCTAAGTGAGGTCTAATTTTTCTACATACAGGACTCCTTTTTACTGTTCAGCATCCAACCTTGACAGTGGGTCTTTTTTGAGCTAGAATGAGAATTTAAAGGTTCTCTTGTTGTTTTGGCCTACTGCTTCTTTCTACTGTTTTTCCACAATTTATTTTTCAAGGGAAATTCCCCAGCACTAGGCTCTGTTAGCAAAAAAGACCAGATTAAAACCTGTTTCTAATTTTCAATGAAAACAAAGGTCTAGTTGCAGAAATATAACCCTCCACTGGTGCAACCCTCCTGCAAGTTTTACATTTATTGAACAGCTTGTCACTTCCTTTTTTTATACGATACAAAGTGGTAATCATGTATTTATGAAAATGCTAGTTGCAAGGTTTTTATGTTATGTGATTCAAAGATTTCAATACTTCCTGAGTCACGGACCTGAAACAAGCATACATATCAAGATTTCTGACTTTCTGCACATCACTGGTTGCATGATTGTTACCGGTCAGTAACCCAAAGTATTGAGGCAGAAAGTAAGCTAGCATTTTGGAACAAGGCAGCCTAAGTGTCTCCAGGTTTCCTATAAACTCTCAGTGAACACGCTGTCATCTGATTTTTGCTGTTTTCTCTATATATTTCCTTGGAGAGTAAAGAAGGCATGAGTTATCTAGCATAAAGCCAAATCAGATTTGTCATGGTCAAACTGGCCAGAGTACACAATACTGAGAAATTAGTTTTGGGAAGATCTGATATATTAAATAAACTTGACCTGAGATTGACTAATATGTTTCAGTGACTTTTGCACGGTGGTATTAGAGTACAAAACACGCTAAGCACCATATGCATGTAGGTTGACCACATACTTTTCTGAAAATTTTTTTTTTTCTATGAAAAAAAAACATGTTTAATTGGTCGCCAAGGTTCTAATATTATTACACTTGTGCAATTATTAAAGGCATTGGAACATAGAACATTAAAGTGGAACTTAGCCACCCCCCTTGTTTTTCCCCATCCATCCCCCTTACCTATTATGGTGTATTCTCTGGAAAATACACACTCTTCTGCCCAGTGGATCCAGCATCATCCTGCAGCAATATACTGTTCAGCTGTATATGCCTGTGTCCAGAGCCTCCATTTTGGTCCTTCTCAGCCAGCTGTAGGCAGGTGCAGTTAGCCTTCTCACCATTAGATATTCTTGTGTCACTAATGCATGGGAAGAGACATCTCATAAGGAAATTGGTCCCTTAGAGCTTCCTTACAGTTGAGAGAGGAAAATAGCCTAATTGGACACTGAACTCTCATGAGACTTTGGTGGTCATCTTGGTTGAGGAAATTTTTTAAATAAGGGAACAACGTTCTTTTGGTGTGTGCTTCCAGCGAGCATGAGGTAGGAAAAGGAACCACTAGTTCAGGGAAGGCTCCTTTCACAGTGTTCACTCCCGAAAGTATTGTGGAGGCACGGAGCTGGTATTGTCTGCCATCATAGTTATAGCCTATGCAATAAGGGACACCACCAGGGCCGGTGCTTCAACTAGGCAAACTAGGCAGCCTCCTAGGGTGCACTGCCACCTAGGGGTGCCTGGGCACAGCACAGGCCGGCACTCTCTTTGTGTGGGATGCTGCCACGTCTTGAATGATCCTTCAGCTGAGGGGGGGTGGGGCAGAGGGGAGGAAGAAAGGACATAGGAAGATGCCGGGTGTCTGGGGCCAGTGTAGCAGATGAGCTGCTGCTCCTTCCAGTGTTCCTCTCAGACTCAGTCCCTTACTGCAAGCCTGCTCGCAGCTGCTGACCACTGTGGAGTTCCAGCCCTTCTTTTCCAATTCATCACCAGAGACGGAAAGTAATGTCTGACTCTGATGTGCAATGTGTCAGTGAGTAATGACATCATCACGATCCCACAGCCTGCTCTTCTAGTGCCTGCTGGGCCTGCTGATGTGTGTCAGTGTTGGTGGTGTTGTGTTAGATCTATCATTGTGTGCTCAGTTCAGGTGTTCTGTCTGTGTGTGTGGGCTGGGATGCCTGCTGTCACAGCGTTTTATCTCCCCCCATTGCCTGGGGAATTCCAGCCTGGGATCTGTCAGAGTGTGGATCCATCATCCTCCACTCACTGCAACTGTCACCCTGCCACTGCCAGCCACATATACAGTCCGTCCGTGACACTGATTTTGCCTTTAATATTGGTGCTTGTGGCATCTTATGGCACTTATTTTTGCAAATTAAAAGAAATTTAGCAGTTTCATGTTTTAGTATTTTCTAGTATTTTCATTCTTTTAATATTTCATTTTTTTTGGGGCGGGGGGGGGAGTAGCTGTTCTTGCCTAGGGAACAAAATAGACTTGCACTGGCCCTGGACACCACACCTGTAATATCACACTGAAATAAGACACTGAGACTGTATGTTCTACGGAATTTATATGCTGGTGCTGAAAAAAGTTATGTTAAAGATGTGCCATCTTTACTTAAAGACATCACTTCCCAATTCATTGTGCACAAGTATTCCCTCCCAATATAAAGTACCTAGATTTGGCTCCACCTCAACTACTGCCCCTTCTGCTGCCCAACAAAGTGTGAGGCTGTACTCCTTAAATGCTCTATGAATGGTCTCCCTCAGCCTCCAGGGTTTTGAGGCCAGAATGGTGGTGGCCAGATGGTGCCCCTGAAAAAAAAAAGGTAGGAGGGGTAGAGGCAACTCAGCATATCATAGACTGGCATGTCTTTGCGCTCTTTGAATTGATAGGATTTTTCCTTTGTATGCTTCACGTGAAAGATCACCTAATATGCAAACTAGCATCATATTTAGAGAGTTGGCTATTTGCCATTATAATGAATTATAAAGAAGGTAGTAGTAGTTAAGAGCCATAGATGGGTTGAAGCTCTCCCGGTTCAGCAGGAACCAGCCTAGATTCTATCCATCTATGGGCAGGCTGATTGTACCCAAGATGATCCATCGATCGACTTAGGTACAACGAGCATGTAAGATTTTTAAGAGGATGCTGTATCATGTCAATCTCCCAAAGCAATCTTCTTCACCACTTGTGTCTATATAAAAAGTGCACACTCACCAGAGGATTTTGACCCCTTGTTACAGAATGGTCAAATAACGCTAGATTCTCCAAGGATGTTCTTTCATCAGGTGAGTCTCCAAGCTCTTCTTCCTCCAATTATATATTTAAGTTGGATTCAGTAATGAAGCAGCAAACATTTGTTTAAAAAATATCGTGGGCTGGACATTTATTTATTATTTATTTATTTATCGAGTTTATATAGCGCCAAAGGGTTTGCTCAGCGCTGTACAATAGGGGGGGACAATACATGAAACAGAACAGTAACATCAAACAGTACACAAGGGGTTAGAGGGCCCTACTCTTTCGAGCTTACAATCTAGGAGGGGGGGGGGTAGAGGCACAGGAGGAAACGGCTGTGGGGGATGGAGTGGTAGGAGGAGGGAAGGGCAGCGGCTGTTAGGTGAGGGTGGGGTAGGCTTCCCTGAAGAGGTGGGTTTTCAGGGAGCGCCTGAAGGTGAGGAGGGACGGTGACAGTCTGATGGATTGGGGTAGTGAGTTCCAGAGGATGGGGGAGGACCTGGAGAAGTCTTGCAGTCGTGCGTGGGAGGAGGAGACCAGGGAGCAAGATAGAAGAAGGTCCTGTGAAGAGCGAAGGGTACGGGTAGGGTGGTACTTGGGAATCAGATCGGTGAGGTAGTTAGGGGCAGTGTTGTGGATGGCCTTATAGGTCAGGGTGAGCAATTTGAATTTAATGCGTTGGGCAATGGGGAGCCAGTGGAGGGAGAGGCAGAGGGGGGTGGCAGAGGTGGAGCGGCTGGTGAGGTGGATGAGTCTGGCCGCTGAGTTCAGGATGGTCTGAAGCGGGGAGAGCCTGCACTGGGGTAGGCCGGTGAGGAGGGAGTTGCAGTAGTCCAGGCGTGAGATAATCAGGGAGTGTACTAGTAGTTTAGTGGTGTCTGTGGTAAGGAAGGAACGTATCCTGGCGATGTTCCGGAGGTGGAGCCTGCATGTGTTTGTGAGGGATTTGATATGAGGTTGAAAGGAAAGGTTTGAGTCCAGAGTGACGCCAAGGACCTTGGCTTGCTGGGCGGGATTGATGGTGGTGTTGTTGGTAGTGATGGAAAGGATGGGGGGGGGGGCGCGGGCTGGGGGGAAGATGAGAAGCTCGGTTTTGGAGAGGTTGAGTTTGAGGAAATTGAGCGACATCCAGTCAGAGATGTCGTTTAGGAGGTGAGTGATGCGGGCGGAGAATGAGGGGGTGAGGTGAGGGGTGGATAGGTAGATTTGAGTATCATCAGCATAGAGGTGGTAATTGAAGCCGTGGGAGTGTATGAGTTTGCCAAGGGAGGAGGTGTAGATGGAGAAGAGAAGGGGTCCAAGGACAGAGCCCTGGGGGACCCCAACAGAGAGGGGGAGAGAAGGGGAGGTGGCACCATTGTAGGTGACACTGAAGGAGCGTTGAGATAGATAGGACGAGAACCAGGAGAGAGCGGTGTCTCTGATGCCAAGGGAGAGTAGTTTATTAAGGAGGAGGGGGTGGTCGACTGTGTCAAAGGCCGCAGAGAGGTCTAGGAGGAGGAGGACAGAGTAGTCGCCTTTGGCTTTGGCGGTTAGTAGATCGTTGGTGATTTTGAGGAGGGCAGTTTCGGTGGAGTGTAGGGGACGGAAGCCGGACTGTAGTGGGTCAAGGAGGTTGTTGTCATCTAGGTGGGAGCTTAGGCGATCGAAGACCAAGCGCTCAAGGAGCTTGGAAGTGAGTGGTAGCAGGGAAATTGGTCTGAGGTTGTTGAGGTCAGTGGGGTCCAGGGAGGGCTTTTTGAGTATGGGGGTGATGTGCGCATGTTTTAGGGGGGAGGGGAATACGCCAGTAGAGAGGGAGAGATTAAAAATGTGGGTAAGGGAGCGGATGAGGGAAGAGGGGGGTGACCGGAGGAGTTGAGAGGGGATGGGGTCCAGGGGGCAGGTAGTGAGACGGGCTTCTGAGAAGACTCTGCTGACTTCCTCAGTGGTAGTAGGGCTGAAGGAGTGCAGTGATGGGGGGGTTATGGTAGGCAGGGCCTTGGGTGTGGTGGGGGGCAGTGCCGTTGCGAGGTCGGAGGAGGGGAGAGATGAGGGGGTGATAGAAGGGGGGAGGCTAGATGGGGAGGTAGATTGCAAGTAGACTATGTCCTTGCGGATTGCGTCAATCCGCAAGGACATAGGACATGACATCATGTAGGACCCGGAAGTAGTGGTATTGCGCTTCTTCTACATACATTTCACCAGAGTGGCGTCTTCAGGAAGTTTTATTACTGTTTTAGAGTTACTTTAAGGTTTTGTGGATTTATGTATATTATTTTTCTATTGAGCAAGGGCTCTTATTTATTGTTCATCATTCATATTAGACTGTTTACATGTTATTGGGGCAGCTGCACAGTTGCAATTGATTAGGTATTTGTTTTGTTTGCAACCCATGGCATGCCTAAGTCACACTCAAGTGGACCTGTTCTGTAATGTTGAAAAATGTTATAGTTCATCTAAAGCACTTTTTTAGGTCTTCAGGCTTTATTGTGTCTTTGGAGTATACTGTACACTGTTCATACACTGCTCAAAAAAATTAAAGGAACGCTTTTTAATCAGAGTATAGCATTAAGTCATTTAAACTCCTGGGATATTGATCTGGCCAAGTAGCAGAGGGGGTTGTTAACCAGTTTCAGCTGGTTTGGTGTTAATAAAATTAACAACAGGTGCACCAGATGGGCAACAATGAGACGATCCCAAAAACAGGAATGGTTTTACAGGTGGAGGCCACACACTTTTTTTTGCCTACTCATCTTTTCTGTTTTTCACTAGTTTTGCATTTGGTTAGGGTCAGT
Organism: Staurois parvus; assembly: GCF_062004578.1. Classification (NCBI taxonomy): domain Eukaryota; kingdom Metazoa; phylum Chordata; class Amphibia; order Anura; family Ranidae; genus Staurois; species Staurois parvus. Next base: position 8,693,782 of record NW_028318478.1, read on the forward strand.
GTCACTACTGGTTTCATGAGGTGATACCTGGACCCTACAGAGGTTGCACGGGCAGTCCAACTCCTCCAGGTTGGCACATCAATATGTGCCATTGCCAGCAGGTTCACCTTGAGAACATGTGACAGATATGAAGAGGTCTGGAGAAGCCGTGGAGAACATTATGCTGCCTGTAACATTGTTCAGCATGACCCATCTTCATTGTTCTGGCTGAGGTTAGAACGTTCTCATCCAAGATTTTACAATGCATGGCCCCATCCATTGGCCCCTCAATGTGGCAAAGTTGGCCTGTACCTTTAGCAGAGAAACATCCCCAAAGCATAATGTTTCCACTGTGCTTGACTGTAGGGATGGTGTTCTTAGGGTCATAGCCAGCATTTTTCTTCCTCCAAACACGGCGAGTCGAGTTAATGCCAGGGAGCTCAGTTTTGGTCTCATCTGACCACATCATTTTCTCCCAATCCTTCTCTGAATCACTGAGATGTTCATTAGCAAACTTCAGACATGTGCCTTCTTGAGGAGGGGTACCTTGCAGGTGCTGCAGGATTTCAATCCATGGTGGCGTATTGTGTTACCAATGGTTTGTTTGGTGACTGTGGTCCCACTGCCTTGAGATCATTCGCAAGCTCCTCCAGTGTAGTTCTGGGCTGATCCCTCACTTTTCTCATGATCATCCTTACCGCATGAGGGGAAAACCTGCATGGCGCTCCAGACAGAGGGCGTTTGATGGTTATTTTATATTTCTTCCATTTGTGAATAATCACTCCAACAGTTGTCTCCTTCTCACCAAGCTTCTTGTAGCCCATTTCAGCCTTGTGCAAGTCTACAATCTTGTCCCTGATGTCGTTTGACAGCTCTTTTCCCATGATGGAGAGGTTTGAATGGAAGAAAGAGATTCTGTGGACAGGTGTCTTTTATACACATAACGAGTTGTCATTACGGGATCAAATAATTATTTTCCCCACTGTATCTGCAACCCTGCAATTTAGCTGCTACTAGACAACTTTTTCATTAGGGTCTAGGGAGAAGAGGCAATGCAAGTACAGTATGCCATGGCCCACTAGCTCAGTGTGCTGGACGGCTGTGGAGAAAGTTGCCTGCTGATATGATATGTGCAGTGGCAACTACTGTTTTCATGGAAAGGAAAACTTGACCACAACATATTTTAAAGTATTGCTATCTTTTAAATAGTCTGCATTCATGCTCAAATTTAAAGCCCAAAAGATTATAGCAGTCTATGTTTCCATTTGGGGACAGTTTCGCCTTACTTTTTATCTGCTTTAAAAACCTTTAAAAGAACCTTCTCTCTAACCAGAAAAGTAAAGGTTTTCATTTAAAAATCTGTTAGACTTCTATTAGTTTAGTACTGTAAGGGCAAAAAATGACCAATTCTTGAATCAGGGCTTGCTATGCACAGTAATTATATACATAACCTTGGAGGGTGAACATTAAAAAAATACAATAGAAACAAAAAAATAAATATATAATGGAAACATAATGTTGCTTTTAGACAAGTAATGTAAAAAATGTAAAAAACTGTTTTGGAAATGTGACCTCTGAATAGCTTTCTAAAGTTGCATGACAGGATGTAATGTTTCTATTAAAGCACTCATTTGCTCATTAAAATGCAGACAGCTACGTAGCAGTGTTACTCTATTTGGCTGGGAACATGAAAATAATGATAAAAGGGAGGTTGGAGGTTTTTTGATATGCCCTGCATAAACTCTGCTAATGTTTCTAAGCAGTGGCAGCTACTTTTGAAAGCCTTGTCATCGCTGCTTTTGTATTCAGAGAACATTTCTTCAGTCTCCCATTAAATCTTAAGGACAAGCTAAATGTTCTGTGGTTGTTTGGCTGCAAATGCACTACCTCCAAGCTTAAGTATGTACTTCGAAAAATGCTAGCTGTTCGACATTCACTGCTTTCATTTTACGATCAGTTTACAGTCCCTCTCTGTTTTTTAAAGGGGAACAATAACAAGAAGCCATGTCCTAAACCCTACTACATTAAATTTTTTGGGTGATTAACTTCTTGTTCTGATTAGCTTATTCCCGTCTTCAGTATCTCTTTATCTTCTTTTGAAATATTGTATGTAAATAATTCATACTACTCCTAGCCAGCAGGTGTGGCTCTAAGCAAGGACAGAACCTCTTTGAAGTCTCAGATAACAACTAATGTGCTAAAAATAGATTTGAGAAAGTCAGATGAGGGACATGTTCCTATAGAGCAGTCATTCTCAAACAGGGTTCAGTGGAACCCTGGGGTTCCTCCACAGGTTGCTAGGGTTTCCTTGAGCTGTGGCTGATGGACCACATATTTGATGGTGTCTACAGTGTTCAAGGACCAGCACCACTTAGCAAAGCAGCATGACACCAAATATATTTTTAGTGTTCTCTAAGGGTGGCATTCTGAGCACCACTTTAAGGGGACATTCTTCCTACTGACCACCAATGTAGTGGGCATTGTTCCTATTGACTCCTGATGAACTGGTTTTAGTAAGAGTCCTTAGTTACAAATGTGATGGGGCTAACCAGGATGCTCCTTGACTTGGAACTAATTTTGCCTTAAAGGTAATCCTTGAAGATTCTTTGATTTACACACCCTTGAATACATTCTTTTTTGTGATGAGATTTCTAGACTCCCAAAGAGACCTTACAATGAAATGTGCAAGGCATTGTTCAAATATAGCAACATTTGCAGATTTGGTAAATCCTGAACAGCTAGCACAAGGTGTGCCCTTACCATACTTATCTTAAGTGGAACTTTCCTTAAAGGACAATTAAATCTGCTGCTGGTCCCTGAAGCAGTTGCCATAACAGTGTTTTTGAATAAAATGATTGGATATTAGCAGTAAAAACAGCCTCATCTCACTTTACGTCCCCTCAATTTACACTTTAAAAACATTACATATTAAAAAATGTGCAATATCATGGGTGCCATGCATTTTTACACATTACCATTCTTTCTATGGCAGCAAAAACTGTAGTAATGAAATGTAAGTAAATATGTGGGAAGTAGATGTTATATTACTCTAATGACTGGAAAGTAGTATAAATACAATAGGAGAGGGTACTTACTGGGACTCTGATCTTGTACACAGCCCAGAAAAATCTGACAGTGGTGCAGTGTAAGGTACACGTGTAGGACATATCATTCCTTACGAAACAATGGGTGTCCATAGAACAGGCCACTGCAGGGCTGCTCCTGGAGACTGCTGCCTTGCTGCCGAGATGGCTTCCCCTCTGGTGTAAAGTCCCATCCAACCGTAGGAGAAACTTGACATATCTCTGCAAAACATTTTTCAGAGCATGCCAATTTCTCCTGGCTTCTTTCTGCTCTTTCCCATAGTGGGTAATCCCGTTTTCAGCCCAGGCCTCTCCGACCCTGGGTTCCAAACACTGAAATATAATTATTCTTTAAAGTGAGAGATTTTGTGATTGCTGGCAATTGGATCTCTATTTGCCGATCCAACCAACTCCATTCTTGTCCTTTGGTAAAAACTCCAACTCTCACACTTCCTTAATTCATTACCATCTGCCTCTCCTTTCATTCGCAGGCTCACTCCATTTGAGCTTCTCTGTTCTGAAAGGTCGCCTCTGCAATGTTGCAGATCTACCATCTACTTACCTCTCCACCAAAAGAATTCAAACTGCCCTACCTCTCCAAATGGGAACGTGATCTTGGCATCACTTTCACCAACAGACAGATTGAAAGGGTTCTTTTCACCTACAAGACCTTCATATGCATCAGGTATCAAGAATCGGATTTCAAACTGAAGACAGCTGCAGTTAGAGCCTCGCAAACAGGGGCGGACTGACAACTCATGGGGCCCCCACGCAATGGGGGATCATGGGGCCCCTGTTTCCTTGCCTAAACTCAAAAAAGCCTATGAAAAAGGTACCAGGGGCATCTTATGGGGCCCCCTACTGACCCTGGGCCCTCGGGCAGTGCCTGAGTTTCAAAATTGGTCAGTCCGCCCCTGCTCGCAAAGCATCAGAAAGGAGGAAACCCAGTCTTTGGTAATGTCCATGGGTTCCAGACTTCAGGCAGTCATTGCTAGTAAAAGGATTCTCAACTAAATATTAAAACTGAACATTTTATGCATGATTATATTCAATTGTCCAATTACTTTTGGTCCCTTGAAAAAGGGGGGGGTGCTATTCTTAAGAGCTGTAATTCCTAAACCCTACCTCCAATTTGGATGTACATACTCTCAAATTAAACCTGAGAGTGTGCACTTTCAGCTCATATCCATTATATAACTATAGCCTGAATATGTTTTGGTAAATACCTGAAAGAATCTGAAATTGTGCATGTGTCCAAACATATATGGACCTAACTGTGTGTATAAATATATATATATATATATATATATATTGTGACAGTATGAACGGCGAGGTGATCGATGGACGCTATGGGGTTTATTTACTAAAGCTGGAGAGTCCAAAATCAGACTCCCTTCTGCATAGAAACCAATCAGCTTCCAGGTTTCATTGCCAAAGCTTCATTGAACAAGCTGAGGTTAGAAACTGATTGGTTTCTATGCAGAAGGGAGTCTGATTTTGGACTCTCCAGCTTTAGTAAATAAACCCCTATGTGTCACCTTGCATACGATCATACTTTGAAGTTTAAGGTGGAGTCCACTCCGGGTTTTCGGGGCCACAATGGCAGAGGTGGTTCCGAACCGGATTTTGTGCTCCACTAATGACCACCAACAGGTGGTATAAATAAGGCAGGGCTGGAGCAAGAAGCTGCTTGCTTCCTGGGACTCAGAGAGCCATTCCTGAGAGCGCTGTGCATGAAAGTGATTGTTATACAACTAAGAGAAAAGGTTTGCTTATTTTGTTTTGGTTGGTGACAGGGAGAAGCCCTTCACCAGTGAGAGAGGAAAAAGTTCTATGTTTAGTTAGTGCCTGGATGGCAAGGGTTTATTTTGATGTTTTGTATATTTTGATATTTTGCAAACCTTTTAAATAAAACTGAAACCAGTCTGATTTTTAAGAAAGCCTGCTGTGCGGTCTACCTTTTTCCCAGGGAAGGAGATCCCCCACCTGAGCTACCCCCACACCATAATTGAAGTACCTTTTGAAAGAGTGGGCAAGGATCTGGTGGGTCCAGTATTAAAGTCTGCCCGGGGCCATCAGCACATACTGGTGATACTTGACTATGCCACCCGATATCCAGAAGCCATCCCCTTGCGTAATACCTCTGCTAAGACTATCGCCAAAGAGCTTGTTCGGGTATTTAGTTGTGTAGGTATTCCAAAAGAAGTATTAACGGATCAGGGCACGCCATTTATGTCCAGAGTCATGAAAGAATTATGCAAGTTGTTCAAAATCTCCATACCTCGGTCTACCACCCCCAAACTGATGGGCTTGTGGAGAGATTTAACAAGACGCTTAAGAATATGTTAAAAAAGGTGGTGGACAAGGATGGAAGAAATTGGGATTTTTTTTGTTACCATACCTCATGTTTGCTATACGAGAAGTACCTCAGGCGTCTACAGGGTACTCGCCTTTTGAACTACTGTATGGTAGACATCCCAGGGGGTTGCTAGATGTTGAAAAAGAAACCTGGGAGGGAGAGACCACGCCCTATAGAAGCATCATCGAGCATATTTCACAGATGCAGGATAGAATCGCAGCTGTTATGCCGCTTGTACAGGAACATATGGAGCAAGCCCAGGAGGCCCAGAAAAGGGTTTATAACCAGGGTGTCAGGATCCGTACCTTCAACCCTGGGGATAGAGTGCTAGTGCTAGTTCCCACCGTGGAAAGTAAATTCCTCGCAAAGTGGCAAGGCCCCTTTGAAATTAGGGAGAAAGTAGGTGAAGTAAACTATAAAGTTTACTAGCCAGGGAAAAGGAAACCCGAGCAAATATATCACATGAATCTCTTAAAACGTTGGAAGGACAGAGAAAGTTTGTTGGCAGTACCAAGCCCCCAAAAGGACGTGGTCCCTGTGGTCCCTCAGGTACCTATAACTGAAACCTTGTCAGTAGCCCAACAGAATGATGTTAAGGAGTTTGTGTGGGAGAATGGAGATTTCTTCTCTCACCTACCTGGACTGACTACAGTAATACAGCATGACATAGTTACCCAGCCGGGTGTCCATGTAAATGTAAAGCCCTATAGAATACCAGAGGCCAGGTGGAAAGCAGTGGCAAATGAAATAAAGGATATGTTAGAGTTGGGAGTGATCGAGGAATCGCACAGTGAGTGGTCAAGTCCCTTAGTGTTGGTCCCAAAGCCAGATGGAACAATTCGATTTTATAATGATTTCAGGAAATTGAACAGTGTGTCTAAATTCGAGGCGTACCCGATGCCTCGGGTGGATGAGCTCATTGACAGGTTGGGAACGGCTCGTTACATAACTACCTTAGATTTGACGAAAGGCTATTGGCAGATTCCCCTAACGAAATCTGCAAAAGAAAAGACGGCATTCTCTACTCCTGTAGGGTCCTTCCAATATAAGCGGATGCCGTTTTCTTTGCGTGGTGCTCCTGCCTCATTCCAAAGAATGATGGACAAAATGTTAAGACCCCATCGCCAATACGCAGCTGCCTATTTGGACGATGTCGTCATCCACAGTCCAGACTGGGAGTCTCATTTGTCCCGCTTGCAATCGGTAGTAAATTTGCTGAGGAAAGCAGGTCTTACCACCAACCCCAAAAAGTGCGCCATAGGCTTGGAGGAGGCCAAATATCTTGGCTTCATTATTGGTCAAGGTCTCATTAGGCCTCAGATCAAAAAAATTGAGGCGATTCAAAAGTGGCCCCAACCTGTAAATAAAAAGCAAGTCCGGGCATTTCTTGGGATCACAGGATACTACAGGGTTTATACCCAATTTTGCCACCATTGCAGCCCCACTGACAGACCTGACAAAAGGTAGAGGGTCGATCATGATTGAGTGGAATCCTGAGGCGGAGACAGCATTTCAAAGGTTGAAACAAGCGCTTTGTGCCCAACCTGTGCTGGTGACCCCAGATTTCACAACAGACTTCGTGGTACAGACTGATGCCTCTGATGTGGGACTAGGTGCTGTACTGACCCAAATCAGAGATGGAGAGGAGCACCCCGTGGTCTTCCTAAGTAGAAAGCTTAACAAACATGAGAGAAATTATGCAATTATTGAGAAGGAATGTTTGGCCATCAAATGGGCCTTGGAGGCCCTGAAATATTACTTGTTGGGAAGACAGTTCAAATTGGTTACTGATCATGCCCCGCTCACGTGGATGTGTGATAACAAGGAGAAAAACAGTCGAGTGACAAGGTGGTTTCTCACGCTACAAGCATTCAAATTCACAGTGGAACACAGAGCGGGGAAACTTCAGGAGAATGTAGATGCCCTTTCCCGGGTCCATTGCTTGGTTGGGACAGTTGCTCAGCCACAGGGTCTTGAGCAGAGGGGGGGGGGGATATGTGACAGTATGAACGGCGAGGTGATAGAGGGATGCCATGTCACCTCGCATGCGATCACACTTTGAAATTTAAGGTGGAGTCCACTCTGGGTTTTCGGGGCCACAATGGCAGAGGTGGTTCCGGACCGGATTTTGTGCTCCACTGATGACCACCAACAGGTGGTATAATAAGGCAGGGCTGGAGGAAGGAGCTGCTCGTGGCCTGGGACTCAGAGAGTAATTCCTGAGTGAGCTGTGTGTATTATGCCAACAAGAAAAGGTTTGCGTATTGTTTTGTTTTTGGGTGACAGGGAGAAGCCCTTCACCTGTGAGAGAGGAAATGTTCTATGTTTAGTTAGTGCCTGGATGGCAAGGGTTTATTTTGCTGTTTTGTTTGTTTTGATATTTTTGCAAACCTGTGAATAAAACTGACAGCCAGTCAGATTTTTAAGAAAGCCTGCTGTGCGGTCTACCTTTTTCCCAGGGAAGGTGATCCCCCCCCACCTGAGCTAACCCCAATATATATATATATATATATATATATATATATATATATTTAATGTTCCCTCATATTTGTTCCCTATTTGTTCCTTTTTGGAGACTACAGAACCTTGGACAGAGCTGAGAAATCAGACACTGCAGGCAAGTATTGGTTTGGAAATGTTTAGCACATTTTACTACCCTTAATATATGCTCTTGGAGACAGAAAAACACTCAAGATGTGAATGCCCATAAAAACAAGGGGGGCAGAAACAGACTTTTTATAATAACATAATATATTTTTATTGCTTATCCTGACACACAGAAAACAATTTTAATATATTTTGAAAACAGCGTTAGAAGCTGTGCAAAATACTTTTAGTGTATGACTTCTAAAAGTAGGACACTTATGAAATGTTTTACATTACTAAATTATCATCTCTTAAACTGACAATGAAAAATTCATACAGGACTTAGTGAGCTTAGGCTGCATCCATGCTGAAATAAAGTGTTCTGGTGAAAGAGACAGAGAGACTATTTGCAGGCCTGCATGACAGTATACCATAGGACATGTGGTATAAGAAGGCAGGCAGATATTCTGGAAATGCTAATAGAGATCTAATAAAAACTATTTCAGAATGGAAATAGTTGGAAACTTTACAAAACTGTTTAAAGTTTAACCTCTGCAGGACAAAAAAATATAGCTATCTTGTTTTGTTGGACCTATACTTGCAAGGGGATCTTTTTCTGAAAATATTCCTTTGTGTGCTACCTCAAGTACAGGGGCATAATTAAAGCGGAGCTCCACCCAAAAGGGAAAGTTCCACTTTAAGGACTGCTCCCCCGCTCCCCATTAAGGATTGGCACCTTTGAGGGGCGGGAGGGGAGCGGGTACCTGAATTTGACAGGTACCGCGGCTCCCAATTGTGGTCAGACCGCCTATGCGATCGGAAACGGAAGGTGTCCTGCCTCCTTCCCTCCCCGTAGTCTTCTGGGACACGTTACAGGTCCCATAAAACTACAGGACCATTCATGAATCACAACACTACTCGCGCATGCGCAGTGGGTACCCGGCTGTGATGCCACAAGCAGTCACAGCCGGGTGCCCACACTGAGGATGCCGGCCTCCAGGAATCCGGGACAGCAGGTGAAACGGGCTGCGTGGGACACACCACGGGACCGAGGAACAGGTAAGTGGCTGTTTTTTAAAAGTCAGCAGCTACAGTTTATGTAGATGCTGACTTTTATTTTTTGACAGGATGAGTGAAACTCCACTTTAAAGTGTATGTAAAGTCCAAACTTTTTTTATTAGTTATGGATAGAGTAGGGACCAGTTAGGTCCCTTGCTAAGTTTTTATTTCTGTGTTCTTGCTGGTAAGATTCCACTCTTCAGTTTGTCCTGGTGACCATTATCTCCAGAACATAAAGTAAGGGGAAATCTAAAATGTTATTGTCATGAGAACAAAAGTAAAAGGCAAGATTTACTGAGGCGGGGGCTGGGAAGGATGACAGTGTGAGTCACTAAAGATCTGTAGCTAGGTGCTGGACTACAGCAATATGGAGATGGAGAAATTGCCCTTTATTCTCTCCCACTTTAGAGATACTAATGTTATGCTGCACCATCCTCCTCCAGGCCAGCAGGGGGACAGCTAAAGCCAAGCAAGCCTATAAACTTCTATGCTGAGTGTTGAGAATCTTGGGAGTTGCAGTTTGAGACGGCAGCCATATAATGGCTACACTATAATGGTTACACTACAGATTCCAATATACACTTTGCAGTAGGACGAGTGGAGAGATTATATTTTTTAAACTGCCTGGGAAAGTTCTTCCTCTTGACACTGAAGGAGGTAGAGAAAGAGTACCTCTGTCTAAAAATTTGCCTGTCAACTGGAGACCATACCAGTGGAAATCTGAGCCTGGGATTAGAAGTGAAGACACCTGGGGGCAGCACAACACATGCCCATATCACAGAACCTGCACTACTGCTGCAGGGAGGCTGGAGCATCCACTCACCCTGTGCTTCCCACCGCTGATCACCAGAAGCTACCTTCTGCAGGGAGAGGTCACCGCAGCATCCCAAAGACTGGTGAGAGGGCTATTCGCCCATTGCTGATACTGCTAGCAGTGACTGAGCTACTCAGAGCAGGACACCAATTGTACCTGATACATGACGCACCCATACTGCACCCTATACTGCACTTATTCCAAACCTATTTTGAACTTATGCCAACCCTATACCACATTATATCGATCCTTTACCGCATCCGTTCCACATCTACCTGTGCCTAGACTATACCATAGCTCTACTGTACCTTTACTAATTGCAGGTTACCTGGGGCTGTCATTAACTGCACCAATGCTCTTAAAGGCCCCAACAATAGCCGGCAGAAGAACATCTCAAAGGACTGCCCCTCCCTTAATAATTATTCTGTAAGCCCCCTTTAGTCCTCTGCCCCCTCTCCATCACCCTTTTATTTTGGACAGTACATACCCAGTTGGTCTAGGACTAGCATCACTGCCATAAATGCGTTCTGGCAGTATAGTTCCACAGATTAAACGTTACTACTGCTCACTGCTGAACTTGAGGTGGCATTGCTACTGTTTATGCTGATCTGGAAGCCAAATGTCATCTTATGCCTTTTCCTTACTGTGAATCACTATGTATGTAAATTGTGTTATTATCATTGTTAATCTATTTTATGCTTGCTTAGTAACCAACCATATTGGGTTTGCTCTTATTACCTGGTTTGATGTCTGTTTTCTTTGATATAGTGTTACTGGGTATTAAGTATTGCGTTCACTGATTTCCTGTGATATTGCAGGTTTGTACACTCAACTTGGTGTGTTAGAGGGGATGAAGTTTTTTGGAAAAGGTTGAAGCAAAGAACAGAGAACCCTAATCAGTCCCAATCAGCGGCTCCTGCAGGGGCAGTGCTACAGTTTTATAGAATTTTAATCAATTCCCATTTGCTTATGGTCTTTTAAAAGGAATCAGTATAGTAAGGTGTCAGTGTTGAATGACATGGTAGTAGTGTTACAGAATTTTCCATGGGATCGTCCTTCCATCATCGTAAAAATGATTACGACGCCTACATTTGCTCATTCTTGCTGCAATTAAATAGACTCATCTGGCTGCCTGTTAAGATTGTTAATTCCCTGCTACTATTCACCAGACTTTTAAGTGAAGGAATATTTCCCTTATGAATTTGTATCATTGCTTTCTAAATAATGTCTCCTAGTAAATGGAGTCAGGAATTAGCAATATTTGCATATTTTTAGTAGCCTAAATTGACTACTAGCACATTTACATATTATTATTCTCCAGAGTGTCTTAAAATATATTTGATTTCCAAACAGCAGTGCTACTATAATCGCTGTATTTCTAAGCATAATTTAAATATCAGCTGCACATTGCTTTGCATGTTGTTTTTTTCTGTTTGCTTATTGACAGCTGCCATTATACTAATGCTGGGGGCTGAGGGTAAAATGTAATGAGAGACCATTCTTAAATATGAACCTGTCAACCCCAAGCATCAGAGTACAGCATGGCACTGTCACATCTGTCATTTCACTGGTGGACAGTGCATTTAAATGCAGTAGCATGGGTAATTTAAAAAAGCAGGTCAAAAGTCATCTTCTGCACCGATTTATTTTCTTCTTAACCATTTCTTCTTGAATAGAAAAGATGTGCTTTGCAATATATATTTGCATAATACTTTTAACGGAGCCCATTCAGATTGCAGGTAACATGCATCAAATACTGGTAAATTGAGTGATATTACCATGGTAATTATTCCTCAGAATTGCATACTAATTAGCACTTGATTCAGTAAAAAATCAGAAATGGAAAATTGCATGTGATGCCAAGTGATAATTACAAGTGGGAATAATCCTGCATCCAAGTTTACTGAATATTTTAGACAAGTGCAGGGCTTAAAATAAACAATTGTACTTTCTCAGTTCAGTGCTTTTACAGTCTTTCTATTGAATGAATGAGTCTTCCATTATCCACTAGTGCAGTTATTGCAATGATTCTGAATAAGATTTGTTTAGACTGTGGAAAAATGCCAGACTAAAGATGTGAGGGAGCTTTGTACCCCAAATTTTAAGCCTTTGGGTTTTTCATGAATGTCAACAGAGCGTGCGATTTGCGTTTTTCTTTCTTTTTTTTTATGCAGCTTGTACTGGCGTGGACAGGTAAAAAGGGTTCAATACTTTTGGCAATTCACTAGCAGTTTTTCCTTTCCTGGACTTTTTCTCTACTTAATTAAAGTGTTTTACAAATTAGATGTTAACATTTTTGCCCTGAGTTCTTCTACAATAAAGTATATTGTGGACTGTATGTGGTTGATTTACTGAAAGCAAATAGACTGTTCACTTTGCATGGGAAAGCGCAACCTCCCTAGCGGTCTGATTATGTCAATATTTCTGTGCTCAAAGAAGTACATTTTTTTTACATGGAAATATGTCGTTTTTTTATTGTAGGCCTATAATTTTTAGGAATAACTCACTGAAATCTGCCCAAACAAGAGTCTAGTAAACATCCCGGGTATGATAAAATTTAAAACATGAAATCATACATTTTAATATAATAATCATAAAAAATAATAATATAATAATAAATTTAATTCAATAATGTAATCAAACCAAAAATACTGAAATTTTAAATATAGCGCCAAGTTCGCACATCACTGAGCTTAGTCACAAAATAGTTTTCAGTGTCTGGTAAAAACGAATATGCAGCGCTAGATATAGATACAATGAAAGCCATGAATAGTGACTGATATAAATGCCAAATAGCGTAATAGTGTCCACAAAGAGGTAAGAGCTGATTATGTGCTTGTTGCTCCAAAACTGACAATGTTAGGACAGTCAAAGGGCCAAGTGATGCAGAATTGCACTTGATGTTCCGTGATAAAAACTTGTTGGCGTGAAGTTTTAGTACAATAATGCACATACCAGAAGCACATACAATCTGAGTGTTGTATGTATATAAAATTGTAGCGGCATCCAGGTCTGGTCATCGGTTATGGCGACATCCGGTGTTGTAGACTCTCAGGAATGATGTGATTCACACTTGGGGGTCACCTCAGACTCACCGGCAGGTCCAACGCTGTCCAGACTCCTAATGATGCTCTTCAAAGGGCTCCACCTTGAGAGGCTCGCAAAGTAACGAGCCAGGGGACAAAATAGTACCAATACTGTAGTATTGCTTTATTAAAGTGAAGGATCCAAAATAAACTGTAATACACTCACATGAATATAAAATAAATGGCCATCAGGCCTTCCTCACAGGCTCATAAATGTTCTAGGGCGTCAAATTGAAGGATTCCCCTGACATGTTTTGTGCGACCAGCACGTTCTCAAAGGGGTAAATCCATTCAAAAAGACGCCAGTTAAATAGACACGTCTTTTTGAATGGATTTACCCCTTTGAGAACGTGCTGGTCGCACGAAACATGTCAGGGGAATCCTTCAATTTGACGCCCTAGAACATTTATGAGCCTGTGAGGAAGGCCTGATGGCCATTTATTTTATATTCATGTGAGTGTATTACAGTTTATTTTGTTAATTCTTAGTGAACACCCCCAAAATAACGCATTCGACTGTCAGTATCAGACTTAAGGTGTATATGATTATACATAGGGCTTTCAGCGGGAACAGGGGTAACGCAGTTCTGGCACCTCCGGCACTGAATGTATGTAATGGCAAGGGATACCGGGGTGTGCTGGAGTGTCTATTGATGCTGGCTTCTGGGGATCTATTGTTGCGGTGGGGGTGTCTATTGTGCCAGGGAGGTCTGTTGATGCTAATGGGGGATATATTGTTGTTGGGGGGGTCAGTTGTTGATGGGATGGATCTACTGTTTAGATAGAGGTCTATTATTGCTGATTGCTGGAGGGTCTATTGCTGCTGGTTGTGGGAAGATCTGTTGTTGCTGTGGGGGGAGAGGGTCTTTTGATGCTGGAGGGGGTTTATTGTTGTTGGGTGCACAGGATCTATTTTATTGCTTTTCTTTTTATCATCGAATTCCATACAAATTACTTAGCACCACAAAATGACACTTGGTTCTGTATACTCTAAAAGGGTGGTACTGGGAGGGGATGGAACCAAGGAACAGTGATTGGAGGTGGGTAGGGGGTGGATACAAGGGGTGACTTGGAAAGGGAGAGTTCCTGCACATATTGTCTCAGAAAAAAAGCCCTGATTATACAAGTATATGAGTTGCTTCCAGGATTTTGCTCTAATTTACAACTAATTGTCCACTGCCACGTAATTAATTTATCTAAAACCTTACATCAAAAATTAAAGAGCATTGTTATGGACAGAGTAGGTAAGGGATAGAATCCCTGTCTGGTTTTTAATTGCAGGCTGCATCACCATCAGGCAGATTTCACCTCACTTCCTTGCAGAACAAGTAATAGGCAAAGGAGACAAATCACTATTTTTTTAGAAAACATCCGGCAGGCTGGTTGTACTAAAGCTGATCGATGGATTGACTTCAGTACAACCAGCCTGCCCATTGATGGATGGAATCTCTGTTGAACCAGGCAAGATTCTATCCATTTACACACATTAAAAAGCACAGTGCCAAAAGTTATCTTCTATTGTGATTATGTCGATTGTGTCTGTATACAGATTACAGATCCACCCAATTGTTACTTTCAACGGAGTGTGCATAAACATTAGTCCACAAATCATTGACCAGTATTAATGATATCTATAAACACAGATTGTGATCATAGCATACATTTTGAATTGTAATCCATATGAACTCCAGCATGTAACCTATGCACAGATCTTATTTATGAAACCCCTTATTTGTACCATTAGTTTATGAACACATTTCACAATATAGTTGTGTATATTTAGATATGAAGGTTATGAGAAATCCCTGTAGAAAATGGTTTAAATTAATAGTATTGTTTTAGGGCTCATGTGCATGGAGTGTTTGGAAAACTCTTTTGAACGATGGAAACTGACTGCTGGAAAATGTAGGTTAAAAAACATCAGTTTAGCTGCGTTTGCATACCACGTTTATGCGCATTTGCGTTTAAAAGCGTTTTTAAAAGATAACCTCAAGAGACCTTCCCAAATGCCCAGAATTCACTTAAAAATAGTAAAAAATTAACTATTTCAGACATTTTGAGAGGAATAGAGAGAGCAGAAGCAGAGAGAGCAGTGTGTGTTGAGGTGACCTGTCTTTTCTGGTTGTATTCACTATGGATCCCATCATGAGCATAATGCAGTACGTTCCACCATTTTTTCCTTCACGTGAAACTTGGAACTGACTGCGCTGGTGTACTGGGTCCATTTGAATACATGGAAAACACTTTGTATGCATTTCTAATGATGAAAAAAGGCTCTGGACATGGAACAGTTAAAAAACACTTCTAAACGCAAACGCTTATAAATGCTGTTAATTGCGTTTACAAGCATTTACACACGTTTACAAGTGTTTGGCACGCCGGTAAAATCAACTCCTGTACGTTTGGTGCGTTCAAAAAACCGACTGTAAACTCAACTGCCTGTAATCGTCTGGAAATGACTATGTGTACATGGACACATAGAAGAACATTAGGGAGAGTTCAGGGGCTGCTGAAGAAAACGCAGAACAGCTCCTGAACATCAGTTTATCAGCTGCAGTGTACATGAGCCGTTAATTGTATGTGGAAATACTGTATAGTATTAATGTTATCAATACTGAAAATTCATCAGTAATCTGCTATGATTGGAGATTGTTATAAGGAACCCTGACTTTTCCTTCCCTCCACTTATCACTATGTTATCCTACACTATTCCTACCTGCAGATGTGCAGATGCCTGCTCATAATTGCTTTCCCCCTACCTGCCATTATACTGTAGATAAAGGACTCCCTTGTTGGTCATTGAGGTAAATTAGCTGAGATCCTAATTGCTATTGATTATTACACTAGCAGAATGAAGACGAAAAATATCCAGTCTGTAATGATAATGGAACAAAACAAATATTTGTAACACAAATCACATATTGTTAAGACACTGAATTACAGTGACTGTAAAATAAGTGACATAACACTGCCAAAATACATTTTCTTAGTCTATTTTCTATATAAAATAACCACAAATATTATCCATATGCAATTTTAGGGAAGACAAACAACATAAGCTTCAAAGCAGCCAGTGATAATCTCAAGGGGTTTGATTTACTAAAGGCAAATAGTCTGTTCACCTTGCAAGGAAAGATGAACATTGCAAGGACATTTCCCCAGAGCTTAGTGAATGTGGTGAAATTTAGGCACGTGCGTTTTGTTTTATATCGATTAGTTTTTCAAATGAAAATGTAATTTTATACATCCAAATCTCCGAATGGACTTAGTATCAAATGTAGACGAATAAAAAAAAAAGTTATAACGAAATTGACAAATGCATTTGTTTTATTTGAATGACGACACATCAACATCACTGGGAAATTAATTAAATTTTCAGATTTGTTCGATAATTGGGATTCGGATAAAGAATAGATTCAAGTTTTGTTCCATTTGTGAAGACAGATAGACATGGCGTCAGTTGCTATTGTCCAATCAGCTCGTGCCATTTCTCTTGGTATGTTTGACTTGTGTCTGAAAATATTGAATCCTTCGATTTTGAATCCGTTTCATATGATAATATGTTAAATATATATCAACCATCTGGAAAAACTGCAAAATTTTTCAAATCCACCCAGATCAACGAATATACGAAACTAATGCTGATATGAAACAATTTCCAAAAATGAATCGGGTCAACATAGCCAATATGACAAAATTAAATTCTTCAATGAACGAATGCATCCATAACAAAACCAAACGAAAATTTCCAATAGACACATGTCTAGTGAAATGTCACTTTGCAAAGAATACTCAATCACGTGCATAGAAAAGAAAAAAACAAACAAACAGCTTTTTTGCTTGCACATGATAGGATGAAGGACATCAGCAGAGCTTCACATTGTTCATTAAAGCTGACCATAGAGGGTTTGAATCTCGGCTGGTTCAGCAGGGACCGACCGAAACTTGTAACATGTATGGGCAGGCTGCATGTACCCAAGTTGATCGATCAGTCACATTTTACATGCAATTATTGCTAGTACAGCCACTAGCAGTGTTCTCCCGAATGGGATGGCTTCCCCTGCCGGGAGAGCACAGTGGCTCTGTGGGAGGGATTCCCCCATCAACACTGACTGTGATTACAGGAAAGAAAATCCTTCTGTCTGTGGCTGGCTTAGGCTCTGGGGTAAAATTCAACCTCCTTTGAAAAGTGAACAGATTATTTGCCTTTAATAAATCAAACCCAATGTTTTACCTAATTCACAATAAACAGTGGAGTGCAAAATCAGGCTCAATTCTGCATAGAAACTGATCATCTTCCAGGTTTTATTGCCAAAGCTTAATCGAACAAGCTGAAGTTAGAAGCTGACTGGTTTCTATGCAGATGTGAGCCTGATTTTGCACTCTCCAGCTTTAGTAAATAAACCCCAGTGTGTGACCCCCCCCCCCCGTTTTTCAGTATTTCATTGCTAGTTAATACTGAACCAAGAAGAAAAAATAGATTCCATTATGCAATAGTAAGCTTCATTGTTCTGCTCCTGCATGAGCTGTACTGTAAGCATAACTGAAGGGAAGCATTAGACACATCACATAGTCTGAAAAGAGATCAGGTACTAGTCCCAAATTTCACAGCATCTTTATTCCAGATCGTTTAATCTTTCTCGTTAGATTGTTTAATTAAACAATGAAGTTTAATTAGGCTTAAATAACTCTTTTATAAGCTCATGCATAAATCCTAATCAAAGAGTGCTACTTTCATATAGCATGGTTCCCTATCTATGTGTTTCACAGATCTCCTCTCCTCGCTTCCCATCCTTATCTCTAAGCTCCCTCATCTTTGCACCTCAAGTGTACGCCAGAAGCTGTTTATTGGCAGTGCTTATGATGTACGGTGATGGAACAGCTAGCCCATAATCCCATGTGACCAATCACATTACAGCACTCCTTCACTAAAGCATACAAAAATCCCTTTCCTAGATCAGCCAATTATCTACAACAGTTGTGTTTTTAACGCATGATCTTAATTCATCTTGCTTCCATTAGCAGATGGAAATATATATGTATATTTTTTTTTATCATGTGGGAACAGGATCAAATAAGTGCAATTATTCTCTGCAACAGCAACCTTACTATCTGCAATTAGTAACAAGTGCTTAGTTCACACTAATTGCGAATATTGTCTCTAATGAACTCAATCCATTTGTTTCTAAATTCATTTCATTATGTTGTTTTGGTTGGAATGTAATGTTTCAGCATTTCTGGAAACAAATACTATTGGAATGTCTTTGTGCAATTGTACACTATTTAATTTATATACTAGAATGCATGTATTTAGGCTTTGTAATGTCTAACATAGTTACAAATCATAAGTACAATCACTCAATAAGATGAAAACTAAAAGTTAGTGGTGACATATGGTTGTCCTGTACTTGTCTACGGCTATACATACAGTACAGCAGGGCTTAAAATTTCAAGTCCTGAGCTACTAGCCAGGCCTTAAGAGTTACTCGCCACCAACAAACACACACAAACAGAGACACCTGTACACACACACAGACATGTACATACACACACAGAGACACATGTACACACACGCACACACACACACATACAGACACATGTATACACACACAGGCACGCGTACACAGAGATACATGTACATACACAGAAATACACACGCACAGACACATGTAAACACACACACAGACACATGTACATAAATACACAGACATATGTACATCATTGGTGTCAGTGTGGGGGGGGGGAATAGTGCCCCATCATTGGTGTCAGTGGGGGGGGGATAGTGACCCATCATTGGTGTCAGTGGGGGGGAGGGGATAGTGCCTCATCATTGGTGTCAGTGGGGAGGGGATAGTGTCCCATCATTGGTGTCAGTGGGGGGAGGAATACTGCCCCATCGGTGGTGTCAGTGGGGGGAGGAATAGTGCCCCATCGTTGGTTCAGTGGGGGGAGGAATAGTGCCCCATCGTTGGTGTCAGTGGGGGGGGAATAGTGCCCCATCGTTGGTGTTAGTGGGAGGAATAGTGCCCCATCATTGGTATCAGTGGCATCAGTGACAATGATACTTACCTTGCTGACCCCTGTTCCAGCCTGGGCTCGCTCCCTCCCTCTCCCATCCACATCCAGCATACCTGGCTGCAGCAGCAGCACCATCTTCACGGCACAGACACTTACCGGTCAGCTGTCTTTCTTCTCCAGCCGCTCTCCTCTTCACTTGCGCCGGCTGCTCCTTCACTTCTTTGATCTTCGTGCTGCTGCTCGGCTCCTCCTCTCCAAGCTCCGCCTCCTCACCGGTGATTGGCCACGTGTGTGCCTTTCCTGAGCCACAGTTCTGGCGGCCAATCATCGGTGAGGAGGCGGAGCTTGCAGAGGGAGGGACAAGCTGCCATAGGCTGTTGAGTGATCCCGGGGTGTGGCAAGATGACAAGGGCGGAATGTCATCCCGCCCACACATCGCGATCCAGGGAAATGAAGACACCGGACCCGCTGACAACCCCCTTACCCCTCCTCCAGCAACGCCTCGTAGACTGGATCGACTTGGGACTGGGACACGGAGTCGCGGACCCAGGTAAGACTCAGCAGCCGGCCCTGTACTAAATGTCCCTTCCATGAAAAATGTCCCTTCCGTGAAAAAAAGTGCCACCCTAGGCAAACGCCTTGTTTGCCTCGCGGCAAATACACCCCTGGGGGACTCACTCGCCCCCACCATAATTTCCACTCACCATTGGCGAGCAGGCGAGTGGAAATTTCCATGCCTGCATTACAGTATGATGATAATCATAGCAGATTGGTTATGTTTCTTCAGATCAAAATACAGCTATACCTATAGCTAACAGTGAGAATACTACTGCAGGTTCCAGCAATACAGGAGGTTCAGTAAATATCGGTATGATTCCTCCAGGCAATATAGTGTATACATGCTTTAGGCACCTCTATTAAAGCGAAACTTTACCCATAACAACTTGATAAAAAATAATGTTCTTTAGCAAGGAACATACATTCCACATTAATTATGCTACCAAAATTAGTGTGTGCTGTAAATTGCCTCTAGCATTGTTGTGTTTTTTCTTGCTTCTTCTGTTTCTTTTTGCCGAAGGCCATTTTATTGAAGCCCAGAGCCCCTAAGCAGCAGAAAATCTTGGGGCTGTCAGAAAATTAGTCTGTAGTGCCTCTGATTTTTGGCACAGTGCCTAAACATAGACAACAACTGAGCATGTGCAAAGCAGGGTGAGACAGTGTACTACTGGGTTTTAAACATTATTTTGTTATGTTATACATAGCTATACTTGCAAAAGGGGCCAGCATGAAGTGATCTACAGGATTTGATCTTCTGGATGAAGTTACACTTTAATATGTTATTGTAGCATTTAGCATGTTGCAGGGTTAGCACTTACGACTAGGGATGAGCAAAATTAGCTTTCATTTAACCAACAATTTGGTGCAAATCAGAATATTTCAGTGAAATATCTTCATTTTTGGAAAAATGCATTGGAATCTATTAGAAGAAAGACATTAAAGTGTTTTTTGTTGGTTTGTTCAATAGCCTTAATAGTGCCTGAGGCTTAAAGTGGTTCTACATTTTTTTTTTTACCTTAATGCATTCCTTGCATTAAGTTAAAAAATGTTTCGGTGGCAGTATGCCCTCTCACCCCACCTCATACTTACCTTAGCCCTCACTCAATCCAGCACTGAGCCTGTCTGTAGCTGCACTCTCCACTCTCACAGGCTTTGCCAATGGCTCCTGCTGCTATCAGTCAAATCCTGTGAAGAGGGAGTGGGGGGGTGGGGCCGAGCATCACTGTCTGTGTCTATGGATGCAGGCAGTGTGACCCTGGAATGAGGCCACCGATGTGCCACAATATGAAGCAGCTTACTAAGGTGGCACACCAAGAAGAGGAGAAGCCAGTAGTGTCGGGGATGGGTGGGAGAATCCAAGAAGAGGAGGTTCGGAGACCACTCTGGGCAATCCCACTACACAGAGCAGGAAGTAGAAACCTGAATGCAAATAGAAAAACAAGAAGGGGCGCACCGACCTAGTGCATTATCGTTTCAAATATTTATTGAAAGACCAAGGTAAGTATTATACTCACAATGGACATAAAAACACAAGCATATCACACCAAACAGGATAATAAATCCAAGCAGCATCTGAGTCCATGCGATGTACTATACGATAATGCACTAGGTCGGTGCGCCCCTTTTTGTTTTTCTATTTGCATTCAGTGAAGTTGGACCACCCCGGTCTGTTCAGGGCAGCAAGCAGTGCATGTTTCAGAACATCCTTACTGGTTCCAACGAGTCCATTCCCAGCGCAGGAGAAAAGTGTTTTGCTGTGTTGGTAAGTATAAACCTGTTTAGACATGTGTGATTAGTTTCAATATGAATCTAAAAACGGACAAAATTTCGGATGTATCTGAATCGCTCAACCACAATAGTAACAAATTTGAACGAATACAAAATAAATTGTAATGAAAACAATTAAATCTTTTGTATTAATTTGTTTCATTCTGATGACATGAGGTGATAATTTGGGCCTTTTGTTAATGTTGAAGCCTCTGAAATAACGTAACTACACAATGAATGAAGTGTAGTGTGAATATTCTAATAATAATCAGTTTTCAATCAATTTTTTTGCATGAACATTTTTCATTATTATACAAAAATGCAGTACATATGAAATGGAAACATATTGCGATAAATACAGTAAGGAATGAAAGTGAAGTATGATGATGATTCCTCTCATTAATAATAAAATAAAACTAATGCAGCTCTAAAAGTATGATAAAACACATAAAATCATAAATTATAAATTATATGATACCAATATAACAAAATTAAAAAATATGAAAGTGACCAAGTTCAATGACCTTATCTGTTATAGTGACATAAATACAGTCAGGTCCATAAATATTGGAACATCGACGCAATTCTAACATTTTTGGCTCTATACACCACCACAATGGATTTGAAATGAAACAAACAAGATGTGCTTTAACTTCAGACTGTCAGCTTTAATTTGAGGGTATTTACATCCAAATCAGGTGAACGGTGTAGGAATTACAACAGGTTGCATATGTGCCTCCCACTTGTTAAGGGACCAAAAGTAATGGGACAATTGGCTTCTCAGCTGTTCCATGGCCAGGTGTGTGTTATTCCCTCATTATCCCAATTACAATGAGTAGATAAAAGGTCCAGAGTTCATTTCAAGTGTGCTATTTGCATTTGGAATCTGTTGCTGTCAACTCTCAAGATGAGATCCAAAGAGCTGTCACTATCAGTGAAGCAAGCCATCATTAGGCTGAAAAAACAAAACAAACCCATCAGAGAGATAGCAAAAACATTAGGCGTGGCCAAAACAACTGTTTGTAACATTCTTAAAAAGAAGGAACGCACCGGTGAGCTGAGCAACACCAAAAGACCCGGAAGACCACGGAAAACAACTGTGATGGATGAGCGAAGAATTCTTTCCCTGGTGAAGAAAACACCCTTCACAACAGTTGGCCAGATCAAGAACACTCTCCAGGAGGTAGGTGTATGTGTGTCAAAGTCAACAATCAAGAGAAGACTTCACCAGAGTGAATACAGAGGGTTCACCACAAGATGTAAACCATTGGTGAGCCTCAAAAACAGGAAGGCCGGATTAGAGTTTGGCAAACGACATCTAAAAAAGCCTTCACAGTTCTGGAACAACATCCAATGGACAGATGAGACCAAGATCAACTTGTACCAGAGTGATGGGAAGAGAAGAGTATGGAGAAGGAAAGGAACTGCTCATGATCTTAAGCATACCACCTCATCAGTGAAGCATGGTGGTGGTAGTGTCATGGCGTGGGCATGTATGGCTGCCAATGGAACTGGTTCTCTTGTATTTATTGATGATGTGACTGCTGACAAAAGCAGCAGGATGAATTCTGAAGTGTTTCGGGCAATATTATCTGCTCATATTCAGCCAAATGCTTCACAACTCATTGGACGCCGCTTCACAGTGCAGATGGACAATGACCCAAAGCATACTGCAAAAGCAACCAAAGAGTTTTTTAAGGGAAAGAAGTGGAATGTTATGCAATGGCCAAGTCAATCACCTGACCTCAATCCGATTAAGCATGCATTTCACTTGCTGAAGACAAAACTGAAGGGAAAATGCCCCAAGAACAAGCAGGAACTGAAGACAGTTGCAGTAGAGGCCTGGCAGAGCATCACCAGGGATGAAACCCAGCGTCTGGTGATGTCTATGCATTCCAGACTTCAGGCTGTAATTGACTGCAAAGGATTTGCAACCAAGTATTAAAAAGTGAAAGTTTGATTTATGATTATTATTCTGTCCCATTACTTTTGGTCCCTTAACATATGCAACCTGTTGTAATTCCTACACCGTTCACCTGATTTGGATGTAAATACCCTCAAATTAAAGCTGACAGTCTGCAGTTAAAGCACATCTTGTTTGTTTCATTTCAAATACATTGTGGTGGTGTAGAGAGCCAAAAATGTTAGAATTGTGTCGATGTCCCAATATTTATGGACCTGACTGTAGATAATAATATAAGATGACAAGCTATAATATCCGCAAAGGTTTAAAAATATGAAAGTGACCAAGTTCAATGACCTTATCTATTATAGTTACATAAATAGATGACAAGATATAATATCCGCAAAAATTTAAGGTGCTAGAAATCAATACACGCACTATGGCGTATGGTGAAGTGCAAATGTACGCAATATAAACATATGGTGAAGTATAGATGTGATAAGAACGTTCCCAATTGGCGTTTCCAGGTGCATATGTGATTAGTCTCTGATTAGCGTAAATCCATGATGGTGAAAGATAAAATAAAATAAATGGCCGTAGATTGCACTCACCAGAGAGCGCAAATGAATGCGCATTTGAGTATTAAGGACCAACTCCTGGCCATCAGCATCAGGTTACTTAAAACATCAGGTTATCTGGTGGGCATCAGTGGGGCAGACAGCACACCATCAGGTAGTATTCGGCACCGAGGATGGATTAGCCACTAGGGGAATCACACTAGTAACTTCAGTCAGGTCACAATGGGTATCCTTGTGGAAAAGACTCACCAGAAGTGAGCCAAAACAAAAAGACTTCCCATAGTGTAGTAACTTTTAATTTATTCAAGGTTAAAATGAAAAGATGAAATAAACTCACAATGGATAAATGATGTCCAAATAGTAACAATCTGGTAGTCTGATGTCATTAAGAAAGTGTACCAAGCATACTGTGTCAATGAGGTAGGCTTCCTGACATGTTTCGTGCACAAGCACTTTTTCAAAGGCCATGATGATTCCTACTTATTGTGTTTGGGTTGAATGGAGTTGAATCCATCTAAATCTCCGAATCATAACATAACAAATGAATCCAAAATTAATTGTGTTCCATTCGTTACTTTCGGATGCATGTGACTCCAGTTCATATCGTCCAATTATTTCATACCATTTCTCTTTGTGGTTTGTACTAGCAGGACTAGCAAGTAATCTCTCAAAATAACAAATTAACATGTGAAAATGAGTATAGCCAATCTTTCGAATTAATTCCAAAAAGTATGTATCGATTCAGAACAACGGATACATGAAACAAGTCCGAATGTTCGAAACAAATTTCAGTAAGCAAAATAGAGATTTGCACTGAAATCACTCTATTCATCCATAATAAGGACTGTATTTAAGTTAAAACTTAAAAAACACTGGGGTAAATAACGATCTTGATATAGGGTTCCTTTGTAAACAAGCTACTGGTTCAGATTACAGAAGCAGGATGGAAAAAACAGAACTGCATCTTTTAATGTTTGTGCTAGTGATATGACATAGGGGTTTATTTACTAAAGCTGGAGAGTGCAAAATTAGGCTCACTTCTGCATAAAAACCAATCAGCTGCTAACCTCAGCTTGTTCAATTAAACTTTGGCTATACAACCTGGACGCTGATTGGTTTCCTTGCAGAAATGCACCTGATTTTATGCTCTCCAGCAAAGCCCCATAATCTCCTGTGCTATCATTTCCAGGGGTGTCAAACTGGTGGCCCTCCAGCTGTTGTAAAACTACAAGTTCCATCATGACTTTGCCTTTGGGAGTCATGCTTGTAACTGTCAATCTTGCAATGGCTCATGGGACTTGTAGTTTGGCAACAGCTGGAGGGCCACCAGTTAGACACCTGTGATTTAGGCTGTCATGAGTAGCAAATATCTAGAAAACATCTTGAATTTAGCAATCTGTAAACTCAAAACACAATTTCTTACATCCTAGCCTGGTAAGTAGCAGGAGGTGAATAAAAATCTCCCCAAAAACAGCACACACAGAAATAAATACCTAATAGAGGCTATAACCTTTGGTATGAGTTCTACTTTAAAGACTTGGTCACTTGAATCTCTACTTTGGCAGCCACATTTTCTGGGGTATACACAGGGGTCTAATTAAAATGTCAGATATCGCTGGTATAATTCTTTACACCAAGGGACTTATCCCTGAAAATAAAAAAAACGTAAAGTGGAACTTCACTCTCTCAATCAACATTGACTATTTGTAATCTTATAATGCTAGCATTTGTAAATAGATAGGAAAGTATATCATATTTACCTGATTTAAACTTTTATTTTCACATTAAGTTGTTTCTTGGTTTCCAGGCCAAGAAAATTATGTCATACATCCCAGGAGTCTTCAAGGTGTTGGCCATGGCCAGAAATACTAGGGGGAGTTTTTCAAAGTGATTTCTCAGCAAACTAAAGAATGGAGACATGGATGGATGGATAAGTTTGCTTTGAAAATTAAAAATTAATTAAATAGCATTTTTGGTTTTTGGTGCCCAGATGTAGATATGTAATTATTATCTGTAGTATGCATCCAGATTGCATCATGAAAACATAAGCCTGATGGTTACCAGTAACTTTTGCATTTTTGTTCCAGTTTTCAGCAATCAGTTTCAATGACTACAATAAGTCACACACTTTGCATAATTCAACAATAATTTCTTTATGCTAGAAGGTAATATGCAATATAGTCTGATGCCATGGTACCTGTACTGTGTGACAGATTAACATGGCTGTAAAGCAAACGTTACAAGTGGTTCAGTGGCTTGAAATGGTCCGATACATTTTTTGCTCTGTTTTATGCAGATAACTCACACATTAGGTAGGAACCTGTGGTGCGTGATCTTTCAAACTATTTTCTTGCACCAGCCAAAGACTTCAGATGACAGGTCAGTAGGCATAAATCAAACATTGAAAGATGGATTTTTATCAAGCTGCCGGAAAAATATGCTAGTAGAGTGGAATAGAGTTTCAGAAGGAGACACCTTTGATACTTCATACCTTTAGGCGACCTGTCAGCCAGATTGGGCACACTGGACTTTTCTTGAGAAGCTCCACATGAATACCTTATCCTGAGCTACATAGACTCACTCTGCTTTTGTTTAAAAGAAGATTTCTCTCTTTGTAACTTACAAGGAGACCAACTTCTAATGACCTTGCCTATTGCATTTTGTGGATGCAGCACTCTCCACCCATACTCTATTGACAAGTTAGGCCTATTTGTATTCACGTTTCATCCATGTTTCACAAAAAGTATATCCAGGTCTGGAGATGTGTTGGAGATGTCCTTGGTACCCAGGAATCACATTCATATATTCTGGTCACACCCTAAACTTAGCCTGTTGTGGAATACTGTAGGGGAGTGTATTAAAAAAAAAAATCACGGGATAAATTAAAGAATCACCTGGCTACATAATTGCTACATTTACTGTAACTATTAGGTATAGATACACTTTAATTGTTCCTTTGTCATCATACATCACTTTATGCCTTTTTTTTTTTTAGGCTCAAAGTTCTGTAATGTTTTAAAAGCATTAAGATACATGACAAATACAGTATGTATATCTTCTCTCATGCATTTAAAAATAATACAACATTGTATAAATAAGAAAGACTATTTCTTTTGAGGAGTTGCTGAGCTGACGCAGCTTAGCAGAAGATAAATGTGCTCCACGTTTCTATTTAAAAAATTGGTGCATGACAAAACACTTGTGTGCCATTAGCCTAAAGCACTTATAAGACTAGCTTTTATTTTAATGGAAATGGGAACAAATTGCATTTTAAATGAGTTGCTCTACAAACAGATGATAAGCAATCAGGTATTAAGCTATCAGGATGTCATAGAGTACCACCTATCCTTCCATATATCTTTCTAACAGATATTCTCCTTACTTTGAACATATGATTGTTGTAATAAGGAAAGCTTTACTAGGTAGAGCAATATTGGTTACAACCTTAAAAACATTGCACTATTTACAAGCCTTTGCTTTATAGACCTTGAAGCCGAACTCCAGCAAAACAGCTAAATACACATTTGAAACACATGTATGTAAACACCCACTCAACCCCCAAATAACCATACTTACCTTTTTGGGCCTCCTAGCCTTTTACCAAGAGCTTGGTGCCAAAAACACTTATTCTAAGTGACTATTTATAAAGCCTGTGAAATCTGGCATTTAATTTTGCTAAACATTTACAAAAAAATACACATTTGACAAAAGTAAAGAAATTAGTTATACCACCTTGAAAATATTTTGTATGGTTAAGGATAGCAAAATGCTGACAGTAAAAACAAATAAAACAACGCTCCAGCCACAAATATTAATATAAAACGAATAGTCCATTAAAAGATAAAATAATAAAAGCAGCTTTTGCTGAAATGTTCAAATTTACTCCAGAGATTTCCTGGACAGTACTTTTTTCTGCAGCTATAGGTCTTAAATCTGATGAGTCCAGGTTGCCTTAGAACCAACTCAGCCTGTGAATGGGCATTGAAAGAAGCGGCACAGTGATGAGCTCCTCTCTCTGTCACTCTTATTTCTGCTCCTATCACAACGCTTCTTGTCATCATATGATCTCAGTGATTCCTTGCGCTGTTTTTTCCTCTCACACTCTAGCTACACTATACAGAGACTGTTGATACAAGGTCAGATTTAGATACTTATACTAAATGCTTATAAACATTTTGTACCTTAATGCAACATATGTATTAAGATACAAAATGCTTCACTCCCTGTCCTAGCACCTCCTGCCCCATAATACTTACCTTTCTCACCGCTCCAGGACTGTCCTGTCTTGTCACATAGCCCTGCTTGAGAGCGTCCCCACAGGGGTGCCCCCTTTAGCACCTGGCTTGCTGAGGGGTTACCCGGAGGAAAGAGGAACAAAGAATGCAGGTAGGAGACTCCAGAAGAGGAGGGAAGGAACCGCTCTGTGCAATGTATCTTTTTTATTTTAGCTAATTCCGACCCAACCATTGTACATATATAGCCAGGTTGGACAAGTGTATGTTAACCAGAATTACCTATTTTTTTTATTTTCTGTAAATTCAACTAAGGATACTATTGATTTTCTGGATGTTTCTCTTTCTGGCAATCTTCAAAAAGCCATTGTCAGCACTGTAGAAATAACTTGCTGAGGGCTAATAACTGTCATTCCAAACATATCACATAAGTCTATTCCAGTCGGGGGAATTAGCTTGTCTTAAGTGCAGTTTCACTAGCACAAAAACTTACAATAGCATAAAAATCAATTTGTTCACTAGTTTGAAGTTTTGTGGCCTACAGAAAGTTGCAATAGAAAAAAAATACATTTGTTCACTAGTTGGAGGTCTCATGGATGCTTACTTTGGCCAAATCCAGGGTGGGGAGGAAAAATAGACAAGAAACACTACAAGAAGGCAATTTTGAGAATGATTGCAAAGAAAAATAAATTTTAAAACCCCCCATATTTGCACTTACTATAGTGTGGAACAACATCAAAACACTGTAATTATTAGGAATAATTTGGGGATGTTGTCTATGGATCCATGCTATATGAAAGTGTAATGATAGTGGGTCTGCTACCTTGGGTTCTTGGATCCAGAAAAAATTTTGAATAAGCCTAATTGATTTTCTGTTTCATGGTGCTATAAATGGGGTCACAATATAATAATAATTGGAAATCATACCAATTTCATAGTGGGTAACAAATTCACAACTGCAAGACTTTCAAAATCATTATTCTGCCAACCATGTCTCCAAGAATTTTGTGTGCTTGGTAACATGTCTTGCCAAAAACATTAAGTAAGTTAGCACAGTAGAACATCTGGTGGGTGCTGTTTCTTATGAGAGAAAAAATCCTTACAATATTTTAAATCATATTTTTTGGTGAAACATGGTGGGGAGTTTTTAATGATTCCTGGTTGGGTGGTGATGTTAGAGCAAGGTTTTTAAATTTGACTTTTTGTTATGAAAACCAGGTAAACACAAAACCTAAACTTTAAATGGGATATTAATCTTTTGATAGATTTTTGACAGATAGTTTATGTATTTACATACATTCTGTTTCCATGGCAGTACTTCTCAGATGGCATGCAGTCTTGTTTGATCTTGGAAGCTAAGCAGGGTTAGTATGTAGGTGGGAGATTGCCTGAGAATGATAGGTTCTGTCTCATCACAGGATTGTACTCTTGTGTTGAGTAGTTACCTCTTCCGCCATTTTATTCTCTATGGCCTCTGCTTAAAATATATATTGTTTGGGGGTTATAAGTCATTTTCTATCAAAAAATGCTCATTTTTACATGTAGAAGAGGAGTGTCAGAATATACCCATACTAGAACTGGTTAATATAGTGTGAATTGTTTTCTTTATATCTTAGATATTATTTGTCTTCCAATCCTGTAGTAAGATTACATGTGTTTTGATAATTTATTTTGTTTGCTTCTCATGTGTTTTCACATGTGGATTTGTACATTGCCCCCCCCCTCCCTGGCCATATGGTTGAACACTAGTTACTATGTTTAAGTATGTTTAATTGGTTAGCTCACATGGCAGGATGTGGTACCATAAATGTGATGTGTGATTTAATGAGACCTTTAGCTTGTTTACAGTGGATTTGATGAAGACCTGAGTGGTTAAAATGCGTCATCCTGAGAAGCGTGTTTTTTGTACATGCCTTGCATTTTTTAAAAAGGATTATAATAAAGGATTTTGTTTTATATTCTGACTCTGCTGATCAGCTTGTGATTTCATTCCATGTGACCTTGGCAATTGAGTTGGGAATGTTGCTTCATGTCAAGGTCTTTAAATGTCATGCTGTACATATGGAAACATGGCTCATTAGCTGACACTGCTACTATACAGTGTTGATCTTTGTTTATACATGCCCACTACTCATTTAATCAAGAAATACTAAAAATTTTTTCTTATTAGACAGAGTAGTGAATCTCTTCCCTGAAAACAAACCAGACTATATTAAACTGTGTTTATAATTGATACATTACCATTCACAGTATATCTTTGATTATTGTGAGCTCATTTGAGGTAGGAGGGACTGATCCCTCATTGGTTCTGTGTACTCTTCAAGGCAGTCTTATCTCAACTTCTTTATTTATTATTTATTTCAGGTACTTGTATAGCACCGTCAATGTACACAGTGCTTTACACATATATATTGAACATTCACATCAGTCCCTAACCCTCTAGGGGTGTACAATCTAAGGTCCCTAACTCACATTTATACATACACATATTAGGGCCAATTTAGACAGGATCCAATTAACCTACCAGCATGTTTTTGGAGTGTGGGAGGAAACCAGAGAACCCGGAGGGGACCCATGCAAGCACTGGGAGAACATGCAAACTCCATGCAGGAGGCGCCATGGTCGGGAATCGAACCCATGACCCATTTACTGCAAGGCAGAAGTGCTAACCACTAAGCCACAGTGCCATCCCTGTTGAACCCTTGATATAATTTAAATTGTCAATAAAATGTTTTATATATAATTGTCACTGTTGATACTGAATTTCTGCTGTACATTTTAAAATTAGTTGCAGCCATCTTTTCCAAATATTTGTTGGTTATGTGCCACCCTTATAAATTTTCCATGGCCATGTGCCACCTATAGCCCTTTTACTGTTTACAATAAAACCATTGGTCTTCATGGGATCCACCCAGAACCCTGGATTAGCACCTGTCTCAGCCTCTCAGCAATCTGCCAGCCTCTCCCCCCCCCCTCCACAGCCCAGCACTCCAGTGAGCACTGGGGGGGGGGGTGTGGAAGAGCAGACATTGGTGACTGACAGCCACTGTTCTCTGCTCAGAGCGGCAGGGAGAACTGAGCAAGCAGGTGGGTTTGATCACTCAGTTCTCACCCTTAGAGCCGGCGGGGGACAGATGCAGCATCAGATGGATGCTGCATCCACCTAGGTAAGTATAAATTTAATGTATGTAAAAATATAAATCTGTCTGATGAATAATATATACATTTATCAAAAGAAAAAAAACACCATACTTCTCTTTTAAATGACCTGTTCTCCTTAATGTTTGTAGGTTTCACTAGAAAACACTTGATTTTCCTTAGGAATAGTTGGCAAGCATTACAGAGACCATGTAAAAAAGAAGTGGTATTTTTGTAGGTTCAGTATATTCGTGCTTTAGCTGCTTCAGGTAGTAAAACATTTACATTTCAGAAACGTACTCACAATTTACAGGAAAGATAGAAATATGGGAGCTGCCATTGCTGACTTGTTTCCAAGAGTCCATGCACACGAGACACTTTAATGCAGGCCACAAATAGGTTTTTGCTTTCCCGGCATGGGGAGGCACAGGTGTTGCGTGTATTCCTGTGCCAGCATCACTTTAATTTCTACTGGGACACAGGGCTGCACGGACACTGTGCTGTGTCCTAATATGACATGCGGATGAGTGTGGGTGCACCCTGTATGTGTTCAGGGAACTGCATTTGTACTCACCCACATGTCATATTAGAACACAATGGCTGTGTCTGTGCAGCATCATGTCGGAGTAGAAAGGTATGGGATGCCGGTACAGGGATGCATGAATCACCTGTGCATCCCCATGCTGGGAAAACACAGATCTACATGGGGCTCGTAGTAAAGCCCCCTGTGTGAATAGATCCTAAAGGTGTGAGTTCCAGGGCTGTCACCCTTATTTTCCCTTCATGACCTAATGAATCTCTAAACTGAAATCAGCATACAAGCAGTCCTGTTTCAGGGCACTTGATATGAACCTAAGTAAGCC
Organism: Staurois parvus; assembly: GCF_062004578.1. NCBI lineage: Eukaryota > Metazoa > Chordata > Amphibia > Anura > Ranidae > Staurois > Staurois parvus. Next base: position 8,725,804 of record NW_028318478.1, read on the forward strand.
AGGTAAATAACTCGTCAAGTACTGAAGCAAGTATAGGAATGACAGGTCTGTGTGCAGAGCTTGTAACTCCAAAAAACAATCAAAGATAGATCCCATTTTTCTATCCCCACAGGTTCTTTTTAGAAAACATTTGGTTATAGTATGACAAGTCAGTGATAAATACTGATAAGTTCATGTTTATTGCTTTCTAAGCCCCATGGTAGAACAGATGGCGTTAAAATAACTACACTGCAAAACCTGATGATGAAGGTATTGAAAATAGAAATGTATTTTCCATGTCTGATTTCTAAAGTAAGTTAGACACCAGCGGCATGAGTCATCAGTAAGCAAAGAAGCTGTTCTTGTATGCATAATTATATTGGTATTAAGGAAATGTTGGCATTCTGAAATATATGCTACAGCTGTCTTGTGCAGTATGAAGAATCATACATATGCTGGCAATAGTTTGACTTTTTCAAACGCTTATAATATCTTTTTCACAATGCTCACTTTATTTACGTTATAAGTATGCAAAGGGGCGGACTGACAACTCATGGGGCCCCCGGGCAATAGGGGATAATGGGGCCCCTGTGTCCCTTGCCCAAACTCAAAAAAGCCTATGAAAAAGGTACCAGGGGCATCTCATGGGGCCCCCTACTGACCCCGGGCCCTCGGGCAGTGCCCGAGTTTCCAAATGGTCAGTCCGCCCCTGAGTATGCATTACCCACATACCATTAGTTATTTCCTGTTGTAACTTCACATTGATTTTCCATAGAGATGGACGTATAGTAAAATATCCAATAACATAAATAACAATACATCATTTAATTTTTTAGCTTTTTTATGGCAAGGTGCTATAATGAACTGTTGAGGAATTGGTAGCTGAGGAATTAACTGTAGCAGTTTTGCCATATATGCGCTTGTGTCTTGGCAAATGCAGCATGCTTTCAGTTGCATATAAGATCAATTTGAGATTCTTGAGCATTCATAGTTGCATTTGACTTGCAGTAGATCTCCTTGTGACCAAAGAAAAACGTGAACAAAATATCAGGCTTTTAAAAAGAGTTAGTTGGTGAGTTTGACTGAGCATTTCCTTTGGTAGTAAATCACCATATGAAATCTAAAGTAGCATTTGCCAGTGAGAACCATAAGGTTATAGAGTTAAAATTTATAGACATCTATTTAAAGATAGTTGTTTTCAATATAAAGAAGAGGGCTTTTGTTATTTAACTCTCTTGATAATGGGTTTACTGTTTTCTTGATAATAAACTTATTATACAGAGAGAAGGAAAATATGAAACGGGAGCCATGAGAATCATCAAGATGAAGTTCTTCACTTCCCTTCAGTTGGATTGCATTCTAGAACAAGACCATGTGAGATAGCAGAAGTCAGCTTCAAGCAGGGATTCTCCTACTACTATTAGTTGTAGTGAAACAGACATTGTGATTTCCAGAAATATATCCATTCTTCTCAAACCAATTTGGTAATAGTAGACTGCTTTTTATAAAAACAACAAAGTAGTATTTAATAAATGAGAACAGAAATGAAAAACTAAGAGAGAAATTTACTAAAAATGGAGCACGCAAAATCTAGTACAACTGTGCATGGTAGTCAATCAACTATTAACTTCAGCTTGTTCAGTTAGGCTTTGACAGTAATCCCTGGTTCACACTGGATCTGGCTTTGAGATTGTGTGACTTCACATGCGGACGAATGATTTCACAGCCGCATGTCAGTGAGACTTGGCAGCCATCTGTGTGATTTCATGCACAGATATCTATGTAAGTCGCACCTGAAATTGCAAAAAATAAGTGCTGGAACATTTTTCAAATTGGTGCAGTACCAAATGGTTCCAGTGCCCACAATAGGGTACAACTTGTCATGCAATTTGAAACTGTCAGATCGCATGTATTAAGGTAAAAAAAGTTTTGGCTGTAGAACCACTTTAAGGTATTGAAGCCAGAGTAAACATAATAGCCAAGCAAATAGCTTTTTAAAGGAGGAAGACAGCAATGGCAATCTCCATGTTTCTCTAAGGAAAGTATCACTATAACATTTAGGTTGAGAACATAATATCAAGATGCCTTTATTTCATATTTAGAGTGTTGTGTCTTATTTGAAAGTAATGTATATAGGTTCTTTAAAGTGAAATTAAACATACTGTCAAATTAAAGACACTTGCGGTGCCTCTTTGTACATTTGTTAACTCGTTTAGGGTCTTGATAACTGGCTGGTTCAATGGTCCACCACAACCACTCTAAGACTCTCTGGCAACCTTCGGCAATCAGATGTGACTTTCAAAGTTCTGCAGAAAAATAGCTGAGGGAAAACAAATTCAAATAGATTATATTTTCTGAAATTTTGATTCCTGGCTGTCCACCTAAAACTCATCAAAAATAAGCTGTCACAATTTAAAAATCATAATAATGGTTAAGAATCATAACATTCCTACTTTTTTTTCTGTCTTCTGCAGACAAATTCTTGAAATGATGGTCGTGTAGGTTATAAAATATGGCAAACAGGAAACGTCAAAGCACCGCAGCAAGCATGCTGGACCAAAGACCAAGATCCTGCCCTTCTTCTCCTCATATGGGCAGTCGTGATAACCAGGACTCTGTATATGAGGAGCCTGTGGTGCATGAGTACACCAATACACAGATACCCAGCATGCACACTACAACCAACCAGGAGGAACAAGACTGTAATGACAACAGTGGTGATGGGGATTCAAGTTCTGACTATGTAAATAACACTTCAGATGAGGAATATGATGAAGGGCTTCCTGATGAGGAGGAAGGAATCACATATTATATACGATATTGTCCTGAAGATGATAGTTACCTAGAAGGTATGGACTGCAATGGGGAGGAGTATATTCCCAATGAGGAGCACCATATAGAGACAGATGAATGTGTTGAAGCAGTGGAAGATGAATGGACAGACTCCAAGATACAGCAGCAAGAATGTACAGATGAAGAAATAGGGCATGAAAGTCAGATTCAAATGTTGGAGGAGGATAATTCGTCTTCATTAGAAGTTCAAGACCAAGAGGAAACAGCTCAGTACAGTGAAAATGAAGAAGCATATCAAGACTACTATCCAACAGAAACTAATGGAAATTCACTTCCACAATCCCCTTTTCATGCAAGGAAAACTGAGGGGGAAGCAGAAGACCAAGAGGAGGACATTGATCAGATTGTTGCTGAGATCAAAATGAGCATGAGTATGAGCAGCATAAATAGTCCAACTGACATGAGCCCTGAGCACACTGGACTAGAAACTGAGCCAAAAGACCATCAGGAAACAAGCCAGAAAACAGACGCTGCCCAAACTGCCAGCAGACATGAAGGTCGGCCAAAATCATTAAATATTCCCTCAGCTACAAAGCATGTTGGTGACATCCAAAGAAACTACAAAGGAAAAGTTCGAACTCCAGAAGAAAGGCAGAAATGGTCTCAAGAACAGGTTGGTAATCTTTTTCAAAAATTTTGTTTTATCCTACACTTTTAACTGTATTAGCTGTACCAAAGACGTGTTTAGAAGGTATGTAATGTTTTTTCGATTTGACTTTTGGATTCATTTAAGGGTATAATCATTGTTTATAATAAAGAAAGTGCTTATCCAGATATATTAAAAAGTCTCGGCAATTGGTCATGAAATGTTTACTAAAGCGGAAGATCAGGATTCCAATCAGCATTCCCCCCTTGAAAAAATAACATGTAACGAAAGTCTTAGGGATTTAGTTATTCAGCCACAACCGAGAGAGCGTAGGGAAGGATTTTCTTCAGGAAAGGTACAAAGTGTTTCAGCTTTTGATGTAGTTTATTTTTCTTATCCTTGTGGGATTGTTAGCATACTTTTTAATTAACATTCAAATAGGTCTGTAAGGCCGTCTCAAGCCCTGAAAAGTCAAGCAATAAGCATATGATGAAAAAATGGTTACCTTCAGTAAAACCCATATGACGAAACAATCAATACGGAGATATATAGTCAGTATATATATTTCTATGTCCTTTCAGCATTGCATTTGGTTCTTTAATAATATGGCCTCATTGACCAATAAAGTTAAACCATAATCATTGTTTTTTCAAACCCCTGCTGATCAGTGTGGCAGCCTATCACACTAAAGAATCAGTAAGGAGACAGAAAGATCAGGGATAATGCCTGGTACACACTATGTGTTTTTTGGGGCTGAACATAAAAAACCCTGAAAAATCTGAGGAGCCTGCTGTACTAGCTATTTGATGTTAGTACAGTGATCTCCCCATTGAGCTATTGTGTTCTGACAGGAGGACTGCCCCCCACGCCAGAACACACTGGTCAGTGCATGCAGCCATTCTCTGTGAGTGTCGACTGGATGCTGATCGGCAGATTTGTTTTGCAATACCTGTTCTACAGAAGTTGGACGTGCAGCTGGCCTCTGTCGGACAGGCTGCTGTACACACGGGCCTTATGTTAACCTATTTAACATATACTGGACGATATTTGGTCCATGTGTACCAGGCATAAGTTTGACAACATTTTTATATATTCTCAGCATATAATTCTGGATCTACAGATCATTTTATCATGTGCTTAGTTTGCATTGCTCAACTATGTTATATGCTTATTGTAAGCCAACCTTGCAGTAATTCTTCCAGTTTTCTGTGTGCAGCAATACCTACCTGCTGCACTTGTTTTGTTGCCAATGTTTAGGTAGTGGCAGACTTTAGTTAAAATGTTTTTTTCTTATCTTAATATGGGCACAATGGGCAGACTGAGGTGGAATTTGAGTGGTAGAGGTAGAGACTTATGCCTGGTACAGAGGCGTATTTGCTGTGAGTCAAACAAGGCATTTGTCTTTGACTGCATTTTTCAAGGGGGGGGGGGTGATGTCACTGTGGCCCCCCCAGAAGAAAGACCGCTGGTTCCCCTTATCACCAGGGCTGAGCAGCAGAGCAGAGTGAAGGGAGCACCGCTCCCCGGAAGAATGGCTGCTGGTTCTCCTGGGCAGCAGAGCGGAGTGATGGGAGCAGCCATGACACTCCAGGAACAGAGCCACTGTGACGGTGAGTTTCTCTCCAGGGGGAAGGGGAGAGGGGGAGTCGCGGGAGCCGCGGTGTGCGGATGGGTCACAGGTGAGGGGGCAGGTGGGTGGCAGTGGGGGCCAGGGGCGGTAGATTTTTTGTGTTGCCTAGGGCAACACAAATTCTAAATACACTCCTGGCTTGGTACACACAGGCCGAATAGCAGCTGGTATCTGCTGGTGCAACAGAAACTGGTCGACATTCGGCATGTGTGTACAGCAGATTGTCCAACAGAATCTAACCGAACATCTGGCTCCTGTACAACGGGCATGCCAAAAAAGATCTGCCAATCGGCATCCAATCCGGTGTATTCTGGCAGAGCACGGAGGGGGGGGGAGTGGGCAGTCCCCATGTCAGAGCTTAATAGCTCAGTGAGAGATCGCTATACAATCATTGCATAGTTAGTACAGTGAGCTCCTCCCGAGTGCCTCAGTTTTTTTTGTTCAATCTGCTGGTCTGATCAAAAAAAAAAAACTCATAGTGTGTACCAGGCATTAAAAAAAATTCTTGTGTATGTTTAACCACCTCCCGCCCGCCATATAGTCCAATGAAGGGCGCAAGGTGGTTTTCTCGTTCTGGGAGGACGTCATATGACGTCCTCCCATTCTCACCGCACATGCGCGACTCAGGGAGTGCGCAGCGCAGTGATCGGCAGTGCGCTGTGTCCCTCGGACACAGCGGATCATCGATCTACGGAAAGAGCCGAAGATGTTGGCTCGGTCATGTGATCAGCTGTGTCCAATCACAGCTGATCACATGTAAACAGGGAAATTCCGGTTATCTGCATTTCTCTCCTCACGAGCTGTCACGCTGACAGCTCGAGAGGAGAAGAGAGCCGGTAATCGGCATTCCGCGGAGGGGACATGTACACTGATCATCAGGGCACTGATGATCAGTGTGCCCTGATGATCAGTGTGGCCCCAGAAGTGCCACCTGTCAGTGTCCATCAGTGCCAGCTGTCAGTGCTGAACAGTGCCACCTGCCAGTGCCTATCAGTGCCACATCAATGCCACATATCAGTGTCTACCAGTGCACATCAATGCCACATATCAGTGCCCATCTGAGCTGCCTTTCAGTGTCACCCATCAGTGCCAGTCAGTGCCACCTATCAGTGCCATAGTAACATTGTACTACTTTGGGGAAGTGATCAGTATTTTTTTTTTTTTTTTACACAATTTGCTTATAGCAAAGAATTACTTTGCTATAAGCAAGCATTTACCTGAATGACATCGATTCATTCACGGTTTTTTTTTTTTTGTGCTTAGCTGTGATTTGGCCACAGCTAATCACATGACATGTGCATGTGATTAGCTGTGACCATTCACAGCTAGACACTAGTATACAATGGATGGCATGAATGAAGCCATCCATTGTATAGAACTGTCATGTGACCTGCTGTGATTGGTCACAGCAGGTCACATGGTACCGGCAACGGGGGCCGGTACTGAGATCTGTCATCGGCTGTGTCTGAGGTACACGGCCGGTGACAGATCTGCAAGCACACGAACTGCGCATGTGCGGGAGGACGCCATAAGGCGGCCTCCCGAAAAGCTAGTACATTTTTCAGGACACGATACGGCTATTGGCTGGGCGTCAAATGGTTAATGTATGGCTCAAATCACACCGCACAGACATCGCATGTAATTCTCACAGCAATGCAGTGCAGTTCCTCTGTGAATTGCATGTGGTGTCCAGCACTGCATTAGTGTGAACGTGGTCTTAGGGCCAGTTCACACCACATGCAGTCCAGTGAATCTTTTTCTGCATCAAAAACACATGAAAAGTAGGTTATATGGTTTCCAAAGGCATAGTTCACACCAGTGCGGTCAGTTCCAGGTTGTTCCAGTTCCAGAAAAAAAAAGTAGAACATACTGCATTTTTCCTGCACTGGACTATACTGGAATGTGGTAAAACATAAAAAATGTACTGGAACCCAGTACAGTGAAAAAAAAGGGAAAAAGAAGCATCTGGAAACACATCAAGAATGCAAACAAAAAAAACCAGGATAAGAACTGATACTTCCTGTGCAGGAATTACATATCCCACATTCCCTAGATCTTTCAAGCTAGTCCTGGTGCACTGGTGCAGGTGAGAGCTAAATAGTAATTAGATCTGTCAGAGACACAAACAGGCAGAACAATTAACAGAGAGATCACTATGTTGGAAAAGATGTGTTATCATCACATTAGCACTCCCACATTTGTGATGCAAAACAGTGAAAATGGTGAGGCATAGATTGGACGCTGCTGCAGAACAAGAAGTAGCTTGGTTTATTGGCAAATAGGGACAGCTACAGTAGGTGAATGAACACATGGACATAGGGGAATTTATCAGTTAACAATTAACATAGAGATAACTATGTTGGAAAAGATGTGTTTTCATCACATTAGCACTCCCACATATGTGATGCAAAACAGTGAAAATGGTGAGGCATAGAATGGACCCTGTGTGACCCAGAACAAGAAGTAGCTTGTTCCATTGGCAAATGGGGACAGTTACAGTAGATGAATGAACACATGGACATAGGGGAATTTATCAGTCATGACACTTGCAGCCCATCAAAACATGGTAAAGTAAGCAAACAACACACAGAATATAACTGTACCAATACCTACTTAAACAAACAAAAACATTTGAAAGTGTAAAATGCCTTTAAATTTTTTTTTTATAAACTACTGATTTTAATTACTTTAATTTAAAACAAATTACACTGAAGTGCTTTTTCTAAGTGACGTAAGGTATAGCAAACGATAAGGCTCCATACACACTAGGCTTAAAAAAAACACCAGTTTCCTTTGTAATAAAAAAAGATGATATAGAGCTTTTTTTGTACACAGTTTAGGCAAGTTTATGAGAGTTTGGCATTTTTTTCTGCCAGAAAGCTCCAATCAAAATCAGCAAAATTAATCCTAATTTGTTCTGCTCTTAAAGAAAAATTCCAGTCTTCCCCCAAAAAATTATAATTCAGCAGCTTTTAATATAAGGACATTTACCTTTTCAGGGTTCCAGGGATGTCCTCACCCAAGCCGATTCTTCAATTGGTGTTGGGTGCAGGTGCCAGTATCTTAGGTAAGGGAAACAGGCAGTGAAACCTTCCTACTGTGCATTCATGAGCCACGCTGCTCTTTGTGAATAGCCCCTCAATTTACTGAGACCTGTTATGCGTGCCAAAAGGCTGCAGAGAGAAGGAGGAGGGACCTAATTTTGCCACGTCGATCTGACCAGAGGTGGGAGCGAGAACCTGTCAAAACCAGGTACCCACTCCCCCCAAAAAAGTAAAAGTGCCTAATGTGGCGTTGAACGGGGGGGGAGGTTGCAAACAAGCAGAACTTCTCCATTTTGGTTGAAATTCCATTTTAAGAATTAATAGGATAAGGTACAGAACTCCCCAGGAATCTTATGTCCTGCTTGGGTAATTCACATGATAATTTTCCTACTAACATACAGTAAGGGCTCGTTCACACTTGACTGTTTTACCAACACTTGCCACACGTCCCTATAGCGTTTGGCAAGCGTTGGTCCAGCATTTGTGGAGCGTTTTTTACGCTTGGCAAACATTCCGCAAACGCCGCATGCGCAGTTTACCGGCGGTTGCTAGGTGTTTGCCGAGCGTTAAAAATGCCCCACGAACGCCTATAATGAAGTTTGAATGGTGTTACCGCTCCGCAAACGCCCCGCAACCGCGTTGCAACCGCACCGGGCGTTTGCGGAGTGGCACCATAGACTAGAATAGGAGGCTTCAACGCCTCTTGACTCGACCAGAGGCATCCGTTTTGCCGCGCCTCGCCGCTAATGCTCCCGTTAGAACAGCACCATGTGCTGCAATGTGCAGAATTGTCCAAGGCGTTTGGAAAGCGGTAAAAACGCTTCCCAAACGCCTCTCTGCTGCCTGCGCACAACGCTAGTGTGAACGTAGCCTAAGTGTTTCAGGTTTGTTAAAATGCCTCCTAGACTTTATCATTACCGAAAAGGAAACAGAATCAGCGTTTTTTATTATTACAACACTGGGTATGGTCAGGTGATCATAATGAAGGCTGGTCCTTCATTTAGAAATCAGTGTTAGAAAGGACATTTGTAAATACAGGTTCTTCAGAACAGCGTTAAGGAGCAAAGCTGCAAAACAATTTTCGAAAAAACTTCCAATAATTACAGTATAGTACCAACCTTTCCATTGTATATATATAGGGATTTTTTTTTGCTTGAACAAAAATGGAGCTCCACTTTAAAGTAGAATCACATCAATGTATAAAGAAATACATTTTGTACACTGATGAGTATCTCTGGCCTCCGGGCCTGACAGCATCTGTCAAGTGGATCTCTCCAGACTAAAGATACTGCATTCTGCTTTTGCAGCTAAAAGCAATGAACAGTACCATGAACACCTTGGCAGTTATATCAAGTGTATTTCAAATGCAAAACGGTACAATGAGTTCATGTAAGCACAATACAGTTCAGCAGACCAATATCACAGTAAGTGCAAGACACATTAATACTGTGATTTTACAGCAAGCACAATCCTCTGCAATACGTCTATTTCATAATATGCACAATGCACTTTACTACTACAGTTTCACAATAAGCACAACGCACATTAGTGTTGTACTTAAATCATATGTAAACCCTCACCTTGTAAAACAACAAATTTTGTTTAAAATAGAAATGAAAGGCAAAACATTTGTGTATAGATATAAAAAAAAAATATTAAAAAAAATATTTGTTTCCACTTTTTTATAAGTGATCTCATTTCTTCTGTTCTTATCTGCATACGAGCTGGGGGAGGAGAAACAGCAGAGCACTGAAGGGAAGTGCAGGGGGGCATGTCAGAACAAGTCTGATCACTGGAAAAGAGCAGGTTGAGTTCCCAGCATAGCTAAAAAAAATGACCACGCTGTGCTCTCCTGCCTAGTATGGTCAGTTTTTGATAGGAAAGCAGAGGGACTGGCGGGAATACCAGGGACTTCACACAAAGGAAGCAATACGAAGAGAACATGATACGTTCTCTACATGGTACAGCAGGCACATATCAGGAATATGAAATGTTGGTTTTACATATTCTTTAAACACTGGGGTTGATTTACTAAAGTAGTAGAGACTTAATTTAGCAAAATGTATGTTCAGATGATTAGATTAGTAATAAAAGTAAAGCTGTACTTACTTGAATTTCTGAGCTAATCAAACAATTCTCCTATACAGTATATAATTGGGTATTCAATGTGAATATACTTTATACACTTTATTATTACTTTATTTATTTGCGTTAAAGTAGACATGAAATATGAAAAAAAAACATAAACCTCTATGGTGTGCATTCTCAGTGTCTCAATCCAGAGCACTAAGGGGGGATTTACTAAAACTGATGCACTCAGAATCTGGTGCAGCTGTGCATGGTAGCCAATCATCTTCTAACTTCAGCTTGTTCAATTAAGCCTTGACAATAAAACCTGGAAACTGATTGGTTTCTATGCAAAGTTGCACCAGATTGTACTCTCCAGCTTTAGTAAATAACCCCCTAAGTGTCATTTCTGTCTGCGGCCCCATTCCTCAGCTATCTGCATGAGTTCTGGTTTACACTAGGGTGACTTTCAGCATGACTTTGTTGTAGAACTTTTCCAGCTACATGGTGCGACGTCAAAGCGATTTTAAAGCTACCTTACTGATAAGAAGCATTCCTAAGTGTCATTTCTGCTGCCTTGTTCCTCTGCTATCTGCATGAATCACTTCTGAGAATTTTTTCTGACACCAAGAGAAAAAAGGTGACAGGGGAGGTACCTCCAGCAGATTGACAACCTCAGCTCTGTTCCTGTGGGCTGTGTGGAGGGGGAGTGTATCTTTCCTCCAACCAACTATCAGAGCTCTCCTCACTGAGCTCTGCAGAGTGTAATTTCAGCTCTCCTCCCCATTTTTTCAGAACTCTCAGACAAACTTTATAATTTGCCACTTTGAATGGATGTATAGAAGAGAAGACTGCAGATAGACAGGTAGAACGTAGGAGGATTTGTTTCATTTCTGTGTATCACCTGAGGCCAGTCACTTCACTAAGTTTATGAAAGGGTTTACAAACACTTTAAGGGAGGCATTTTTAGAGATCTTAAAAAAGAGTGATTGATCTACTGGAGTCATTCCAAGATATTGAATGCAACAGGTCACTGAAAGATACATTTCTTGGACTCTTACTAGGACCTTTTTCTTGGCATCCTTGATGCAACCAGTGAAAATCACAGTGAATGATTTCACCAAGACTTAGCAAACACAGAGAAGCTGTACCAAAGAAAGCAACGTCCTTGTAGGCTAGCTGACTTCTGACGGACCCATAACAGAGAGATTCTTGAGTTGAAATTTAGCAGAAAATTAAATACTGCTTCTTTTCAGAGAACAGTTTTGTGTTTTAATTAACTTGTAAATACACAGTAGGCTATGATCAAAGTGAAGCTTTGTGTTACTCAAAACCCTTGCCTAATAGAGAAATTCTAAAAACATACTTCAAGGAATACGATAGGAGTCACCAAGTTTTGTTTCTGTGACATATTTCTGTTTTCTTCTGCAGTGCACGTTAATAAAACAACTGAAATACCCTTTTTTCTGGAGAAAATGCTGTACTAGGCACCCCCCTGTGCTAGTCTTTCATCTTAAAACCTAGCATTTGGCATGTAATCTCTGCTGAAGAGAATGATCAGAGTTCTTTTTGGTTGTTCCTCCCTAACAGAAGAAATGGCAATGCTGAAGGTATCCTGGAATAGCTGTTTTCTCCAGAATTGGTATTTCTTTCCTATTATGATATAGTCTTTATTTATCCATCCAAGAAATATTGTTAATATTTGAAGCCAACTTTTAGCCCTGTTCACACCAGTGTGACTTGTCTTGTGACTTGACAATTCAAAGTCACGTGACAAGTCGCATCCCATTTGTGGCAATGGAACCGTGAAAATTGGTGCGACTTCATTTCGACTTAAGTTGACAGTATGTCAATGAAATTGCACTGAATAGTTGGCTTTGAAGTCGCACTGAGTATCGTGACATCAAAGCCTCACTGCTGCGAACCAGGGCTTAAAGTGAACCTGTGCTATGCTAATGCAGGGCAAACAAACTGTTTCGCTTTAATGCAGTAGAACTCTAGAGCACCAAGAGCTGATGGTAAAACCTGATACTTTAGGGCTTGGAGCAGCATGTGAAAAATTCTATGTGCAATGACTGCATGTCAGTGCTACCACATGGAGTAAGTCACATGTGCCTGTATACCTAGATGTACAGGATATTTCCTTTGGGTACTGACACTGAGTAGCAGGGAAAGGAATGAACAGGTAAATATATGCCGCTAGTGAATCAGATTTAATGCAAAACTGTTGGTTTGTCCTTAAAGCAGTATTAAACCCAAAAGCAAACATGAATTACATTGCAGCTTACCAATTCTTAGATGTGATGGCTGCATTTGTTTTCTTTTTTATCTCTTCTACTTTCATCTGGCGATATGGCCAGTAGCTTGTTGTTTTTCAACAGAAGAAGCTCTCCTAAGCTTTACAGGGATGAGAAAAACCATTTACCACTGGCAGGTGCTTACAATTAAATCAAAAGTCAAAATGTAAAAGTGAGCGCTATTCAGTCCAGCAGCTGTACACTCAAGGTAACCAACAAAACCTAAGTATAAAGTAACATAAAAATAGTGCAGCGCTTTATAGAAATTATATTCTCAATGAAAAATAAATAAATAAATAGTCCCCAGAATTCCAGACCGGTGAAGGTTCCTTATACTAAATAGAAGAAGTACCCACTCTCCGGAAGTGCACTTGATATAGTGCAGTATATAAAATGCTCCTTGGTGTCACTAGGTATACACATCTGGATCAGCGGGCAGAAGGGCTTCCCTCTCACAATGAATCAGGTCCGGGATCACAGGTGTTAATGCTCCAAATCAGAGTTCCCCTTAAGAGATATGTGGGTGTTGCTCTTATGGTGGTAGGAGCCTCCCTCTCTGGATAAACTCGGAGCAACACAGTGTCTGGAAAAAAATACTCCCCACACGGGGTCAAAACAAAGAGGTGCCCATTGTGTAGTATGATTTAGCAGATGTTTATTAAATAAAAAAAGGGATGCATCCAACAAGCAGTGGGAACGGTAAAGCAAACACTAACCGTCCCAGAAGTGAAATGGCCGCCGGAGCTCCACGATGCTCCGACGGCGTGACGTCAACGGCGCGAGCAGGCTCCTCCTTACGCGTTACGTGCCACGCACATCATCAGAGGGTGAGCCAATAAGGTGCTTACAATTATCAGCTTTTATTTATCCATGTTAAAACTTTTTCCCAACAGAAAAGAACTGTTTGCTGTAATTGCTTATAAAGTATTAGCTGGAGTTTGGCTTCAGTGTAGTAGTATATGTAAATCTGCTAGTACATCTAACACTCCCCTCCCCCCAGACTGACAATTCTGCTGTCTAAATGTGCCCCCTATGCTCCTTCACCTAGACTGGAGGCATTCTAATACAGGAAATGTGTTGCTGGCAAGATTACCAGGTGAAAACAAAAGGAAATGATAAAACTAATGCAAACTAGAACAATCATAGTTCTGTTTTGATCAACTCATTCTCCAAACGGTAATGCATCAAAGGGCATAATGTCATAATATACCAAGCAGAACTCAGTGGATAATGCAGATTACCAATTTTTCTCTTTTAAATATATTATAGAAAATGTGTTCAGAACTGCTCTGATTGTGCTGTAAATTGCCTTGGGATTTTCAGGTATTAAATGGGCATGCCAGGTCACGAGTCAATGTACTTTATGTAAAATGTGTCACCTTTTGCTGATAGAGTACATTTATATTTAATAAGCAATTGACTTTTTCTGCCTATTTTGATATTAACAGAATGATATAAACTGGTGTTAAAGTTGCAATTTGTAATAAAAATAGAATTATACTAAAAGTCAGAAAGTAGTGTTCCAGCCAAGGTATTTATTAAAGGATCAGCATCATTCTTGGTATTCTGTTACTTTTCTCTTTTGTTAGCTATTAACAATGGCATCGTTGATATTCAGGGTCAGTGGAAACTAATACTTACTGTATTCAATACTATGCACCGTGCTTTAAAAGGATTATTACCCTGGAAGATAGTATACAAATACATATATAATTGTACAACACATTTATATGGTTTATTATTAATAATAAAAATGATTGGAACAATGTAAAATAAGTATAAGTGTAAGGTCTCTGTTAAAGTCTGATGACCACTGCTGCAGCACCCTCTACCTATTGCAGGGACCATTAGAGGGGGTTTTATACAGGGGTTGGACAAAAGTATGGAAACACTACATGATTTGCAGGTGTGAAAGTGACAACATGGGTCGCGTTGAAGGCTGAAGTGATGTAACATTCTTTTGCTTCAGCTGTGTGATGAGACCTACAGTTGCAAGAAAAAGTATGTGAACCCCTTGGGATTACGTGGAGTTTTGCATGAATTGGGCATAAAATGTGCTCTGAACGTCATCTAAGTCACAACAATAGAAGAACACAGTCTGCTGAACATAATACTACACAAACATTAGATGTTGCCATGGTTTAATTGCACATAACATGTAAACATTCACAGTGCAGGGAGGAAAAAGTATGTGAACCTTTGGACTTAATAACTGGTTGACCCTCCTTTGGCAGCAATAACCTCAACCAAACGTTTCCTGTAGTTGCAGATTAGACCTGCACAACGATCTGGAGTAATTTTGGACCACTCCTCTTCACAAAACTGTTTCAGTGTAGCAATATTGTTGGGATGTCTGGTGTGAATCGCTCTCTTAAGGTCATGCCACAGCATTTCAATCGTGTTGAGGTCAGGACTCTGACTGGGCCACTCCAGAAGGCGTATTCTGTGCTGTTGCAGCCATTGTTTTGTTGAATTACTTGTATGCTTTGGGTCATTGTCCTGTTGCATCACCCATCCTCTGCGGAGCTTCAGTTGGCGGACAGATGGTCGTACGTTTTCCTGCAAAATGTCTTGATAAACTCTGGAATTCATTTTCCCATCAAGGACAACAATCCGTCCAGGCCCTGAGGCAGCAAAGCAGCCCCAAACCATGATCCTCCCTCCGCCATGTTTTACAGTGGGGATGAGGTTTTTATGTTGGTGTGCTGTGCCTTTTTTTCTCCACACATAGTGTTGTGTGTTCTTCCCAAACAACTCAATCTTGGTTTCATCTGTCCACAGTATATTTTGCCAGTAGTGCTGTGGAACATCCAGGTGCTCTTTTGCAAACTTCAAACGTGCTGCAATATTCTTTTTCCGTGGCTTCCTCCGTGTTGTCCTCCCATGTACTCCATTCTTGTTTAATGTTTTCCTTATTGTAGATGTGTCAACAAAAATGTTAGCATGTGCCAGAGATTTCTGTAGGTCTTTAGCTGACACTCTGGGATTCTTCTTTACTTCATGCAGCATTCTGCGCTGTGCTCGTGCAGTCATTTTTACAGGACGACCACGCCTAGGGAGAGTAGCAACAGCGCTAAACTTTCTCCATTTGTAGACAGTCTGTCTTACCGTGGACACCTGAACATCAAGGCTTTTGGAGATACTTTCGTAACCCTTTCCAGCTTCATGCAAGTCAACAATTCTTGATCGTAGGTCTTCTGAGAGCTGTTTTCTGCGAGGCATGGTTCACATCAGACAGTGCTCCTTGAAACCAGTAAACCCAAAACAGGTGTGTGTTTTTTAAGGGCAGGACAGCTGTCAGCAACACATCCAATATCATCACACTGATTGGAGTCAACGTTGGCTCACTCCTGGCTCCTATTAGCTCTGGGAAAAGTCATTAAGCTAGGGCCTCACATACTTTTTCCTCCCTGCACTGTGAATGTTTACATGTTATGTGCAATTAAACCATGGCAACATCTAATGTTTGTGTAGTATTATGTTCAGCAGACTGTGTTCTTCTATTGTTGTGACTTAGATGACGTTCAGAGCACATTTTATGCCCAATTCATGCAAAACTCCACGTAATCCCAAGGGGTTCACATACTTTTTCTTGCAACTGTATCTGTATGTGTGTGTACATGTGTCTCTGTGCATGTGTGTACATGTTTATTTGTGTGTATGTGTGTGTATGTACATGTCTGTGTGTGTGTACAGGTGTCTCTGTTTGTGTTTGTTGGTGGCCAGTAACTCTAAGTCCTGGCTAGTAGCTCAGGAAATTTTATGCCCTGTGTTAGGCAGTATATGACATACTCCTGACCCCTGCATTATTTATGCTATATTGTACAACAGATGCTGGTTGCTCAGTAGTCACTGTTTATGAAGTTCTTCTTCATAGTAGACTGTGTGCAGAAAAGCAGATGTAACGGTAGAGCTTCATATTTTACAGATCAATGTACTGAAGTTTGTTCATGTCTGTTAGACTCTCACTTGTAGCACAGTAATTAAAGCACATTTATTGAGTACAAGGACTGTCATAGGTTACTGTGTACACAGGGAATAGGGTCAAGTTTTAAGGGCAAGTCATCACATCCACAATCTGCCATATCACGGCAGGCTTGATGTCAAATTATTGTACCTTAGGTGCCCAAGGCTGAACCCTAAATTATCTATGGCCCTGGCTATATACCAATATAACATTATTCCTTTGGCATTCATTATCCACTTGAAGTCCATTAACTGAGGGTCTGCATTGGATGTTTAATAAAATAAGCACATAAATACATTAGTGTTCAGTGATGAGAGTTTAACCCTTCTAATGTTGACAAAAATAGAATTTCCACCAAATCTTCAAATCATATTTTACCATGTGCATATGGCATAGCTCCCAACTGTTCCTGATTTTGATGGATTGTCCCTTAATTGGAGCAAAGTCCCTCTTTCCTCGTCATTTCTCCCTCATTTTGGTCTGATCTATGTCATTTTATATAAAATGCCCTGCTTTTCTATCAAAAAGTGTTTTACAGTGCTAAAACTGTCATCCAATTTCTAAATTGCTGCATTTGGATATTTACAAAGCCAATATAAAGGAATAGTAGCAGTCAAAAACTCCTCGTGGGTTTAACCAACAATTTTTTTTTGCTGTAATTTTTTTAGCTAATAGGTGTCCCTCGTTCCCATCTCAGAAAGTTGGGAGGTATGGCATACAGGGGTCCCACTGCATTTCATATATTGCTCTCACCTCCAATTACGGACCTATTTAGCCATCAGGTTATGTACGCTTTCCCTCTTAGGGGCCAATCACATTTCAATGTAGTAATGGTGCCTCCCCAAGTCTTCAGCTCAAATACAGGCGGTCACAGTGGTACGCCTTTTGCATTGTGTATGGCCCTTTAAGAGCTTGGATCTTCTGCTGTGCACCTCTATAATAACGCGTGTAAAACCAAGAGACTTTTCGTAGTGTAATATAATAAAACCAGTCAATTTATTTAAAGGATTGCACTTACATTTTTGAAAGTACAAAACTGCTTGTAACACCTGCAATACAGAGAACGGGATCAATCTCCTGTGTCACTTCCGGTTCCCAGTAAATGTGTCACCTGGCTCCAACTCAGAGACTTTTACATTTTTTATTATTTCTTTGAATGTTTGTATTATCCAGCATTATGTATATGACTTACACATATGGTTTATACACATATGTAATATTTATTTGAAGGCACAGTAATACGTTGATAGGAAAATGGTATTTTTCACACCATAATTTTTTAGTTTTGTTTATCATTTTTTGGGAACACAAAAAGGTGGGGGGTAGCAGTTTCAATATAGGTATAATTTATTTATTTTGACACATCACTTATAGCGTGGGAGTTATCAATATTTTTAGGCTTTATTAAAATTTAATTTTGGCTGATAGTTTTTAGCACAGATCCCAGATCTGAAAGTGATCACCCATCCTAAGGCCCCCTCACACTAACCTTTCCTGTACCCTACCATTGCCCTCCCTTTAAAACAATCCTCCCTGTAACCCAAACATAACCCCTTTGGCCCTCACATTATTATTATACAGGATTTATATAGCGCCAACAGTTTGCGCAGCACTTTACAAAATGAAGGTAGACATTACAGTTACAATACAATTTGGTACAAGAGGAAACAGAGGGCCCTGCTCCTTAGAGCTTACAATCTCACATTAATCTTCCCTCTAATCACAAGCCTCACATGAACGCACCCTTTAACTCTTACATTATTCCTTACATTAAACCACCTTCTAATCCCTATTCTCACACTCATCAACCCCAAAACTTTTATATTAATGCTGATTGTAACCCAAACCCTCACACTAAGGCAGGCCATACATTATACATTTTCTCCCATTCAAGCAGTGAGCTGAACGAAAAAAAAATGTGCTGATTCCCCCAGCAACACACAATGCTGATGGGGGAATCAATCCTGTTGTGTTCTACCGGTGGGGAGCCTTCCCCGCTTGCACAATACAATAATCAGTGTTGCTGGCTATAACTAGCGGCACTGGTCATTTGGAAAAAACCTGACAGGCTGTTTGTACACATGTTGATTGATAGATCAACTTGTGGACAATAGGCTAGCCCATGCATGGATCAAAATTCGTCTGGCCCTGCTGAACGGGTTGAATTTTGATCCATGTATGGTCGGTCTAACTGTATGGTCGGTCTAACATGCAACTCTAACACTATCCCTCCCATTAACTCTGTCTGTAACTCCAACCTTCACACTAACTCTTCCTCTAATCACGATCCTCACACATTAACCATCTCTATAACCCCAACCCTCATGCCAACCCAATCTAGTGTTAACATAACCTTGATTGCCTATGTACTTCTACTGCTCCAGGAACCTCTATTTCAAAAACTACCCCTTTTGTGCCAAATAGTAGCAGCAACAAGGATCCCTTTGCTAGAATCTACTGTTCCATAGAGAATCTACTGTTCCATAGTACATATGACATTAATAACCTGTGTTTGAGCATTGTGCAACCATGAGTATAATTAGCTCTTTAATTGTGCGGATGCTAGTTTAGTCTGTAATGCGAAGATAACATACACTTCAGGTAAAAAAGGTTGTTTGCTGTCATCCAAGCTTTCTGCAACATAGTCGACCTTGTATAGAACACCTTCACAGATAGGAGACTGTACTGCATGTATGTTGCAGTCTGCAATAACAGGACGTTGTAGTTACATTTACCCTTCACTGTTTAGAAATCCTTTGGTATAAACTTATAATATATAGTCAGTTTAGTGCTTGGGAACACAGTATGACAAGGATGCAATGCTGTAGTTTTCAATTTAGCCTTTCGGCTAATGCTTGTTCTGTTTGTCTTCTAAGTCTAGATTGTGTTAGAGTGATGGATGCTGCTTGGCAGTTGGCCAGTATTTAAGTCTATTGAGTCTTATTGATCATTTTTATTACAAAGCTCCTGTCATGGGCAAATGATCTAGCAGGAGAAGTGTACTAAATGAAGAAAGCACTGTGGTCCTCAGCCATCCATGCATAAAGAAATTATAGGATAAGTGTAGCTTTATTCAAGTCATTGGACAAGCAGTAAACTACTTGCAGAACTCCTGGCTTGCGTTCCCAGCACTTCCAGAGCCAGCGCTCTCTTTTCAGTCTTTGCCCCTCTACATGCAGGCAGCAGGGGCCATGATAGTATAATGTGAGAGGGAGATTGGGGTTAGTGTATAGGGCTGTCATTCTCTATGAGCCTGTCCCATACCTAATGTAGATGAGAAGGGAAGGGGTTATTTTAAAACTACAAATATCCTGCCATAATAGATTTACTCTACTAATGGGAAATTCAGTAGGCTAATGGAAAAATCAGAAGGCATTCCCTTATTATACCTGAAATAATAGTACCTGGAATAAATGTTATTATTATTATTATACAGGATTTATATAGCGCCAACAGTTTGCTCAGCGCTTTACAATATAACGGGAGACAATACAGCAACAATACAGTTCAATACAAGAGGGTTAGGAGGGCCCTGCTCCTGGGAGCTTACAGTCATTTTATAGGGTGGCTTTTTAGGCTATATCTTGCAATTACAGTAGTGATCAAAGTTTGTGAACCAGAATGTTTTGGGTTTTTGCGTATGTAGCCTCCAAGTCCATATAGATAAAATCTTCATCTAAGCAATATGGTCAGATGTATTTCACAAAAGAAACATATATTTGACATTTTCATACCTTAAAAGTTACCCTTGTTATTTCTTAATATTGAACTTTTGCTATGTAATAGGAAACATTTAGAAATGTGTATGGTGCTTAAGCAGTACCCTGAAAATGTTTTGGGTACCATAGGGAAGAATTAAAAACTCACAATGTAGATTCACCTACTTTTACTGTTGTCACCAGAACTTGAAGCAAGATGTAAATCTTTCAATGGTGCTTCTTGTTCCGTTGGAAACCGTATTAGAGGGGAATTCCCCTAACTTTTGTAGAGTTGGGTTTTTTTACATACTTCCTGTCTTGTCTCTGGGAAAGAAAGTAAAAGGAAAGCTCCTTAATGGGACACAGAGAGCAAAGAGACTGACTTAAAGTGTTACTAAACCCAGGTCCCTGCATTCACTATATCTGGTCGTACACAGTGCACAGTACATGGAAATGCAATTATTCTAGTAAATATTAATTGCTAAATATCTTTTCTTATTAGCTGTTTATAGCAGTCTTTTGACTATCAGTGTCCGGCCGAGCACTGGTTAATCTTGTAAGAGTTTTCATTGAACTCTGACTGACTGTCCTATGAGGCTGCATGACTCCTGACCCTCTGTCCGATCAGCGCTGATTGGCTCTGTGCCAATCACATGCTGCCCCCCCCCAAAAAAAAAACCTCTCTAGCAATACACACCAAACAAAGTATGTGCAGACATGCAACTACTGCTCTGTGCTATGGCAGATGGACTGGGAACAGTAAAAGAAGGGGAGGATCAGGAAAGACAGGATCAAACAGACTTTTTAAACAATAAGGAGGATTAACCCCGTAGGTTCCACAGTGAGTCTAACAAGCATGCTTTACTGCACTGATTTTACTGTTGTGGATTTAGTAACATTTAAAAAAAACAAAATACCTTTTAAAGTGGTTGTAAAGGTATTTTGTTTTTTATCCTCATGCATTCTATGCATTAAGGTAAAAAACCTGTGTGCCTCATTCCCCCAGTACTTACCTGAGCCCCAACGCGATCCAGTGGTATGCAGGAGAGCCTCGGGCTCTTCGGGGGACTGTTCCTCCTCATTGGCCATTAGCTCCTGCTTCTGTCAATCACAGCCAGTAAGGAGAGAGAAAGGACACAAAGGGCAGTGGCTCAGGAGCAAGCCTGCATGGACACCCCCATAGCAAGCTTTTTGCTGTGGAGGCACTTGGCAGGAGGGAGGGGCCAGGAACTCCAGTGTAACATATTAGTAGTTGTTTTTTTGCTTTTGTTTTCTTATTTTAGATTTTACCTTTAATATCACTTTAAGCTAGTAACCCAAAATGGTATGCGTATAATGAGTTCTGACTTCACTCTGACTTTTCTGATCTGCATTCTTATTCTAGGTGAGTTACTTAAAAAATACTGAAATGGATTGGCAAGGCAGATATTCAGCTGACATTTTCAGTTCAGCAATGGCCGTCTCCATATTTTTACTTTTTCTTTAAAGAGCACACACAAACCCACATGCATTCAGAAAATGCTAGGACTCGTGTGTTACAACATACAATACAACGTATACATACATATAAACATCTTGCACAACAATCAGAAAGATAACTCTATGAAAAAAAAAGTCTCCATAGAAAAGCTTCAGATCCAAAGAACCTCAACCTCCTTTGGCTGCTCTGAAGGATGCGTGATTCCTCCCATGCATCCACACATATAATCATGACATCATCAAAGGTTATTTAGCCCTGGTAGAGTTAGTTATCATGCCATCTATCCTTTATATCAGCCTTTCTCAATCTTTTCAACACAGAGGAAACCTTGAAATAACTTTCTGGTCTTAGTGAACCCCTGCTAATAATTACTATATCTACAATCATGACACATTAGTGTGATGGTCAGTGGGAAGAATCCTCCTTACACATGTGGTCATTTAGAAGAATTACCGCCTTACAAATAGCTAAAAAGATCAATGGTGTCAATGGAAACTTATCTGAGAGGTAGAAATCTCACATTGCTTAAGGAATCCCCAGCAACCTCTGGAGGAACCCTGGTTGAGAAACCCTGCGGTGTATGGTGAAAACAAAGATGCAGGAACCCTTAGTAGCCTCTGTCTCATATTTCTCCATGTGCTCTTTTTGTTTGTAATTGTATATATAAATGTGCACATAGCCATAGTTTTGCAGAACCTCAATGCCCATTCTGCAAAGCACAAAACATTTTTTTCAATTATTTTTTTTCAATGATATATGTAAATAGATGTACTTACTCCACGTCTTTAAAGATATACACAGGCTGGTTTATGCATGAGTTATAATAAACATCTTTAGAATATTTTACTGAAGCTTATCTGTAGCTATTTCTGGAGTGCCGTTTTAAAATGGCGCTGTGTTTACTACTCTGTATTACTGTCTACTACTTTATACTCTGTTGACTACTCACAATGTAGTAATAATTTCCCCTTGGGAATATTAAAGTATTCTGAATCTGAATCAATGGAGAGAGGGGAGGAAGGACTGTTTGGAAAAAAAAGGAATGAGATGTATTGAAGGGCAGCAGCAGATTCAAGGTGGGGGTTTTAATTAATTTAATTGGGATAATTTTTTTGCCCTTTCCCCCTTTTCCCCCTGTCTTCAGGGCATCTCATCAGTATCCTTTCTCTATGGTGTTCAGTATATGAACTCCTTTACCTCTGATACTGAACATTGACCCCCTTTCTCCATTCTAATACTGTGTGTCACCTGTACATGAAGCCCTTCACCTCCTCCTCCCTGTATAACCTTTACAATAAAGCTGAAGGTTAGCATTCATTTCTTTTTATTTAGAGCACCATACACATTAGATATGTATAATGGTGCTTATTCCAGTACCTGTATGTGGCTGCTTCTACTCAAAATCCTCTCTGCTGTGTCCCCTTCACAGCTGCCAAGTATTGCCCTGTACAGGTGTCTTCCTGCCCTGTGAAGGGGAACAGCAGTGGATCTAAATCAAGATAAGGGAGAAGTCCTGGAAGTCGCACATCTCTGCAAAACCTTGTAAAGAGTGTGACAGCTCTAGCCTAGGCCCCAACCAGGCCATGTCCCCAACATGCTTCACTCCGCCTACAAACCCGATGACTGAGCTCTGTAGGCAGAGTGGACTGGTTGGGGTCAGGCTGAGGCTGTCATGCATGGGGTTTTGCAGACATGTGCGACTTCCAGGACTTCACCCTTTACCATTAGATGGCTAGAGCTGGGACAATCTCTGTCCTTGTCTGCACTCCAAGCAGTTGCTACATAAGGGGACCTGGTGGTGCCTTGAGTGGCACGGATCAATTTAGTCTGGGTCTTAATCAGGAAAGCTACACTGTTCACCTGCCTGCCACCTCTGCCATTCATAAAACTCATCTTCCTACACTTCTATGATGCTTCAAGTTCTGTGAATGGGTGGAGGAGATGCTGTCATTCAACTCTTCTTCCATTCACAGAGCTTGATGTATTTTGGCTCTTTGAGCTGCAGGCTGCCTCTAGTTTTATTTCTGTTTGTTATGTAGGCCTGTTGGACTTTGGTTTGCTGTGTTGCCCACTCCTTGGGTTGGAAGTATAATATCAGAACAAGGAAAACCACAACATTCATTTCTTTATGTTCATTAAGGGACACAAAACTGACGCATGCTGGAGGTGGAAGGGGTTTTACCTGGCTGGCCAATGGGTTTTTTGTTTGCCACTGTCCAAATCCTCCTAAAGGGGGCATTATAACCCAGTCATATCAGACTAATTACTGAGCCTGTGCCCCTTAATAAACTTCAAGAAACTGATTTTATGGTGTTTTTGCACTAATTATACAGATATAACAAAACCGTTTCAATTTTGTTGTTAGAGTTTACATACTGTATACTTAAAAGACAGAAAAAACCACCATACTGAAGTTCAGTCTCTTTTCCCCATGCTATCCAATAAAAACAAAGGTTTAGACTAGAGTTGGGCATAATTGCCCCTTTTTTATCTAGCAGTGCATATTCACCTTTAGCTCACTCTTGATGCTCTATTCAATTGCGTAAGGAAAAGAGAATACCTAATATATGTGGGTATGGAGGAGCATGTGACTCATTTCTGGGTATGGATGAGTTAGTTATTGCTTGATGAAAGACTCAGTGCTGACATAAAAGATTGGGGAGAAAAGAAAGAGAAGCTTGTGTAAGATTTCAGTCACTCCCATTGGAGCTAATACAGGGTTCTCTTTCTTCTTGGAGGCCAAATGGAGAGATGCTGGAGCAGGAAAGGTGAGTATGTGCTGCCAGGGAGAAAAGCATGAAAGTAAGCCTGTTGCTTTGCCCTCCAGCAGTAGAGCACAGGTTTACTTTAAGAATGTAGGAAGAATTGACATTCTTTCTAATAACCCTTATTTTTTTAAGTACCTTACCAGTAGAGGTGCAATGTAAATCTTATATTTTATTAACTTTTTTGGTAAAATATTTCAAATCACAGTAAGGGGGATTGTTTTACATAGTAGACAGAATCCTCTGCGGTCTCCCTAGAGAAATTATGTTCAAAAGCTCTGTGCATGTAAGCCTTCACTGTAAGAGGACCGCATACCCCGAGGCAGTAATTATGGATATTATGCATATCTCGCTGTATTAATTATCTTTTTGTTCACTGTAACTCGGATAATAATTTCATAAAAATAAGTTTTACTTCTGCCTGTTTCTTTACCGAAATGATTGTTTTATTCTTATAGTCAGTAATTAAAATACTTCCCGCCCATCACATTTCACTAACTTCATACTATAACTAGTACTTTCAATGTAATTAAAATACAGAGTCTGAAAAGCAAAGATGTCTGAACTCTTAGGATGTTATGACAACTGATATTTTAGACTTTAGAAGCCTATGACAGTTTTAAACTCTTATTTTTTTATCCATGTTTTATAATTCATTTATTTAAATCACTTGACTGCACAAAGTAATTTAACCTTTATTTAAATGGTGTGTTCCAAACCATACCGAACATGGCTTGGTGGAAAAAAGACTTGTGAAGTACCAATCCGTCACCTTATGGTGAGTTGGCCAAAAATGAAAACTACAATACTGTGTGTGTGTGTGTATATGTGTGTACATATATATATATATATATATATATATAGTTGTGTGTATACACAGTATATATGGATAGATATTTCATATATATCTATCTATATATATATTTATATAGGGGTTGGCCAAAAATGAAAACTACAATACTGTGTGTGTATATGTGTGTACATATATATATATATATATATATATATATATATATATATATATATAGTATATATAGTTGTGTGTATACACAGTATATATGGATAGATATTTCATATATATCTATCTATATATATATTTATATAGGGGTTGGCCAAAATTATGGAAACACCAGGTAAAAAAAAAAACTGTTACCTAATATGGTGTTGGACCTCCTTTGGCATCCAAGACAGCCTGTATTATCCTGGCAATTGACAAATATATGTCTCGTATGGTAGATAATGGAATCTGATACCACTCTTTATGCAAAAATTGTTCCAGTTCTTGCAGAGATGCCAGAGGCAGAAAATGAGCTTGAACCTTGTTCTCCGAAATTGACCTTAGAGGATCTATGATATTGACTGCAGCACCCAGGGAAGGTGTGAGATTTTGCCTGCATGCTCGTCAAACCACGATTTGACAGCACCAACTGTGTGAATCAGAGCATTATCATCTTGGCAAATGGCGCTGTCAAGGGGAAACAATGTTTGTAACATGGGGTGCACATGGTTGGCCACAATTTGTACATAGTTGCCCGTCAGCGACTCTACCTTTCAAGGTGATGATGGGGCCTGCAGAATACAAAGGTATGATTGCTCAAACTATGATTACGTGGCCACCGTTCTTTACCATTGGCACAAGACAATCCTGGTCCTAAGCTTGGGACAGTGGACACCACACATAAACACATCTGGTGGTTGGGAACAGTGTGAAGCTTGATTCATGGGGCTATATTACAGTCTTCCATTGATTGATAGTCCACCATTTGTGAGTGTTGCACCACTCTCTTTTGTGGATACGGCTTTGGAAGACTAAGATTGAGCTCTGTGGTCATTTTTGCAACAGTTGTTTTCTTATTCCAGGCCACAATCTTGCGCAATGTCTTTTTATCTCTTTTGGTCAGTTGGCCATGTCGACCACGTCATAACCTTTAATACTGTACCTCGCAACACCACAAATAAATTGCCAACTTCAGTCACAGAGGCACCAGCTAAGCAGGCACCAACAATTTGCCATCTTGGAAACTCCGTAAGCTCTGACTCCCAAGCATTCATAAATTAAAGTCCTATGAGAAAGTTGGAAGACGGAACGTGTTAGGGTTGGACCGCAACTAGAATTGACATCAGGACCCACCGGAAGTCACACAAGCAGGGACAGGGTGAGACGCCAATCACTCGGCTTATTAGTGGATTGTGCCTAACAGCATGACTTTTGAGAATAGGATATATTGAGTGGCTTTAATTTATGTATGATTGTGAGTAGATTTTTAACTGGGATAAAAATAAATCAACTTTTTTTATACTAATGCACTGAGTTTTTTCTTTTAATGTGGGCTGCCTGGTGAACCCCTTAAAGAGGATTGTGAGCGAAAATCAGAATATCAGAGAGGAAGTGGGAGCTATAAAGACCAAAACATTATTTGCTGATCAGTAACATGGGAAGCATTAAAAATCAGTGAGTGAGATGGGGTGTTGGGGAGTGCTTTTGACACGTGGTGAATTGGAAGAAGTTATCAATGACTGGATGTTTATGGAATTTGATAATACTTATAAGTGAAACACTTATGTTGAATATTAATTTGAATTTTTATTAGAATATATAATGAATTAGGGATTGGTAAAGTATCACGGCACTGCCTCAGATCTGTTAAAGTTTTTTTTGCAGATGTGGTGTGTGGTATTCGTATAGTAGCGGTGAAAATCGGTATATTCATATCTTTTTTATTTCACTTATTTACACATGCAGTGCTGGAGAGGATATACAGTTTGGTCCATATATATTTGGACACAGGCACAATTTTAGTTTTTTTTCAGGTATTTATGAAAAAATATTCAAGGTGTAGCTATATAATGGATATGGGCTGAACGTGCACACTCTCAGGTTTAATTTGAGGGTATGTACATCCAAATTGGAGGAAGGGTTTAGGAATTACAGATCTTAAGAGTAGCCATCCCCCCTTTTTCGAGGGACCAAAAGTAGTTGAACAATTGAATCAACAACTGTTTCATGGCCAGGTATGGGCTACTCCTTTATTATTTCTTCATCAATTAAGCAGGTAAAAGGTCTGGAGTTGATTCTAAGTGTGGTATTTGCATTTGGAATCTATTGCTGTGAACCTACATCATGCGTTCAAAGGAGCTCTCCATGCAAGTGAAACAGGCCATTGTAAGGCTTCAAAAATGAAAAAAAATCCATGAGAGAGATAGCAGAAACATTAGGAGTGGCCAAATCAACAGTTTGGTACATTCTGAGGAAGGAAGAACGCACTGGTGAGCCCAGCAACATAAAAAGGCGTGGATGTCCACAGAAGACAACAGTGGTGGATGATAGCAGGATCCTCTCTATGGTAAAGAAAAACTCATTCACAACATCCAGACAAGTGAAGGACACTCTCCAGGAGCTGGGCGTATCATTGTTAAAGTCTACAATCAAGAGAAGACTTCACAGAGCAAATAAAGAGGGTTCACCACAAGGTGCAAACCATTTATAAGCCTGAAGAATAGAAAAGCCAGATAAGACTTTGCCAAAAAACATCTAAAAAAACCAGACCAGTTCTGGAAAAATATTCTTTGCAGATGAAACTAAGACTAACCTGTACCAGAATGACGGGAAGAAAAAAGTATGGAGAAGGCTTGGAATAGCTCATGATCCAAAGCAAACAACGTCATCTATAAAACATGTTGGAGGCAGTGTGATGGCATGGGCATGCATGGCTTCCAGTGGCACTGGGTCATTGGTGTTTATTGATGATGTAACAGAAGACAGAAGCAGCCGGATGAATTCTGCAGTGTTTACAGATATACTGTCAGCCCAGATTCAGCCAAATGCAGCAAAATTGATTGGATGGCGCTTCACAGTACACATGGACAACGATCCAAAACACAAAGCAACCCAGGAGCTTTTGAAGGAAAAGAAGTGGAATATTCTGCAATGGCCAAGTCAATCACCTGATCTCAACCCAATTGAGCATGCATTTCACTTGCTGAAGGCAAAACTAAAGGCAGAAAGATCCACAAAACAAAGAACAACTGAAGACAGCTGCAGTTAGAGCTTGGCAAAGCATCAGAAAGGAGGAAACCCAGTCTTTGGTAATGTCTATGGGTTCCAGACTTCAGGCAGTCATTGCCAGTAAAGGATTCTCAACAAAATATTAAAAATGAACATTTTATTTATGATTATATTCAATTGTCCAATTACTTTTGGTCCCTTGAAAAAGGGGGGATGGCTACTCTTAAGAGTTATAATTCCTAAACCCTTCCTCCAATTTTGATGTACATACCCTCAAATTAAACCTGAGAGTGTGCACTTTCAGCCCATATCCATTATATAACTATGGCTTGAATATGTTTTGGTCAATACCTGAAAAAACTAAAATTGTGCCTGTGTCTGAATATATATGGACCTAACTGTATCTGGGGTATATTTTAATATTATTTATTGGTTCTGCCTCTTGACCGCAGGGTTTAGGTACATTTGATAGTTTGCACCGTTGGTTTTCTTCTGCCTCTTTCAGCAAGTCTCCCAAAGTTTAATTGCCCACATTTTCAAAATCTGGCCACCAGTCTTTACTCCAAGACAGACTGGAAAACATGCCATTCTCACTGCACTGCTCTTCAGATTGAATTTGGCTCAGTTCCCAGCAAAGAAGCTTGACAACAACATCAAAATAGCTTTAGTCTTTTAACACTGACAAAATGTGTTCAAATGAAAAAAAAAACATTCTTTTTGAACACTATAGAATTTAAAGAAACTCTTTTCTGTTACCGCACAGACTCATCATGAAAAATTCAACTGCTATAAAAAATCAGAGAACACCCTATGTGTAATTATCCTTTAAAGTGAATCAATTAAAACACACATTATCATGCTGCTCTATAAAAACAACAAACAAAAAGAAAATAATATTTTGTGATGTTTTTAAAGCTCAAGATTATTTTCCAAGTGAAGGGGACAGAGCTGTTTGGTGATATCTGTATGGCTCATTGAACCTTATGACCAGCATCATGTACACAGACACTGCCAAACAGAGGCTGATAGAACGAATATGACGTGCAAACACAAAGGTATCTTTTTGTTCATAGTACATTGCACTAAATAGGAGCTTCATTCATTGGAAGATTAGACAGATACCATGCATCATAAAGACAATGGGCCTGATTTTTAAAAGGAAGTGTACAAGAGTAAAGAACCATCCGCCTCCCTCCAATCCCCACACCTACTGCTGTGCCATTCACAAAGCACAGCAAAATGATGACATTGCAGCTTGGCTTTGTAAATTGCACAACAGAAGGAGAGGCGTGGAGGCATAGCACTGGAACTGATGTCAGTCATAGACTGTGTTCTGATACAGCAGGGGGCCAGAAGTGCAGCTTCTGCCATACAGATCAGCAGCTGTCAGTGGAGCTTTGAGAGAGCAAAACTTTCCAGTTTTAATGTATTAAAGTACAACAACAGTAAAATCAGTCTGTATATGCAGTAAAGCATGCTTGTTATACTCACTGTGGAACCTAAGGGGTTAATCCTCTGCACTGTGTAAAAATGCCATTTGATCCTGTTTCCTTTGCCCCTCCTCTTGTTCTAATGTCCATGTCTTATCTCCGGATAAGACAGACTGAACCCGTAGCCACATGCACATGCTCAGTTTAGTGTGTATTGCTAGAGAGGTACAGGGCCAATCAGCACTGTTCAGACAGAGGTCAGGGGTTTTGCATCCTCCTAGAGCAGAACTAAAACTCCTCCTACAAGCTTTAACCAGTGCTCTGCTGAAGACACAAGACTGCTCTATATGCTGATGAGAAAAGGTATTTAGCATTTCTGTGTACTGTGGGAGACCAGATAGAGTGAATGCAGGGTCCTGGGTTTAGTAACACTTTAAAGATTAAAAAAAAAATGTAAAATTACTATGCTTGTATATGCAACCAAACAAAATTGTATGCCAACCAAATTATCCTCTTTGTTCCTCTCAAGACCTCGTGCTCTCTAGCTCTCTTGTCTCATCCTCCCATGCTCATCTCCAGAACTTTTCCTGAGCCTTTCCCATCCTATGGCATTCTCTAGCCCAATCTGTCTGGCTATTTCCTGCTCTGTCCACTTTTGTGTCGATCCCTGAAAACCCATCTCTTTAGAGAAGCCTATCCTACCTCCATCTAACAACTGTATTTCCACTTTCTCCATCAGCTCATCCCCCACAGTTTTGACCTTTTGTATCACTTGACCCTCCCTTTTAAATAGTAAGCTTTAATGAGCAGGGTTCTCTGATTCCTTCTGTATTGAATTGTATTGTACCTGTACTGTCTGCCCTCATGTTATAAAGTGCTGCACAAACTGTTGGCACTATATCTTTCCCTCTCTACTGGTGCCTTCCCCTCCCCTCTAAAGCATGTGCACATCACTCCCATACTTAAAAAGCCCTCCCTGGACCCCACCAACCTGAACAACTTAAGACACATCTCCCTGCTACCAATTACCTCTAAACTCCTAGAATGCTTAGTCTATAATCGCCTGAGCTCCCACCTCACCGACAACAACCTTCTTGACCCTTTACAGTCTTGCTTTTGCTCACTACACGCCACTGAAACTGCCCTACTAAAAGTCACTAATGATCTACTAACTGCTAAAACCAATGGCCACTACTCCATACTCTACTACTACTTGACCTCCCTGCGGCTTTTGATATGGTTTACCATCCCCTCTTCCTCAAAAAACTCCACTCTCTTGGCCTCCGAGACTCTGTTTTCTCCTGGTTCTCCTCCTACCTATCGCAGCGCACCTTCAGTGTTAACTATAACGCTGCCTCCTCCTCTTCAGTCCCTCTTTCTGTAGGGGTCCCTCAAGGTTCTGTCCTTGGACCCCTTCTCTTCTCCATCTACACCTCCTTCCTTGGTCACTTGATAAACTCCCACGGCTTTAAGTACCATCTCTATGCTGATGACACACAAATCTTTCTACCCCTCACCTCACTCCTTCAGTTTCCTCTCGCATTACTAACCTACTAAGTGACATATCGGCATGGATGCCACTCCACTTCCTCAAACTCAATCTTTCCAAAACTGAGCTCTTAGTATTCCCCCCAGCCCGTGCCCCCTCCCGTGA
This sequence comes from Staurois parvus, assembly GCF_062004578.1. NCBI lineage: Eukaryota > Metazoa > Chordata > Amphibia > Anura > Ranidae > Staurois > Staurois parvus. The sequence goes on from NW_028318478.1 coordinate 8,757,260, forward strand.
CTTCTCCATCAAGATCAATAACACAATCATCAGTCCCTCCCCTCATGCCAGGGTACTAGGTGTAATCCTAGACTCCCATCTGTCCTTTCAGCCCCAAATCCAATCACTGTCCAAATCTTGTAGACTTTACCTCCGCAACATCTCCAAGATACGCCCGTTCCTAACCACGGAAACCACTAAGCAACTTATTCACTCCCTTGTTATATCTCGCCTTGACTATTGTAACTCCCTCCTCATTGGCCTACCGAATCGCAGGCTATCCCTTCTTCAGTCTATCATGAATGCTGCTGCCAGACTCATCCACCTTACTAACCATTCTGTATCTACCACCCCTCTCTGCCAATCCCTCCACTGGCTTCCCATTGCCCAACGGATAAAATTCAAAACATTAACAATAACGTATAAAGCCATTTATAGCTCTGCCCCAAATTACATCACCAATCTTGTCTCTAAATATCACCCAAACCGTACTCTCCGCTCCTCACAAGACCTCCTACTCTCTAGCTCCCTTGTTTCCTCCTCCCATGCTCGTCTCCAGGACTTCTCCAGAGCTTCCCCCATCCTCTGGAACTCTCTACCCCAATTTATCAGACTATCGCCTACTCTGCTCACATTTAGGCGATCTCTGAAAACCTATCTCTTCAGGGAAGCCTATCCTGCGCTCAGCTAATAATGGAATCTTCTACTCTTCCTACCAGTCCATCGCCCACAGTTACTACCTTTTGTACCACTAGCCCCTCCCTCCTAGATTGTAAGCTCCAAGGAGCAGGGCCATCCTATTCCTCTTGTATTGAACTGTATTGTTGCTGTATTGTCTCCCGTTATATTGTAAAGCGCTGAGCAAACTGTTGGCGCTATACAAATCCTATATAATAATAATATAAATCTTGTATAATAATCATAATAATGATGTCCCTGGAGTAAGGCTTTATCCAGGTAGACATGTAGATGTGTTAAGTTACAATGTCTCTCAGGTGTCACAGCCAACTGGCCAAGCAGAATTTTTGTTACATTCCACCAAAACCTGAAAGAGGGAGATAGATGGCACCAGTCATCATTCAGCAATAGTGATGCATGTATCAGTGTCACAGCAAAAGTTTCCCTCATGGGTCTTCATCCAACGACAAATACAACAGGGTGACTTCAGGCTACTGTCATGAGAAATGAAACAAACAGTTAACTCCTGGTGGCTGGGACCTCTGAATCCTCAAACACATTTTTTTTTGCAGCACAACATCAGTGGACCCTACCTATCGCACAATTCGCATACATTGTTGCTAAGCACGTTACATCAGCTGCTACTCTGGGAGAACCCCTTCTCAGTAGGTGGCTTTCCACTGCCACAACCTATATTAAAGCTGGACCCAAGTCATGCTTTCATGTCTTCCAAGAATAATCAGAGAACAGGAGGCAAAGTTAGGAGACCTTTCAAATGCCCATGATGCTGAATCACTGCACAACACTCTGAAGCAGGAGGACCTAACATGAGTATGCCTTGCAGCTTTACGCAGCCAATGCATAGCCTATGCATCAGCTCCAAATAAAATATTTTATGCAACACTTTTTAATCAACAACCATTTTTATTAAGCAGATCTTGATGGTAGTTTGAAAAAGAAGCTAGCACCTCATGAGAGCTGCTTTACATCTAATACAGTGTCATAAACTTGTGTAGTGGGAACAGGAGTCTTTCTTTGGGTTAGCATGAGCTTGAGAGCCAATGATAACCAGCTAATTTAGTAATGTCAGAAACTCCAGGAGAGGAACCAGTGTCATTCTGCTGGTTACAAGCATTGCATGAAACCGCTCCACCCCTCATGGCGTGCATGATAATGTCACTGCTACATTCTGCCCACCACCTGACATGCGTTTTGTCTCAAAATACATCTTCCAGGGATAACATCACACGTGCCATCAGAGGTGGAGCATTGCCAGGCAATGCTAATTTGTACACCATGCTGTACACTGAAGTTTTGTGAGTACCAATCTTTTTTTTAAAGTGGTAGTAAACGGCAACAAAAAATGTAAACAAAATTGGGCCCCCTGCAGGTTTAAGCCCTAATGTACTCATATACATCACATACTAGCACATTATGACAGACTTACCTGGACATGGAGCCCTCCATCGAAGTGCTGTCACGACTCCCTGAAGCTTCCATCTTCACCCAGTCTTCATTCCGGGTTTGTGGACTCCGACTGTATAAATTGCTGGGGCTGAGATGACGTCACTCCCTTGCATGTGTGCGAGAACCTCTGCACAGAGCTCTCAAAGGACGGCATGGTTATGCCTTCCCTTCAGCGTGCAAGTGATTCCACCGGCTACATCCTGTGTGAATATCTCCTAAATGGTGCAAGTGTATGAGATATTCACTGTACCTACAGGTAAGCCTTAATATATGCTTTAATCTAAATACTGCACTATGGAGCCTCTCTCTGCGTGGTGGGGGCAATCCATGGAACCGATCCCCTGTATAGCTCCTTCTGCAGCAGCTGAAAACCAGTGCGCGGGGGAGGAGAAGGTGCCAGCATTTAGCTGCTTCAGAGAGAACCATACAGGGGATCAAAAATGTACCCCTTACTGTGCCGTGCATATCACCCTCCCTGCCCACATCCAATTTTCCCAGCTGCTTGGGCCCCCCTTCTGGTCTGGGGCCTGTACAGGAGGACTGGTGATACCCCCTTATCCACGGCCCTGTTGCTGTCAATTGGGATGCAGCGGCTGCATGAACACAGTCGCAGCCCCCAGTGTTATGACACCAGGCCAATGTGGCTGCACAGCCCTGAACTCACCCTGGGTGAACAAGGGCCTCTTCATTTCTAGAAGAGATTTACTTTTCAAGTAGACACACATGTAGACTGTAGCTTTGCAGAATTTGTTATCTGGAAGGAAGCTTTGGCACACTAAACTTCTGTTGAAAGGAATTTTTCTTGATGCCACCAACAGTGCAAGTCTTGTATTCATTGGTTGGCTGTGTTTTATCTTTTTCTTAAAGCAAAACTTCAGCCAAAAATAGGATATAAATGAACCAGGTTTTAGTGCAGTATCCTCCACTATTAAGTGTTCTCGGTCTGATGGTCAGCATCCTTTAACCCACTTCCTCTGAGCCCAGATAGTTCTGTACCCAACACTGCCTGCCGAGAAGCAATGCAGTGAAGATCTCATCTCTCTGCTTTCCCCTCCTATCAGCATGCTTCATGTCGGCACATAAAATGATTGACACCTTGTGCTGCTTCTTCTTCTCACACTCCAGCTCTGCTGTACAAGGACTACAGGAGGCTGATACTAGGTCAGATTCAGTTCCTTACACTGCTGGAATTTAAAAATTGCATACAAATAATAGTGTGTTAACGAATACAGAGTTAGATTCATCTGTGTCTTTTATATCTACCTTTAGAGTTCAGCGTTACCTTGTTGTGTTAGCTGGAGAGAATGAATGTACTTCTAGATAAGTCATTTTTTTAGCTTCTGTAGTTTCCTAGTAGCTTGTAGTGCTCCTGCACCGGAGGCAATGATCCCAGCGATCTCTTGTCTATCCTACTGTGCATCCTTTATTCACACAGACAGGCAAATGATTGGGGTTAATTCAGGGCCTTTACAAGATATTACAGACATTCTGCTCAAGATAACGAGACAGCTCAGGCTCTGTACAGAACACTTCTCCGAAAGGTAGCAGCCATTGTTGCACCTTTTTTATATTCGTCGGCTGTCATGTGTCTTACAAATGGCTATTACATGGTTTCTGAGGCATGTAAAATTCATAAGCTATTTAATTAAATAAAAAAAAAGAAAGTGAATTCATGTTAACCTCTGTTTCTAATACTGTTCCTCTAGGTGTGAAAAAAATCATACAATCTTGCAGAATCAATTTTTCTGTTGTTAATGACATCTTCTCATTGGCAAAACTGACTAATATCTATTTTAAACTGGTTGTACGCCCTCACATATACCCAATGAAGTGACTGACCTCAGGTGATACACAGAGATGAGACAAACAGAAGTTGTACCTCTTTATCAGTATTTAGCAGTATTCTCTTCTCAACATCTATTAAAAGTCCAGAATTTATACAGCTTGTCTGAGATTTCAGAAAACGGGGCAGAGAGATGACATTGTACACTGCATAGCTCAGTGAGGAGATCTCTTAGAGCTGATTGGAGGGACTGGAACACACCCCTTCACACAGCACACAGGAACAGAGCTGAGGCTGCCATTCACAAGCTGTGTGCTGGAGATCCCCCCCGTCAGTGCCCCATCATAGGTGTCAGTGTGGGAGGAATAGTGCCCCATCATTGGTGTCAGTGGGAGGAATAGTGCCCCATCATTGGTGTCAGTGGGAGAAATAGTGCCAGTGACACCAATGATGGGGCACTATTCCTCCCACACTGACACCAATGATGGGGCACTATTCCTCCCACACTGTGCTTACAATGATCAGTTTTTTATTTATGTAAAACTTTTATCCCAAAATTAAAAAAGCACAGTTTGCTCTAACTGCTAAAGTGTTAGCTAGTCAACTTCATCTTCAATTTGTTAGTGTGTCTAAATCTGCTAGTATATCTCACACTCCCCTCTCCCAATACTAACAGTGCTGCTGTCCAAAGGTGCCCCATGTGCTCCTTCATCTAGAGTGGAGGCACTCCAAGGCTAGGTGCACACCTATGCAGTTTGCGTTTGATCCGTTTCTGCAGTTCTTTTTGCGATGCGTTTTTGCACATGTGTTTTTGCCATGTTTTTGATGCGTTTTGCAGGGGTTTTATTTATTTTCTTGCTGCTAGGAAGATCAAAACACATCAAAATGCACTACATGCTTTTCTGCTGCGTTTCCATTGAAGTCTTCCAAAAAATTGCATCGGGTGAAAACGCGGAGATGTGAACGTTTCCCATAGGAAATCATGTTAAATGAGCTGTACTGCGTTTATGCAAAATGCTGCAGAAAAACGCTTAGGTGTGAACCTAGTGTAATACAGGTGGTGTGTTACTGGCCAGATCACCAGGTGAAAGTGAAAAGGAGGAAAAAAAGAAAACGAATATAGCCACCACATTAATGATTGGTAAGCTGCAATATATTACATTTTTGGTTTTCAGCTTAATACTGCTTTAATATCATCACTTATAATCCCTTCCCTATAGAGTTATCAGCTGTTTAGTATACAGCTGTGAGAATTCAGTGCAAATTCTACTCCCACAGGTCAAGGAGAATATACAGAACAATATTTTAGGACTAAGGCTGGCCATACACTATACAATTTTCTGTCCAATTTCTGCCCAATTTCCTTTAGATTTACCTTCAACTATGTAGCGCAAGGGCCTGTGCTTGGATAAAATTGAAAGTGCTGTTTAGGTTTGACCTCATATTATACAGTTTTTGGTAAATCTAAAGCAAATTTCTGAAGACAAGTGTAAAATGTATGGCCAGCCTTATGCAGGCCATACATTGGTTGAATTCCAAACTAATTTTCTTTAGAAAATCCTAAATTTTGTGCGTTTTGTAATCTGATAGTGCCACCATTGATTTCGAAATTCAACCAACCAATCCACCAATTTCACCTCATGCTGCTACATAAAAGAATTTTCGCAGGCAAGAATTTTCTTTTCTTTCCAGGTCACAGCTTATGCTCATTTCCTTTTTGTTTATATTTCCCGCACGATTCTCCCATCATTGAATCGAAATTCATTAGTTTTTCAAAAAACTTCCAACATGCCCGATCACTCAAATTCGATGGTCGGACCTTTCAGAATTCGACCCATGTATGGCCGGCTTTAGTTTAGGTGTTATGTGAGGTTAGATTTAGGGTCAGTGTTAGGGAATTTCATTTATGTTTTGGGGTTAGGTTTTGAGGGTAAGATGAAATGTAAGGGAAGGGGTTAAGTTAAAGTGGAACAAAAGGTAAAACATTTTCCATTTTGGATAGAGTAAGGGAGGGTTATATCCCTGTCAAGTTTTTTTTACCATTTGCGTTACATTGGGGAGATTTCCCTTCACTTAACATCCCATAGCCAAAACAGGAAGTGAATTAAAATGAAGAATCCCTGGTTGTCACCACAGTCATCAGAACTAGTTTCCCCATTGGAAGATTTCCCGTCTATTACTGTTCTGGGGGCAACACAACATTTGGGATTTTTCACTTTCTGTGATAATGGTCACCATGGCAAATAGGTTGAATCTCCATAATATGGGCTTAGACAGCAATAAAAACCAGAGAGGTGTTCTAATCCCTCTCCACTGTGTCCAAAACACAAAATTTTGTTTATCTTCATATTTCAGTTTTCAGCAAGCACATAGGGATGGTGTGCAAGTTGATGGGCCTTCAGTGTAAGGGTTTTTTTTAAATTTTTATATATATATAAGTCTGTGAATTATTATTAACTAGTTCAGCTGCCAGACCTGTATACAAGGTGATATCAAAAAGTTTCCAGACTAGTTTTGTAACACGCCAACAGATGGCAGCACAAGGCTGCACGCACAGACACGGGGAGCACCGGCCTTAATAAGTCAGTGTGCCAAAAGACATTGTCCTGTGTACATTGGGAGATGTGCTACTGGTCCTATTCTGACCACATGCGTTACCACGTCTGCTATTTCATCATGGACAGCAAGTTAGAACAAAGAGCAAACATGAAATTCTGCATGAAACTATGCAAATCTCTGGATGTTCGCAATGTTGTCAAAACGGAAACTTTTGAGCTGGATCTTCATCTTCGGGAAGAGGGCAATTTTGAGGGTTGAGCTCGTTGAAGGTCTTCCTGATCTTCCAGTGATGTTTTTCCACTCTTGAAATGCACGTGCCACTCAAAATACCTCATTGCAGCATTGGCGTAAACTTGCTGAATAATGTCAAAGTTCTCTGTGGCAGATTAGCCCAGTTTCACGCAGAATTTCACATTTAGGATGTTCCCAGTCTGCAGTGGTCAAGACATACCAAAAGTGGTCCAAAGAAGAGAAACCAGCAAACCAGAGACAGGGACATGGGTGGCCAAAGCTCATTGATGCACATAAGGAGCGAAGACTGGCTCGTGTAGTCCGACCCAAAGAAGAGCTATTTTAGCTCAGATTGCTGAAAAAGTTAATGCTGGTTCTGGTAGAAAGGTGCGTAACTGCAGGGCTGCGTAACTGCAGGCTGGTCAGGGTGCCCAGAGACCTCTGTCCACAGCTAACGGCACCTACAATGGGCACTGAGCCAATGAGAACACTTACAATGGGCACTGGACCAATAGAGACTGGTCCATGGAACAATGGAAGAAGGTGGATTGCTCTGATGAGTTCAAGAATGGTTTAAGTAACACAACGAGTTGTACATGTTGACTCGGCCTCCAAATTCTCCAGATCTCTGTCCAATTGAGCATTTGTGGGATGTGCTGGAAAAACAAGTCCTATCCATTGAAGCCCCACCTTGCAGCACACAGGACAACTGACTGATCAGTGTGTGTATGTGTATATATACAGTTGCAAGAAAAAGTATGTGAACTCCTTGGGATTACGTGGATGAATTGGCCATAAAATGTGCTCTGAACGTCATCTAAGTCACAACAACCCGATTGAAATGCTGTGGCATGACCTTAAGAGAGCGATTCACACCAGACATCCCAAGAATATTGCTACACTGAAACAGTTTTGTGAAGAGGAGTGGTCCAAAATTACTCCAGATCGTTGTGCAGGTCTGATCTGCAACTACAGGAAACGTTTGGTTGAGGTTATTGCTGCCAAAGGAGGGTCAACCAGTTATTAAGTCCAAAGGTTCACATACGTTTTCCTCCCTGCACTGTGAATGTTTACATGTTATGTGCAATTAAACCATGGCAACATCTAATGTTTGTGTAGTATTATGTTCAGCAGACTGTGTTCTTCTATTGTTGTGACTTAGATGACATTCAGAGCACATTTTATGCCCAATTCATGCAAAACTCCACGTAATCCCAAGGGGTTCGCATACTTTTTCTTGCAACTGTATATAGAGAGAGAGAGAGAGAGAGAGAGAGAGAGAATAAGAATTGAATACATCACCATTTTCTCAGTGAATATATTTCTAAAGGTGCTATTGAAATGAAATTTTCACCACGTCGGTAACAGCCCATGCAATCCATACATACAAAGAAATCAAAACAAATAAGTGCAGAAATTAAGTTATGTGTAATAAAATGGAATGACACACTGAAAAAGTATTGAACACATGAAGAAAGGGAGGTGCAAAAAGGCATGGAAAGCCAAGACACCAGCTGAAATCTATCAGTAATTAGAAAGCAATCCTGCTCCTTGTCAGTGCAAATTAATATCAGCTGGTTCAGTATCAACTGATGCCCTATAAAAAGGTGTCTCATTACCAAGGTGTCACACATGACATGGTAAAAGCAAAGAGCTTTCTCAAGACCTTTGCAACTTTAATTAATTATCAGAAGAGTTGTCCAACTGCCAAGGACTAGTTGTGGAGAGCTTCAGAAAGACCTGGAATTAGCAGGTACAATTGTTTCAAAGAAAATAATAAGTAATGCATTCAACTGCCATAGCTTGTATGCGTGCTCACCGCGCAAGACTCCATTGCTGAAGAAAAAGCTTGTTGAATTTCATTTAAAGTTTGCTGCACAACATTTAGACAAGCCTGTGAAATACTGGGAGAATATAGTCTGGTCAGATGAGACCAAAATTGAACTCTTTGAAAGCCATAATACACGCCATGTTTGGAGGTCAAATGACATTGCACATCACTCCAAAAACACCATACCAACAGTGAAGCATGGAGGTGGGAACATCATGGTGTGAGGCTGTTTTTCAGTGTACGGTACTGGCAAACTTCATATCGTTGAAGGAAGGATGAATGGAAAAATGTACCAAGACATTCTTGATAAACATCTGCTGCCATCTACCAGAATGATGAAGATGAAATGAAGGTGGACATTTCAGCAAGACAATGATCCCAAACACAAAGCCAAGGAAACTCCTAATTGATTTAAAAGAATGAAAATAAAGCTGCTAGAATGGTCCAGTCAATCACCTGACTTGAATGCAATAGAAAATCTATGGAAAGAACTAAAGATCGGAGTTCATTGAAGAGGACCACGGAACCTTCAAGACCTGAAGACTGTGTGGAAGAATAGGCCAAAATCACACCTGAGCAATGCATGCAACTAGTTTCTTCATACAGGAGGCATCTTGAAGCCATCATTACCAACAAAGGATTTTGTATGAAGTATTAAATACATTTATTACACATAACTTAATTTCTGAACCTATTCGCTTTGGTTTTTTGCATGTATGGATTTGCATGTGTTGCTACCGACATGTGGTGAAAATTCAATGTCAATAGCACCTTTAGAAATATATTTACTGTGAAAAATGGTGACGTGTTCAGTACTTATTTTACCCACTGTGCATATACAGTTAGGTCCATATATATTTGGACACAGGCACAATTGTATTTTTTTTTCAGGTTTTACCAAAACATATTCAAGCTATAGTTATATAATGGATATGGGCTGAAAGTGCACACTCAGGTTTAATTTGAGGGCATGTACATTCAAATTGGAGGAAGGGTTTAGGAATTACAGCTCTTAAGAGTAGCCACCCCCTTTTTCAAGGGACCAAAAGTAATTGGACAATTGAATCAAAAGCTGTTTCATGGCCAGGTATGGGCTACTTGTTATTTCTTCATCAATTAAGCAGGTAAAAGGTCTGGAGTTGATTCTAAGTGTGGTATTTGCATTTGGAATCTATTGCTGTGTGCCTACATCATGAGTTCAAAGGAGCTGTCAATGCAAGTGAAACAGGTCATTGGAAGGCTTCAAAAATAAAACAAATCCATCAAAGAGGTAGCAGCAACATTAGGAGTGGCCAAATCAACAGTCTGGTACATTCTGAGGATAGAAGAATGTACTGGTGAGCTCAGCAATATAAAAGGACATGGACATTCACAGAAGACAACAGTGGTGGATGATCGCAGGATCCTCTCTATGGTAAGAAAAACCCATTCACAACAACCAGACAAGTGAAGGACACTCTCCAGGAGGTGGGCGTATCATTGTCAAAGTCTACAATCAAGAGAAGACTTCATGAGAGTAATTACAGAGGGTTCAGCACAAGGTGCAAACCATTTATAAGCCTGAAGAATAGAAAAGCCAGATTAGACTGCCAAAAAACATCTAAAAAAGCAAGATACAACGTCATCTGTAAAACTGGTGGAGGCAGTGTGATGTCATGGGCATGCATGGCTTCCAGTGGCACTGGGTCATTGGTGTTTATTGATGATATTACAGAAGATGGAAGCAGCTGGATGAATTCTGCACTGTTTAGAGATATACTCTCAGCCCAGATTCAGCCAAATGCAGCAAAGTTAATTGGGTGGCGCTTCACAGTACAAATGGACAGTGATCCAAAACACACTGCAAAAGCAACCCAGGAGCTTATGAATGAAAAGAAGTGGAATATTCTGCAATGGTCGAGTCAATCACCTAATCTCAACCCAATTGAGCACGCATTTCTCTTGCTGAAGGCAAAACTAAAGGCAGAAAGATCCACAAATGAACAACTGGAGACAGCTGCAGTTAGAGCCTGGCAAAGCATCAGAAAGGAAGAAACCCAGTCTTTGGTAATGTCTATGGGTTCCAGACTTCAGGCAGTCATTGCCAGTAAAGGATTCTCAACAAAATGTTAAAAATGAACATTTTATTTATGATTATATCAATTTCTTCAATTACATTTGAGCCTCTGAAAATGGAGGGACTGTGTATAAAAATGGTTGCAGTTCCTAAAATGTGTACTTGATATTTATGTTCAACTTTTTGAATTAAAGCTGACAGTCTGCACTTCAAATTCATTTGGATTGTTTTGTTTTAATTTATTCTGGTGGCATACAGAGTATGAAAAGTATAAAGTATGAAAATTGTTTCTGTGTCCAAATATATCTGAACCGAACTGTGTGTATATATAAAAGTAAGATTTTAACCAATACCTCAATGAACACAAGAACAATTCCCAAAATTTTGACAAAACTGAGTTTTATAGAACATTTGTTTAGCTCATTACATGAAAGTAAGATCAATAATATAACTTAGATTACAAAATTTTCAGTTTTACTCAAATTAGTTGATGCAAAAAATGAATACGCCCCACAACAAAAACTACTACATCTAGTATTTTGTATGACCTCCATGATTTGTAAGCACAGCACCAAGTCTTCTAGGCATGGAATAAACAAGTTGGCGACTTATTGCAACATATATTTTTTTTCTATTCTTCAAGAGTGACCTCTTTTATGGCCTGGATGCTGGATGGAGAGTGATGCTCAACTTGTCTCTTTAGAATTTCCCATAGGTGTTCGATTGGGTTCAGATCAGGAGACATACTTGGCCACTGAATCAGTTTCACCCTGTTCTTCTTCAGAAATGCAACAGTGGCCTGAGATGTGTGTTTTGGATTATTGTCATGTTGGAAAAGTGCACGACGATCAAGGGCAGGGAGTGATGGTAGCATCTTCTCTTTCAATATAGAGCAGTACATCTGTGAATTCATGATACCATCAATGAAATGCAGCTCTCCGACACCAGCAGCACTCATGCAGCCCCACAGGATGACACTGCCACCACCATGTTTCACTGTATGCACCATGTATTTTTCTTTGTAGTCCCCACCTTTGCGACACCATACAGTGTTGAAGCCATCAGTCCCAGTAGTCTTCCTTTTCTGCATAGGCCTTAGGAGAGGCTTCCTTTGTGGACGACACCCATACATGCCATTCCTCTGCAGTGTACGCCGTATTGTGTCATGGGAAACAATCACCCCAGTCTGGCTTTCTACTTCTTTAGCTACAGTATCTGCAGTGAACTTGCATGGTGATTTTCTGCAACCCTTCTCTCAGAAGACTCTCCTGTTGAGGTGTTAACTTTCGTGGACGGCATGGATGTCTGTGAGATGGTTGCAGTTCCATGTTTGTTCCATTTTTGTATCACTTTTGCTACAGTATTCTGACTGATAAGTAAAGCTTTGTTGATCTTCTTGTAGCCTTCACCTTTCTTGTGTAAAGAAATTTTTTTCTTTCTCAGACCTTGTGACAGTTCTTTTCCATGTGGTGCCATTGCTAACAACATGAAATGGGAAAGAGTTTTCTTTGTTAAGTAACGCTCTTTTATATTCAACTGTCTGCTGGACACCTGTTTAATGAATAATTAGACTCACCTGTAGTTGAATTCTTGTTAATTAGGATGTTTTTGTCTATAATTTAGCTTTGCTCCCAAGATTTTCATTGGGGTGTATTCATTTTCGCAACATGGTCTTGAATAAATTTGCTTGGAAGAATACTTTTTTGTGTGTGCAAAATAACAAATCTTGTTTGCGATCAATGGCCCACATTTGTGGGAGTATTTTGTAATATAGTGCCCATAGAAGATGTTGATTCTGAAAAGAAAGGAAAGGTTTTCTGAAATATCTGTTGGGGTGTACTCATTCATGCTGAGCACTGTATATATATATATATATATATATATATATATATACACAATAAGCATTATGAAAACAAACGTGTTGTGGGTGTGCTCTTTCAAATTGATTTTATTATACAATTGTTTTGATCACATCTAAAAACAGATAATGAAAAACCCATGCATGCCCGGCTAGTGTGTTAATAATAAATATTTAACAGGTACATTGCTCTAAACATGTATTCAGTTCCTGCCAGCATCATTTAAAGTATCAGATGTTTGAGATTCTGCTTTGCATTAATGGTAATGTGCTAAACAAAATCTCAATTTCAGCTTTACATCTAATTGCTTTATATCCTAAAGCCTGAATTAATTAGACATGTCTTTTACATCTGTGTTTCTATCTGAACTGAAATATTTTTTTTTAATATTTATAGTGTAACATCATTACTATAACTCAGACAAATCTTGGAGGGGTTCATATATTACATAGACCACTGATCTACGTGCTTTAGAGTTCATGTAGTTTTTTGGTTTCCAGAAGGAATGATCACTTGTGCAAAAGCATGAAGACAACTTCATACTGCTAGCATACCTAAAGTGATTTTTTTTTTAAAGTGCATTTCAAGAAAAATACATATCCTGAATTTCCTGAATTAGTGGGATAATGCCACTTTTCCACATACACCTGCTTACCTCTGGGTCAGATCAGGCCTGCTAAAAATAAGGACTGCATCCTCTTCTGTTTGGGCAGACCAGATAGTGGAGTGCTTTTGCACCCGGCCGCCTATAGAGCTGAGCGGACACAGACCTGTCATCCTTCCCACTCTGCTCCAATCAGCGGGGGATCAGTGGACAGATCCCCCGTTGATCGGAACAGATGACGCCTGTGTGAAAGGGCCCTTAAGTTCTGTACAAACAAAATTAAATTTGTTCAGATATAAATGTTTTCCAACAATTCTGTCTACATGGTTGAGTTCTGATATCAAACAAACATGAAACTGGTTAGTATATATATGTAAAATAGCCACAAAGCAAAACCACACTGTCATTAAAAAAAAATGTTTTTTTTGTTAAAAAGGTTTTCTAAACTTTCTTTTTACTTTTGACCTTACCTTCTACTCAGCATGGCACAGCTGAGATGGTTGAAATATTTTTATATGATTGCATAAGCTCTCTTAGCTTTACATTGATGGCGTGCAGAATAAAAGGATTGATTTTATTACTCAGTCAGCAGTGAAGGTTCAAAGAAGCAATAGGCAGTTAGAATGCATTGTTGTATGCCAACAAAGAAAAAGAAATCCTTTCAGTAGTCACACACATGCAAAGTACCGAAAGATGCTTTTTCAGTATGCAATGCTATCAGACATCAAGCTGGAAAGCTGGCTCACTAAAAATATATGATAATAAAAATGGTAATTTGAAGGGACACCCTTTGTTATGAAAGTGTGACTGATGTCAGTAGCCAAAGTATATCGTGTTAAGCAGGCCATAAATACAATTATTTTTAGGTTGTTTTAGTGGTGGCACATGCAGTTTAAGTAAATGGCAGTAGGTCTGCCTTGACTAGCAGATAAAAATCAGCCAACAGTTCACTGAGGGCATCCCTGTTTTTACTTAAGCAAAACTGTGTTGTCACTGGCCATTTTCTGGCAAACTTTCATTAAGAATTTAGTGACTGCAGATGATTGAGAAGGAAAATTTAGCTAAAATATAAAGACAGGCATAGAGAGGAGTTTTCCTTCAAGAATTTGGAGACTACAGATGATAAACAGTGTCAGCAGCTGGGCAGCTTAAATAATCAAGGGTAGGCAGCAATGTACTAGATACAAGGGACAGGCCACAGACATCTGTTTTCAGTTAAGAATTAAGACAGTGTAGAAGTGGACAGCAGCCAGTTCATGGAGAATAGGGCTAACAAGTATATGCCTAACTTTTATTTTTACTGTGGGGATAGGGGGTGCAGTGAAACTGAGTAATATAATGTGAGATGCTTTAGGTGCACACTGTTCTTGCACTTAGTTTTTCTTTTTCAAACAATGCAGCGATATGCTGGGAACAAAAAACAGCCCCAAGAACAGAAGGTCACTAACAAGTGAATGCTGCAATTTATAGCAGAACTTCACTTTCTCAATCAACACTGACTATTTTAATCCTTATGCTGCTAGCATTAGTAAATAGATAGGAAAGTATTTCGTATTCACTTGTTTAAAATGTTTTGGGGTTTTTTTTTTTTCCAGTTGCTTCTGGTTTCCAGGCCTAGGTAAATAATGTCTTACATCTCTGAAGTCTTCAGAAGGGGAAGAAAGGTTTTCTCAGCTAAGCACACCATCCTGCTTGCATGCCTGAGCACAGGGCAGATGAATTCCAAGAAGTAAATGCTACATGCTATGAATCATCTGTCCTTACTCAAGATGGCCAAAACCAGAAATGTTAGGGGGTGTTTTTCAAAGTGATCTATCAGCAAAATAAAGCATGGAGACATGGATGGATGGTTGAGTTTTCTTTGAACATTAAAAATGAATTAAATACCGTTTGGCTTGTGGTGCTCAGATGCAGTATAGTTTGGCTTTAAGCACCTCAAAAATAAGCACCTAAAGCTATAATGAGACAGAAATGGCAAAAAAGGCCCTTTCAAAATAAAAACCAAACCTATCCAAAAAAAAAGTCAACACCGTCTGAAAGAAAAGTCTATTATTTTTTTTAAGGAAAGCCTTGTTAAAAAAATGATAAGAACAGGACAGCAGCTAAAAGTGACCTCTGCTTTCAGATCAACCACAAACTAAAATTAAAGACAATGAAGTCTCCAACAATAGGACAAAAAAGAAACAAAGGTGGTGATTTCCCAAACAGCTAGCAATCAGAAGCAAAGAACAATTTCTTGCTCACCCTAACCCCTCCCTTTTTAGTTTGACAGCTTTGCATAGTAACCAATCAGCTTCTAACTACAGCTTTTTCAATTAAGCTTTGATTAAAAAAAAGCTAGAAGCTGCTTAGCTACCATGCTGAGCTGTACCAGATTCTGTGTGCACCAGTTATCTGCTTCTATGTCTTCTCTGATCCTCTACTTATCCAAAAGCCCCTTTATTGGCTGTTCTAAGCCTGCTGCCCATGTTCAAATGCCACGCAGTTCATTAAAATGGACAAAATTGGTCCAAACATTGTTTTTAATGGAAATATGTTGTTGTTTTTATTGTAGACCTGTTTTTTTATTGTAGGCCAGGAATAACTCACTGAAATCTGTTTAAACAAGAGTCTAGTAGACATCCTGGGTGCAATAAAGTTTAATACATTAAATCATAAATTATAATATAATAAATAATTATAAAAATAATAGTATAATATTAAATTAAATAATGTAATCAAATCAAACACATGGAACTCTGTCCAAACAATATTATATAGACACTGCATTTGGTTCTAGAAAATATCACGGGTGTGGTATATTTTGAAACACGAGACTGCACAAAGTCCGACATCGCAATCAGGACAGTGGAACCTTGTTTCTTTGCAGATTTTTTTTCCACTCTCATCTCGATGAGAGCAACATACCACGCACATCCGTGTAGGTGCTGCTTTTTTTTTTATTGGTGGGATGTGCTCCATAAAGTGATGTCCAGTCAGGCGTTCTGGGTTGACAACTCCCACAGCACGTCGTCCGGATCTACCCACAGACATTGATGGCGTTTGGTGTTTGAGGAAGATGGATTCCTCAACTTTCCAGATAAAGTCCGCATGAAGCACAGGCTTGTCACTGTTTTTGTGGAACAGAATGTAGGCATTCCACAAGCACTGTTCCAGAAGATGCCAGAAAATCTTTTTGTAATATTTCCTCTGCTGCTTTCTCATTGCTGGATAGAAAGTCATAGCTTGGTCAGCTCTGTCGACACATCCCATGGCGCTATTGTAGTCAATAACTACCTGCGGCTTCGGAATGTTTTTCCCACCTTTTGATTGTATCATCACTGTGGAGGCATTGTGAATGGTACTCATTAGACACACATCCTTCTTGTCCCGGCATCTCAGTGCCATCATTTTGCCTTTTTCTGCCAGGTAACTATTTCTCCAGGCTTCAATTTGGTTTTTCCAAATATTGATGGCAGGTTGCCCTCATTAGCCTTGACAGTTCCATAGGCATCTGTTTTGTGCTGCAGAAGAACCTTGTAAAGTTCTGGAGAGATGTAGAAATTGTCTGTTTTTACACAGTAGCCTTGGTTTAGCAGAGGCTCAATTAGTGACAGGACGAATGATGTTTCCATTTCATATTTGCTGTATTTGGGATCAAATTTTGTTCCTTTGCCGGTGTAAATAATTGTGTTCCAGATGTAGCCATTAGAGGATTCACAGAGCAGGTAGGATTTGACACCAAATCGTGCTCTCTTGGATGCGATGTACTGTACCCAGCTGAGCCTTCCTTTGTAGGCCATTAGACTTTCGTCTATACTAATGTCTCTCTCTGGCACATAGCTCTGCTGGAAAGTCCTGACAGTTATTTGGGAGACTTCCCAAATTTTCTTTAGCTTGGGAGCTGGATGAGTCGATTCATCAAAATCATCATTGTTTGCGAAGTGCAAAAATTTCATGATAAGTGAGAAGCAGTACTCCGACAAGACTGTGCCAAAGAACGGCGTGGCAAGCATTTTGTTGGTGGTCCAATATCACTTCTGCAGTGGTTTCCCCATCACTCCTTGAAGAATAATTAGGCCGAAAAACAGCCAAATGTCCTCTTTGGTCACAGGTTCCCACTTTCTGCTTCATGAAAACCTGCTGTATGGAGCAGCTACAGTAATTTTTGCGCTGCTTACCTGTTTGTCTCCATCACGATTATTTCAATAACCTCATCAGTCAGAAACAATTCTAAGTACGCCAAGGGGTTGTCACCTTCAACGTGGAATTTCATACCAGGTGCGCCGGTAAACAGGAATCTTGGAGGCGCTGGCGTACCGCAATCAATAGTGCACCACGTTCGCAGATCACTCACGTCAATCTCAGATTTGACGCTGTCTTCACTGTCGGTGTCTGCAGACAAATCTCCACATGAGTCACTATCGCTCAATTCAAGTAGCTCCTCACTGTCGCTGTTTGCTAGCTCATCATAAACAGCTTTGGCACTAGCGAGACGCTTTTTGGAAGCCATGAGTGCAAAACTGTTTTTAGTCACAGAAACTGAAAAACTGCACTATGGATATATCTGAGGTAATGTTACAATGTATTCACTATAGTGACACTTTATTTTTACACAGGTATATTTTTAAAACTCCCGCCTCCTGCAAGCCCCGCCCCCCGACAGCACAGCGTGGCTGTCTCATGCTGATCACACAGATCAGCGTGAGATAGCCGGGAAGGAGACAGGGGACGGTCAGAGGGGGTGGCTCGAGGCGGCTGCAGGACCCGGGACACGGATCGCAGGACCAGGTATGTTTTTTGTGGCGACCCCGAGTCTGGCTCGGGGTTACCGCTTTTGACAGCTACATTTAACCCTGGGCCAGACTCGAGAAAACTGCTAGGGAGGTTAATGAAAAAAAAAATCTTCTTTGTAAAGGTAACACATTATGCTTTTTTATTGAGGATTATTGGGAAACTTTGAGTTGTTTTTCACAAAGTAATAAAAATATTTTACGTTAAAAAAATGTTGAGCTGTTGATGCAGAAATTAACAGTCATCTCAGCCTTAACGTAGTCCTCCAGAACTAATCTACTGTAAAAACCCTGACCCCAGTGAGCCCACATAGATTTGTATAAGGCAATCTCCCAGGCATCTGTAGTGTCAGAATATAGCCCTACAGTCATGGCCAAAAATACCGGCACCCCTACATTTCTGTCAGATAATGCACCACTTTGCCCAAAAAATTGTTGCAATTACAAATATTTAGGCATTCTCATGTTTATTTATTTTGTTTGTATTAGTATGACACAAAAAGTGGAGAAACATAAAGCCAAATCTGACACATTCCACAGAAAACTTCAAAAATTGACTAGACAAAATTATTGACACCTTTTTAAAATTGTAAGAAATAATATCATCCCAAGTTTGTGATGCTCCTGTAGTTTGTATGTAAACTAACCTGTATCAGTTAACAGATCTTAATGTTCCTGTGTCCACTGTGCACATCATTGCCAAGAAGTTTAAAGCCCATGGCACTGTAACTAATCTCTCTGGATGTGGACGAAAGAAAAATATTTATCAAAGATTGCAACAAAGGATTGTTTGAATGGTGGCTAAAGAACCTCGATCAACTTCCAGAAAAATTCAAGCTGACTATTAGGCACAGGGTACAACTGTGTCAGCTCGACCTATACATCACCATCTGAATGAAAAGGAACATTATAGTAGGAGACCCAGGAGGACCCCACTGCTGACACAGAAACATTAAAAAGCCAGACTGGAGTTTGCCAAAAGCCACAATCCTTTTGGAAGAATGTGCTGTGGACACACTAAACAAAATTACAGCTTTTTGGCAAAGCTCATCATTCTGTTTTCAGAAAAAACAATGATGCCTTTAAAGAAAAGAATACAGTCTCTACAACCAAACATGTTGGAGGTTCACTGATGTTTTGGGGTTGCTTTGCTGCTTCAGGCACTGGATGTCTGAATCGTGTGCATGGCATTATGAAATATGAAGACTAGCAAAGAATTTTGGGGTGCAATTTAGGGCCCAGTATTAGAAAGTTGGGTCTCCGTCAGAGGTCATGGGTCTTACAGCAGGAGAATAACCCAAAGCACGCGTCAAAAAGCACCCAGAAATGGTTTCAGACAAAGCACTGGAGAGTACTGAACTGGCCAGCAATGAGTCCATATCTCAATCCCAACAGCACCTATGACGAGATCTCAAAACAGCAGTTGGGAAAAGGAACCCTTCCAATCTGAGAGACCTGGAGCAGTTAGCAAAAGAAGAGTGGTCCAAAATTCCAGTAGAGAGGCATAAGAAACTAATTGATGGTTACAGGGAGCAATTGATTTCAGTTGTTGTTTCCAATGGGTGTGCTACCCAATATTAAATTGAGGGTGCCAATAATTTTATCCAGTCCATTTTTGGGGTTTTGTGTAGAATGTGTCAGATTTGGAATGCCAAAACATTTGTAATTGCAACAATTTTCTGGACAAAGAGGTGCCTTAACTGACAGAAATGCAGGGGTGCCAGCCTTTTTGGCCATGACTGTATACAAATCTAGGAGGCCTCACTACACAGGTGTGGCCAGCACTTAGGAGGATTTCAGTCAGAGAGGGTGTAAACAGCGGACCAGGATATAGTTGTCCTTTTAAAATAATTTTTGATTTGACTTTAACATTTTTGCAAGTTTGATCTTTTATCTTTTTGTTATTGTTCTGAACATACAGAGATATGTACAGAATGTTAGTTACTTGAGGGATCTCTCAGTGGCTTAGTGCAATTACTTTCTCTCTGTCTTATAATTATTGAGATCAGATATCAGCCGCATGGGGAGCATTTTGTTTTCAATGAATCATCCAACTCATAAAAGATGATTTGTTAAAGAAGAGAATTTAATGGTTGATTTGTTAAAGGAGAAGTGAATGCACACATATTCAGATCCACTTAATATGTGTTGTTTTTTGTGTGCCCAGGCATACATTTTAATCTAAAACAAGACATCCCTGACCTTCCTAGCTGCTTGTAATGTGAAGTAATTATTTCTAAAACATCACCAAAGATCACAACAAAGGATATGAAGTCATGTTTCAGTCTCATTAGTGGACCTACAGCATAACATACAGATTGGTAAAAAATATACACACTACAGTTTTGATGGCAGCACATGTGCCTGTGTAGGACCCGCCAGTACATTGCATTACCGTGCATTGGATGAAAGTTCTTCATGCTGAATTTTGGGTGTTTTGTCTTGCATGTTAACCCAGTTCAAATGAGGTCTCTAAAACACTTGTTAGAATACAACACATCTGAAAGGCATGTTAATTTTCATTTTGGTGTAGAGGAGCCCTGAGTGTGCGTGCGCAAATTACTTCCACCCATGCATACAAAAATCCAGCTTGTACTCATATTCCGTTATTATTTCTGTAACTGGTCACCAAGTTGTAGCTAATTTTAGATAACTGCAATTAGAAAGCTGTTGTGATTTTTCTGTCATGGTACTAAAGTTGCTGACATGTGCAGAACAAAAGCAATGGTTCTGCTTATCATTTTCACCATGAATTAGCAAGCCAGCCAGATAAGTTAATTGGTCTGGGCAGCTAATGACAGGTGTGTGGTAGTAAATTAACATAATTGTTTTGGACAAGTAGTATGGAGAATGTAATTAACTTAAACGTGAAGCCATATTTTGCATCTCTCACAAATACAAATCCAGTGACTCTCTAATATGTGTTGTCTGGTGAAACATATTCAAATATATTGAGTTATTTTTTATTCTGTTTCTCAATAACATTCACTGCTGAAGTATATGCAAGGTACAGTTGAAGGGTACTGTTATTATTAATATTATTTCCATTTGTCAGTTTGTGTGTTATTTGCAGGCTCTTTTTTTCAAGGAATAGGTGCAGGAAACTCCCCCTTTCCGAGTTACCCCTTTTCTCCACCTCTACCAGCCCCTGAGCATCATTCCTTGGTTCCACCCCCTACCCACCTCCCAGTACCATCTCTACATAACCAAGTATCTTTTTGTGATGCTAAGTAAAATTATAATAACTTTGTTAATGATAAAAAGAAAAGCAGTAAAATAGATACCCTGCAGCAACAATAGACCGCCCCAGCAACAATGGACCACTCACAACAAAATACTCCCCTCCTCCAGCAATAGCAGACCCTGAGAGCAACAACAGATTTTATTGCAGCCAACATCAATGGACCCTCCAGCAGCGAGTAACAATAGACCCCTCCCTCAAAAGTAGATTCCTCCCAGCAACAATTGATTCCCCCAGCAAAAAAAGGGCCATCCCCAGCAATATTAGGTCCCACAGCCACAACAGTAGACCTCCCCAGCAGTAATAGACACCCCTGAAGAAACAGATCACCTCCAGCAACAATAGATCCCCCTGCAGCCAGCATCAATAGACCCTGCAGCCCACTCCAGCACCCCTTGCCATTCAGTGCTGGAGGTGCTGGAGCTGCGTTCCCCCGCGTTCCCACTGAAAAAAAGCTCTGGTTATTTGTAAGAATATCACTGTATGTAGAGCTCCATTGTATGTAATATATAGTTCCTTATTCTGAATCTACTTTAGTAGTATGTAGATAGTTCACATTTTGCTAGTTACAGTGTAGGGTAGCAATGTAAGGTAAGAGCTTTGCTAATTTCATAAGAGGACATAGAGAAAAAGTGACCTGTAACTGTCATGATTTGCCTCCATCTCTAGCCTTTAACATGGAAATCTGGTAGAAAGCTAATTAAACTTAAATTTGCTCCCATCCTTGTTCTAAGCCCTATACTAACTATCATGTAGAGCAAAGGTGTGTATACGTACCTAATCTAAGGGTGCTGGTCTGGTCAAGTGATTTCCCCAGTAGCTGGTTCAGAGGAGTGAAAAAAGCAGTGATAATCGCTTCAGAGCCTGGGACGTGACGCCACCTATAGACTTACAAATGGGCATTAGTTGTCCTCTTTCCCTTCTCTCCCCTGAAGCCATCGCACATGTTCAGGTCCCAACAATGGCTTCAGAGGGGAGGAGAGACAACAGAAACTGATGCCCCATAGTAAGTCTATGGGTGACATCACTGTCCAGGCTCTACAGCCGTTGTCTGATATCCTCCCTCTCCCCTGAAGCCCGCGCTGGGACCTGAACAAGTGACCAGACTGGAGCACTCTTAAATTAGTTAAGTATGCACATCTTCCTTTTACAGGGCAGTTAGAATAGGGCTGACAGTGGAGGTGGGAGTAGGTTTAAGCTTGGTAAGCTTTTGACTTCTACTTTAATGTCACTACTTGTTAGTGAGGGCACCCATTACATTAAGGGGCCAATAGGGAGACACAGGAGGTAGGATGGGATAAAGCCAAGCTTGACTTTTCTGTAATAGTAAAGATGCACATATAACTTCAGCTGCATACTATGCCTCTGGATCTTCTAATCATTTGCATCATTTATGATAAAAAATCCCTGATTATATATTTCTGATTATAATTTCAGAATGCAAATTGGTAACACTGGCTCTGTAAAATTATGGCTATATCTGTGCTATATACCAGCTATTCTGGATATACAGATGGCTAAAAGGGTCGAAAAGAAATAATTTATATGCCTCAACCTACATGCTCATAAGAAAAGACTAAACTTTGGATTTTGTGTTGGAAATAAAAACGTGTGAAAACCTTTTTGTTATAGAAAGCAATGCTTGTTGGTAACTAATATATTTAAGTCCTGATGGCTTTTTATAAAAAAAACATATATAACAAAGAGTCCTTTTTTATCTAGGTGTGTAACAGTGCAGAGCAGCCCAGAAAACAGCAGCGTTCTGACCTTAATGGCCCAGTTGATAACAACAATGTACAAGAGGTAAGCCGTGCTGTTATTGTTTAGTACAATGCCGTGCATACAGACTTCTTAGAAATCATGATGTTCATGATCCATTATGAATCGCAACAGGGAATGTTCTTCTTTGAAGGTTAATGATTATCCATAACAGACAGCTATTTCATTTCACATTTGCAGTGTCAGTAACTGTTGTTAAGTAAATATAATTTTTTAACATCAACTTGGTTTTTGGGGTCAAATGTTCTTTGTTTAGATAAATTAAAACCTTACTTAAAATTCATCATTTCAACTTTCTTTGACAGAGTTTTGCTGTCCACATTGTTACCAGGGGCGGACTGACCATTTGGAAACTCGGGTACTGCCCGAGGGCCCGGGGTCAGTAGGGGGCCCCATGAGATGTCCCTGGTACCTTTTTCATAGGCTTTTTTGAGTTTGGGCAAGGACACAGGGGCCCCATGAGTTGTCAGTCCACCCCTGATTGTTACTATTAGTACATGTACTCTAACCTTCTTAACGCCTAGCTTTATTTAATTTGTTGTTTATTTATTGTTTTTTTTCTTCATTAGATTCAGATACAAGAGACAAAAGAGGACTAGAAAATCTGCCAACTCTTTTTTGCTGTTGGGTCCTTTGAGAGATCTCTCCTCGCTGCCTTTCTGCAGTTAGGGGCAGTACATGGCTGATCCATGTTTGTACCCCCAACTGCTCCCCTTAAATTGCAAAGGCAGCAGATGAGGATGTGCATATATTGCAGCAAAAATGATCTCCTATGTCACACTTGGCTGTCAGTACCGCCTGCCAAACACAACCCATTCCACACAATGGGGTCACGCTTTAACCCACATGCAGCTATGTGCAGTGCATGCAGTTGCAGCATAATGGTGTGAGGTTTAGGGATTAAAACAGGCATGATGCCTCCTGACCACAAGTCAAATGCCTTCTTGTAGGATATAGTTTGCAACACTTCTGAAAATCACCCTTCAAAGGGTGATGCCAGTGTGAACCAGCCCTAATAACAGGAAATGAGGGTACATCCCTCAATGAGGAGATTCCCTATCCAGATGACAGGTGTCAGACAGAATAGGAATTGAGGGGAGTATTTAAAATGCAGGCAAAATCCTAAACAGGAACAAAGAAAGCTTTTGAAACTTAGCATAAACAATCTCCTTATTGGGGATTTAGAGTTTAAAACCAATTAGAGATTTCAATATTTCCCTACTCTATCCAAAACTGAAAAAAAGTTGGGTTGGGGTCTGGTTTTGAATGTCCGATAATGTCCTAAATAGCAGCTTTCATCTAAAAGGTTCTGTTCTGCTTTATTCTAGATTGACCTGATTTTAAAATACAATCTTATGACACATTCGTAATATATTTTTAAAAGTAAGGGTTTCAATACATTTTTCGCTACTGAACTCACTATTCTGGTATCCAGACTTCTCCTTTAACCGGAGGTTTGGAATTGTAAGCTTTTCTTTTTGTCTCTATAAATAAGTTCAAGTACGTATTCCAAAGCTTTATTTTAGGTATGACCAACTCACAGCTTAGTGCCTATCTCTATCAACCACTTGCCCTCCGCCCTATGGCAGAAATATTGCTACAGGGAGGCAGGGCTGCACAAAAATCACGTATACATATACGTGATTTGCATTTCCAGGTGGGGGGGGGGGGGCGCTGAGATACAAAAAAGCATGTCTCCCTAGTAAAACACAACACAGTGCACACAGTAAAACACACACAACATACAGTTAACCCTTTGATCGCCCCAGATGTTAACCACTTCCTGCTCAGTGTCATTAGTACAGTGTCAGTGCTTTTTATTAGCATGTATTACTGTATTAGTGTCACTGGGGATGTCAGTGGTGTTTAGTCAGTTCCCAGCCAGTGTCAGAATGCCCACCAAAGTCCCACTATAAGTCGCTGATCACCGCCATTACTAATATAAAAACAATAAAAATAAAAATCCCAATATCTATACTGTCATTTGTAGAAGCTATAACTTTCATGTAAACCAATTAATTTACACGTATTGGGATGTTTTTTAGCAAAGGCATGTAGCACAATACATTTTGGCCTATCCTTATTGGATATGTTTTATAGCAAACAGTCAAATATATTATTTTTTTTTTCAAAATTGTCTGTCTTTTTTTGTTTATAGCGCAAAAAAATAAAAACCGCAGAGGTGATCAAATAGCACTGAAAGAAAGCTCTGTTTGTAGGAAATGTCATTTATGTAGTGTTGTTTGACCGTGCAATTGTCTGTTAAAGTAACACAGCACCGTATTACAAAAAATGGCCTGGTCAAGAAGGGGGGTAAATCCTCTGGAGAGCAAGTGGATAAAGTGGAACTAAACTCTTTCAATCAGCATTAACTATTCTTATTCCTTTTGCTTCTAGCATTGGTATATAGAAATTAATATAAATTTTATTACTTGTTTTAAACCTTTTTTTTAATTTTTACGTTTCTTCAGTTGCTTCCTTGTTTCTGGCCTCGGCCAAAATGATTTCATACATCCCATGAATCTTCATGGGCATTTTTTCTTTGATCTGGAGGAGGGGCTTTCTCAGTTAAGCATACCCACATGCCTCCTTGCCCGAGCTAAGGGCAGATGGATTCCATCATTTGCCCTGACTCAAAATGGATGTTGCTAGAAATGCTAGGAGGATGTCTTTCAAAGTGATTGTTCAGCAAAATAAAGCATGGAGACTTGGATGGATGGGTGAATTTGCTTTAGGTATTAAAAATGAATTACATGGCTTATTCAGTTTGTGGTGCTCAGATACAGTTAAGTTTCTTACCAATATTGTCCCCATATAGAACTTCTGTCAGATGTCCTTGTGCCCACTATCAAGGGGGTTGTGATAATTATTCTTTACCATGGTTGTTTTTGTGCCACTAGATTTCACTGATGAAAGCTTCCTTTTTCGGCAATATATTTCACTACTTTTAAAAATGTTTTTTGTTGTATTTCTTTTGTTTTAGACCCATCAAGCTCCATTCATTCCATTGTATTTTTGGCTTTTTTAAAAATCAGGCCATTAAAGGTATTTAACTGTGTTGCTTTAGAAGTGGATGCATGTTCTCTTTTTGAGGAAAGGTCTTGCGGGAAGCTGTACAAAGGGAGAAAGACAAAGCTGTTAATTTTATGACCCATTCAGCTTATTTACAGTATTCAGTAGGTTACCTAGCGTTTTCAGTTTAAATATTAATGCGACTGGGCTGAGAAGTTATTATGTCTGAAGAGCAGTTAAATTTAGTGACAGGTAAAATAAATTTAGATGTCCATCACAGATAAAAATCAAAAAAATTGAATCCGCAGCTGTGCAACTTTGTAAAAGAGAGAAAAATGATAATCCAAATGTTCTCAGTCATAACAACATTTGTGAATAAAATAGATGAAAAAGCCTAAATATACAAATACAAAAAGCTAAGTGAAAAAATGTAAATGAGCTCTTCGCCCTCCATTAAGTTGCCTGCATGTGGCAAGATGTTGGTTGGTATTTACCATAGGAGTGAATCACTGTGCAGCATGGGACCACAAACTAAACAATCAAAACTGGCTCAGTTCAATCTGGATTTCATACTGAGCATCGAAAATAAGATTATTTTAGCCAAGTTTTAAAGTTCAAATTCTCCTTTTTTAAAATGAACTTGAACTTCATTTTAAACCTTTAGGTCTCATGCACACTGGGCACTTGCCCAGCTCTTCTGAACACTTTTTCTCTTGGCAGAATAAAAGCAGTGTTAAAAACATGCCTAAAGCTGTGTTTTGAAAATGCATTTATGCGTGTCAGGCATTTGGGTGTTCAATCATTTCATTGGCCAGAATCTGACCAACAAAATGAATGACCTCTCAAGTACTAAAAGTGGCCAGCACTTAGACTAGTTTAGACGCATTTACACATGTTTAGGCATATTTGACTATTTTTTCTCTCCTGAGGCGTGACAAGTGATTTTTTTTTCTGCCTCTAAATGCTCCTGCCTCTAAATGCCTGTAAATCCCTACATGTGCATGGCCACATAGGCTAACATGCAGGGGCATTTAGAGGCAGAATAAAAGTAAAAAAGTCATAAGTGCCATTTTTGACACCCAGTGTGGAAAAGCCTTAAAAAGAAACATTTGCTATTGGAACTTGACTAAGCTTTATCAACTACCACCTCCCTGTTCATTGACAGCACCCTTACTGTCTCATTGGATGGTGAAGTGATAATTGTACGGGCCATGGCATAAAAACATTCCAAAAATAAAATACAATGCCAAAGGCATAATTGCTCTGTATGGGTCAAGCACAGGCTTACTAAAATGTAATATACACCCCAATATGTGGAGGTGTCTGGACCAAGCTTTACTTGGAAGAGTAAATATTTGCGTATTACTTCAGCTGCCTGCCTTTCTGTATCTAACGAAGGTAGCCTCTGTTGCAGCACTATTTTCTAAATTGTCACTGAATTGCACATATTTGGGACACTTTTTTAAAGTGGAAGTAAAG
The DNA here is from genome assembly GCF_062004578.1 of Staurois parvus. Classification (NCBI taxonomy): domain Eukaryota; kingdom Metazoa; phylum Chordata; class Amphibia; order Anura; family Ranidae; genus Staurois; species Staurois parvus. The sequence goes on from NW_028318478.1 coordinate 8,784,590, forward strand.
CCAAAACATTTTCTCTATTTTTGGCTGGAGTAAGAGAAGGTTAAAATCCCGGCTAGCATGTATTTTGCTGTCTTTGTCCTGTTGGGGAGATTTTCCCTCACTTCTTGTTCCAGAGATGCAAAAGTAATTGAAGAGAAATCTCTACAGTTTCCCATCACTTTGTTTTTGGAGTCAATGGTCACAAGGACATACAGATTAATTCTACCCAGCAAGGACACAAACAGCTATAAAAGCGTGACAACTAAAGAGACTGGCAAGTGGGGTCCCATATTGTAGGAGTATAGTATCAAGGTCAATTACCAGCAATTATAATAAAATAATTTAACAAAATGGACATCTTGAGAAAATGGACAACCAGCATGCAGAGATAAATATATAGTTTGATTATTAACACAGTTATAATCTGTATATTACAATATGTGATACAGTCGGTGTGTGCACTAATGGGTGTGTGTGTGTGTGTGTGTTATTTCAAACATTTCCAAGATGCAGTCATACGTATATTAATGAAAAAACTTTTTACACCTTTTTCTGAATTAAAATGATATATTTATCTATTTCAGAGCAGTCTGTAACTTCAATGTATCCTACCTTCCAGTGACATGGCAGACAATATATTTTAGATGACTGACAGGTTTCCATTCCCAGTAGATCACTAAAACTCGGGAATGAAGGTCAGGGAACAGCTCTGTTAAATATAAATCTGTGCTAGTCTGCAGAGACCTGTGACATGTAGCAATATTTTCTGCTAAGATATTTATCTTTGATCACTACAGTGTCATTTCTGCAAACTAATCTTCTACCTACCAAATGGCAAACAACATTGCCTGAGAGTTTGGCCGGTAGCTCTAGCTATCTGTATTCAGAAATAAGTTTATTATTTAGAGTGAACAGTTGGAACTGTATGATGCAAGCAATGGATCCACTTTATTTTGCATGCTAACATTGTCATTTTTTTTTAAATTCTGCAGCAGACCAAGAAGGTGGCATCTTTTCCAAGTTTTGTTGATGGTGAGTGTGATTTTTGCCTATTTAAAAAAAACGAGATAACAAATGCATCCAATGTGGAACTATAGGAAAGTGCTGATTTTTTGTTGTAGATGTATTAAAAATGATTTTACTTACATATTTTAAAGCCCAACTCCATCCAAAACTTTTTTTTGGAGCCCAGTTGTCACCAGGACAGGCTGTAATATACAGTGTAATAATCTGACAGACGTTCTAATCCTTTTCCATTTTATTGACAATTACGTTTCTTGCAGTCTGTGACTCCACCACAGCGAATTCCCATCACTTCATGTTCTGATAGTAAATATAAGAAATTGTCCCCAATAGGGTCACAGACAGCACTAAAAATCTAAAAGGGATTCAGTCTCTTCTCCATTTTGTCCAAATTGAAAAATAATTTAGTCTGGACTTGGGTTTTGAATGGTTTATACAGAGTAATTAATATGACAAAGCAGCACGGGAGATATCTCTGAGACCTGGATGTTGGATATTTAGCTGTTTGATTTTCTCCACATCCAGCAACTAATATTAAAGAGAATTGTTTCACTCATAAAACATTGTTATAAATCTGTTTATGCAGTATCACTCTGCCTAAAGTGGACAATAGCTTATAATGAAGAGATAGCTTAAATAGTTGTTTTCTTTATCCCTGCAATCACATTTTATATTTCATTCTGTTTATTAATTTGCCACAAGTAGAAAAAAATATCAATAATTGCAAATGTGGTTATCATTCTCTACATTGCAGAGGGTTATTAATAGAATCAAACAAGCCGATGCAGAATCTTATATAATAATTTGACATTGTTTTATATAGAAGCCGAAGGGACCCAGACCTAGAGCTCCCACTTCATGACCAGGACATTATCCATATCAGCATTCTACGCACCTATCTTGCCTGTTGGTTTTACTGACCATCGGGATCCTTGGCAACATAACATGAATTTCAATTCACAAGCAGGGTCTACTGACCCCCAGGAGCCCATCTAGGTCAGTTCAGCATAAAAAGGGTAAACAACTGAGTAGAACTGAGGAGGAGGAAGGAGGAGGAAACTAAGAAGTGTAGGAGGAAGTAGGGGGTCTCACCTCTCAGGTCTCAGGATGCCACCGAGGAATATTGTATCCAAAGATCTCACTTTTTTCCAATTTCCTTTTGGGCTTTATGGAGTAAACTGTTTAGTTTTTCTTTAATTATTATACATTTCAACTTTTGTTTGAAAATTCAATGGCGACCAATGTCTGTTTCCCTTGACTTGACTCTATTTTAGCTGCTAATACGATGTATGACACAAATTTTTTGGGGATTTGGAGATTTCATTATATTCATGTAGTAAAACGATTTCTGGGTAAATCTGGGAGCACTGCACACATAGGATTTGAAGAGTGTCACCATGGTTCATTGGATGTTTTGTTAACACGTCGGACTGTGGAACTGCACTTTATGTTCTTTGCTCAATAGTTATTTATTTACCTATTTTGAGCTTTGAATTTCAATGCAAGTTTTTTGGATTATATATGGCACAAAAAAGTTTATTTTTATTTATTTAGCTGGTATGAGTGCCCACACTGATTACACATGATATTGGTTTTAAGCACAGTGATTTCTATGTACAGTAGATTATAATAGTGCTGCACTTTCTGAATTTGTATTTTTTACAGAAGGGGTGTAAATCACGTATTAAATGCTGGTGAGCTGGCCACTATTTTGTTTTTAGTGTTGGTTGCACTGGCAGTGTATTTATGTTATTAAGAATAGAAATTTTTTTCTTGGAAGCCTCACTGGAAGTACATGTTAACTCAAACAATGTAGTTATGGGTCCTGTGGCCTCTTGAAGTCTGGTCTGTACATACAAAGAAATCTGATTGTAACATATGATCTTTGACAGCAGGAGATTGTGTTCTTGTTTAAAGTAATCTGAAGTACAGATTGCCTCTCCAGTTAGGAAATTTCCAGTATGTTTTAGGCCTTCATTTTCCCACCAGTGGAATGACTATAGGTTGTGCCCTGGTTAAAACTCAGGATTGCTCAAAATAGGCATGAAAGGCATGTGTATAGAGCTTTTCTAGCTCTCTGTTTGTCTTAAACTGAAAGTGAGTATGAGAGTGTTGGACAAAAATGGAGGGTGGCAGCCTCTTTGGAATCCAAATCAAGGAATTTGTTCAAGCAGGGAGCATGCTATAGCTTCTGTGTGGACCCAGTAAGGACAGCGGATTTGTTTGTTTTGAAGAACAGGCACATCCAATCTAGGCATTAGGAATATGATGTGCCCTAAAAAGATACTGTATCATATACTCCTGAAACCACGAGGGTGGGGAAGTGAGCCATCTCCTCAGGTCTGCCAATATTTGTCTGAAGGATGGGGGGGGGGCATAGTTGCATTTGAATAGTGTCTGGATTGAAAAGGTTAAGTGAATCCCTAAATAGGGTAGAGATTTAGTGGTCCACTTAAAGTCAAAATTTCCCATAAAGGAGAAGTATGGCCAAAGCTATTTTGGCCCTTCTTTTCCTGTGGGTCACAAGAGTACACTTTATTCTGCACTCCTGTGACTTATATTCAGCCAACAGCTGGCTAAAGGCCGCTGTCGGCTGACCTCTGTAAGGGCTGGGCTCCTTCTACTTAACGAGCAGCTCTTTTCTTTCAGTGCTAAGAAGCTTCTCGGCTATCGATTAATTACCAGCCACTCCTTGTCTCCACAGTGACTCACCTGGATACCATTACCTGGCTCATTAGTCCAGCCTACAGCCAGCCCTTTTTGCTTCTTTAACAGCTTAGTTCATTTCTTCCTTGCCTTTGAATGGTCTATGATCTCCAGTGTGTTCCTGCCTGTGTTCCTGTGTACAACCTGTCTAGCTGACTTCTCTTCTGATTCCTGTTCCTGATTTTGGCTCTTGACTATGCTGACTTCTGGTTTCCTGACTCTGACTCCTTTGATAACATGTGATTTAAGGTGTGATTTTAACTGCACTTTCTGTCTCTGCCTGGTTCATGGTTCTTGAAAACGTCACTCAGTTGGCTCAGCTTCTTAGCAAGCTACTGCGAGCTTGAACCAGCTGCTCCCACCAACTTCACAGCCTGGCACTCCAGTGATTCCTAGAGGGGCAGAGCAGAGAGCCAGTGACTGGCAGTCACCAGCTGTCTCCTTTAGTGGTTGTGAACAAAATCAGTGAGCCAAAAATTAGTATTGGTAGATTTGTGTTGGTAAAGTTTGTTATAGAAATGGTGGAATTCTTGTAGGATGGGATTTGGGTTTTGAGATAGGCTTCCATTTCTCAGTATCAGTCTAGGCATGGCATGACATGTATAGCCAAAGGCAGGGCTCTTTTTCAGCGGGAATTTGGGGGGAATGCAGTTCCAGCACCTCCAGCACTTTATGTATATACAGTAATCGCAAGGGGTGCTGGTGGGTCCATTGATGCTGGCTGCTGGGGGATCTATTGTTGCTGGAGAGAATCTATTTTTGTCAAGGGGTCTTTTGTTTCTAGGGAGGTCTATTGCTTCTGGTGGATCTATTGTTGCTGGGGTGGGTCTTGTGTTGCTGGGGGTCAGTTATTGCTGGGTGGGATCTACTGTTGAGGAGGGGTCTATTGTTGTTGGCTGCTAGAGGATCTATTGTTTCATTGCTGTTGGGAGTCTATTGTTCCTGGGGATCTATTTTTGCTAGCTACAGGGGTTCTTTTTTACTGCCTTTCTTTTTATCCGTAGCAATTTCTATACAAATTACTTAGCGCCACAAAATGATACTTGGTTCTGTGTCCTGTAAAAGGAGCTGTACTGGGAGGGGTATAGGGGGCGGAACCAAGGAAAGGTGCTCAGAGGTTGGTAGCAGGTGGACACACGGGGTGACTCAGAAGGGGGGAATTCCTGCATCTATTCTCTGAGAAAAAAAGCTCTGACCAAAGGTATACAAGGTTTATCACCCTAAGTAAAAAATGAAATGTCAGAGCCACCACGGAGATTTTTTGTGCCTTGGTAGTTAGACATAGATTTAGCTTGGCATGTAAATGTTCTATTTAGAGTCAGAGTGAGGGTTGTGACTTACTTTTGCTTGCAAGGCTTGTTATTCTTTAGATTTTTGTTCTGTAAGCTGATAATGGGCTTGGGAAGAGTCCCTGAATTGTAGTCTTATGGGTTGACCAATTGTGGAAGGGAAAATCTTACTGACCTTGTTAGCTTAAAATAATATTTTTATGTAACTGCACAGTAATCTTCATTCCTCAAAAGTCATTCATTCAAGGGCCAATTCTGAGATTTTTTTGCAGAGATCTGATAGAATAATCAGCATAGAATCATGGTCTGATCAGGAGGGTGAAAGATGTTCAGGTGCCCTTTCTAGATTAGGGAGGAATACATAGTCAATTCTGACTTAATGTCCATGAGTCCTTGGGTATAATCTCTATCTGGAAATTTGGCTTACCCCCAGGCACTGATCAAGTGATTTTGATATGAGTTCCTCTAGTTTATAATTCTCTTTGAAAGGGTGTTCCTAAGTTGTAGTGGTTTTGTTCAAAATAATATCTATGGCTATATTAGAGCCCCCCGCTAGTATTATAGTTCTTTCTGTTTCAGGGAGGAGAGCCCAAAATAGTTTCTAAAGGAATTTTATTTGTCCCAAGTTGAGCACACAATATTCAATTATTTATATGGGGTTGTCTGCTAAAATTCCCTTTACTAATAGGTAATGTTCTTCAGGATCATGTATCCCTTATTGTTTTTGTGAAAAACCCCAAAAAATGTCACAGTAGAATGTTGTAAAGTTTTTATGACAATTTTTTTGGCATAAATTGAGCTGTAAAATGTGTTACCTGGATGGCCACTAATTCCACCCCAGCGTGTGGTAGTAATTAAAAGGCTTTAATGTGTTTTGTGGGAGAGTTCAGTCTTTAAATATTATGGGATATGAGCCGCAATGAGAGAGGAAAATGTAAGCATGTTGTGAACAGGTTGGGTGGATGAAAAAAGAGGGAGGAGGAAGCCCCATATCCTTACTTTTTAGGGGGATAGGTGGCAGTAACAACCCCCACCCCTGTGTGTGAGGGGAGACTCAAGCCAAGCTGGGTACAGAAACAGGGTCATGAAAAGGAGGATGATAAAATCTCTTGGCAGCATTGTAGCTGGAATAAGAAAGGGAGACATATCCATTAATAGGAGGAAATCCAGATCTCCTCATAGATGGTGATGCTAAGGTACAGAATCTAAACATAAATGTTAAAATGGGAGGGAGATACACATTATATATTGGGATCCAAATAAAACAGGAAAAGGGATTTAATGTATGGCTTGGGTGCCATTTTTCTTGTAATGACTTGGCTCTCTTCAAGCATTGATATTTTGCGTCAGGTCCTGTTGGCAAATAGGACTCCCTTCTTTCTTTTTATCCCAATTTTTTCTTTACCACAAGGGAGTTGTAGAATGGTGGAGGTCCAGAATACTTGATTGACAGTTCAGCTCATCTCTTTCACGGTTCCTGATAAAGCAGGTCAACTGACTCGAAGAATTTGTCACCATCATGATCAACAAGCAAGATCAAATTAATATATTTTGTAGACATATGTAGTGTTTAATTGGTGATGGTAACCAGGGTATTATGTGAAAGGATGTAATGTATGAGATCACAATGCTAAGACATTTGGCCATACTGAGGCCCTAAAAGAATATATAGGGAAAGGTATTTTATTTTTTTAGAAAAAAGTTGATTATAATAAATAAAAATATTTTTACCAAATGGAAAAAGCCTTGTAAGTGTGATAAACCTGACTGACACCTGTAAATCCCAATCTGTAATCATTATTTCTATGTGTTGTGAACAGGATGAGAATAGAGTGAGATCAGCCTATTTATCTGTGAAGAGAGTTGGTAGTGGGCCTCTGGACCAAAGTATGTGGAAGGAAACCCAAGCAAACACAGGGAGAACATGCAAACTGCATGTAGGTAGTGTCCTGACTGGGTTGCCATACAGAAGTGCTAACCAAAAAGTCACTGTGCTGAACTATGTTTAAAAACCTTAAAGTGGAAGTATAGGCTAAATATAACTTTTGTTAAAATTGTTGCCTTACCCACCGGTGCTGAATACTGTTTAAAAAGAGAGCAGTGTATATACTTTTTTTTTTTAATCCAGTTTGGTGTGGTCATGTGAACCAGAAGCAGCAGCTCCCCTATGGCAGTCAACAGCTGCAGGGGAGAGGAAGGGCAATGGAAGACAGCGGTTGATGTCATGACTCTGGGAATTCAACCCTTTTATGGAGTGCTCCCTGACACAAGAGAACTACTGCTTCTGGATCACAAAATCGCACCGAAGTAGTTTAAAGAAAAGGTATTTACAATGTTCTCTTTTATACACTGTATCCATTGAGGGGGAGACAGCTTTTTTTTAACAAGGCTTATATTTAGCCTATACTTTCACTTTAAGAAAACAAAATGCTTCCTATAAAGAACAGGTGATATGTATTGAAAGCATAAGTAATTATTGCTCTTGTGTCTCGCAAGCATTGATTAAGTGATAATCTGCAGAACCCATAATGTAGTCACTTGCAGACTCAAGTAACTAAAGGACTTAATTAAGCTGAGAACCACGAACATCATTTTCAGTGAGTCCACTGGGCTTTATAGCATTATATACACAAAAAAGACATGGTTACAGAGCAATCCCATGCAGTAACAGGAACCAATCACTGATCGATTAATGCTATTAAGTAAACAATTCATTAAATTTACCTGTAGGCTAGGTTCACATATGTGCGGGTCGGGAACATGCAGATCACGTGTATAATCATGTTCATTCCTGACCTGCACAGATACGTGCTGCTCTTTAGAAAATACACAGCGGTGCCATTAATTCTCAATTGCATACCCATGCATCGGTACCCATGCACATTTCTGCCCACGAAAAACCGCACCTTGCAGTCTCGTGTGGCGCGTTTTTAAAAAAGGGACTATTTCCCCTTGCCTTTTACAGATCCCTTTACAGGTCAGCTTTTAGTGAAGCTTAAATAGTTTGTACCAAAATGATCCAAATGAACTATCACCTTTACTACTAGATGTGCTCGCTGTATGCGCTGTATAAACTGTATGTAGCCTCAGCTACAGCAGCAGGATGAGAACTTCCTCTCCTGCTCCTGGAAAAAAATTGAGTCAGGCTGAGCACTGCTCAGCCTGACATGGGGAGCTTTGTATTCTATGAATGAATACAAGGCTTCTTATGACTGGCTGTGGCAGAGAGGTGGGTGACTGACGTCTCAATCTCCACCACAGCCAAACAGACAAGATTTTGGGGGTGAGTTACTAAAACTGGAGAGTGCAAAATCTGTTGCAGCTCTGTATAGGAACCAATCAGCTTGTAGTTTTTTTCCTCAAAGCTTAGTTGAACAAGCTGGAGTTAGAAGCTGAATGCACAGCTGCACCAGATTTTGCACTCTTCAATTTTTATAAATCAATCCCGCTCAGCCTGACTTGATTTTGTTCCGGGAGTGGGATGGGAAGTTCACATCCTGCTGCCGAAACACAGCCTTGTGTACAAGATAATAAACATGTCATACTTACTTGCTCTGTGCAATAGTTTTGCACAGAGCAGCCCCAAACCTCCAATTCTGGGTCTCCCACCAGCGCTCCTGACTCCTCTTGCTCCTCCCACCAGCGCTCCTGACGCTTGCTATGGGGACACTCGTGCAGGCTTGATCCTGCGCTGCCTGGATCTATAGACACTGACAGCATGACTTGGCGCCGCCCCCCAATGGCTCTTGCTGCAGCCTGTCTGTCCTGTGAGGATGCAGAGAGCAGAAAGAGCTGCTGCACTAAGAACTACACTGCAATACTGAAGAACCTCTTTAAATCCTAAACCTCTAACTCTAATCCTAACTATAATTTAAACATTATGGCCAGTTCACATCTGTGTGGTGTGCTTTTGACATCTTGCACTTTAGGCACATTTTACACACATTTTAGGCACACTACTATTGAACTGAATAGAATGCACGTTTTGAGGACTTTTTTAGCACACTGCACTTAAAACGCACGTAAAACTCACTTCTGTGAATTATTATACAGGATTTATATAGCGCCAACAGTTTGCTCAGTGCTTTACAATATAAAGGGAGACAATACAGCAACAATACAGTTCAATACAAGAGGGATAGGAGGGCCCTGCTCCTTTGAACTTACAATCTAGGAGGGAGGGGTTAGTGGTACAAAAGGTAATAACTGTGGGGGATGGACTGGTAGGAAGAGTAGAAGATTCCATTATTAGCTGAGGGCAGGATAGGCTTCCCTGAAGAGATAGGTTTTCAGAGATCGCCTAAATGTGAGCAGAGTAGGCGATAGTCTGATAAATTGGGATAGAGAGTTCCAAAGAATGGGGGAAGCTCTGGAGAAGTCCTGGAGAGGAGCATGGGAGGAGGAGACAAGGGAGCTAGAGAGTAGGAGGTCTTGCGAGGAGCGGAGAGTACGGTTTGGGTGATATTTGGAGACAAGATTGCTGATGTAATTTGGGGCAGAGTTATAAATGGCTTTATATGTTATTGTTAATGTTTTGAATTATATCCATTGGGCAATGGGAAGCCAGTGGAGGGATTGGCAGAGAGGGGTGGCAGATACAGAACGGTTAGTAAGGTGGATGAGTCTGGCAGCAGCATTCATGATAGACTGAAGAGGGGATAGCCTGCGATGAGGCAGGCCAATGAGGAGGGAGTTACAATAATCAAGGCGAGAGATAACAAGGGAGTGAACAAGTTGCTTAGTGGTTTCCGAGTTTATGAACGGGCGTATCTTGGAGATGTTGCGGAGGTGAAGTCTACAAGATTTGAACATCGATTAGATTTGGGGCTGAAAGGACAGATGGGAGTCTAGGGTTACACCTAGTACCCTGGCATGAGGGGAGGGACTGATGATTGTGTTATTGATCTTGATGGAGAAGTCAGGGGAGGGGGCACGGGCTGGGGGAAATACTAGGAGCTCAGTTTTGGAAAGATTGAGTTTGAGGAAGTGGAGTGATATCCATGCCGATATGTCACTTAGTAGGTTAGTAATGCGAGAGGAGACTGAAGGGGTGAGGTGAGGGGTAGAAAGATAGATTTGTGTGTCATCAGCATAGAGATGGTACTTAAAGTCATGGGAGTTTATCAAGTGACCAAGGGAGGAGGTGTAGATGGAGAAGAGTAGAGGCCCAAGGACGTAACCTTGAGTAACCCCTACAGAATGAGGGAGTGAAGAGGGGGAGCCAAAGTTATAAGTAACGCTGAAGGAGCGCTGCGATTGGTAGGAGAACCAGGAGAGAGCAGAGTCTCGGAGGCCAAGAGAGTGGAGTTTTTTGAGGAGGAGGGGATGGTCAACCGTATCAAAAGCCGCAGAGAGGTGAATGGGGCCTTAATCTACTTATCTAAATTAACACCAAAAATTACCATCACCAGAACTGTAACTGTGCTCCAAGTAAGCAGTCCTGAACAGAGAACAGCCTTTTTCCAAATATCAGTGCTGTATAATAATGATAAAAAAATGTACAGATCCTTTTGCTTTGGTTTAGACCTTGCAATACTAAATTCATATTTGCTTGCCTAGTTAACGTATACCTAAAGGCAAAACTGTTTTTTTTTTTTCAGTTTTGGATGGAGTGGAAAGGGATTAGAACACCTGTTAGTTTATGTATTCATGCCTGTGCCCTCATTAAGAAGATCCATCCTCTGAATTTGTGCTGTTTACTTTTATCACCTAAAGTAAAAGGAAACATAAATTTTGGGCTGTCACCAGAACAGCAATAGAGGATACATTTTCCGAAAGGGACACTAGTTTTAGTGACCCTGGTGATAATCAGGTATTCGCTCACTATGGAGGGATTTCCTTTATTCGACCTTTACACGTTCTATGCCCCAGCCCCCCCAAAACTTACCTGAGCCCCATCTTGATCCAGCGATGTGCATGAGAGCCTTGGCTCTCTCAGGCCTTTCCCTCGTCATTGGCTGAGACAGCAGCGGTAGTCATTGGCTTCTGCTATTGACAGTTACTGACAGTGAGTCAATGAGGAGAGTGTGGGAGCAGGGCTGAGCCGTGCTCTGTGTGTGCCCCAATAGCAAGCTCCTTGCTTTGGAGGCACTAAGCATGAGGGAGGGGCCTGTAACATTGATGTGGGACCCGCGAAGAGGAGGATCGGGGCTGCTCTGTGCAAAACCATTGCACAGAGCATGTAAGTATGACATATTTGTGATAAACAAAAAACAAACCTTTATTATCACTGTAACTTCCTGTTTTGGCTATGGAACAGGAAGCAAAGGATAATTTCCCCTAAAGGGACATAGAGGGAAAAAATAATGGGTTATAACTAGAGATGAGCGAAGAAATGAAAAATTCGATTCGACTGATTCGGCGAATTCGTGGACAATATTCGATTCGAGTCGAATAAATTCGCTGTGAATTTAACTTAAAAAAGGGTGTTTCTAGGCTTCAGAGAGACTTAATATTAGTGCAGAACACTGTACCTTTAATTTAAATGCCCTTGGAGTCTGCTGGGGAAGAGAAATAATACTGTCTGTCAGTATGACATGCAGATGAGTGCCGTCGATCTTAGAATCACTGCACACTTCACTCCTTTGGCCAGTCACGGGGCCAAAACCAGTGTTTGGAGCCACAGTGTGGCGGTGGAGGCAGCAGCAATGGGAGGCCATACAGCAACCTATGACAAAATGGAAACCAGCAGGAGCGTGAGGAGACCTGAAAGTGGCACATGGCAGAGTGGGAGCAATGGGAGGCGGTACAGGGACCCAGGTCACACTGTGGGCCCAGCAGCAGCGTGACCAGGCGGTACGGGGGCCCATGGCCGATATGGGGCTTGGTGGCACCTATGGAAGGCCTGTAATCTGCCAGCAACCTATGACAAAATGGACAACCGCAGGAGTGTGAGGAGATTTCAAAGTGGCACATGGCAGAGTGGAAGCAATGGGAGGCCGTACAGGGACCCAGGTCACACTGTGGGACCAGCATCAGCGTGAACAGGCGGTACGGGGGCCCATGGCCGATTTGACCTCATTCATCCCATAGTCCTGCCGACTCACGAATAGCGTGGCCTCCTCAAAGGGCCTGAGCAAGCGCAGGTGTCACACATGAGCTGACAATGGCTGACATCTAAGTTACACAGGGAGTACCTTTATCCGCTTTTAACATCAGGAAATCTGTGATGGCCTTTAGCTGTTCGTAAAGGCGGTCTAACATATGTAGGGTTGAATTACACCTTGTTGCAACGTCACAGCATGAGGAGTCGGTACGGGGGCCCATGGCAGATTACATGTCTGGCAGCAGCAATGGGAGGCCCGTAATCTGCCAGCACCCTATGTCAAAAAATTTAACACACCAGCAGTGTGAAGAGACCTGAAAGTGGCACATGGCAGCAGAGTGTGGCGATGGAGACAGCAGCAATGGGAGGCCGTACAGGGACCCATGAGAGACTCTAGACTTGGCAGCAGCATGAGGAGGCGGTATATAGGGGCCCATGGCAGATTAGGGGCCTGGCAGCAGCTATGTGAGGCCCGTAATCTGCCTGCACCCTATGTCAAAAAATTAAACACACCAGCAGTGTGAAGAGACCTGAAAGTGGCACATGGCAGAGTGTGGCGATGGAGACAGCAGCAATGGGAGGCCGTACAGGGACCCATGACAGACTCTAGACTTGGCAGCAGCATGAGGAGGCGGTATATAGGGGCCCATGGCAGATTAGGGGCCTGGCAGCAGCTATGTGAGGCCCGTAATCTGCCTGCACCCTATGTCAAAAAATTTAACACACCAGCAGTGTGAAGAGACCTGAAAGTGGCACATGGCAGCAGAGTGTGGCGATGGAGACAGCAGCAATGGGAGGCCGTACAGGGACCCATGAGAGACTCTGGACTTGGCAGCAGCATGAGGAGGCGGTATATAGGGGCCCATGGCAGATTAGGGGCCTGGCAGCAGCTATGTGAGGCCCGTAATCTGCCTGCACCCTATGTCAAAAAATTTAACACACCAGCAGTGTGAAGAGACCTGAAAGTGGCACATGGCAGCAGAGTGTGGCGATGGAGACAGCAGCAATGGGAGGCCGTACAGGGACCCATGACAGACTCTAGACTTGGCAGCAGCATGAGGAGGCGGTATATAGGGGCCCATGGCAGATTAGGGGCCTGGCAGCAGCTATGTGAGGCCCGTAATCTGCCTGCACCCTATGTCAAAAAATTTAACACACCAGCAGTGTGAAGAGACCTGAAAGTGGCACATGGCAGCAGAGTGTGGCGATGGAGACAGCAGCAATGGGAGGCCGTACAGGGACCCATGACAGACTCTAGACTTGGCAGCAGCATGAGGAGGCGGTATATAGGGGCCCATGGCAGATTAGGGGCCTGGCAGCAGCTATGTGAGGCCCGTAATCTGCCTGCACCCTATGTCAAAAAATTTAACACACCAGCAGTGTGAAGAGACCTGAAAGTGGCACATGGCAGCAGAGTGTGGCGATGGAGACAGCAGCAATGGGAGGCCGTACAGGGACCCATGAGAGACTCTGGACTTGGCAGCAGCATGAGGAGGCGGTATATAGGGGCCTATGGCAGATTAGGGGCCTGGCAGCAGCTATGTGAGGCCCGTAATCTGCCTGCACCCTATGTCAAAAAATTTAACACACCAGCAGTGTGAAGAGACCTGAAAGTGGCACATGGCAGCAGAGTGTGGCGATGGAGACAGCAGCAATGGGAGGCCGTACAGGGACCCATGACAGACTCTAGACTTGGCAGCAGCATGAGGAGGCGGTATATAGGGGCCCATGGCAGATTAGGGGCCTGGCAGCAGCTATGTGAGGCCCGTAATCTGCCTGCACCCTATGTCAAAAAATTTAACACACCAGCAGTGTGAAGAGACCTGAAAGTGGCACATGGCAGCAGAGTGTGGCGATGGAGACAGCAGCAATGGGAGGCCGTACAGGGACCCATGAGAGACTCTAGACTTGGCAGCAGCATGAGGAGGCGGTATATAGGGGCCCATGGCAGATTAGGGGCCTGGCAGCAGCTATGTGAGGCCCGTAATCTGCCTGCACCCTATGTCAAAAAATTTAACACACCAGCAGTGTGAAGAGACCTGAAAGTGGCACATGGCAGCAGAGTGTGGCGATGGAGACAGCAGCAATGGGAGGCCGTACAGGGACCCATGACAGACTCTAGACTTGGCAGCAGCATGAGGAGGCGGTATATAGGGGCCCATGGCAGATTAGGGGCCTGGCAGCAGCTATGTGAGGCCCGTAATCTGCCTGCACCCTATGTCAAAAAATTTAACACACCAGCAGTGTGAAGAGACCTGAAAGTGGCACATGGCAGCAGAGTGTGGCGATGGAGACAGCAGCAATGGGAGGCCGTACAGGGACCCATGAGAGACTCTGGACTTGGCAGCAGCATGAGGAGGCGGTATATAGGGGCCCATGGCAGATTAGGGGCCTGGCAGCAGCTATGTGAGGCCCGTAATCTGCCTGCACCCTATGTCAAAAAATTTAACACACCAGCAGTGTGAAGAGACCTGAAAGTGGCACATGGCAGCAGAGTGTGGCGATGGAGACAGCAGCAATGGGAGGCCGTACAGGGACCCATGAGAGACTCTGGACTTGGCAGCAGCATGAGGAGGCGGTATATAGGGGCCTATGGCAGATTAGGGGCCTGGCAGCAGCTATGTGAGGCCCGTAATCTGCCTGCACCCTATGTCAAAAAATTTAACACACCAGCAGTGTGAAGAGACCTGAAAGTGGCACATGGCAGAGTGTGGCGATGGAGACAGCAGCAATGGGAGGCCGTACAGGGACCCATGAGAGACTCTGGACTTGGCAGCAGCATGAGGAGGCGGTATATAGGGGCCCATGGCAGATTAGGGGCCTGGCAGCAGCTATGTGAGGCCCGTAATCTGCCTGCACCCTATGTCAAAAAATTTAACACACCAGCAGTGTGAGGAGACCTGAAAGTGGCACATGTTTGAGGCATGATTCATGGCGGATTTAGTCAGTTGTGTCAGGAACTGGTGGTTTGAAATCCAGACTAATCCACGCCTGATTCATTTTCACAAACGTGAGTCTCTCCACACTTTGGGTGGACAGTCGTGTCCTCCGCGGAGTTACAATACCTCCTGCCGCACTAAACACGCGCTCCGATGCCACGCTACTGGCCGGGCATGACAGCCTTTCAAGGGCAAATTCAGCTAGTTGGGGCCAAAGGTCAAGTTTCGTTGCCCAGTAGTCAAGGGGATTGTCTACCTCGGTTGGCAGGGTGCTGTCCAAGTAGGCCCAAGCCTGTTGTTTGAGCTCCTGCTCCAGGTCCACCTGATGCTGCTGCTGCTGCTGCGGCTGGTTAGTAGTTTCCTCACTGCGCTGGTGAAGAAAGCTACTCATCATCGACTGCAGACTGAGGCAGCCACTGCTGGTGGAGCTGCCACTGCTCCTACCACCCCACCCCTCCCCTGCTGCCATGCCAGCGGAACGCGAGCGCACAGGGCCCACAGTGTCTGAGGATGGACGTTGGCGCACAAAGGCAGAGACCAACTGACTACATAGGTGGTTTTTATAGTACGTAATTTTGGCCTCCCTCTCAGCAGGTGTGAAAAAGGCCACCATTTTGGACCGGTAGCGAGGGTCCAACAAGGTGGACAGCCAAAAGTCATCCCTCTGTCTGATGGTTATTATTCGGCTGTCGCTACGCAAGCAACCGAGCATGCTATGGGCCATTTGTGCCAAGGAATGCGAGGGACTCCCTGCCTCCATCTCCACAGCATACTGCCACGGTGCGTCTGGGTCCTCTGTCTCCTCCTCCTCCTCCTCTACCAGATGCTCCTGCTCCTCCACTCCTGTCCGCTGAGTGGAAAAACCACCCATTTCACTCAATAATTCCTGAGCACAAATGTCCTCCTCTACCTCCTCCTCTTCTTCCTGTCCTGCCCCCACAGGGGTCATGTGGCGTTGAGATCTGTGCGCCACGTCTACCGCACCCTGACCAGCCATTGTTAACAGCATTTGTTCCAGGACGTGCAACAGAGGAATGACGTCGTTCATCCCATAGTCCTGCCGACTCACGAATAGCGTGGCCTCCTCAAAGGGCCTGAGCAAGCGGCAGGTGTCACGCATGAGCTGCCAATGGCTGACATCTAAGTTACACAGGGGAGTACCTTTATCCGCTTGTAACATCAGGAAATCGGTGATGGCCTTTCGCTGCTCGTAAAGGCGGTCTAACATGTGTAGGGTTGAATTCCACCTTGTTGCAACGTCGCAGATCAGGCGATGCTGTGGAATTCCGTTCTGCCGCTGCAGCTCAATGAGGGTGTTCTTTGCGGTGTAGGAATGGCTGAAATGCATGCACAGTTTACGTGACATTTTAAGGATGTCTTGCAGTGGGATGGTGGATTTTAGGAACCGCTTGACAACCAGATTGAACACGTGAGCCATGCATGGCGCATGGCACAACCTTCCTTGACGCAGAGCAGACACCATGTTCTTTCCGTTGTCAGTCAACATGGTTCCGATTTTTAGTTTGCGCGGAGACAGCCATCTGTCGATTTCTCTGTTCATTACACTCAGCAGTTCCTCCCCTGTGTGACTACGTTCGCCAAGGCATACCAGGTGCAGCACAGCGTGACACCGTTGCGCCCTGCACATGTGATATGCCGGTCGGGTAATGGGACTTGGCACGGGGGTGGCGGCTGAGGACACGGCGGAAAAAGAGGTGGTAGAGGCGGACATGCTTGCTGGACCAAGGACGTGCAAACGTGGAGGCAAAAGCGTCGTGACCTGTCCAAGTTGCTGGTGCGGCTGTGCCGGCACCACGTTCACCCAGTGGGCCGTAAATGACATGTACTGTCCCTGACCGTAGTTACAGCTCCACACGTCGGCGCTGCCGTGCACTTTGGCAGAGACCAACATGCTCAAAGACTGGCCCACCATCTCTTCTACATGTGAATGCAGGGCTGGCACTGCCTTTTGGGCAAAGAAATGACGGCTTGGCACTCTCCACCGCGGCGCGGCACAAGCCATCATTTCTCGGAAAGGTGCTGAGTCCACCAGTTGGAAAGGGAGGGACTGCAGCACCAGCAACTTGGACAGGAGGACGTTCAGCTTTTGCACCGTCGGGTGCGTGCTCGCAAACTGTTGTCTCTTGGATACGGATTCCAAGAAAGACTGTTGACGGAATCCGAGAAGAGGAGTAGCAGGAGAAGGAGCATCTGAACGAGCGGAAGATGCCAATGAGCGACAACTCCCCTCAGCAGAGGTGTTGGAGCCTTGACTGGCTGATAGAGGGCGATTGACGACGTCGGGTGACGGAGCAAGTAACGGAGCGGGTGATGGAGCGGGGGCTGGGGCAGGCAGAACCGCTGTATGTTTATCACGGTTTTCCCAGGCCACCGAATGGTGACGCTGCATATGCTGACGCAACGCTGTAGTCCCAACATGGGCCCCCTGGCCACGCTTGCATTTCTGGCCACATAGTCGACATACGGCTACGTTTACTTCCTCGGGCGGCTTGAGGAAAAATTGCCACACCACCGAGTAGGAAACTTTGCCCCCGCTACTCTTCACTGGCTGACTGCTACTTCCTCCGTGCGCACCGGCACCACTACTGGCCGTGGTGGTAGGCTGCAGTGGAGCTGGTGCTCTACTCCGTGGACGTTTGGCTCCACTGACACTGATGCGACCCTGCTGCTGTCTCCTAGGCAACCCACCGACTGTTTTGCTCGCTGCCAAGCTGCCACCCTCTTCTCCTGATGATGCGGAAGAAATTGCCTGATGACGACGAGGCTGCCAAGTGCGATCAACCTCCTCATCATCAAGTAGGGTCTCCGCCTCACTACTAGCCCCCTCGGCTGCGTCTGGGTCAGGAGACAGACCTGTCTCTAGACCGGCTACCGAGCCACTCTCCTCGCCAGTACTTGTTCGCTTGGCTGCTGAAAAGGCCGATGTCTCCCCCCGTTCCTGACCGCCCTCTGTTAGCTCTTCCTCACTGTACAGTGGGGCTGAGCCCACAGCATGCGATACTTCGCTTGGTGAGGGAACAGCAAAGGACAGGGGCAGGTAGAGGACACGTGATTTCAGTGGGCTTGGTCCCGGGCCATGCCAACTAACGGTTGTGTCTGACGTACCCACCGACCGTTGGCTGTAGGTGTCAGAGGTGACCTGGGAAGAGGAAGACGACCGAGCCAACCAATCAATGACGGCAGGGTTGTCGGTGGAGACACGACCGCTGGATGACACCGGGAGCACTGGCCTCTGGCTGCGAATACTGCTGCCTCGACCCCTTCCTCTGCTGCCACGTCTGCTCGCTCCTAAAACATTGCCTCCTCTGCCACTCCTCTGCATGTTGTCTGACATACTATTTAATTCAACGATTAGGTGTCCCTGAGTAACAATTCTCTGGCACTCAGTAACAATTCTGTCTGTCCCTGAGTATGAATTCTGTGGCCCTGAGTAACAATTCTGTGTCTGTGCGAGTAACAATTCTGTGTCTGTGCGAGTAACAATTCTGTGTCTGTGCAAGTAACAATTTTGTGTCTGTGCGAGTAACAATTCTCTGGCACTCAGTAACAATTCTGTCTGTCCCTGAGTAACAATTCTCTGGCACTCAGTAACAATTCTGTCTGTCCCTGAGTAACAATTCTCTGGCACTCAGTAACAATTCTGTCTGTCCCTGAGTATGAATTCTGTGGCCCTGAGTAACAATTCTGTGTCTGTGCGAGTAACAATTCTGTGTCTGTGCAAGTAACAATTTTGTGTCTGTGCGAGTAACAATTCTCTGGCACTCAGTAACAATTCTGTCTGTCCCTGAGTAACAATTCTCTGGCACTCAGTAACAATTCTGTCTGTCCCTGAGTATGAATTCTGTGGCCCTGAGTAACAATTCTGTGTCTGTGCGAGTAACAATTCTGTGTCTGTGCAAGTAACAATTTTGTGTCTGTGCGAGTAACAATTCTCTGGCACTCAGTAACAATTCTGTCTGTCCCTGAGTAACAATTCTCTGGCACTCAGTAACAATTCTGTCTGTCCCTGAGTAACAATTCTCTGGCACTCAGTAACAATTCTGTCTGTCCCTGAGTAACAATTCTCTGGCACTCAGTAACAATTCTGTGTCTGTGCGAGTAACAATTCTGTGTCTGTGCAAGTAACAATTTTGTGTCTGTGCGAGTAACAATTCTCTGGCACTCAGTAACAATTCTGTCTGTCCCTGAGTAACAATTCTCTGGCACTCAGTAACAATTCTGTCTGTCCCTGAGTAACAATTCTCTGGCACTCAGTAACAATTCTGTCTGTCCCTGAGTAACAATTCTCTGGCACTCAGTAACAATTCTGTCTGTCCCTGAGTAACAATTCTCTGGCACTCAGTAACAATTCTGTCTGTCCCTGAGTATGAATTCTGTGGCCCTGAGTAACAATTCTG
This sequence comes from Staurois parvus, assembly GCF_062004578.1. Classification (NCBI taxonomy): domain Eukaryota; kingdom Metazoa; phylum Chordata; class Amphibia; order Anura; family Ranidae; genus Staurois; species Staurois parvus. The sequence continues at coordinate 8,803,989 of NW_028318478.1, forward strand.
TGTCTGTGCGAGTAACAATTCTGTGTCTGTGCAAGTAACAATTTTGTGTCTGTGCGAGTAACAATTCTCTGGCACTCAGTAACAATTCTGTCTGTCCCTGAGTAACAATTCTCTGGCACTCAGTAACAATTCTGTCTGTCCCTAAGTAACAATTCTCTGGCACTCAGTAACAATTCTGTCTGTCCCTGAGTATGAATTCTGTGGCCCTGAGTAACAATTATGTGTCTGTGCGAGTAACAATTCTGTGTCTGTGCAAGTAACAATTTTGTGTCTGTGCGAGTAACAATTCTCTGGCACTCAGTAACAATTCTGTCTGTCCCTGAGTAACAATTCTCTGGCACTCAGTAACAATTCTGTCTGTCCCTGAGTATGAATTCTGTGGCCCTGAGTAACAATTCTGTGTCTGTGCGAGTAACAATTCTGTGTCTGTGCAAGTAACAATTTTGTGTCTGTGCAAGTAACAATTCTCTGGCACTCAGTAACAATTCTGTCTGTCCCTGAGTAACAATTCTCTGGCACTCAGTAACAATTCTGTCTGTCCCTGAGTAACAATTCTCTGGCACTCAGTAACAATTCTGTCTGTCCCTGAGTATGAATTCTGTGGCCCTGAGTAACAATTCTGTGTCTGTGCGAGTAACAATTCTGTGTCTGTGCAAGTAACAATTTTGTGTCTGTGCGAGTAACAATTCTCTGGCACTCAGTAACAATTCTGTCTGTCCCTGAGTAACAATTCTCTGGCACTCAGTAACAATTCTGTCTGTCCCTGAGTAACAATTCTCTGGCACTCAGTAACAATTCTGTCTGTCCCTGAGTATGAATTCTGTGGCCCTGAGTAACAATTCTGTGTCTGTGCGAGTAACAATTCTGTGTCTGTGCAAGTAACAATTTTGTGTCTGTGCGAGTAACAATTCTCTGGCACTCAGTAACAATTCTGTCTGTCCCTGAGTAACAATTCTCTGGCACTCAGTAACAATTCTGTCTGTCCCTGAGTAACAATTCTCTGGCACTCAGTAACAATTCTGTCTGTCCCTGAGTATGAATTCTGTGGCCCTGAGTAACAATTCTGTGTCTGTGCGAGTAACAATTCTGTGTCTGTGCAAGTAACAATTTTGTGTCTGTGCGAGTAACAATTCTCTGGCACTCAGTAACAATTCTGTCTGTCCCTGAGTAACAATTCTCTGGCACTCAGTAACAATTCTGTCTGTCCCTGAGTAACAATTCTCTGGCACTCAGTAACAATTCTGTCTGTCCCTGAGTAACAATTCTCTGGCACTCAGTAACAATTCTGTCTGTCCCTGAGTATGAATTCTGTGGCCCTGAGTAACAATTCTGTCTGTGCGAGTAACAATTCTGTGTCTGTGCAAGTAACAATTTTGTGTCTGTGCGAGTAACAATTCTCTGGCACTCAGTAACAATTCTGTCTGTCCCTGAGTAACAATTCTCTGGCACTCAGTAACAATTCTGTCTGTCCCTGAGTAACAATTCTCTGGCACTCAGTAACAATTCTGTCTGTCCCTGAGTAACAATTCTCTGGCACTCAGTAACAATTCTGTCTGTCCCTGAGTATGAATTCTGTGGCCCTGAGTAACAATTCTGTGTCTGTGCGAGTAACAATTCTGTGTCTGTGCAAGTAACAATTTTGTGTCTGTGCGAGTAACAATTCTCTGGCACTCAGTAACAATTCTGTCTGTCCCTGAGTAACAATTCTCTGGCACTCAGTAACAATTCTGTCTGTCCCTGAGTAACAATTCTCTGGCACTCAGTAACAATTCTGTCTGTCCCTGAGTATGAATTCTGTGGCCCTGAGTAACAATTCTGTGTCTGTGCGAGTAACAATTCTGTGTCTGTGCAAGTAACAATTTTGTGTCTGTGCGAGTAACAATTCTCTGGCACTCAGTAACAATTCTGTCTGTCCCTGAGTAACAATTCTCTGGCACTCAGTAACAATTCTGTCTGTCCCTAAGTAACAATTCTCTGGCACTCAGTAACAATTCTGTCTGTCCCTGAGTATGAATTCTGTGGCCCTGAGTAACAATTATGTGTCTGTGCGAGTAACAATTCTGTGTCTGTGCAAGTAACAATTTTGTGTCTGTGCGAGTAACAATTCTCTGGCACTCAGTAACAATTCTGTCTGTCCCTGAGTAACAATTCTCTGGCACTCAGTAACAATTCTGTCTGTCCCTGAGTATGAATTCTGTGGCCCTGAGTAACAATTCTGTGTCTGTGCGAGTAACAATTCTGTGTCTGTGCAAGTAACAATTTTGTGTCTGTGCAAGTAACAATTCTCTGGCACTCAGTAACAATTCTGTCTGTCCCTGAGTAACAATTCTCTGGCACTCAGTAACAATTCTGTCTGTCCCTGAGTAACAATTCTCTGGCACTCAGTAACAATTCTGTCTGTCCCTGAGTATGAATTCTGTGGCCCTGAGTAACAATTCTGTGTCTGTGCGAGTAACAATTCTGTGTCTGTGCAAGTAACAATTTTGTGTCTGTGCGAGTAACAATTCTCTGGCACTCAGTAACAATTCTGTCTGTCCCTGAGTAACAATTCTCTGGCACTCAGTAACAATTCTGTCTGTCCCTGAGTAACAATTCTCTGGCACTCAGTAACAATTCTGTCTGTCCCTGAGTATGAATTCTGTGGCCCTGAGTAACAATTCTGTGTCTGTGCGAGTAACAATTCTGTGTCTGTGCAAGTAACAATTTTGTGTCTGTGCGAGTAACAATTCTCTGGCACTCAGTAACAATTCTGTCTGTCCCTGAGTAACAATTCTCTGGCACTCAGTAACAATTCTGTCTGTCCCTGAGTAACAATTCTCTGGCACTCAGTAACAATTCTGTCTGTCCCTGAGTATGAATTCTGTGGCCCTGAGTAACAATTCTGTGTCTGTGCGAGTAACAATTCTGTGTCTGTGCAAGTAACAATTTTGTGTCTGTGCGAGTAACAATTCTCTGGCACTCAGTAACAATTCTGTCTGTCCCTGAGTAACAATTCTCTGGCACTCAGTAACAATTCTGTCTGTCCCTGAGTAACAATTCTCTGGCACTCAGTAACAATTCTGTCTGTCCCTGAGTAACAATTCTCTGGCACTCAGTAACAATTCTGTCTGTCCCTGAGTATGAATTCTGTGGCCCTGAGTAACAATTCTGTCTGTGCGAGTAACAATTCTGTGTCTGTGCAAGTAACAATTTTGTGTCTGTGCGAGTAACAATTCTCTGGCACTCAGTAACAATTCTGTCTGTCCCTGAGTAACAATTCTCTGGCACTCAGTAACAATTCTGTCTGTCCCTGAGTAACAATTCTCTGGCACTCAGTAACAATTCTGTCTGTCCCTGAGTAACAATTCTCTGGCACTCAGTAACAATTCTGTCTGTCCCTGAGTATGAATTCTGTGGCCCTGAGTAACAATTCTGTGTCTGTGCGAGTAACAATTCTGTGTCTGTGCAAGTAACAATTTTGTGTCTGTGCGAGTAACAATTCTCTGGCACTCAGTAACAATTCTGTCTGTCCCTGAGTAACAATTCTCTGGCACTCAGTAACAATTCTGTCTGTCCCTGAGTAACAATTCTCTGGCACTCAGTAACAATTCTGTCTGTCCCTGAGTATGAATTCTGTGGCCCTGAGTAACAATTCTGTGTCTGTGCGAGTAACAATTCTGTGTCTGTGCAAGTAACAATTTTGTGTCTGTGCGAGTAACAATTCTCTGGCACTCAGTAACAATTCTGTCTGTCCCTGAGTAACAATTCTCTGGCACTCAGTAACAATTCTGTCTGTCCCTGAGTAACAATTCTCTGGCACTCAGTAACAATTCTGTCTGTCCCTGAGTAACAATTCTCTGGCACTCAGTAACAATTCTGTCTGTCCCTGAGTATGAATTCTGTGGCCCTGAGTAACAATTCTGTCTGTGCGAGTAACAATTCTGTGTCTGTGCAAGTAACAATTTTGTGTCTGTGCGAGTAACAATTCTCTGGCACTCAGTAACAATTCTGTCTGTCCCTGAGTAACAATTCTCTGGCACTCAGTAACAATTCTGTCTGTCCCTGAGTAACAATTCTCTGGCACTCAGTAACAATTCTGTCTGTCCCTGAGTAACAATTCTCTGGCACTCAGTAACAATTCTGTCTGTCCCTGAGTAACAATTCTGTCTGTCCCTGAGTATGAATTCTGTGGCCCTGAGTAAGAATTCTCTGGCACTCAGTAACAATTCTGTCTGTCCCTGAGTAACAATTCTCTGGCACTCAGTAACAATTCTGTCTGTCCCTGAGTAAAAATTCTGTGGCCCTAATAACGTTTCTGTGGCCCTAAGTAACAATTCTCTGGCACTGAGTGAAAATTCTGTCTGTCCCTGAGTATGAATTCTGTGGCCCTAACTAGCGTTTCTTTGTCCCTAAATAACGATTCTGTGGCCCTCATTAACAAATCTGTGTCCCTGAGTAATGGTTCTCTGTCCCTAAGTAACTTCTCTCTGTCCCCAATTCTCGTTTCTGTGGCCCTAACTCTGTCCCTGTCCCTAGTACAGAGCGGTCTGCCTCTGTTCAATGACTGCAGGCAAATGAAGATTTCCAAAATGGCCGCTATATATACCTCGACCATTACACAGTGCTGGCTGGCTGGCTGCTGATTGGCTGATGCGATCACATGTCGTTGAGGAATGCATTATGGGGCAGCGCGCCTTGTCTGCGCGCCTTCCCCGACATCCCCGCTCCGTCGCCGCACATGTCAGCCGCCATTTTCGGAAAAATTTCGATTCGCGCGTCCGAATTAGGCTGTTTTTCGGATTCGGCACGAATCGAAATTTTTCCGATATTCGACTCGAATTCCACTTCGGATACTTCGATTCGCTCATCTCTAGTTATAACCCTCCCTCACTCTATCCAAAATGAAAAATATTGTGTTGCCTTTAGACCTACTTTAACTGTGTGAGTTGTGATGCAAACACTTTTCAGACATGGGTACTTTAGGGCTTGTTCACACTGGTGGCTGTGTTATATATACCACAGCCACTGGTATGCACTGTAATTGGAGCTCTGCTGATACGCTTTAATGACACATTGTATTGTTTCCTTTTTTTTCTTTTTCTTTTTTTTTTCATCTCTATTGCAATGACACATATGTGGAAGCATTTAAAGACATAAAAAAAACCTATGAAAAGGCTTTTTTTGTTCACAGAAAGACATTTATTTTTTTAAATGTAGTTGCAAAAAAACCACTTAGGAGATTTTTTTTTAATATTATCAAAGACTAAAAAAAAAGATTTTTTTCATTATTATACTTTGTGCTCCTGTTCATATTTATATGACTGCGCATTTTCATGTTGGCTTCAGAAACTCTTACAGAATAGTTGGATATAAATGATTTATACAGCCGGCACTTTTACCCCAGAAAGCAATAGAGAGTAAATGACATAGTGTGCCTGACTTCTATGAGGTGTATTAAGCTGCAGTTATTTCACTATTCTACTCATTTCTTGTTCAGAACCTCATTAACATTTTACTTGCCATTCTAATAAAGAAATCATTTCTGCTGCAGTAATAATCTTTAAACCTGGATACCTTACATGCATAATATCAAAGGGCATCTGAAATTTAATTGCTTAACCGACATGTTTGTAACTTACACACTTAGAATTTGTGACTGAATTCTCAGCCGATTTTATGAAAGAAAGTTTTATATTCAAAGCTTTGTAGGTGCATACATATTTTATGAGTTCCATCATATCCTAGTGACTATTTACAGTTCTTTGCGGAAATTGTTCATTTTCATAAACAGCAGAAGCAAAATGTCATATTACCACTGCTGCGGGTCAATTACAAAAAAAATTTGTCTATTTATTTATAAGGCAGTTTTCCTATTGAAATGCACATTGCACATTTGCAGTTGCAAATCCAAATTTTGCTTTGATGGCCCTTTTGAAAGCATGCAATGGTTTGATTTGAATTCATTTCCCACCAAAAATAAAAAACCTTTCAGTAACAGCTACCTACACATTTTGCCTGCATATTTTAATATGTATGTATTTATTTTTGTTTTAAATTCTCTCTGAGATAGCAAGCATCAAAAATCCTTAGCATAAAAAAAATTATTATATAGGATTTAAAGTTTGCATTTTATTTTTGTGGGTTTTTTTCTAGTGCGCAGCCACTAATGATCAGTCCTACAAAGTGTACCCAAACAGAGAAAAGTGTACAAAAATAATAGTGTTTTTGGGACAATAAACACTTTTTTCAAATTAAGATTAAAACCATTATTAAAATGTCACGATAGGCAAAATAGAAAAAAAAATAAATATATGAATAAGGCCAATGCTAGCATTAACACAGTGGTGTTAGTTTTTCTGAGTTCCCCCAAAACATAGTTTTATCACATGCTAATCATGCCAGTAGATCTGTTATTTTTCCACTGACTGTAACAGGCCATGCTGTCCAGCAAAAGTGAAAGTTGAGCTGGCCATAAACTAGTAGAATTTCATTATAAAATTTTTGTTTTTCTAATTGTTGGTGGGGTAAACTCGACATTCATTTTTGACTGCAGGGACAAGGAAGGGAACAAATAGAATAGAAAATGTGGTTTTTGTATGGGAAAGTCTATTCACTCAAAAATCAAATGTTAAAAGCAAATCTTTATTTGAAGTCCTTTCAAATGACATTCCTCATGTCATCGAATGTCCTGTAAAAAAGAACATTGCTGGGTTTTTTGAAGCACGACTCACACAAAACCATATAAAAAATAAATAAATTAAACATTCACAACTTTAATATTTAATTTAAAAAATTCAGGATCTACCCCCATTTGCCATATTTAATACATTGTTTATATTCCAAGAATTCAACAAGTATTGGGCAAAGCCACTCCAACTTTATTTGTGTGAACTCGCCAGCAGATGATTTATTTGGCTCAATACGTTTCCTGGATAATTCTTCTTCAGGAGCAGGCGATGGGGAATAGTTAAGAGCAAATACTCTAAATATCATTATTATTAAATTCCATATTCCAATTGCACATATATCTTATTACAAAAACCATGTGGTGGCCACAAATACCTGAGGCCCCTTAGGGGAGATGTTGACTGTATGACCACAGAGAATCCAATAGTGGGAACATTTTGATGTGCATACAAATGTTCTTATGAACATTTGTTTGAAAATCTTCTAGTGTATGGCCAGGAGGTCCTAGTCTCAGCTGCTAAATGGCCAGAGAAGCTGTCAGTCAACCATCAGGAGTGTCACGTACCTGGACTCAGGCCGACTTGATGAGAGGGCTTTCATCTCGGCTGAGTGCCGAGCACCCCTGGAGGTGAGAGCAGGGAGTACAAGGCTCAGAGAAGCACAGGCACCTGTTCAATAGCTCTTCTGGAGGTTGCTGGCAGGGAAGTCAATGGATAGTTGTCACCTGGTCTGCCAGGAATGATGGCAGGACCTCTGTTGCCCTTGGAGATGCAGCTGGATGAAGGCAGCTACCACAACGAAGATGGCACCCAAGGTAGAAGTGAGGTCAGACTAGCCGGGCTGAGCTGAAGAGGCATAGTCAGGATAAAAGCCAAGATCATACACTGAGAAGCAAACCAGAGAGAGGGCTGAAGTGTGGTCAGGAACAAAAGTCAATGTCATACTCGGGAATCAGGTGGAGCAGGCAAAAGAGTAGTCAGGCAATGGGCCAGAGTCATACACGGTAAGGCAGGGGAGGCATAGTCCTTTAGAGCAAGCCGGGGTCAGTACCAGGAGTCAGACAGCAGGAAGGTTCAGAGACAAGCCAGGTCGGTAACAGGAGGTCCAAGGAACACAGGATACACAGGAGTAAGGAGTACTTGAGCACATGCACATTTTTGTTCCACTGTTTTCTTCTCAGCACATGCTCACATTTGTTCTGAATAGCTCCCTTGACTGATTTCAGCAGGTTGGATGTTCACACCGATGCTTTTTGTCATGCGATTTGACAGTTCCAAATGACTTGACAAGTCGCACCCCATTGCCGACAAGGGAACTGTTTATATCGCTGTGGCAATGAAAAAGGTTCCTGCACTTCTTTTTGTCAATTTCATTGTAACTTGCATAGACTTCTGTTATATGAAATCGCAAGCTATAATGAAGTCGGTAGTGCAAATTGCACTGATATGCGACTTTGAAATCTTGCTGAAGTATCGCAATTTCAAAGCGGCACCAGTGTGAACCAGGGCTTAAGGAAATCACATTTTCTGTTTGGAAGACTGGCCCCAATTTTGTCCAGGTAGTATACAGGGTTTCTCTATATCCTTGGCTAAGGCGTTGGCCCAGGCAATAGAAATCATGTAATTCTCAGTGACTGTACAGTAGTCTTTCTGTTCTTAGCATTGTGTACACATTGGGGTTTATTTACTTAAACTGGAGAGTGCAAAATCTCATGCAGCTGTGCATGGTAGCCAATCGGCTTTTAGCTTCAGCTCTCCAGTTTTCGTAAATGAACACAGTTCACCTCCAACGCAATCTCATATATTGTGATCTGTCGGAGAATTACAAGGTTACCACAGTACAGTAATCATAAGGATGAAGGAGACTTAAGGAAATGCTTTCCTCCTTCCTGCAGCAGATTCATTAAATTTTTTTCCCAAGACTGATCCATGTCCAGTTGAAGTCGCATAAACTGGACTTGGTTTGAACAGAAGAAAATTAATCGATTCTCCCATCCACATTTGAAGGTTGATGGGGAATCCCTCCTGCCGAGCTATTGTATTCTAACAGTGGTTAGGCTTCTGCGCCATCAGAATACAATCATCAGCACCGCCGGCTATAGCTGGCAACACTGATCAAGCAAAACATTTTCCAGCAGGCTGGTTATACAGAAATTGATTGAGAGATTTACTTCTGTACAACCAACCTATCCACATTCGGCTGGTTCCTGCTGAACTGGATAAAGTTTGATACATCTATGGCTAGCTTTAGTCCAATGCACTCAGTAATCATCTCCCAGTAACAAGACCTCTCTGACACCCCTCCTATCTTCCTCTGCAATACAAGTCTGTGTAGGGACACTTGAGGGGAGCTGAGGGGTGTGGTTGTTATGTAGATATGGCAGCATGGAAGAGACGGAAGCAGCATTCAGATAATAGGGTATTTTATGGCATTTTACAAATGTTTATCCAAACTAGGGGAACAGAATGATAGACACTGCTATAGTCTAATGTCCTGTCTAAGCAAGATAATTTAAGGGAAAATACAGGTAAGAAGAAGTCTTAATGCTCAGCAGCCATAGGAAATCAGCTGAAAACCGTCTCGCTCCTACACCATTTTGTAGTTTGACATTTCGATGATCTAGCAATAAAAATCTTGTAGCATTTTTAGCATTAAGCAACAAATTTAGAAAAAGAAAGGATTCAATGGACAAGAACAGGTTCCCAGCTGAAAGTCATGAGATACGGAGAATCCATGCTGCTTTTGGCTTTGTGTCTGCAGTCAAGCATATGTCTTTTTGCATGTACCAAATGACCTTTCAAACTCAAATTAACAATAACCATTTGGTGCGCAAGGCTGACTTTGAGTTGCATTTGAATAGCTAAGCAAAATGAGTGTGTTAGTCAGGTGCTACATACATAACCTATCGTGTAAGTTATATAACTGATATTTTTAACTGAAATGCACATTCAGCATTCATTGCCTGTCTGTCTCCTATGCGGTACTAGTGCGGAATGCCATGTTAATTTTACGTATATCTTCAAAACGAAATGCTTGTGTAAAGCATTTCAGAAACCAGTATTTCTTGCAGTAGCTAATCCTGTGATCCAAGGACCATCAACATTTTTTTTTTCTGTGTCAAATGAAGGAAAAGTGAAAGGGGGGTGTTCCTTAATGCACCTACACTGTAAATAAATGGGGGGATGGGATGGTGGGTAGGTTGGTCCTTTAATTTTGTTACCCAAAAGAATGAATTAAACTGAAAACTGTACAGTGCTGTGTGTGTTGTAAAATATTAATAAAATAAATGGTGCTGTCTTGGAAAATAGCTACAACATCTAATTGGTGTGTGGGGCCAGGTAATTTAAAAGGGCAACATTTGCCACGTGAATTCACTAGGTACCATAAATGATACGTCTAATTGGATACATACAGGAGGAGAGTTCTTGAATCTGAGTAATATATTTTGTTTGTTTAAAGACAACAAGATAATGCTTGGGGATTGACTACATACTTATATTGTCATCACGCATTCAATTTGCATTAATAATACATATGTATATTAATGACACTGAAAATTTATTTATTAAGACAGTTATTGAGACAAGACATTTTAACTGTGTACATGAGCAAAGGCTTACTGTTTATACTGGGTGTGCTTTAAAAAATGCCAAGCGTATTACTGCTGATAGTGTCATGAATGCTTTATCAGACTACATTTACAAAGCCAAGCTAACAGGTCCAAAAGGCAATTTGTGAGTCCTTATATTGCTCACAATGCATTCAGAGTTTGAGCCATGACATCCTATTGATTTCATTTGCCTCTCCTGATGGAAAAGTTTTACAGCTTGAGCAGAACTGTACCTGCATGACATAGATGTTGAGCAATCTTCTGTGGGCTTAGCCTTAAAGTGTGTATATAGCGCAAACATTTTTTTTTTCTTTTTTTTACTTTTTGAATACACCTGCCAATTTATTTACATTGCTATTTTAAGATTACCCTTCACTTTCTGTCCTGGAGACCAAAAAGAAGTGAGAGGAAATCCGTACATAGGGGACATCTATTCCATTAGGGATAGATGTCCACATTGGAAAATGTACCTTTGCTTCCTGTTTTGGTAAAAACTGTAACATTTCTCATTTATTTTTGTCACAGAGATAATGATCACCAGACCAATAGATAGGGTCAGTCTTCCCAATGGAAACATAGACAGCAATAAAAACCTGATGCTAGTTCTAACCTTTCCTCATGCTTTTAAACCCCCCCCCCATTAAATAAAAAAAAAAGATTTTTAAAGCGTTTAAAGATATAGGATCAGCCATGTCCCACAGACTGGATAGAGTTGTATTGGCCAGCATGTCTATAACTTGTGACCTTGACAAATATCTCCAGCTGAGATTTCTTATGGAAAGAATTGATTTTCCAAATTGGATGATTGCTTTTATTTTAGTTGGAAGTATCTAAACATTCTTTCCTTTCCCTCCTCCCTAAGGCTAAACATATATGCCAATCTGAATGTATGTGTCTGACCACCTTCTACACTATATTGCCATAAGTATTAGGACATCCCTCCAAATATTTGGATTCAGGTGTTCCAATCACCTCCATGGCCACATGTGTATAAAATCAAGCACCTAGGAATGCAGACTGCTTCTACAAACATTTGTGAAAGAATGGGTCGCTCTCAGGAGCTCTGTGAATTCAAGCATGATACCGTAATAGGTTGCCACCTGTGCAAGTCCATCCATGAAATTACCTTGCTACTAAATATTCCACGGTCAACTGTTAGTGGTATTATAACAAAGTGGAATTAACTGGGAACAACAGCAACTCAGTCACGAAGTGGAAGGCCACTTAAAATGACAGAGCGGAATCAGCGCATGCTGAAGCGCACAGTGCACAGAAGTCGCCAACTGTCTGCAGAGTCAATAACTAAAGACCTCCAAACTTCCTGTGGCCTTCAGATTAGTATAACAACAATGCGTAGAGAGCTTCATGGAATGGGTTTCCATAGCCAAACAGCTGCATCCAAGCCTTACATCACCAAGTGCAATGCAACGTATCAGATGCAGTGGTGTAAAGCACACCGCCACTGGACTCTAGAGCAATGGAGATGTGTTCTCTGGAGTGAAGAATCACGCTTCTCTGTCTGGCAATCCGATGGACATGTCTGGGTTTGCGGTTGCCAGGAGAGCAGTACTTGCCCAACTGCACTGTGCCAAGTGTAAACTTTGGTGGAGGGGGATTATGGTTTGGGGTTGTTTTTCAGGGGTTGGGCTTGACCCTTAGTTCCAGTGAAGGGAACTCTTAAGGCGTCTGCATACCAAGACATTTTGGACAATTTCATGCTCTTAACGTTGTGGAAACAGTTTGGAGATATCCCCTTCCTGTTCCAACATAACTGCTCACCAGTGCACAAAGCAAAGTCCATAAAGACATGGATGAGCAAGTTTTGGATGGAGGAACTTGACTGGCCTGCACAGAGTGAACAAAATTAGGTCTGGTTAGTACATTCAGCCACCACATCCTTAAATATGAAAAAACAGTCAAAAGAAAACTTAAAGAATTGGGATTTTATAGGTGCTGATACCTTCGCTCAGAGAAATGACGATATTTAATAAAACAAATTATTTTTATTATGCAATTAATTCAAAAATATTTGTGGTATATTACATATTCCCATAGATTAAGAACAAAGATTCTAAGACAAAAACATCACATTAATATCCTTAATATCACAACCCCCATCATGCACTTTCCCTCCCACATGGGCATTTAATGTCAGATATTGTTTGCCAAAATGTGCTAGTCCGTGAAAGGGAGAAGGTTAGTGTGTGTGTGTGTGTGTGTGTGTATATATATATTTATATATATATATGAACTTATATGTCAAAGATGAAAGAACATAAATCATACATCATATAGCGTTCTCACAGAAGTGTAGGTGGGCGCATGGGCGATTAGACAGGGCAGTGTGTTTTCTTGCCTCCTCCCTACAACCTCTTCTCAGAGGTGGAGCAGTGGTTAATGTGATGTTGTTGTCTCAGAATTTTTGATCTTAATCTATAGGAATATGTAATATCCCACAAATATTTTTAAATTAATTGCATAATAAAAGTAATTTGTTTTATTAAATATGGTTGTCATAGAGTAGGTATCAGCACCTATAAAATCCCAATTCTTTAAGTTTCCTATTAACTGACCTACACAGAGGCCTGACAGCAACCGGATAGAACACCTTTGGGGTGAATTAGAGTGGAGACTGAGCCAGGCCTTCTCGTCTGACATCAGTGCCTGACCTCACAAATGCGCTTCTGGAAGAATGATCAAACATTGCCATAGACACACTCCTAAACCTTGTGGACAGCCTTCCCAGAAGAGTTGAAGCTGTTATAGTTGCAAACCCTACGGACTAATACTGGGATGCCATTAAAGTTCAAGTGCGTGTAAAGGCCGGAGTCCCAATACTTTTGGCAATATAGTGTATCTTTAGCTAACTGTATATTCATTTATTGATTAGTCATTTCATTCATTTTACTAAACTTCAGGGTTTTTATTCTAGTTCCTGGACCATGTGAGCCAGAAGATCTTATTGATGGAATCATTTTTGCAGCCAATTTCTTGGGTTCTACTCAGCTATTGTCAGAACGAAATCCATCAAAAAACATCAGAATGATGCAAGCCCAGGAAGCCGTTAGCCGTGTGAAGGTAAGGCGGCAAAGATTCTTTACAGTATAATATACTGAGTGTGGTGTCCGGTTATTATTTACCTTACAAGAACCACAATTTGCACAGTTGACATATGGATACACTGATAATAGATTTTTACCTTAAAGGTAAAATTAGCAGATTTTTTGTTATACAAATGGCGCTGCTTATGTGCGTGGAGGTAATTTGAGGATGACAGTAGTTTGCCAAATGGAAGTTGGTGTACTGTATGGTATATATTAGGGTGTCTGCACATGTGACGCCATAACAAGCAGATTCCTATGGTGGCACAGAGAGAAGAGGAAAAGATCAGAGCACCAGTGGAGGACCCCAGAAGGGGAGAATCGGGGCTGCTTTGTGCAAAGTCATTGCACAGAGCAGGTAAATATAACATGGTTGTTACTAAAAAAAAAAAAATACTTTAAAATCACTTTGTATTTTAAATTTCTGAAACTGGATTCACTAGGTAGTGAAGCAAGAATCAAAATGACAGCCCTGAAGTCTGCACTTTTAAAAGTCAAGTGAGTATTAACAACTAACTTATATGTACATTTGCTCACATGCTTCCCTTAATTATCAAATATCTGTAAAGCCATAAATAGCTTTGGTTTTAAGCTGGATACACACCACACCTACCAAAAGTTGGCCAGTCCAGCAGGAACTGTCCGACTTGCGGTATGTATGTACTCTTCTCTATTCCTCAAAAAGGTGGTATAGCTGGAAAATCAGCATTCGATCAGCACTTGCAGCCAATGGCCGGTGTATTCTGGCAGGTGCGGGGGGGAGGTGGTAATCCCCCTGTCAGGGGGGCCTCAAATGCGGCCCCTGACATCAGAAAAGGACCACACATAATGATCAAAATATGTAATGCTTGAGAGGACTGTCAGAAACTGCATACTTTGTAGAGGAACGGAGGGTTATAAAGTGTGGAAATGCTACATTTTTGGCTGGAGATACCCTACAGAAGACATTCTAAAACTAGAAATATGTTACTTGAGGCTAGCAAAGATCAATGCTTTTACCCTAAACAATGCTTCCACTACAAGCTGCGGAGGTCTGAGGGCCACAGTTTGGGCACCAGGGGTGTATAGCCAGCTTAAAAAGAGCCTTGTGCTATGGAAAGTTTGTGGGCTGACCACCTGCTGATAATAATAGTTGCCATGGCTGTCATGTTGATTCTCAGGCTTCAGTATTTTGTGAGTCAGTGACCTGGAACAAAGGTGTTCTGTCAAAACTAAATAAACAAATTAACAGCAATTACCAGTTGATGATACCAGCACAATCTCAGACAGCTCCTGCAATATATGGGTCAATCATATCAGGATGGACAGAGAGGGGCCTCCAACAACCATATAACAACAACTTATAAAATACAGTTTTTTGTTATTCCTTTTTCTGATAAACTGTATTTTGTGATCCCCTAAAATGACGACTCTGTTTTTTACAAGTCTTGGACTTGAATTCTTTCTTGATCGATGATCATTATTTATGGTTTTTGGAGGCCCCTCTCTGTCCATCCAGATATGATTGACCCATATCTTACAGGAGCTGTCTGAGATTGTGCTGGTATCATCAACTGGTAATTGCTGTTAATTTGTTTATTTAGTTTTGTTTTGCATAATTTTATATGATCACATATTGATTATATGTTTTTGGTTCTGTTTTGGTTTATTGTAGGAATTTATGTTTTGTTTTGTTCCCTGAAGAAGTGGGCTCTGTCCCACAAAAGCTTTGGAATCCTAAAACAAAGTACCTTTTCATGGTTTCAAGTGGAAACTACATGTTTATTCTTTCATCAACACCTATGATACTATCCGGATAGGTGTCCTATATCAACATTAATACAATTATCTGTTTCCATTGATAGCCATGTACCATCTTATCCACTATTTGCACAGTTTAGCCTATTTGTTCTAAGGCTATGGCTGCTGTTTTTTGCAGCTGATACCCATTACGCCGTCTGCGTCTAGGACATCAGCAACAATTTACTGTGGCCGGGTCTCACTTTCTGTATTTTTTTTTAATGGTTTTCTATGTCTATGTCTGATGAATTTGCTCCACCTATGGGTGTTTTTTTAACCTAATAAAAGGTGTTCAATTTTATGTACTGTTCCTATATTTATTCAATTCACTTTCATTGGTATGGTATGGTACCTTTAAAGCCCCATTAGCTTTTCTGGTTAGGGTTTTTTCAACATATTTTCCTTAGGGGTGTGGTACCAGTAAAACCGTGGTTACAAGGTCAGGGAGAGTCACTTTCTCTCTCTCTCCCACTCCTGAAAAAAAAAAAATTATTTCGCTACAATGCGAGTCTTGTGCAGCAGTTTGTAACCTTTGCTTACATTGACAAGAGTGTTAACAGTGTGCTTGTAATGTCAGAGCTATATAAAGTCATGCAGGATGAAATGGTTTTGGTGTTTTCACAATTTTAGCAACATAACAGATGATCTTTGTGTGGGCTTCCTTGTCAAATTCTTTGAAGTGTAAGCTAATAGATTACTTTTTTCTTTCTTTCTTTCTCTCTCTCTCTGTTCACACTCTCTTATTCTTTCTGACATGTGCTGCTATCTACTCAGAGGATGCAGAAGGCTGCTAAAATCAAGAAAAAAGCGGTGTGTGGAGTGTTTCATAGTTGTAATGAAATCCATTGCGTTGCTTTTTTTCATTACATCAAAGCCACAAGTCATTAATTTTTGCTGTCATACTATATCATCTGGCTAATAAAACCATTGGTGTTTATCATTGCATGTGTCATATCATGCTAAAGTAGTGATATTAACTTTACTGTAGGGCAATAATTAAAACATTTTGACATGCTATAATTGACATTTTTTTACCCAAATACATGTACCCCTTGGATAATTTAGTTGAGCTCATTCAGTAAGGTAGTGCAAGCGCAATGATGATGTCCAGAGTGCTATAACACACACTATCCAATCAGGTTTCAGATTATGACAGCCAGTTCAGTTAGCAAAAGTTTGAATAACACAGTATTTAAAGGACTACTAGGTGTGTAGGCCACATTTCAAGACTCTCAATAATTATCAAGAGAAAAAAAAACAAAAGTATCCTATCAAAAAGCAAGTCACAATTCCAATGTAAATTTGATACATATCTATTTCATTAAGCTACAAAATCTTCTAATATACACATAAACACACATGTCCATCCCTTAAAACAATTTAAAATCATTGCTAGAATTTTTTTCCATTGTATAGGTTATGAGTAAATGCCTTTATAATAATATGTATGACACCCAGTATGAGATAAAGTATGTAAACTGTGCAACAACCTTAACACTTAAAACAAATATAATACAAATAGAAAGATGTAAAAGTAAATAGGTAGGCCAATTGACATAGGTGGTTTTGTGACTTAATAAAACATACAATTTTTTTTTTTACATTAATAGCATGTCTTAGTTATTGATAGGATCATTTTGGGGTTTTTTTCTTGATAGCCAGTCAGATCAGTTGAAATTATTTTAGTCACAGCTTTTTTGCCAGTACAAGTCTTGGCACTGTTCTTTTGCCAGTAGTAGGCATTTCCATTCTATAGCCTTAAAATTGTTTTTCATTTTTGCTTTGTCCAGGCAAATGTTTCCATGATTGTGACTGCAAATGATAGGCTACAATCAGCAGCCTATTACTATGAGGAGGGAGCACACTAGCAGCTCCATTTTGAAAATGGAGCAACATTGGTGTTAGAGGATGCATGCCTAGCATAAAAAGGGCAGCGAAGAATATAGGCATAAATCAGGGAGCACAAGTAAGATATATAGAGATACTTAGGCCTCATGCACACAGGGCGTTAAAAACAAAAAACCTCTCTTAGACGGCTTTCTCCTGACAGCAGTGTTTTTGCAGAAAACATGCCTGATGCTTGTAAAAGTATCTAATGCTTTTACAATCTTTTAGGCGTGATTACAAGTGTCAGGCACTTGGGCATTAATTAATTTAATTGGCCAGAATATTAATTTATTCTGGCCATTGAAATTAATTAACACTCAAGCACTAAACGCACCTAGCCTTAACACACATTTAGGTGTGTTTAGATGCTGCTGCTTCTGGACGCACTGGCCCTGGGTTTTTTCCTGCTGGTAAACGCTACTGCTACTAAAAGCTTCTAAAAGTCTATGTGTGCATGGACACATAGGAAAACATGGAGGGCCGTTTGGAAGCAGTAAAAAAAAAACAAAAAACGCCTGACGCCCCTAAAAGTGGCTGCAAAAATGCCCTTTGTGCATGAGTTCCTTATAGGAAGTGCTTACTAGAACATTGGGGATAACCAGACATGGAAGCTTGCCTGGTAGTTTCCTTGTATAAGCACACACATGCACTGAGAAACTAATAATTGGTGATGGTTCAAGACTATTTCCCCACACATGGGGACCCCTTCCGTTTTTGTTACATGTCATAGGGAATTGGAGAAATGGAGCTAAACCAGCAATCTTTCTCTTTACAACTAAGTATTGGACTGAGAATTGCTATCTACTCAGTATCATAAGTTTAAAATACTGTATATACAGTCATGGCCGAAATTGTTGGCACCCTTGATATTTTTCCTGAAAATCAAGTATTTCACACAAAAAAGGTATTGCATTAACACATGTTTTGCTATACACATGTTTATTCCCTTTGTATGTATTGGAACAAATATAAAACAGAGGCAGAAAAGCAAATATGACATAATGTCACACAAAACCCCAAAAATGGGCTGGACAAAAGTATTGGCACCCTTAACTTAATATTTGGTTGCACACCCTTTGGAAAACATAACTGAAATCAGTCGCTTCCTATAACCATCAATAAGCTTCTGACACCTCTCACCCAGAATTTTGGACCACTCTTCCTTTGCAAACAGCTCCAGGTCTCTCTTATTGGAAGGACACCTTTTCCCAACAGCAATTTTAAGATCTCTCCACAGGTGTTCAATGGGATTTAGATCTGGGCTCATTGCTGGCCACTTCAGAACTCTCCAGCGCTTCTTTGCCATCCATTTCTGAGTGCTTTTTGACGTATGTTTGGGGTCATTGTCCTGCTGGAAGACCCAGGATCTTGGACGCAAACCCAGCTTTCTGACACTGGGCCCTACAGTGCGACCCAAAATCCTTTGGTAATCCTCAGATTTCATGATGCCTTGCACACAGTCAAGGCACCCAGTGCCAGAGGCAGCAAAACAACCCCAAAACATCATTGAACCTCCACCATATTTTACCGTAGGTACTGTGTTTTGTTCTTTGTAGGCCTCATTCCGTTTTCGGTAAACAGTAGAATGATGTGCTTTACCGAAAAGCTCTATCTTGGTCTCATCTGTCCACAAGACGTTTTCCCAGAAGGCTTTTGGCTTACTCAAGTACATTTTGGCAAACTGTAGTCTTGCTTTTTTATGTCTCTGTGTCAGCAGTGGGGTCCTCCTGGGTCTCCTGCCATAGCGTTTCATTTCATTTAAATGTCGACGGATAGTTCGCGCTGACACTGATGCTCCCTGAGCCTGCAGGACAGCTTGAATGTCTTTGGAACATGTTTGGGGCTGCTTATCCACCATCCGGACTATTCTGCGTTGCAATCTTTCATCAATTTTCCTCATCCGTCCACGACCAGGGAGATTAGCTACAGTGCCATGGGTTGCAAACTTCTTGATAATGTTGCGCACTGTGGACAAAGGCAAATCTAGTTCTCTGGAGATGGACTTGTAACCTTGAGATTGTTGATATTTTGCCACAATTTTGGTTCTCAGGTCCTCAGACAGTTCTCGTCTCCTCTTTCTGTTGTCCATGCTTAGTGTGGCACAGACAGACACACAATGCAAAGGTTAAGTGAACGTCTCTCCTTTTTATCTGCTTTCAGGTGTGATTTCTATATTGCCCACACCTGTTACTTGCCCCAGGTGAGTTTACAGGAGCATCACATGCTTGTAACATTCTTATTTATCCGCAGTTGTGAAAGGGTGCCAATACTTTTGTCCAGCCCATTTTTGGAGGTTTGTGTGACATTATGTCGAATTTGCTTTCTTTCCTCCCTTTTTTTGTTTTGTCCCAATACACACAAAGGGAATAAACATGTGTATAGCAAAACATGTGTTAATGCAATACGTTTCGTGAGAAATACATGATTTCCTGGAGAAATATCAAGGGTGCCAACAATTTCGGCCATGACTGTATATATATATATATATATATATATATTGTAAACCTTTTTCCCCTACTTTTGATCGGAGTGGGGAAAGATTAGAGCCCCTGTCTCCAAAACAGGAATAGAAGAACAATTTTAAATTTGGGACACCTATTCTAATGGCAGTTATCTTATAGGTAATTCTCCTTGTTTTGTGGAGATTTCCACTCATTTCTCATTGCGGCTTTGGGACAGAATGTAAAGGGAAATCTCCTAGGACAGAAAAAAAAATGGCGGAGATTCTAACTATTTTCATTTCTATCCAAAATGTAAAAATGTTTTGGCTATATATATAATATTCTTAATTGCAAAAATAATATACTACAGTATTTGTTTGTCCTGTGGTTTGCACTTGGTATGATATAAGGGGCTTTGATAGGTTTTAGTTACTGTGTAAATTATGAACGGCTTTGCTAGTTTAATCAGTGTTGAAGGTGATCCTTCTTCACCATAATTGGAAATGATGTTTGTCCTGTAATAATATACAACACAGCCCCATTTACTGTAGATTGTGGAAAATGAAGTCAATCTACACTATATTGCCAAAAGTATTGGAACACCTGCCTTTACACACACATGAACTTTATTGGCATCCCAGTCTTAGTTCGTAGGGTTCAATATTGAGGTGGCCCACCCTTTGCAGCTATAACAGCTTCAACTCTTCTGGAAAGGCTGTCCACAAGGTTTAGGAGTGTGTCTATGAGAATGTTTGACCATTCTTCCAGAAGTGCATTTGTGAGGTCATGTTGGAATAGAAGGCCTGTCTCTCTCTCCACTCTAATTCATCCCAAAGGTGTTCTATCAGGTTGAGGTCAGGCCATTCAAGTTCCTCCACCCCAAACTCACTCACTTGCTTTGTGCATTGGTGCACAGTCATGTTGGAACAGGAAGGGGCCATCCACAAACTGTTCCCACAAAGTTGGGAGCATGAATTTGTTCAAAATGTCTTGGTATGCTGCCGCCTTAAGAGTTCCTTTCACTGGAACTAAGGGGCCAAGCCCAACCCCTGAAAAACAACCCCACACCATAATCCCCCCTCCAACAAACTTTACACTTGGCACAATGCAGTCAGGCAAGTATCGTTCTCCTGGCAATCGCCAACCCAGACACGTCCATCAGATTTCACATGAAGTTTGGAGGTCTTTAGCTATTGACTCTGCAGACAGTTGGCAACTTGCGCACTGTGTGCTCCAGCATGCACTGACCCCGCTGTGTCATTTTACTTGGCTTACCACTTCGTGGTTGAGTTGCTGTTGTTCCCAGTTACGTCCATTTTGTTATAATACCACTAACAGTTGACTGTTGAATATTTAGTAGCAAGGAAAGTTCATGGATGGACTTATTGCAAAGGTGGCAACCTATCACTAACCTGCAGAGAGCTACCCATTCTTTCACAAATGTTTGTAGAAGCAGTCTGCATGCCTAGGTGCTTGATTTTATACGCCTGTGGCTATGGAGGTGATTGGAACACCTGAATCCAATGATTTGGAGGGGTGTCCTAACAGTTTTGGCAATATAGTATATTTATAATAAGTTACTATAATTAAAAAATAATTGAGACACATTTAGCATGCCTGTGAAATATGATTACACTTCTGATAGTTTCTTTACTTTAGATTTGCGTTTGATCCTAGGTAAAATGTTACTTTATAATATCCATTGTTATAAAATTGGAATACATGCAATGCTTTGTTATCACATCTTTTCTATTAAAGTATATGTACAAAAAAAAAATCTATTTTACAGCATGTTTGGCATAATGCCTCACTGTAAACAGTTTTCTTAAGCATATTTTTATGTTATGTGTTGCACAGTTTCCTACTTGGAGATTCTGCCAGTAACAGCATTTCCTGTTTCAGACTGACACCACTAAGCCAGTGGCTCGTAAATTAGCAGCAGTGTTGTCAGCCTGCTGTGTACCCTTTTTCAGATGGCCAATGGGCTTTTGGTCAGGGAGCACATGCCTTTACAGACCTTATAGGCATCTCGACAGCTAACTGAAGGCGTATGCATGGCAGGCTAGCAACATTGCTACTAATTGTGATTCAGCTGCCTAGTACTGTCAGCCTAAAAAGAAGTGCTGTTATTGGAAGGATCTCCAGGCAAGATACTGTGCAACAGGTTAACAATAGTAATTTGAGTAAGAGAAATATATATATATATATATATATATATATATACAGTCATGGCCGAAATTGTTGGCACCCTTGATATTTTTCCTGAAAATCAAGTATTTCACACAAAAAAGGTATTGCATTAACACATGTTTTGCTATACACATGTTTATTCCCTTTGTATGTATTGGAACAAATATAAAACAGAGGCAGAAAAGCAAATATGACATAATGTCACACAAAACCCCAAAAATGGGCTGGACAAAAGTATTGGCACCCTTAACTTAATATTTGGTTGCACACCCTTTGGAAAACATAACTGAAATCAGTCGCTTCCTATAACCATCAATAAGCTTCTGACACCTCTCACCCGGAATTTTGGACCACTCTTCCTTTGCAAACAGCTCCAGGTCTCTCTTATTGGAAGGACACCTTTTCCCAACAGCAATTTTAAGATCTCTCCACAGGTGTTCAATGGGATTTAGATCTGGGCTCATTGCTGGCCACTTCAGAACTCTCCAGCGCTTCTTTGCCATCCATTTCTGAGTGCTTTTTGACGTATGTTTGGGGTCATTGTCCTGCTGGAAGACCCAGGATCTTGGACGCAAACCCAGCTTTCTGACACTGGGCCCTACAGTGCGACCCAAAATCCTTTGGTAATCCTCAGATTTCATGATGCCTTGCACACAGTCAAGGCACCCAGTGCCAGAGGCAGCAAAACAACCCCAAAACATCATTGAACCTCCACCATATTTTACCGTAGGTACTGTGTTTTGTTCTTTGTAGGCCTCATTCCGTTTTCGGTAAACAGTAGAATGATGTGCTTTACCGAAAAGCTCTATCTTGGTCTCATCTGTCCACAAGACGTTTTCCCAGAAGGCTTTTGGCTTACTCAAGTACATTTTGGCAAACTGTAGTCTTGCTTTTTTATGTCTCTGTGTCAGCAGTGGGGTCCTCCTGGGTCTCCTGCCATAGCGTTTCATTTCATTTAAATGTCGACGGATAGTTCGCGCTGACACTGATGCTCCCTGAGCCTGCAGGACAGCTTGAATGTCTTTGGAACATGTTTGGGGCTGCTTATCCACCATCCGGACTATTCTGCGTTGCAATCTTTCATCAATTTTCCTCATCCGTCCACGACCAGGGAGATTAGCTACAGTGCCATGGGTTGCAAACTTCTTGATAATGTTGCGCACTGTGGACAAAGGCAAATCTAGTTCTCTGGAGATGGACTTGTAACCTTGAGATTGTTGATATTTTGCCACAATTTTGGTTCTCAGGTCCTCAGACAGTTCTCGTCTCCTCTTTCTGTTGTCCATGCTTAGTGTGGCACAGACAGACACACAATGCAAAGGTTAAGTGAACGTCTCTCCTTTTTATCTGCTTTCAGGTGTGATTTCTATATTGCCCACACCTGTTACTTGCCCCAGGTGAGTTTACAGGAGCATCACATGCTTGTAACATTCTTATTTATCCGCAGTTGTGAAAGGGTGCCAATACTTTTGTCCAGCCCATTTTTGGAGGTTTGTGTGACATTATGTCGAATTTGCTTTCTTTCCTCCCTTTTTTTGTTTTGTCCCAATACACACAAAGGGAATAAACATGTGTATAGCAAAACATGTGTTAATGCAATACGTTTCGTGAGAAATACATGATTTTCAGGAAAAATATCAAGGGTGCCAACAATTTCGGCCATGACTGTATATATGGCTTCACGGAAGTGGATTTTTATCTGTGGGGCCGCATATATGTGCCACTGTGTTGGTGCTGAGAACACACTTCCAACACAGAGCCCAAGCTCTCACTGACAGTTTTGGGTCTTGCACAGACGATCAGGAAGCCCGGTTCTTCATCACTTGATTACTGTAATAGTCTCTGATTAGCTATCATAGTGATCAGTCACTGAACAGCCCACCCCTGTGTTGTTTTCTTCTCTTGAATTGAGAAAAAGAAAAAACTTATCTTTTTACTCTTGCTAGAGGAGAAAAGTGTAAGTTGATGCTCAACATCACTTAGAAATTAAAAAATCAAAAATTATATATAAACATATATAGAAAATGGTTGCTCCTCCCTAATCATATGATTCGTGCACCAATCCTTATAATCAGATATACAGTGACATCAAATAAACAGTGATCTCTTAATCAAACTTAAACCAAAAACCACATAAATGTTTTATATAATGTCCACAGTCAATGAAATATGCTTGATATATCTTCCGTCACTAATTGTGCTGCTATTTATCCCCTTCCGTGATGAGCATGCACCTCATCCTATATTATTGTGTACAAACACACCATGTATCCACCACTGTTGAATACTGTGCTCACCTCCACTATTTGGCTTGTCCTTTTACAGGTCAATATCGCTTGTTCCACTTTAGTGGGGGTCTTTAAATCATTTCCTTCTAGACTCCCTTCAGTTGTGGCTTTCCATCCAGATATCATTGATTGGCACACTTTATTCCTGATGTCTGGCCCTTTAAGAAATGCACTCCCCTTCCTGAGGTATACTCATGCGTAAAGAAATGGTATCCCCATAGTGTAGTATGTATAATAAAAACAATTTATTAAGAATAAAATTAGGGTACTACTGAGGAAGTCACGTGTTCATGATGATCTGCGTGTAGACGGAGCCAGGGTGCTGGGAGAACCGGAAGTGATGTGGGAGCTGCATCCCCGCTGTTTATCATTAATGCCTGTGGATTATTTTGATATGTGATTGTAATTTTATTCTTAATAAATTGCTTTTATTGTACATACTACACACTGGGGATACCATAGTGTATCCCAGAACGGAGACCACGTTCATGTGAAATCAGCATTAGGGTGGCATGTATTTGTTTTCTCAAACAATGTAAAATGAACAGCACAGTGAATCACACTCTCCTGATGGCACACAGGCCTTTCCCATCTGGTACGGCACTTGTGAGAGGATACCGCTAAGCCTGTATCCTGCTCATCCAGCCTAGCCTCAGGTCAAACCACTCCCTGTGGCCACATGAGACCTATCACCTATCCTCTTCCTCTTCCCTGTGACATACAGGCTAGATCCACAGGGGCTGTGTGGCGCAATGTTGTTCCCATGTATGGGGCACTGATCGCTAAGGAGGGGGTTATGCTCAGAAACCACCTCGCTACTTGAGCTCTCCATCATCTCTGCCAGGTCACACTATTTTCCCACCAACTGGCAGTTATATCATCCAACACTCCTCTAGTTACTCCTGGCAATGGCAATATAGCCTTTTTGTTAGCCTTTTGCTTTTTAGACTTCACCACTTGTTAACCTGTGTTAGTGTCCTCTCTTTAACTCCTCTTCATCCCGTTACAAGCCCTGTTCTTTTGTACAACTTACATGCACCCCTTTTCCTAGGAACTTCAGAACAGGCATTATCTTGAATAAAACTAGAACTTTAATGAAAGTTGGTGCAGTTTACAGTTAAATATAACAATCTTGTGGAACATAACCCCATTCTTCCTTGCTCAGGCTGCTCAGCTCATTCTTTAGTGCCATTTAGAATCCGCAGAGCAAAGTCTATTGAGAGTGAATCCACTTTCTGACACCCCAACTTGGTAATAACAAAAAGGGGGCCACGTGTTCAAAGCAGAACTACATTCTTCAGCATTCCTCTTGTACATTTCCATGTGGAAGGCCCAACAGCTCTTGATAGGCTACCTCCACTTGTATTTATAGCCCACCACAAGGGGGAAGAGCCATGAACACCCAGGAGTTGGCAGCCTTAACACCTTTCTAACCCCTTGGGCAACTTGCTGCCCCATAATTGTGTTACACAACTCTTAACTCTTAGTCACCGGACACACCGTTGCAATTAAATATCGTGCAATTTGTGTGCAATTTCAGCACGATTTCGGGAGCGATTTCTGAAAACTTTATTGATACTTGATTGATTGAAGATTTTCAACGATTTCTTTAAATTTTCAGTGCGATTTCCATTATATTCTATGTATGTGAAATCGCAACAAAACTGCAGAAAAAGTAATGCAAGAACTGCTTTTAGAAATCACACTGCAGCAAATCGCAAATGTTAAGACACTGATATTCACATTCATTAGATGCAATTTCAGGTGCGCTTACTAAACCATATTATAAAAAAAGCAAGGTGCCACAAACCCCAGTAGGTACATACAGTACAGTCCTGTGCCTGCATCTAAGCATAGTAAGTAAATGGACACACTGCTACATATCCATTTATACATTGGTTGCATGTCTCCACTTTTTTGCATTTATGCATAGAACAATATTGCCCCTATAGCAGTCATGATAGCATTGTATACAATGAGATGCAGTCTGCATAATGCTAGAAATTGAGTTACAGGTTTTGATTATAAATATCACTAAATGACGTACATACCAGTGGTTCTATTATTTACGCACAGCTTGATTTCCTTGACTTCTCACTAATAACTGTAAAGTCCTGCTTATATATTGTCTAGGATGCCTAATATGACCTGTATACACCAGTACATATTGATTGTGTGTGCTGTACCACCATCCCAGCAGATAACACAAAATCGGGAGTGCATTTTCATTCCAGTGTGTTTGTCTGATCATGTGTTGTAAATTAATGCAGGAATGTACTACATGACTTCTTAATAGAGAAAAAAATGTGTGTGTCACTATGACTTCAGTTGAACTGTCATTTTTTTGTGTGCCTCACAAGTCTTCTGCCTGACAGCAAATAGATCAAAAGACAGTGCCATGTTCAAATGATGCCCCTTTCACACCAGATAGATTTCTTGTTCTTCTGGTCTGTATCTATAAGGTATATTTTTCAATAGATGAAATCATGGTTTTTTTTAAGCATTCTTCTTTGTAAATTGTATTTTCTTTGGCTTTATTTGATTTATCAAGAAATGTAAAATAATCATTTCAATAAATTCCAGTGAAGATTTCATAGTGCTTTAGTTTAGAATATTTCTTATTTGCTGCTTACTGCCAAAGAGACTTATTTACACATACATGTACCTAAAGTAGTTGTAAAGGCTTGAGGTTTTTTACCTTCATGCATTCTATGTATGAAGGTAAAAAAACCTTTTGTGTGCTGCAGTGCCCCCAGCCAACTCAATATTTACCTGAGCCCCATCAAGATCCAGCCATATTCACGACAGCCTCGGCTGTCCCGGGTCTCTGCCTCCTTATTGGAGGAGAGAAGGGGGTGGGGCCAAGCTACGGCTCCATGTGTTAATGGACACAGGGAGCAGTGGGTGTCCTCATAGCAAGCTGCTTGCTGTGGGGGTACCCGACAGAAAGGAGGAGCCAGGAGAGCCTGCGGGGGACCAGAGAAGAGGAGAATTCAGTCTGCTCTGTGCAAAACCATTGCACACAGCAGGTAAGTATAGACATGTTTGTTATTTTACAAAGAAAAAAAAATGAACGTTTGGTATCGCTTTAAGACATGTTTATCAAGAGGGGTGTTTTGCGAAGGGGTTGAAACAAAAACTTCAACTTTTCAAAGTGGTGAACATGGCTGGTTAGTTGCAGCTTTTTTCTTCTAATTGTTGTAATTTTATTTTTTTTGTTTTGTTTTCCCCTTAATAAGATGTTTCCGCTTACCAATTCAGCAGGAGCCCTCATATGTCACTATTTAACTCAACCAGACATGGCTTAAAGCATTTCTGAAGTAATGATTCAAATCCATCCCTTAGAAGCCTCCTTGGATCCTGGGTACAGCCTCAAGTTAAAAATTTCCACTCCTTACTCTGCTAAGTCCCACCCCCTGTCATTCAACTATTACCGTAAATGCCAAGGTACTGCGGAGCCACTGTAGTACTAGCTTATGACACTTTAATGCCAGAGGCAGGACCTAACATTGAGGGCGTGGGGCTTATTCTTAAGGCTTATTTTTCATATACAGCCTGAGTCTAAGTTTGGAGGTGGTAGTCAAGAATACATACAGTAACAGTTTGAAAACTAACACAAACACTTTTTTTGGGGCACTACAGAATACTTGCACATTCTCACTTTTCTTACAGTGAAATCAGCAGCTGCTGATTGAGAAAAATGTCCCAGTGAGCCCATTCAACAGAAGTCGATCATTAAATTGACTTCTGTTGAGTAGGAGCAGCTGCACATGAACTGAAATTCGTTTGGTCCCTGCTGAACCAGCCAGATTTCAATCCATCTTTATGCAGCTTGAAGTGGTTCTAAAAGTAAGATATTTTTTACCCTAATGTATTCCCTGCATTAAGGTAAAAGCAATTTGCCACTTGCTAAATACTTATGAGTCCTTTCCACTCCCCCTAAATACTTATGAGTCCTTTATTAATCTAGTGATGTGTCCATCTGCCAATCTTTTCCCCTCTCTCCCCAATTTTACAAGCTTGGCTGAGAGCACTGGGAGTCATTGGCTCCTGCTGCTGTAAGTCAAATCTTGTGAGCAGAGAGCAGGGAGTGGGGAGAGTCGAGCTGTGTGTGTAAGTAAATACAAACAGCCTGGCTCAGGATAGAGCTTCGTGTCTGCACCCATAGCAGGTGCTTGCTGTAGGGGAAAACACAGAAGAAGAGGAGCCATGGTCACCTGTGAGGGACACTAAAGAAGGAGGTGTGGAGCTGTTCTGTGCAATACCATTGCACAGAGCAGGAGAGTATAACATGTATGTTATTTTAATAAAAAAAATAACAGCCTTTGCAACCACTTTAAGTCCTTTGATAAGACATGGGTCACTGCCATGATGACTCTTTAAGTGTTGTAAACAAGGCTTCTTTTAGCATTACTAAGAACTGAAATAACTGAATATATGAAAAGGAGACTCAGGTGCCACCGGCTGCCTGAATCGAGATTGCATGGTGTTATTATGCAATAGAGAGAAAACCAGCGACTGACTCTTCTTTACTCCCATTTTTAAAAAAACATTTTGTACATTTGTATATTTTTAAGTGTATTAGCATTTTTTTCCTTCAGAATGTAAACTAGTAAATTGATTATTTAAACCCCTTGTATTCCCCAGTATTCAGGAAGTTCACAGCGCGAAGCCCCAGGTCCACCATTTTCCAGCATGTGCCCAGGGGATTATTGCATGAAGTCTATGTGTTGTGAATTAAGCCTTATGTCTATATTATGTTTTGAACAGTTAAGAAAACTAAATATTGTAATACCAATATTTTCTGCTAACAATTGATCTAATAATGAGTGGCAATGGGCAGGGCCGTAACATGGTGTTTCCAATCAAAAATCACTTTAGTGGATTAAGCTTTGCAACATATGGGATAAACAGCAGAGCAGGAGTAATGTAATCATAAAGTATCTACAGTTTACCTTGTCTACATTTCCCAGCCACTTTATTAGGTACACCTGTTCAATTGCATGGCAACACAAACTACTAATCAGCCTGGAACTGAATGTATTTAGGCATGCAGACGTGGTGAGGAAGACTTGCTGAAGTTCAAACTGAACATCAGAATGAGGAAGAAATGGGATTTAAGTGACTTTGAATGTGGTATGGTTGTTGGTGCCAGATGGGCTGATATGAGTTTTGAAAAAACTGCTAATCTACTGGGATTTTCATGCACAACCATCTCTAGGGTTTACAGAGAATGGTCAGAAAAAGAGAAAATATCCAGTGAGCTGCAGTTGTGTGGACAAAAATACCTTGTTGATGTCAGAGGAGAATGGGCGTCATTCAGATGGTAGGATCAGTATTTAATGTAAACAACATGAAAGCATGGATCCATCCTGCCTTTTATCAACGGTTTAGGCTGGTAATGGTGGGTGGATCTTATCTTAGTACTAGCAAGGTGTACCTAATAAAGTGGCCGGTTAGTGTATATCTTTAGTACAATGTTACATGGCGCAGTGAGGGAGTGTGTTTAAACAGCTTGTATAAGGTCAGACAGAGTTTACATGGGTAAGAGGGAGTTAAAGATTCCCTAGAAAAATTATTGTCATCTCAATGAAATGGAGGCCCAGTCTTTAGGTATTTATTATTATAAATACCATTGGCAGTGGCCAGTATACCATGCTTTCCAAAAATATTCATACCCTTCCCCCTCAGACGTGATCACATTTTATATATTTTTTTCTTTTTTCCTACTTTTCCTGTTAACAACCTAGGCTTTCCTTGGGGAAAACAGCTTTCCAGGCCAGTGGGTTCTTAAGCTACTCCAATGTAGTTTTCAATAGTTGTCATCAGCAGGGGCAGAGAAACCAGCCAGGGTTGAGGACAAGATAGATGAAGCCAAATACAGGGCTGTTCTAGTGGAAAAGCATGTTTTGATCTGTGAGAGACTTGAAAATGGGGCTGAGAATTTCACCCTTCAAAATAACAATGACTCTAATCTAACAGCCAGCTACACCAGAGTGAGTTAAAACCCATAAGTTGAAAATCTTACAATATCATCGTCAAAGCCTAGACCTCAGCCTAATAGAGAATCTGTGGCAAAACAAAATTGCTGTTCACCAGCAGTTCCCATTTCGCTTGACAGAGCTAAAGCAATTCTATCATAAAGAATAGGCAAAACTGCAGAATCGAGAGGTGAAAACCAAAGATTTAAAGCTGTAATTACAGCCAAAGGTGGTTCTACCAAATTTCTGTCTTTTGATTAATTAAAGCACATCTACAACTTTTTTATAATGTATTTATATATATAAATATATTTATAATTTTTATAATTATTTTATCAGCTTTTCTTGTAGCTGCTGCATTTTTTACTGACTTTATTCAGGGCAGCCTGAAATCTTCTTCATAGTTCTTGCAACATCATTGCAGTGGCTAGAGTGTATTTGTTTTGCTAGAGACAGTAGAGGGGATGGAAGAAGCCACCCAGCATTATTTCTGATGGTCTTCTCCCCAGATGATGTGGACAGTGAAATGCTGTCAATGACACAGCCTGAAGAGGAGATAGTGGGAGCCAGCAATGAGGAGGAGGGTTCTCAGTAGTGGCAACTCTTAAAATTCTACTCCTTTACCTATTTAAATTGCTTACTATGATTTCAATGCACAACATAAGCACCAGATGAATCTCGATCCATCTGTGGCTGCTCCCATTCGATATAAGGATTGACTGCTCTTGAACTGCATTTTGGAAAATTACCACTCAATCAGCACATTCAGCCACTTGGCTGCACTGCCAGCCAGTATATTCTGATGGCATGGAATCCCCCACCATCACAATACGATACAGCGGGGAGATTTCCCTCATCCGTCTTGAATACATGGATCCTCACAATGAATTTTATCATAAAGGCAGTCAGTAGCAGGATGAAGAAGGGAAGGGTTGAGGTGGCAAAGGTTCCTGTGGGTAAATGTTTGCTGGTTGGAGGCATGGGAGGTAGGAGACAGGGAGAGTGTGAAACTGATAAGGTTGTAATTGGAGAGATGAAAAGGGGTGTTAGAGAGGTTGCAGGGAGTGCAGAGGTGGGAGAATATGAGGTTGAGGTGTTAACATTGATTGAAATGTTGAAGTCACCAAGGATGATGGCGGGTACTTTAGAGGAGAGAAGGTAGGGTAGCCATGCGGAGAAATCATTGTGAAAGAGTGACACAGGGCTGGGAGGCTGGTAAATTACTGCAATCCTCAGAAGAACTGGAGAAAAAATATGAATGCAGTGCACTTCAAAAGAACAGAGAGAAAGAGACCGAGGTGTTGGAAGAACCTGGAAGGTGCTTTGTGGGGAGAGGAGAAGTCCAACTCCGCTTCCTTTTTGTCCACTGAGTCAGCATGAGTGAGTCCAGAGGAGGCCACCATGGGAGAAGGCAGCTGGAGAGGCAGTGACAGATTCCTGGAGCCAAGTTTCGGTAAGCAAGTAGATTGAGAGAGTTGGAGAGAAAAAAGTAATTGACAGAGGTAAGTTTGTTAGAGACTGAGCGGGCATTTCAAGGGAGCACGCATAAGGGAGGGACTAACTGATTCGTGAAAGCAGGGTAATTGAGATAAGAAAGTGAGGGTTATGAGTGCTGTCAGAAAAGGTAGACTGCCAATTCTGGGGGTGAGAGTTGGTGGGGGGCCAGGGTTTGGGGCAATATCCTCAGAGGTTAGGAGTAGGAGGAGGGTGAGGGCGGTAAGGTGGGAGCGGGATGTATACAAGGGCAGGTACTGGAAGTGGTGACATTGTGTGGGCTCAGAAATTAAATATGATTACTTGTACTCTGCTAGTAGCATTTTTGTTTTCCTTCTATAGCATTTGTGAATTGTGCACTAAGCTCTATACATCTACATGGGCTAATTTGTCATAGGTTATAAATATGAGAAAAACAAAAACTCAGACCTACATAAACTATTCTTAGTTTATAAGGTATATTTTTGTTCTGTTTGCAGTGTCAGTTCCACGGATTTACTGACTATCCACTCTGCATAGAGTTAAAACTGCATAAGATGTTTCATTAATGAGAGGAGCCAGAGGGCACTGCTATCTATTCCACTGCTGTCTCTCTGGGACCATGTCTCTGTATCAGCTGCACTTTCTGTTCCAAGTAAAATTATAATGTTTATATTTATATATAGGTATATGTAGTGTTACCCCCAGATGGAGCTGCTTGTTGATTTTAGGTTCTCTGTTCTGCACTTTGACTCCAAGAACAATCTCAGCCCCTCTGACCCACCAGGATTAATATAAGTCACTACAAGCATGTATAAAGCCACAAGTACAGTTGTGTTGAAAATAGCAGTGTGTTGAAAAAAGTGAATAAAGCTCAAAATCCTTCTAATAGCTTTTATTACCATACACACAAATGCATTGGGAACACTACACATTCTATTCCACATCAAAACATGAAGAAAAATATATCAAATTTGTGTTGTTCCTCTAAAAAAATTGAAGAAAAGTGAATATTAGACTGTTCAAAAAAAATAACAGTGTTTGTATTCTTCTTTACAAACTCAAACATTCACTATATAAAGTGAAAAATGTTTGAAGATTTTGCTTTCCTTTGAATCAGTTAATTAATATTTAGTTGTATAAGCACTGTTTCTGAGAACTGCTGTACATCTGTGTTGCATGGAGTCACCAACTTCTGGCACCTGTGAACAGGTATTCCAGCCCAGGATGATTGGACTACATTCCACAGCTCTTCTCTATTTCTTGGTTTTGCCTCAGAAACTGCATTTTTGATGTCACCCCACAAGTTTTCTATTGGATTAAGATCCGGGGATTGGGCTGGCCACTCCATAACGTCAATCTTGTTGGTCTGGAACCAAGATGTTGCACGTTTACTGGTGTGTTTGGGGTCGTTGTCTTGTTGGAACACCCATTTCAAGGGCATTTCCTCTTCAGCATAAGGCAGCATGACCTCTTCAAGTATTCTGATGTATTCAAACTGAACCATGATCCCTGGTATGCAATAAATAGGCCCAACACCGTAGTATGAGAAACATCCCCATATCATGATGCTTGCGCAACCATGCTTCACTGTCTTCACAGTGCACTGTGGCTTAAATTCAGTGTTTGGGGGTCGTCTGACAAACTGTCTCCGGCCACTAGACCCAAAAAGAACAATCTTACTTTCATCAGTCCACAAAATGTTGCGCCATTTCTCTTTAGGCCAGTCAATGTGCTCTATGGCAAATTGTAACCTCTTCAGCACATGTCTTTTTTTCAACAGTGAGACTTTGCGGGGGCTTCTTGCAGATAGCTTGGCTTCACATAGGTGTCTTCTAATTGTAACAGTACTCACAGGTAACTTTAGACCTTCTTTGATCTTCCTGGAGCTGATTGTTAGCTGAGTCCTTGCCATTTTGGCTATTCTTCTATCCATTCGAATGGTAGTTTTTCGCTTTCATCTACATCTTTCAGGTTTTGGTTGCCATTTTAAAGCAGTTGCGATCATTTTAGCTGAGCAGCTTATCATTTTCTGCACTTCTTTATATGTTTTCCCCTCTCCAATCAACTTTTTAATCAAGGTACGCTGTTCTTCTGAACAATGTCTGGAACGACCCATTTTCCTCAGAATTTCAGAGAGAAATGCACGGTAACCAGCATGTACAACATTTGCTGCCTTCCTTCCTTAAATAAGGGCAATAATTGCCACCTGTTTTTCAAAGAATGAATGACCTCACTAATAGAACTCCACACTGCTATTATTTTGAACATGCCCCTTTCAATTGGTGATTCAATTACACAGAATCAGCAGCATGCATGTCATGACTGTTGGGTCTGTTAGATTTCTATTACTCTACTACACCTGCTAGTAAATTATTTGCCATGTAGAAATATCATTTCTACCAAAAACAGTGATTGATCAGGTTAGTGATGTCTGACTGCTATTATTTTGAACACAACTGTATAAATACCTTTAACCTGGCTGTGGGTTACTACCAGAAAATAGACATGTACCCATTTAGTGGTAGATGTACTCTATTGTAAGTCTATTGATATGGGTTAGAATAAATGTTGATTTGAAAATAGATGAGCACAGCTGGTAAATTTGGACACACTCTACTAGACATAGTAATAGCTATATGAAAGTACAGTAACTAAGAATAAAGTTCTATACCACCAACTGGAATTACCACATGAATCAGCAAATCAGCAATAAATTCAAATATACAGTAACTGTAATATGAATTGTAATACTGCACTGTATTAGAGTGTACTCTATGGGACTGGCTAGAGTATGGTGTAACGTTTCCTAAGAAGTACCTCTTTAACTACTCAAAGGGAGAAAAGGTCTTTATTGAGGGCAGTCTATAGTCCTGACTCTTCAACCAGCTAATGTTGGGGCCCAATAACTATTGGTGTGCTTGAGAATAGCTAACAAGGCCTGCAGGTAGTAATAGAGCTTTAAAGTAGCTGTGTAGGTAGTTCCTAAGGGCTCAGTCTCTAGTGGTAGTAACAGGTAATGACTAGAAGACACTCTATCCAGATCCAGTGCAGAAAAGCGACTAAAAGGTGAAGAAAACCCCGCTGGGGGACTTTAAAGGCAGAAAATATGAAAACATGAGATGTATTTAAAAGACAGATAGTTAATCTTTATTATTAGCATCAAAAAATAATCAAATGGCCAATAGGACAAGATAAAACATAAGTATAATACACCATATGAGTAGGCCAACATATCCCAAATGCATTAGAAATACAGCAATATAGATACATGTCTTGATTGGCAGTGATATAATCTTCCAATAATTCCCAACATGTTTCGGAATGGAATTACTTCTTCAGGGGAACTATTACTGGTGTAGTGAAAATTGTTAGGTGTATCTGTATAACTTGTTTCAATATGGACATCCACAACAAAATAGCAATAAGACATAGATTAAACATGAGATCTTCGAATAGGCGTCTCCAACTTCCACCGGGCCACTGCAAGGATCCCAATAGGGCACCACCTGGAGGAAAGGCCAATCATTAGGGTTCCTTGCAGGGCAGATCTTCTGTGGTGATTGACATACCACTGCGATCAGATGTCAGCTTTATGCCACACCTTTTGTGGATTTATTGTGCTACAGCGCTAACGTCTCATCACGATCAACCTTAATGATTGGCCTTTCCTCCGGGTGGTGCCCTATTGAGGTCCTTGCAGTGGCCCTGTGGGAGTTGGAGACATCTATTCGAAGATATCTTGTTTGATATATATAATATAATATAATGATAATATAATTATATAATATTAATAATAATATAATTTAATTTAAAGGAATACTCATTTTGCTTTGTGAACACATGCTTAGTAAGTTAACCACAAAAAATGCACATCCTAGATTTTTACTTTATGCTAACTAGAACCTTGCCCACATTGAACATCCAATCATGTGCTAGGAAAAGTAAAAATTGATGTATATAATTAAAATAATTCTAAGTGAAATTAATACAATATTAATATAATAATAATAATAATATTATACTTATTATAGAATAATAACTATAATATAATTTAAAGGAATACTCATTTTGCTTAGTTAACACTCCATATATCCTTAGTAAGTTAACAACTATAAATGCACATCCTAGATTTTTACTTCATACTAAATTATTAAAATGATTTCCAATTGTTCATCCTAGTCCCAAAATAAAAAATGGTAGGACGACAGGATTTGTATCTTAAGTTTTTTTTCTTTTCTTATCCTGCCAGAAAGCTGCAGATTTCTTTGTCAAAATGAATACTATGGTAACGTGCCATTTTACAGTCAGTGCTGTGTTTTTGTACTTAGTGATACCATTTATATCAGAGCAGATGTAGAAATGGATTCTGTAATCATAATGTTCTACTGTATGAGTTTTCAGCATCAAAAATGTAACATAAAATAGCTCCCTTCATGACCCACAATCATACCAGTCCCTACCATGCCCAATATGCTGCTATCTCTCTTCGTCTTCCATCTATATTTGGACTCATTCATTCACACTACATAATGATAAGTGCCTTGACTGATGAGATGTAATTTACGAGCAAACAGTTCCAAAAATGTCCCATGAGTCTTTGTTTTTATGCCTCATGGCATTTATCTTCTGAGAATATGATAATTAGGGAAAATGTGCCAGAGCAGATCTCTTCACTTGATAACAATATGCTGTACTACAAAACTGTTTTTTACTTTTTCCCCCCAAAGCTGTATTTTTTAGGTATTTATTTAGTTTATATCAAGATCTGAAAATAATTTACAATCATATCAGCAGACTGTATTATTGTTTTTCACAAAACTGGATTTGACATTGTGAACTTTCTGCATTCGTTTGTCATGTTTTTCTTTGGGAGCACTTTTTCTCCTTCCATTCATTTTAATTCTGGCTTCCCACTAGCCTCTGTATTTTCAGTCAAGCAGGCAGACTTGCAGCTTCCACCCACAAGATCAGCATGTGGTTCTCCTGAATTTCTATGGTTTTTTATCATCTAAACACTGAAAAGTACCGGTCTCCCACACGGCAATCAAATTATACCCAAAACTATATCCCAACATTTTCTATTGCTGGTTGTACAAGGCTTTTATAGAAAAATGTCATCAAAAGCTGCCTTTTGCATTCAAACTCTGCCCTACACAAATGCATGTGTTTGAATGTGAAACACAGCAAAATGTTATGTTTGACCTGTTTCACCTGCAATGAAAATGCATCTCAGAAAGGCATGCTGCATTCAAAGAAATGCAAAGCTGCTAAAACAGAGCTTCATAATTGTCATCTGCACTGCACCATTAAATGAGAATTAGATTACCAGCATTTAACATGTTTTTCAAATGAGGGACAATGCCCTAACGCTAACTCCTGCTTTTGTTAGGCAGCACATTATCTCCTTTTAGATTTTATAACCCATTCTCACAGATATTCAAGATTGTGAAAATGTTACTCATGAACTGTTTCCAGCATAGTCCAACAGACCCAAACATTGATACATAGGTCTATACCATTCTCTACCTTTACAACAATGCAAAACCCTTGAAATAACGTTTTAGGCACATGGAACACCTGCTAATAATTAATATATCTAAAGATCATGGTACATCGCAGAAGAATTCTCCTTATATTTGTGGTCATTGGGAAGAGTTCCACCCTTACAGAAATCTAAAAGATCACTGGTGTCAGTGGTTCCTTATCCAAGAAGCAGAAATTGCCCATTTATCAAGGAACCCTTAGAAACCTTTGGAGGAACCATAGGGTTCCACGGAGTCCTGGTTGTGGAAGGCTGGTGTAATGTTATGATCATCTTCACAACTCTTTCACACAGTATTACTGATGACATCTGGTGAATCCTAATAGGAAGCCGTGTCATGAGATCATCTCATTATCATGATGATCATCATAAAAATAGCAAATTAAATGATGCACAGTGAAGGTCAGAAATTGCTTTAGTCATTAATAGTTATTCCGCCCTTGGATTTTATTTCAAGTTATTTACACTTTAGTTGTTGCAGATTGTATTTAGTTTACTTGTGTTTATGATAGCCCCCAACTGACCTCGTGAATTCATGAAACATTTTTGCATGTGCCACATTTCACTTCTCATCAAAATACAGTGAAAATGCCCATTTTAGTTTACATAGAATTTTGAATTAAAGCAACCTCTTTTTACCTGACCCATTCTAGAATTCGGAGGGAGACTCACAGACGTTAACAGAAGTGGATCTTTTCATATCGACACAGAGGATCAAGGTTTTAAATGCTGATACACAGGTATGTTGCAAGTGAGCCTTTCATTGTTTTTTATTTTGACTGAATTCCTTTATATGAGTAAAAAATTCTACACTATTTACGTATACCCTATTTACGTCATTCTAAGTAGCTTTTATTGTACTCATTGGGAGAAGGAAAGTGTCCATGGCCTGGTTTTCATGCTACATACCTCACTTTTGAATGCTTCCAGTGTTATTTTATTATTATTTTATTTCAGGTACTTATATAGCACTGTCAATTTACACAGCGCTTTTACATATATATTGTACATTCACATCAGTCCCTAACCCTCAAGGAGTGTACAATCTAAGGTCCTTAACCTACATTCATACATGCACATACTAGGGCCAATTAGACAGCATCCAATTAACCTACCAACATGTCTGTGGAATGTGGGAGGAAACAGGAGTACCCTGTATTGTGCACACTGGGAGCAAGACCTCAGCACTCTGCAATAACCTGAGGATTAGACCAAAATTTGAAATCCCTTCTTTCATATCCAACTCAGTGCTTTTGGGGATGCTCAGACCTAGGCGAAATGAAGCACATATGGTGGGCATGTCCCAAAGTTAAACACCTGTGGATCAGAGTCTGCCATGGTCAATACAATCCTAAATTTGAATTTATACAAAGATCCCTGGAAGGCTTTGCTAGATAAGCCCATATCAGATAGCAACGTGTGTTAGTGTCCCGTATTTTCTTATGGCTAAGAAACAGATCATCTCAAACGTGTGGAAATGCCATTTTTCTCATTCAAGGAGGTGAAAAGGCGAGTTCATGGTACACTAGTTAACAAAAAATTTACGGTGATACTTACAGACATGCACAACAAATTTAAACTTACTTGGCAGCCATGGCTGGATCAGTTTCCATTAACCAGTCCACCCACACAGTCCATCCACACATTTCTAGGACTCATAAGATACTGAGTTTCGTGGGCTTTGTCCCGGGAAGGGAGGGCAAGGACAATGTGTTGAGATCCCTGATGCTGATACAGAAAAGTAGAAAAGGGGAGATACCGGCGGTGGTTCTTTCAATTGATGCCGAAAAGGCCTTTGATAGAGTAGACTGGGGCTTCATGATGGATACCTTAGAAGCCCTGGGAATTGGAGTCAGAATGAGGGAATGGATTGGAAAGCTGTATAGTAAGCCCTCCGCAGTGGTAATAGTAAATGGGGAAAAAACAGAGCCCATCGGGATGTCAAATGGAACAAGGCAGGTTTGCCCTCTGTCTCCCTTATTATATGTTATGTCACTAGAGCCTCTTCTGTCAACAATAAGGAAGAATGGGGATATAAAGGAAATTCAGATAGGAGACGTAGAGGATAAAGTGGCGGCCTTTGCAGATGATTTGCTGTTTTACGTGGGGAATCCGAGGATAACACTCCCAAACTTAATGAAATTGCTGAAGGAATATGGGGAACTATCAAACTTAAAAATCAACCCAACAAAAACTGAGATCTTAAATATAAATATCCCAAAAAGCGAAAAAGAGAAAATACAAAAAGAATTTCCCTTCATTTGGAAAGAAAGAAATATAAAATATTTGGGAGTAAGGCTTAGTGTGGCGTATAAGAACCTGTATAAACTAAACTATATTTCATTATTAAATGAAGTGAAGGGGGAATTAAAAACCTTAGAGGATTTCCATCATGGTTAGGACGTATAAACCTGGTAAAAATGATAATTGTACCGAAAATTTTATATAGATTCCAAATGATCCAAATTAAACTCCTGGAAGCCTTTTTTAAAGTAATAAAAAGAATGATAACAAGATATATTTGGAAGAATAAAAAACCAAGGGTGTCCCATGAAATATTAAGTAGAGATAAAGGGAAGGGCGGTCTGGGAGTCCCAGATATTAAGAGATACTACAAAGCAGTAATATTAGGGAGAATGTTTGACTGGACGTTCAATTTAGAGGGGAAAAGTTGGGTAAAAATTGAAAATGCACTTAGTGGAACTAATTTGAATAGAATTATATGGGTACCGGCACAATATAGAGGATTGAAGGAGGATTCAAGTTTGTACACTGTAAATGTGTTAAGGGAATGGGATAAAATACACAAATATATGAAATGTGAATTTAACTCTATATTAATGCCACTAAGAAATACAGAATTTTTTCCCCCAGGTAGAGAAGAGATAATGGGTAGATGGTTTATAAAGGAAGATGTCCAACTTAGAGATATAATGGGGGAAGGGAAATTGAAGACCTTTAAAGAGTTGGAAAAGGAAAAGGGAAATATTTTCACTAGGTTAGACGAGTGGCGTTATCAATGGGGGTGATTTTAGATGAAGAAAAACAGAAAAAAAATAAATAGATTAGTTCACGAAAATGTAAGTTTGAGGGACGTAGAAACAAATTATAAATGTTTGATAAGATGGCACATTGTTCCGAGTGTAGAATGTAAGATAAGTGGGGAGAAATCACAGTGGTGTTGGCGAGAATGTAGGGAAGTGGGGACAGTGTATCATATCTGGTGGGAATGTCCAAAAATTCAAATATTCTGGAAAACAATAGTATATTTAATAGAGACCATTATTGAAATGAACATCGGGTTAGATCCAGGGATGTGCCTGTTACATAGTTCAGAGTTATCAGTTAGCAAATATAAGAAATTAGGTTTAGGGTACTATTTTTAAGTGCAAAAAACTTTTGTGCAAAAAAAGTGTCTAAATATGAAAAATTTCACCAAAAAACCTTGATAATATAATGGCAGATCATCCATAAATATATCTTCAGAAACGGAAACTCTGCAACACACTGATCCTCATCGATCGAAATAACAGGATGAAAAACTTTGTAGTTAATCGAAAATCCACTTCTCCAATAGATAAAGGACCACCTTCAAACGTATCCATGGGGGGAAATGCCAAGCACTCGAGAGAAACAGAAAGACTTCATGGTGCAATATTATAAAAACCAATTCCTTTATTAGGTACTCATTGCACTTACTCAAGAGGTGTCCCAGCCGACACCAGCATCAACAGCATAACAGCAATCACATAAACGAGCCTGGCTACTCAGCACATGCGCAGTAGCTGCCAGCCAAAAACGTAATGACGTCACATCAATCAAGCTCCGCCCTACGCGTTTCGTCATCGACGTCCTCACGGTCGATGACGAAACGCGTAGGGCGGAGCTTGATTGATGTGACGTCATTACGTTTTTGGCTGCCAGCTACTGCGCATGTGCTGAGTAGCCAGGCTCGTTTATGTGATTGCTGTTATGCTGTTGATGCTGGTGTCGGCTGGGACACCTCTTGAGTAAGTGCAATGAGTAGAGATGAGCGAAGTATTCAAAAATTCGATTCGACTGATTCGGCGAATTCGTGGAAAAATTTTGATTCGAGTCGAATATATTCGCTGTGAATTTAACTTAAAAAAGGGTGTTTCTAGGCTTCAGAGAGACTTAATATTAGTGCAGAACACTGTACCTTTAATTTAAATGCCCTTGGAGTCTGCTGGGGAAGAGAAATAATACTGTCAGTCAGTATGACATGCAGATGAGTGCCGTCGATCTTAGAATCACCGCACACTTCACTCATTTGGGCAGTCACGGGGCCAAAACCAGAGTGTGGAGCCACAGTGTGGCGGTGGAGGCAGCAGCAATGGGAGGCCATACAGCACCCTATGACAAAAATGGAAACCACCAGCAGTGTGAGGAGACCTGAAAGTGGCACATGGCAGAGTGTGGCGATAGAGACAGCAGCAATGGGAGGCCGTACAGGGACCCATGACACACTCTGGACCTGGCAGCAGCATGAGGAGGCAGTACAGGGGCCCATGACAGATTACGGGCCTGGCAGCAGCATGAGGAGTTGGTACGGGGGCCCATGGCAGATTACGGGCCTGGCAGCAGCAATGGGAGGCCGTACAGGGACCCATGACACACTCTGGACCTGGCAGCAGCATGAGGAGGTGGTACAGGGGCGCATGACAGATTACGAGCCTGGCAGCAGCAACTTGGACAGGAGGACGTTCAGCTTCTGCACCGTCGGGTGCGTGCTCGCAAACTGTTGTCTCTTGGAAACGGATTCCAAGAAAGACTGCTGACGGAATCCGTGAAGAGGAGTAGCAGGAGAAGGAGCATCTGAACGAGCGGAATATGCCAACAAGCGACAACAGGGGCCCATGACAGATTACGGGCCTGGCAGCAGCATGAGGAGTCGGTACGGGGGCCCATGGCAGATTAGGGGCCTGGCAGCAGCTATGGGAGGCCCGTAATCTGCCAGCACCCTATGACAAAAAATGGAACCCACCAGCAGTGTGAGGAGACCTGAAAGTGGCACATGGCAGAGTGTGGCGATGGAGACAGCAGCAATGGGAGGCTTTACAGGGACCCATGAGAGACTCTGGACCTGGCAGCAGCATGAGGAGGCGGTATAGGGGCCCATGGCAGATTAGGGGCCTGGCAGCAGCTATGGGAGGCCCGTAATCTGCCAGCACCCTATGTCAAAAAATTGAACACACCAGCAGTGTGTGAGGAGACCTGAAAGTGGCACATGGCAGAGTGTGGCGATGGAGACAGCAGCAATGGGAGGCCGTACAGGGACCCATGAGAGACTCTGGACTTGGCAGCAGCATGAGGAGGTGGTATAGGGGCCCATGGCAGATTAGGGGCCTGGCAGCAGCTTTGGGAGGCCCGTAATCTGCCAGCACCCTATGTCAAAAAATTCAACACACCAGCAGTGTGAGGAGACCTGAAAGTGGCACATGGCAGAGTGTGGCGATGGAGACAGCAGCAATGGGAGGCCGTACAGGGACCCATGACAGACTCTGGACTTGGCAGCAGCATGAGGAGGCGGTA
The DNA here is from genome assembly GCF_062004578.1 of Staurois parvus. Taxonomy (NCBI): domain Eukaryota; kingdom Metazoa; phylum Chordata; class Amphibia; order Anura; family Ranidae; genus Staurois; species Staurois parvus. The sequence goes on from NW_028318478.1 coordinate 8,846,503, forward strand.
TATAGGGGCCTATGGCAGATTAGGGGCCTGGCAGCAGCTATAGGAGGCCCGTAATCTGCCAGCACCCTATGTCAAAAAATTCAACACACCAGCAGTGTGTGAGGAGACCTGAAAGTGGCACATGGCAGAGTGTGGCGATGGAGGCAGCAGCAATGGGAGGCCGTACAGGGACCCATGAGAGACTCTGGACCTGGCAGCAGCATGAGGAGGCGGTATATAGGGGCCCATGGCAGATTAGGGGCCTGGCAGCAGCTATGGGAGGCCCGTAATCTGCCAGCACCCTATGTCAAAAAATTCAACACACCAGCAGTGTGTGAGGAGACCTGAAAGTGGCACATGGCAGAGTGTGGCGATGGAGACAGCAGCAATGGGAGGCCGTACAGGGAACCATGAGAGACTCTGGACCTGGCAGCAGCATGAGGAGGCGGTATATAGGGGCCTATGGCAGATTAGGGGCCTGGCAGCAGCTATAGGAGGCCCATAATCTGCCAGCACCCTATGTCAAAAAATTCAACACACCAGCAGTGTGAGGAGACCTGAAAGTGGCACATGGCATGAGACACTGTGGACCTGGCAGCAGCATGAGGAGGCGGTATATAGGGGCCTATGGCAGATTAGGGGCCTGGCAGCAGCTATAGGAGGCCCGTAATCTGCCAGCACCCTATGTCAAAAAATTCTACACACCAGCAGTGTGAGGAGACCTGAAAGTGGCACATGGCAGAGTGTGGCGATGGAGACAGCAGCAATGGGAGGCCGTACAGGGACCCATGACAGACTCTGGACCTGGCAGCAGCATGAGGAGGCGGTATATAGGGGCCTATGGCAGATTAGGGGCCTGGCAGCAGCTATGGGAGGCCCGTAATCTGCCAGCACCCTATGTCAAAAAATTCAACACACCAGCAGTGTGTGAGGAGACCTGAAAGTGGCACATGGCAGAGTGTGGCGATGGAGACAGCAGCAATGGGAGGTCTCCCATTGTCCCAACATGGCCCAAATAGTCCCAACATGGGCCCCCTGGCCACGCTTGACTTTCTGGCCACATAGTCGACATACGGCTACGTTTACTTCCTCGGGCGGCTTGACGAAAAATTGCCACACCGCCGAGTAGGAAACTTTGCCCCCGATACTCCTCACTGGCTGACTGCTGCTTCCTCCGTGCACACCGGCACCACTACTGGCCGTGGTGGTAGGCTGCAGTGGAGCTGGTGCTCTACTCCGTGGCCATTTGGCTCCACTGACACTGCTTCCACTGACACTGCTGCGACCCTGCTGCTGTCTCCTGGGCAACCCACCGACTGTTTCGCTCACTGCCAAGCTGCCACCCTCTTCTCCTGATGATGCGGAAGAAATTGCCTGATGACGACGAGGCTGCCAAGTGCGATCAACCTCCTCATCATCAAGTAGGGTCTCCGCCTCACTACTAGCCCCCTCGGCTGCGTCTGGGTCAGGAGACAGACCTGTCTCTAGACCGGCTACCGGGCCACTCTCCTCGCCACTACTTCTTCGCCTAGCTGCTGAAAAGGCGGATGTCTCCCCCCGTTCCTGACCGCCCTCTGTTAGCTCTTCCTCACTGTACAGTGGGGCTGAGCCCACAGCATGCGATACTTCGCTTGGTGAGGGAACACCAAAGGACAGGGGCAGGTAGAGGACACGTGATTTCAGTGGGCTTGGTCCCGGGCCATGCCAACTAACGGTTGTGTCTGACGTACCCACCGACCGTTGGCTGTAGGTGTCAGAGGTGACTTGGGAAGAGGAAGACGACCGAGCCAACCAATCGATGACGGCAGGGTTGTCGGTGGAGACACGACCGCTGGATGACACCGGGAGCACTGGCCTCTGGCTGCGAATAGTGCTGCCTCGACCCCTTCCTCTGCTGCCATGTCTGCTCGCTCCTAAAACATTGCCTCCTCTGCCACTCCTCTGCATGTTGTCTGACATACTCTTTAATTAAACGATTATGTGTCCCTGAGTAACAATTCTGTGTCCCTGAGTAACAATTCTGTGGCCCTAAGTAACAGTTCTGTGGCCCTCAGTAACAATTCTGTGTCCCTGATTAACGTTTCTGTGGCCCCAAGTAACAGTTCTGTGGCCCTCAGTAACAATTCTGTGTCTGTGCGAGTAACAATTCTGTGTCTGTGCGAGAAACAATTCTGTGGCCCTAAGTAACAGTTCTGTGGCCCTCAGTAACAGTTCTGTTTCCCTGAGTAACAATTCTGTGTCTGTGCGAGTAAGAATTCTGTGTCTGTGCGAGTAACAATTCTGTGGCCCTAAGTAACAGTTCTGTGGCCCTCAGTAACAGTTCTGTGTCCCTGAGTAACAATTCTGTGTCTGTGCGAGTAACAATTCTGTGTCTGTGCGAGTAACAATTCTATCTGTGCGAGTAACAATTCTGTGGCCCTAAGTAACGGTTCTGTGGCCCTCAGTAACAGTTCTGTGTCCCTGTGTAACAATTCTGTGTCTGTGCGAGTAACAATTCTGTGGCCCTAAGTAACAGTTCTGTGGCCCTCAGTAACAATTCTGTGTCCCTGATTAACGTTTCTGTGGCCCCAAGTAACAGTTCTGTGGCCCTCAGTAACAATTCTGTGTCTGTGCGAGTAACAATTCTGTGTCTGTGCGAGTAACAATTCTGTGTCTGTGCGAGTAACAATTCTGTGGCCCTAAGTAACAGTTCTGTGGTCCTCAGTAACAATTCTGTGTCTGTGCGAGTAACAATTCTGTGGCCCTAAGTAACAGTTCTGTGGCCCTCAGTAACAATTCTGTGTCTGTCCCTGAGTAACAATTCTGTGGCCCTAACTAAAGTTTCTGTGGCCCTAAGTAACAATTCTCTGGCACTCAGTAACAATTCTGTCTGTCCCTGAGTAACAATTCTGTGGCCCTAATAACATTTCTGTGGCCCTAAGTAACAATTATCTGGCACTCAGTAACAATTCTGTCTGTCCCTGAGTAACAATTCTCTGGCACTCAGTAACAATTCTGTCTGTCCCTGAGTAAAAATTCTGTGGCCCTAAGTAAAGTTCCTGTGGCCGTGAGTAACAATTCTCTGGCACTCCGTAACAATTCTGTCTGTCCCTGAGTAACAATTCTCTGGCACTCAGTAACAATTCTGTCTGTCCCTGAGTAAAAATTCTGTGGCCCTAATTAAAGTTTCTGTGGCCCTAAGTAACAATTCTCTGGCACTCAGTAACAATTCTGTCTGTCCCTGAGTAACAATTCTCTGGCACTCCGGAACAATTCTGTCTGTCCCTGAGTAACAATTCTCTGGCACTCAGTAACAATTCTGTCTGTCCCTGAGTAAAAATTCTGTGGCCCTAAGTAAAGTTTCTGTGGCCCTGAGTAACAATTCTCTGGCACTCCGTAACAATTCTGTCTGTCCCTGAGTATGAATTCTGTGGCCCTAACTAGCGTTTCTTTGTCCCTAAGTAACAGTTCTGTGGCCCTGAGTAACAATTCTGTGTCTGTGCGAGTAACAATTCTGTGGCCCTAAGTAACAGTTCTGTGGCCCTCAGTAACAGTTCTGTGTCTGTGCGAGTAACAATTCTGTGTCTGTGCGAGTAACAATTCTGTGGCCCTAAGTAACAGTTCTGTGGCCTTCAGTAACAATTCTGTGTCTGTGCGAGTAACAATTCTGTGTCTGTGCGAGTAACAATTCTGTGGCCCTAAGTAAAGTTTCTGTGGCCCTAAGTAACAATTCTCTGGCACTCAGTAACAATTCTGTCTGTCCGAGTAACAATTCTCTGGCACTCAGTAACAATTCTGTCTGTCCCTGAGTAAAAATTCTGTGGCCCTAAGTAAAGTTTCTGGGGCCCTGAGTAACAATTATCTGGCACTCAGTAACAATTCTGTCTGTCCCTGAGTAACAATTCTCTGGCACTCAGTAACAATTCTGTCTGTCCCTGAGTAAAAATTCTGTGGCCCTAAGTAAAGTTTCTGGGGCCTTGAGTAACAATTCTCTGGCACTCCGTAACAATTCTGTCTGTCCCTGAGTAACAATTCTCTGGCACTCAGTAACAATTCTGTCTGTCCCTGAGTAAAAATTCTGTGGCCCTAAGTAAAGTTTCTGTGGCCCTGAGTAACAATTCTCTGGCACTCCGTAACAATTCTGTCTGTCCCTGAGTAACAATTCTCTGGCACTCAGTAACAATTCTGTCTGTCCCTGAGTAAAAATTCTGTGGCCCTAATTAAAGTTTCTGTGGCCCTAAGTAACAATTCTCTGGCACTCAGTAACAATTCTGTCTGTCCCTGAGTAACAATTCTCTGGCACTCCGTAACAATTCTGTCTGTCCCTGAGTAACAATTCTCTGGCACTCAGTAACAATTCTGTCTGTCCCTGAGTAAAAATTCTGTGGCCCTAAGTAAAGTTTCTGTGGCCCTGAGTAACAATTCTCTGGCACTCCGTAACAATTCTGTCTGTCCCTGAGTATGAATTCTGTGGCCCTAACTAGCGTTTCTTTGTCCCTAAGTAACAGTTCTGTGGCCCTGAGTAACAATTCTGTGTCTGTGCGAGTAACAATTCTGTGGCCCTAAGTAACAGTTCTGTGGCCCTCAGTAACAGTTCTGTGTCTGTGCGAGTAACAATTCTGTGTCTGTGCGAGTAACAATTCTGTGGCCCTAAGTAACAGTTCTGTGGCCTTCAGTAACAATTCTGTGTCTGTGCGAGTAACAATTCTGTGTCTGTGCGAGTAACAATTCTGTGGCCCTAAGTAAAGTTTCTGTGGCCCTAAGTAACAATTCTCTGGCACTCAGTAACAATTCTGTCTGTCCGAGTAACAATTCTCTGGCACTCAGTAACAATTCTGTCTGTCCCTGAGTAAAAATTCTGTGGCCCTAAGTAAAGTTTCTGGGGCCCTGAGTAACAATTATCTGGCACTCAGTAACAATTCTGTCTGTCCCTGAGTAACAATTCTCTGGCACTCAGTAACAATTCTGTCTGTCCCTGAGTAAAAATTCTGTGGCCCTAAGTAAAGTTTCTGTGGCCCTGAGTAACAATTCTCTGGCACTCCGTAACAATTCTGTCTGTCCCTGAGTAACAATTCTCTGGCACTCAGTAACAATTCTGTCTGTCCCTGAGTAAAAATTCTGTGGCCCTAATTAAAGTTTCTGTGGCCCTAAGTAACAATTCTCTGGCACTCAGTAACAATTCTGTCTGTCCCTGAGTAACAATTCTCTGGCACTCCGTAACAATTCTGTCTGTCCCTGAGTAACAATTCTCTGGCACTCAGTAACAATTCTGTCTGGCCCTGAGTAAAAATTCTGTGGCCCTAAGTAAAGTTTCTGTGGCCCTGAGTAACAATTCTCTGGCACTCCGTAACAATTCTGTCTGTCCCTGAGTATGAATTCTGTGGCCCTAACTAGCGTTTCTTTGTCCCTAAGTAACAGTTCTGTGGCCCTGAGTAACAATTCTGTGTCTGTGCGAGTAACAATTCTGTGGCCCTAAGTAACAGTTCTGTGGCCCTCAGTAACAGTTCTGTGTCTGTGCGAGTAACAATTCTGTGTCTGTGCGAGTAACAATTCTGTGGCCCTAAGTAAAGTTTCTGTGGCCCTCAGTAACAGTTCTGTGTCTGTGCGAGTAACAATTCTGTGTCTGTGCGAGTAACAATTCTGTGGCCCTAAGTAAAGTTTCTGTGGCCCTAAGTAACAATTCTCTGGCACTCAGTAACAATTCTGTCTGTCCCTGAGTAACAATTCTCTGGCACTCAGTAACAATTCTGTCTGTCCCTGAGTAAAAATTCTGTGGCCCTAAGTAAAGTTTCTGTGGCCCTGAGTAACAATTCTCTGGCACTCCGTAACAATTCTGTCTGTCCCTGAGTAACAATTCTCTGGCACTCAGTAACAATTCTGTCTGTCCCTGAGTAAAAATTCTGTGGCCCTAAGTAAAGTTTCTGTGGCCCTGAGTAACAATTCTCTGGCACTCCGTAACAATTCTGTCTGTCCCTGAGTAACAATTCTCTGGCACTCAGTAACAATTCTGTCTGTCCCTGAGTAAAAATTCTGTGGCCCTAAGTAAAGTTTCTGTGGCCCAGAGTAACAATTCTCTGGCACTCCGTAACAATTCTGTCTGTCCCTGAGTATGAATTCTGTGGCCCTAACTAGCGTTTCTTTGTCCCTAAGTAACAGTTCTGTGGCCCTGAGTAACAATTCTGTGTCTGTGCGAGTAACAATTCTGTGGCCCTAAGTAACAGTTCTGTGGCCCTCAGTAACAGTTCTGTGTCTGTGCGAGTAACAATTCTGTGTCTGTGCGAGTAACAATTCTGTGGCCCTAAGTAACAGTTCTGTGGCCTTCAGTAACAATTCTGTGTCTGTGCGAGTAACAATTCTGTGTCTGTGCGAGTAACAATTCTGTGGCCCTAAGTAAAGTTTCTGTGGCCCTAAGTAACAATTCTCTGGCACTCAGTAACAATTCTGTCTGTCCCTGAGTAACAATTCTCTGGCACTCAGTAACAATTCTGTCTGTCCCTGAGTAAAAATTCTGTGGCCCTAAGTAAAGTTTCTGTGGCCCTGAGTAACAATTCTCTGGCACTCCGTAACAATTCTGTCTGTCCCTGAGTAACAATTCTCTGGCACTCAGTAACAATTCTGTCTGTCCCTGAGTAAAAATTCTGTGGCCCTAAGTAAAGTTTCTGTGGCCCTGAGTAACAATTCTCTGGCACTCCGTAACAATTCTGTCTGTCCCTGAGTAACAATTCTCTGGCACTCAGTAACAATTCTGTCTGTCCCTGAGTAAAAATTCTGTGGCCCTAAGTAAAGTTTCTGTGGCCCAGAGTAACAATTCTCTGGCACTCCGTAACAATTCTGTCTGTCCCTGAGTATGAATTCTGTGGCCCTAACTAGCATTTCTTTGTCCCTAAGTAACAGTTCTGTGGCCCTGAGTAACAATTCTGTGTCTGTGCGAGTAACAATTCTGTGGCCCTAAGTAACAGTTCTGTGGCCCTCAGTAACAGTTCTGTGTCTGTGCGAGTAACAATTCTGTGTCTGTGCGAGTAACAATTCTGTGGCCCTAAGTAACAGTTCTGTGGCCTTCAGTAACAATTCTGTGTCTGTGCGAGTAACAATTCTGTGTCTGTGCGAGTAACAATTCTGTGGCCCTAAGTAAAGTTTCTGTGGCCCTAAGTAACAATTCTCTGGCACTCAGTAACAATTCTGTCTGTCCCTGAGTAACAATTCTCTGGCACTCAGTAACAATTCTGTCTGTCCCTGAGTAACAATTCTGTGGCCCTAAGTAAAGTTTCTGTGGCCCTAAGTAACAATTCTCTGGCACTCAGTAACAATTCTGTCTGTCCCTGAGTAACAATTCTCTGGCACTCAGTAACAATTCTGTCTGTCCCTGAGTAAAAATTCTGTGGCCCTAATTAAAGTTTCTGTGGCCCTAAGTAACAATTCTCTGGCACTCAGTAACAATTCTGTCTGTCCCTGAGTAACAATTCTCTGGCACTCAGTAACAATTCTGTCTGTCCCTGAGTAAAAATTCTGTGGCCCTAATAACGTTTCTGTGGCCCTAAGTAACAATTCTCTGGCACTGAGTAACAATTCTGTCTGTCCCTGATTATGAATTCTGTGGCCCTAACTAGCGTTTCTTTGTCCCTAAATAACGATTCTGTGGCCCTCATTAACAAGTCTGTGTCCCTGAGTAATGGTTCTCTGTCCCTAAGTAACTTTTCTCTGTCCCCAATTATCGTTTCTGTGGCCCTAACTCTGTCCCTGTCCCTAGTACAGAGCGGTCTGCCTCTGTTCAATAACTGCAGGCAAATGAAGAATTCCAAAATGGCCGCTATTTATAGCTCGACCATTACACAGTGCTGGCTGGCTGGCTGCTGATTGGCTGATGCGATCACATGTAGTTGAGGAATGCATTATGGGTCAGCGCGCCTTGTCTGCGCGCCTTCCCAGACATCCCCGCTCCGTCGCCACACATGTCAGCCGCCATTTTCTGAAAAATTTCGATTCGCGCGTCCGAATTAGGCTATTTTTCGGATTCGGCACGAATCGAAATTTTTCCGATATTCGACTCGAATTCCACTTCGGATACTTCGATTCGCTCATCTCTAGCAATGAGTACCTAATAAAGGAATTGGTTTTTATAATATTGCACCATGAAGTCTTTCTGTTTCTCTCGAGTGCTTGGCATTTCCCCCCATGGATACGTTTGAAGGTGGTCCTTTATCTATTGGAGAAGTGGATTTTCGATTAACTACAAAGTTTTTCATCCTGTTATTTCGATCGATGAGGATCGGTGTGTTGCAGAGTTTCCGTTTCTGAAGATATATTTATGGATGATCTGCCATTATATTATCAAGGTTTTTTGGTGAAATTTTTCATATTTAGACACTTTTTTTGCACAAAAGTTTTTTGCACTTAAAAGTTTTTTTATATATTTTTTTTGTGGTATTGGCATATATATATTTTTTTCTGGACTCATGATTTGATGATTTCTTTATATATATTTATATATTTATACACATTTACTAGCGCAAATTATTTATTTATTGGTACACTTTATATATGGTGATTTTTTGCAGCTGGTACACTATTAGTAAGTTATATAATTTTGACCATAGGCGCTATTATTAATTTTTCTAATTAGGGTACTATTTGAACACGGCAAAAAGCCTGATCCCTAAGTATTGGAAGAAAAAAGAAATACCGAAATAGGAGGAGTGGATAGAAAGAGTAAACTGGATTAGTAAGAAGGAGAAGTTATATTATATACAGGAAGATAAGGTGGAGGTATATTCCGCGAAATGGGAAAAATGGGAAAACTTTGTAGCAAATGTGAGAAAGTGAAAAGGAGAAAGTTATAGAATGGATAGAGGGGTAGGATAAGCTTGAAAAGATAAGATAAAAAAAAAGAAAAGATAGTGAAAAATGCAGAGTGGGGAGGGTTTTTTTTTTTTGGGGGGGGGTAGGGAGTAATGTCTTAAGAGGGGAAAATAAAGTAATAAGGAATAATTGTATATTTATTATGAATGAGATGAAAATGTTTTTGTAATTACTGTGAAAAACCAATAAATATTTAAATTAAAAAAAAAAAAAAGATACTGAGTCTCACTCGCTAAACTTGTTGTGGTCTCCCTGAGAGCCCCTCCCCTTCTTTCCTCTTACCCCCCCTTTTTTTCTTATCTTTTCTTTCTTTCCTCCCTTCTTCTTTCTCTACCTTGCCAGGTCACCTAGCTACTTCAAAGCCTCTTATGGGCCCACTACCATCCCCTATTACACACCCTGCATCCGGGTGGGCTCTGTGCTGGTCCCCGAATCAGTTGGATACTTTGGTGGCTTTCGTCTGTCATGACCTGACCTTTTGGCCTGCATCATGGAACCACTCAGTCCCCAGTGTAGTTTTGCACACATCCTTAATTTTGCTCTATAACCCCAAAACTCCTGAAATGCAAATTTTTAAACATTTGTATGCAATAAAGTGCATCCTTTCTAATTTATTTTCTGGGGAGGGGGTATTACCTTTTATAATGGCACCTATTTTATATTATTAATAATATCTGGCTATCTACCTAATGAATAATAAATACCTAATGCAATAAAATCTGGAAGCTGATTGGTTTCTATGCAGAGCTGCACTAGGTTTTGCACTCTCAGTTTTATTGAATCTCCCCCTTTATGTTGTTCTCTACTGGAAAAGATTTAATTACAGTAGATGCAAATAGTTTGAAGAGGTTCATGTTTTCTTTTGTAAAGTAAGAAGGACATTGTGGCTCCTACCCTTTGATACAGCAAATGTGGCAGCCCTCTTAAAATGGCACCATGGTGTGTTTATTTGTGGAAGTAAACACCTTGTTTTACATTTAGATGACACAAAACCAAACCTGATTTCAGAAGAATAAAAAGTCACCAGGAAGGTTCAGGCTAGTGATGCTAGTATGTCCGTAGCTGTTCCAGATTGAGTATATTTGTGTGTAGGCCACGTTACTAATTCTGACTCACTGGAAATGTACTTCTGTTCTTCTTTTCAGTGTTTTGTATAGCCTGACATTATGACAGGGGTCAATTATTATAACAAAGTGTGAACCTAATTGTATCCCTTCAACTTTCACTAACAGTGCTTTGTTGTGACTCATTTCATTTTCTTTTTCTACAAGCACAGTGTAAGAGATAGTTTGTCAGCAAGCAGGGCAGAGAGCTGCATTTTACTACATCGATCTATGTGCCATGACAAATCCAGAAATATAGCTCCTTATACAGCTGACATTCTTCATTGAGCTGAACTGTGGGAATGCTTGGCAGAATTATTAATTGGTCTGTCACAGCATACATGAATAAGAAAAATGAAAGCATGGAGATATATTGTTATAAACTTTTACCACCATAAAATAAGACCTTTTTACCTAGAACAGATCAACCACTTTAATGACACATTTTCTTGAGCTGAGCATTCGTTTCAGTTAGTAGGATCCATAAACAGATCCCCTACTGATTCAGAGCAGAGCAAAACAAAGTTCACTTTTAAGAAATCCATTTTTCTGTTCTTTTCTCTAGCCTGAAACTGAAGCCCACAGTCTTAAGCTAGGTCTAGGGCAGGGGTGGCTAACCTGTGGCTCTCCAGCTGTTGTGGAACTACATTTCCCATGAGGCATTGCAAAGATGGGAAGTTACTGACTTGCAGAGGCATGATGGAACTTGTAGTCCTGCAGCAGCTGGAGAGCCGCAGGTTGGCCACCCCTGGTCTAGGGGCAGAAAGATGTAAGCAGGAGCGCATTTTTTGTTTCCAGACCCAGATGGACTAGGAAGTAATCAGATGTAAACAGAAGCACATCTGTTTACATTTGCCTGCTCATAGACTAACCTTGACCTTCTGTTCAGATCCATCTGAAAAACGGACTGGATATGAATGGAACAGCTGTGTGAAAGAGGCCTAAAGGACCATTCTATCCGAACCTGGCAGGCTAATTATGAACTAGTTTATTACAGTTTATTCAGACTTTAATAGAACACTGGAGCTCCCAACTTCACCTACCTGCTGTTGGCATTACAGTGGTTTATCAGTGTCCCCAGTTAATTGTTTATTATTATTTATTTATTGATTTACTTTCTTTACTTTACAAAATGCAATATTTGCAATGAGACTGTTATTGTAGTAGAATAATTTAAATTATATTACCTGTGTGGCAGAGCTAGATTTCTGGTGGCTAAATCTTGTTACTTAGTTATTAAAGTGGAACTTTACCAAAAACAACTTGATAAAAAATAATGATCTTTAGCAAGGAACATACATTCCACATGAATAATTATGCTACCAAAGTTAGTGTGTGCTGTAAATTGCCTCCAGCATTGCTCTTGTTTCTTCTTGCCAGAAGCTGCCATTTTTCTGAAGCCCAGAGTCCCTGAGTAGCAGTAAATCTTTAGGCTGTCAGCAGATTGGCTTCTACATTTTTGGCTCAATGCTGAAAAATAGAGAGCAACTGAGCATGTGAAAAGCAGGATGAGACAGTGTATTACCAGATTTTTAACAGTATACAGTCAGGTCCATAAATATTGGGACATCGACACAATTCTAACATTTTTGGCTCTATACACCACCACAATGGATTTGAAATGAAACGAACAAGATGTGCTTTAACTTCAGACTGTCAGCTTTAATTTGAGGGTATGTACATCCAAATCAGGTGAACGGTGTAGGAATTACAACAGTTTGCATATGTGCCTCCCACTTGTTAAGGGGCCAAAAGTAATGGGACAATTGGCTTCTCAGCTGTTACATGGCCAGGTGTGTGTTATTCCCTCATTATCCCAATTACAATGAGCAGATAAAAGGTCCAAAGTTCATTTCAAGTGTGCTATTTGCATTTGGAATCTGTTGCTGTCAACTCTCAAGATGAGATCCAAAGAGCTGTCACTATCAGTGAAGCAAGCCATCATTAGACTGAAAAAACAAAACAAACCCATCAGAGAGATAGCAAAAACATTAGGCGTGGCCAAAACAACTGTTTGGAACATTCTTAAAAAGAAGGAACGCACCTGTGAGCTCAGCAACACCAAAAGACCCGGAAGACCACTGAAAACAACTATGGTGGATGACCAAAGAATTCTTTCCCTAGTGAAGAAAACACCCTTCACAACAGTTGGCCAGATGAAGAACACTCTCCAGGAGGTAGGTGTATGTGTGTGAAAGTCAACAATCAAGAGAAGACTTCACCAGAGTGAATACAGAGGGTTCACCACAAGATGTAAACCATTGGTGAGCCTCAAAAACAGGAAGGCCAGATTAGAGTTTGCCAAACGACATCTAAAAAAGCCTTCACAGTTCTGGAACAACATCCTATGGACAGATGAGACCAAGATCAACTTGTACCAGAGTGATGGGAAGAGAAGAGTATGGAGAAGGAAAGGAACTGCTCATGATCCTAAGCATACCACCTCATCAGTGAAGCATGGTGGTGGTAGTGTCATGGCGTGGGCATGTATGGCTGCCAATGGAACTGGTTCTCTTGTATTTATTGATGATGTGACTGCTGACAAAAGCAGCAGGATGAATTCTGAAGTGTTTCGGGAAATATTATCTGCTCATATTCAGCCAAATGCTTCACAACTCATTGGACGCTGCTTCACAGTGCAGATGGACAATGACCCAAAGCATACTGCAAAAGCAACCAAAGAGTTTTTTAAGGGAAAGAAGTGGAATGTTATGCAATGGCCAAGTCAATCACCTGACCTGAATCCGATTGAGCATGCATTTCACTTGCTGAAGACAAAACTGAAGGGAAAATGCCCCCAGAACAAGCAGGAACTGAAGACAGTTGCAGTAGAGGCCTGGCAGAGCATCACCAGGGATGAAACCCAGCGTCTGGTGATGTCTATGCGTTCCAGACTTCAGGCTGTAATTGACTGCAAAGGATTTGCAACCAAGTATTAAAAAGTGAAAGTTTGATTTATGATTATTATTCTGTCCCATTACTTTTGGTCCCTTAACAAGTTGGAGGAACATATGCAAACTGTTGTTATTCCTACACCGTTCACCTGATTTGGATGTAAATACCCTCACATTAAAGCTGACAGTCTGCAGTTAAAGCACATCTTGTTCGTTTCATTTCAAATTCATTGTGGTGGTGTATAGAGCCAAAAATGTTAGAATTGTGTCGATGTCCCAATATTTATGGACCTGACTGTAGGCACTTTTTTAATGTTTTATATAGCTATAGCTACAAATGGGTGCAGCCCGAAGGACTTCATTTTCTGACTAAAGTTCCGCTTTAAGACACATAAAAAAAAGTAGTTGTTTCCGCCTTAGATATCTACCCATAGCTGAAAAATAATTTTTAGGAAGAACGACTCAAATAGATATCTGTAAACTTCCAAACATGAATTGCCAAAACGATTGTCAGCATGCAGGAGTTTTCCAGAGTATAACTATAGGAATTGTGCAACCACATACAGAGAAACATAGTCACGCAATACAAATGGTTTGTTTGTGCAGCAGCTTCAGTGTAGGGGGTATACAGCTGGAGGTCCATTGGATTAGAAGAATTGAATGGTTCTCAGTTTATCTATAATGAAACTGTTCAGAGACAGGGCATGTTGCTGTAGTTTACAGGTTACAGGCTTACACAAAATCCAGAATATGCGTATTGGGTGAAAAGATCATAGATTTGCAATCATAGCACAGTCAGAATTCCATGTGTATTGCCAAATTCATAGTGTCTTCTTTTTGATCATTTAGAAACAAAGGATCATGCTATGCGTTCTGACAGGACAATGCCATATCATGATGGAAAATTTCAGTCAGAGTGCAGTTTTGCACCTGAGACTGGATCAATGGTTTAAAAGCTCTCACCTTTGCAAGGTGAGGGGCTCCAGGACATTTGTCATAGGCATGTTGGTTTACTCAGGGCTTGGTAAATCCTTGTTGGGTCCTGGACCTTGAAGCTTTGTGGAAACTTGGGAGGGGTGAAGTCTCCAACCGTAAATCCACACTTTGTGAGCAACTAGTTCCCATTAATTGTGTAGCTGGACACAATCTTTTTTACCTTGGGAATGACTGTAGATCAGGGCTCCACCTGATCCACAGTCCTGAGGCAGGAGGCTCTGCCCAGGAGGCAGGGTGTGAGTCAGTACAGCTGGGAGAAGCCAGAGTTGGTGCATTTGTGCATAAGAGTCTGTCTGCGCATGAGTACTGTCTGGAGCAGCATTTCTCAGCAAAGGTTCTAGGTGATTCTAGGCCCTGACCTCACTAAATTGATTTCCACAATATATAATATCTTGCTGACTCTTTCTGCGACCAATCTGGCTTACCAAGCCAGAACTAAGTGGGATCACGACTTGGGAACTATGGAAGAGGCAGAATGGGAGGAAATACTGGATAATTATAAAATGGTGTCACCTAAGGTCTCTTACCACCTAATCCAAATGTACAATTTACACAGGGCTCACCTGACTCCAGTTCGTATCTCTTGCTACAAAACCCTCTCAGAGCTCCTTATGCCTTCTTTGTTTACAACAAGAGGGTACCTTTTTCCAACTCATATGGTTGTGTTCCGTGGTACAGACCTTTTGGTCTGATTTTTACATGGCCATATGGGCTTCCCCTTGACTCTGGACCCCAAGCTATGCTTGCTCTGTCTTTTCCCAGAACCCATGCTAGACACATTTTTGAACATATTTTTGCATTAAACTTTCGACATACGTTTCGCCAGGCGGCTTCATCAGGAAATACGTTTCGCCAGGCGGCGTCATCAGGAAGTGATGTCCGCCATATCCAGAATGGATATATACACACAAGCCTACTCTGATTGGATTACTTCTATCCAGAAGCGCTTTTTAATTGGATGGCCGATAGATAATTTAGTTTGAGCTGTACATACTGCTGCGGGGCAACAACCCCACCTTCAAAATAAATGTATTGACAACATTGCAATTAGGTCTTCATTATGTTATTACAATATAATGGACTGCAGTAACTGTAACAATAGTAAATTCTAATAATATCTGCTGTCTTGTGGGCTAAAATTCAACTATGTTGCAAGTGCGCTCTTATACATTGGATATATATGAAACCCCACACATGGTGATATTAAAAATGAAATAGAGTACATGTATATATTTAAATGAATAAAATACTACTATAATGTCCAATTTTATAAGTACAAAAAATAAAATGAGAGTTAATAAATATTAATAATAAAAACATTTTTAATAATAATATTAAAAATATGAATAAATAAATACAATTATATTGACACATTATGTATATTTTAAATACATTTTCATTTTAAAACTAGTTCCATAAAAATTAAAAAGTTATTAATCTTATGTTAGCTATTAACACCGCTAGGGGAAAAGCTCGTCATTCCACATATATTTTGAATAATTAAATTTGTAACAGCGAAAGGGGTGGCATTTAAGTTCCCCCCAAAACATCAGCAATTTTGTGATATTAGGTAGAGATAACATACCACCCCCCCCCCATAGGTCCAACCTTATTAATAAAGAGGAGAACCTCTTGCCATAAATCTCCCATCTACCAACCCCATATGGGAACCTCTCTCAATAGTTTGTGAGGAAACAATTGAGGTCTATATCACGATTCAAACCCCTTGGGTCCAGAGTTTGTAGTCTGTGGATCTACTGGGTTTCCATCTGAGAGACTTTGAGAGTCAAATCCGTACCTCTCCAATGTTTGGAGACCTTGTCTATTCCCCAAAATTGAAGATGACTTGGGTTTTGGTTATGTTTAAGGCAAAATTGATCTGAAACACTGTAGCACTGTAACCATTCTTGATGTTTTTGATATGTTTTTGATATGTACTCAATTTCCTTGTAGTCCTGCCAACATATTGTAGTTTGCATGGACATGAAAGTATATAGGTGACATATCTGGAATCACATGTTATAAGTTGTTTGATGGCAAAACTATCTCCTGTCATATATGATGTAAAGCTATAAATTTTTCTGGACTTATCTCTCACCATCCTACTGTCACGGTGTAAGGTCAGGTTCAGAGACCAGTTGCTATAGCAGTAAAAGGCTTACCTGGAACCAGCAGGATAGGTACACCAGTGGATCCCCCTGGGAATGACGCAGGCTCACCTGAGGTGCGGGGTCTAAGTATTAACCGGTATTCACCAGAGCTCCTAATGGTGGAGATGGATTGGGCTGCGTGTTAATACCAGGTCGCAGATCTCAGGATCACCCCACCAGGGAATGAGCAGACTGGGAACCAATAGCGGATCAACAGGTTAGGGATCAGACGAAAGCAGAGTCGGTCACAAGCCAAGGGTCGGTCACAAATGGTAGCAGATCAATCGTGGTCAGGAACAAGCCAAAGGTCAGTAGCGGAGGTGTAGACAGCAGCAGGAACAGTAGCAGGATATTGGCTGGAAAGGCACAATAATCTGGCAAGGAGGAAGGACATGGCTTATATAGGAAGTTCATGGGAGGAGCAAGGAGTTCAAGGTTCAAGAGCAAACAAGGCACAAGGCAGGATTATCCAATAGATGAGGCAAAGTGTTGTCCAGCATCCTAGGTAGCTCAGTGAGTAGAGTTACTGCCTGACACAGTAGAAGTCCCAGGTTCAAGTCCAGGCCCTGACACCTACAGGCCTTACATCTTCCACATTTATATGAGCCAGTAGCATCCAAGAACATGGGGGGTCTTTTGGGTGGTTCGACCACATTCTTGGAGATAATATGTCTCAGCCCTGGGGCCTTTTTATTTACAAATGCAGGTTTACTTGGAAGAATTTGTTGCAAGGTCTGATCTCTAAGCAAGATAGGCCAATTTTTCCCAATACTCTTCTCCAGCTGCTTATATTGTAAGTTATATCATGTTGTGAATGCTAGATCTATACCTAGATGTTCTTTAGATTTGGGTACTAACAATGTATCCCGGTCCATAGTACCCACTTGCTCTCTTATTTGTTCCAACTCTGTTTTCTTGTATCCTGTTTTTAAAAAATCTTTGTAATAATTTTTTTGATTGTATATAATAATCTTCTCTTCTACTGCAATTTCTCCTTATTCTCATGAACTGGCCCATAGGGATTGCTCTCAAAAATTTCGGATGGTGACAGCTCTTATTGGAAATATACCCATTCCTATCTGTATTTTTAAAGTAGGTTCTCGTATCTAATCTTTTACCATATTGGAAAATTTCCAGGTCTAGAAACTGGATAACCTCCTTTTGGATGTTACTGGTAAATTTAATTCCATACCTGTTGATATTCATGGATTCTAGGAAAGATTTCCCAAATAATAAAGATATTATCGATATATCTCCTATATACTCTATGTTGCGGTATCTCTTTATTAAGAATGTCTTCCTCCTCTCATTTATTACGGAAAATAGTTGCCATACTCGGGGCATATCTGGCTCCCATAGCCACTCCCTTAATTTGATTGAATAATTCCCCATTGTACCAGAAATAGTTGTTGGCCATGGCCATCTCCAACCCTTCTAGTATGAATTCTTCTTGGGGGACTCCAGATTAGAATATTTTTGAAATGCCCATTTGGTAGCCTCAAGAGCATCTATTTGCCCTATGTTTGTATAAAGGGATTCAACATCTACCGTAACCAACAGAGTATGTTCTGTCACATTAATACCTCATATTAAATTAATAAGATCCCTACTACCCTTTAAATTGACTTTACCTTGTGTGGCCATAGGCAGTAAGAAGTAATGAATGTATTCTCCAATTCTCGAATACAATGAGCCTATGCCACTTATTATGGGCCTTCTCGGAGGTTTGATTGGATTTTTGTGTCTTTGAAACATGATAAATAACCAGTATTCTGGGTACTTTAGGTAATAAATATTTGGCCTCTTTTTTTGTTTAAATTATTAGATGTACTACCTTTTTTAATTAATTTAGTTCATTTTCCTTTGAGTTTATTAGTGGGATCACTTTGTTATTTTGTTATATGTATTAACATCCTGTAAAAGTCACTGCATTTCCCTCTCATATTGAGCCTTTGACAAAATGACTAGACCTCCCCCCTTATCAGCTGCTCTAATCACTATATCTTTATTTTTTTCTAAAGACTTACCGGTAATAGCTTCTTATGTTTTCTTGGAATGGACTATGCCTTTATTGATCATGATCTTTGATATGTCTTCCTGGACCATGTTTTTAAACACTTCTATATATTGATACTGAGAAATTTTTTGATTAAATGTGGACTTAACCCTTAAACCAGTATGGGAATATTCATACCTATTAGTTCTCCTTCCTTGAGGAGGATTATCTAAGAAAATTGTTTTGATATTTAGCTTTCTAGCAAATTTTTCCACATCTATAAATGCCTCAAACTTATTGAAAAAAAATGATTACATATATTTTTAGAAAAGGGATACAAGAAAACAGAGTTGGAACAAATAACGGTAATTGGGTACTATGGATCGGGATACATTGTTAGTACCCAAATCTAAAGAAAATCTGGGTATAGATCTAGCATTTATAACGGGATATA
The DNA here is from genome assembly GCF_062004578.1 of Staurois parvus. NCBI lineage: Eukaryota > Metazoa > Chordata > Amphibia > Anura > Ranidae > Staurois > Staurois parvus. Next base: position 8,864,910 of record NW_028318478.1, read on the forward strand.
ACTTACAATATAAGCAGCTGGAGAAGATTATTGGGAAAAATTGGCCTATCTTGCTTAGAGATCAGACGTTGAAACAAATTCTTTCAAGTAAACCCTTATTTGTATATAAAAAGGCCCCAGGGCTGAGACATATTATCTCCAAGAATGAGGTCGAACCATCCAAAAGACCCCCCATGTTCTTGGATGCTACTGGCTCATATAAATGTGGGAGATGTAAGGCCTGTAGGACAGTGATAGATAAGTCCAGAAAAATTGATAGCTTTACATCAAATGTGACAGGAGATAATTTTGCCATCAAACAACTTATAACATGTTATTCCAGATACGTCACCTATATACTTTCATGTCCATGCAAATTACAATATGTTGGTAGGACTACAAGGAAATTGAGTACACACATAGGTGAACATACCAAAAACATCAAGAATGGTTACAGACAGCATAGTGTTCCAAATCACTTTCACCTTAAACATAACCAAGACCCTAGTCATCTTCAGTTTTAGGGAATAGACAAGGTTTCTAAACATTGGAGAGGTAAGGATTTGACTTCAAAGTCTTCAAAGTCTTTCAGATGGGAACCCAATGGATCCAGAGACTACAAACTCTGGACCCAAGGGGTTTGAATCGTGATATAGACCTCAATTGTTTCCTCACAAACTATTGAGAGAGTTTCCCATATGGGGGTGGTATATCATCACCTCACCACCTAATATCACAAAGTAGCTGATTTTTGGGGGGAACTTAAATGCCACCCCTTTTGCTGTTACAAATTGAATTATTCAAAATATATTTGGAATGATGAGCCTTTCCCCTAGCGGTGTTAATATATAACATTAGATTAATATCTTTTTAGTTTTTATGGGACTAGTTTTAAAATGAAAATGTATTTAAAACATCCATAATTTGTCAACATAATTTTTTTTATTTATATATATTTTTTATTAAAACATTTTTATTATTAATATTATTAAATCTCATTTCATTTTTTGAACTTATAAAATTGGATGTTATAGCAGTATTTTATTCATTTAAATATATACATGTATTCTATTTAATTTTTAGTATAACCATGTGTGGAGTTTCATATATATACAATGTATAAGAGTGCACTTGCAACATAGTTAAATTTTAACCCACAAGATGGCTGGTATTATTAGAATTTACTATTGGGACAGTTATTGCAGTCCATTATATTGTAATAACATAGCAAAGACCTAATTGCAATGTTGTAAATACATTTTGAAGCTGGGGTTGTTGTCCCATGGCAGTGTGTACAGCTTGACCTAAATTATCTATCGGCATCTTTCCGGAGCCATCCAATTAAAAAACGCTTCTGGTTAGGGGTAACACAATCAGAGTAAGCTTGTGTGTATATATCCAGCCTGGATATGGCGGACGTCACTTCCTGATGACGCTGTCTGGCAAACGTACGTCGAAGTATGTCGTCCATCACTTCCGGGTTTCAGCGACGTCACGTCTGGCCGAGCGAGAGTGAGGCCTGAAACGCATGTCGGCCATCTTTTTGGATCTTAGAGCTGAACATGCTGGTGCTGGCTAACATAGCACCTTCACATGTGAGTACACTCTTTTTGTCTTTAACCCAAACATTATTAATAAATGCTACACTTAGAATGGCCTAATCTCTGGTTTATTTGAGTGGCTGGGCAACATTCTACCAAGAGCATGGAGAACCAGTCTTAGAGCATTTGTACATTGTTTGGTTGGTGAAAATACAATTATCATCCTCCCTGATGTTTATCCTGCGGTCTGTTGATGAGTAGGAGAAATACCATAGGACAATCAGAGGCTGATTCTCCGTCATATCTTTCCAAAAAAGTGCATTTGACCACCGTAATTGGAGTAAAATAGGTCTGGTGAGTGAGCAATTCACTTATTATTTTTTATGGGCACGTGATGAAGATATAAGGATCCATGTTATTTGGCACTACATGGAGATGAGACGGTCACCTGTGTTGGTCATTATGTGTATTATACGTTCACGTTGACAGACACTTTATTTTGGAGACGACGAAGTGAAAATATTTGTTATGTTAAAAAATGTTTTTCCTTTTTTGTTAGTTGATGCACAGTTATGTTCTTCTGATTGCTATTTTGGTTCATATTTGTCAATTTCACTAAGCATATGATCACAGCACCTGTTTATTTATTTATTATTTTATACTTAGAAGTGTTGGTTCACTTTATAGGGGCAGCTATAATATTGGTATTTGGAGTGTCTCTAATACCAATATTACTAAAATATACAAATATTTTAATTGGCGCCATAATAATTTCACTTATTTCTGTTCTTTTGCAGGGCTGGCTATCAGTTATAAGTGACCCTGTCATTTCTTATCTTTTCTACTGCTACTGTAGTTACTAGGGGTTTCAGCCTGTTGGTACTGGTGTAGCTAAAATATGCATGTTTGGTTAATAAGAAGCATTCGGAACCTTTGTGTTTCATGTACAGTATGTCAGTAATTAAAATGGTAAGTTGATAGACATTGTCTCATGACTGTGGCCCTAGATTCGGGTGTCCTGAGCAGTGAGCATTGCTCTCTGTTTACTACTGTCACCTAAATTCATGTGGGTCTTTTAGCATTTGTGCTAGATTACAGCATGTATTTGTGACCCACAGAACACATTGACATTATTAGGGGCCAAGATATGTGCTTTTTATTTGCTAGTTAGAAATTGTCTAAATTTCCCAGTGGTGTATCTCTTGTGGTAGGAAAAGTATACAGACACATTAAATTCATTCCATAGTGCATTTCTAAATTTGTTTTTATTTTTATAACCCCTGTGAAATTGTTTTGAGTATTGATGTTAAGCTGAGCCTAGTTGAAGAACCTCCTTAACAAATTGTATTTCTGTGACACTAATGCCTCAGGGGCTGGCTTTTCATGAGCTCTTTTATAAATCCACAGAACTGAAAGAAATAGAAATATCAAAATGCTAAATATTTGTGACTAACATTGCACTTTCCACAGTAATGTGAAATCAAATTTAGATGGTGTAGTTTAGAGCAGGCTTTCTTTAAAGGTACATCAGAGCAGTTTTTTTTGTCATTTTAATGAAAATTATTATGATTTGGTATTATTTATTTATGTATTTATTTAGCCGTTTTTAATACTATATTAAATTTTTAAACTAATTTTAAACATTTAACATCTTAAACATTTTTAAGTTTTAAAAATATTTGGAAGGCTTCAAACTGATGATTTATATATACTTTACTAGTATTTTATATATTTTTTTACTAGTTAAAAATGTATTTTACAAATACATTTGCATTTGTTTGATAGTAGATGCCGGAGGAACCTGCCTGATGTACCCTTTTTGACTGATGACTATTTGGAATATATACATTATTTTGTGGCTAAACATCTGAATCTGCTGTTATACTTTCTTTTGGATGGTTCCCGAGATCAATATATATTCCTCTGTATGAATATGTTGCTTTCTATTTGCGCCATCTCTTATTGTTGCCAAGAAATTTTTATTATTTTTGACTATCAAAACCATACACAATACAGTTTATTGAAACATTCGAGACTGCTAGTGGGTCTTGTCTTGGGTAAGTAGATCAGCCCCGCGACCAAAGAGTATAATATTTTTTGAGATTATATACAGTCATGGCCGAAATTGTTGGCACCCTTGATATTTCTCCAGGAAATCATGTATTTCTCACGAAACGTATTGCATTAACACATGTTTTGCTATACACATGTTTATTCCCTTTGTGTGTATTGGGACAAAACAAAAAAAGGGAGGAAAGAAAGCAAATTCGACATAATGTCACACAAACCTCCAAAAATGGGCTGGACAAAAGTATTGGCACCCTTTCACAACTGCGGATAAATAAGAATGTTACAAGCATGTGATGCTCCTGTAAACTCACCTGGGGCAAGTAACAGGTGTGGGCAATATAGAAATCACACCTGAAAGCAGATAAAAAGGAGAGACGTTCACTTAACCTTTGCATTGTGTGTCTGTCTGTGCCACACTAAGCATGGACAACAGAAAGAGGAGACGAGAACTGTCTGAGGACCTGAGAACCAAAATTGTGGCAAAATATCAACAATCTCAAGGTTACAAGTCCATCTCCAGAGAACTAGATTTGCCTTTGTCCACAGTGCGCAACATTATCAAGAAGTTTGCAACCCATGGCACTGTAGCTAATCTCCCTGGTCGTGGACGGATGAGGAAAATTGATGAAAGATTGCAACGCAGAATAGTCCGGATGGTGGATAAGCAGCCCCAAACATGTTCCAAAGACATTCAAGCTGTCCTGCAGGCTCAGGGAGCATCAGTGTCAGCGCGAACTATCCGTCGACATTTAAATGAAATGAAACGCTATGGCAGGAGACCCAGGAGGACCCCACTGCTGACACAGAGACATAAAAAAGCAAGACTACAGTTTGCCAAAATGTACTTGAGTAAGCCAAAAGCCTTCTGGGAAAACGTCTTGTGGACAGATGAGACCAAGATAGAGCTTTTCGGTAAAGCACATCATTCTACTGTTTACCGAAAACGGAATGAGGCCTACAAAGAACAAAACACAGTACCTACGGTAAAATATGGTGGAGGTTCAATGATGTTTTGGGGTTGTTTTGCTGCCTCTGGCACTGGGTGCCTTGACTGTGTGCAAGGCATCATGAAATCTGAGGATTACCAAAGGATTTTGGGTCGCACTGTAGGGCCCAGTGTCAGAAAGCTGGGTTTGCGTCCAAGATCCTGGGTCTTCCAGCAGGACAATGACCCCAAACATACGTCAAAAAGCACTCAGAAATGGATGGCAAAGAAGCGCTGGAGAGTTCTGAAGTGGCCAGCAATGAGCCCAGATCTAAATCCCATTGAACACCTGTGGAGAGATCTTAAAATTGCTGTTGGGAAAAGGTGTCCTTCCAATAAGAGAGACCTGGAGCTGTTTGCAAAGGAAGAGTGGTCCAAAATTCCGGGTGAGAGGTGTCAGAAGCTTATTGATGGTTATAGGAAGCGACTGATTTCAGTTATGTTTTCCAAAGGGTGTGCAACCAAATATTAAGTTAAGGGTGCCAATACTTTTGTCCAGCCCATTTTTGGGGTTTTGTGTGACATTATGTCATATTTGCTTTTCTGCCTCTGTTTTATATTTGTTCCAATACATACAAAGGGAATAAACATGTGTATAGCAAAACATGTGTTAATGCAATACCTTTTTTGTGTGAAATACTTGATTTTCAGGAAAAATATCAAGGGTGCCAACAATTTCGGCCATGACTGTATACTCAGATTACCTTCTTGCTGTTCTTGGGATTACCCTTTTCTGGAATGAAGAATACTTATTCCAGCAAACCGTAAAAAAAACTTATACATAATTTTATGATATTGGGTTCTTTTATACGGATACTATTCACGTGTACTCCTGGTGAAGAGGTTAAAACATTTGAAACGCGTTGAGCTGACATGGATGTTGGAAAAAAAAAGATCTGTGAACCACACTCTGAAAATATTGGATGTGGTTCTTTATATGCTTTTAATATTTTGTCTAATAAACTTTATGATTTTATTAAGTAATGATGTTGTGCAATTCACTATACGTCCAAAAAGAACATTGCTACGAAAATTCTTCTGTTTAGATGCATTACTCAGGATATGGGCATATAGGACAGAGAACCTCTATCCAGTTTGTATGTCTCTTTGACAGACACTTTTTTATGGCCCTATTTGAACACAGAAGTCAAGAAAGAAGGAAGGGCTGAGTTTCTTATCTAATTATGTAAATTTGAACTTCTGCTATTGAGCTTTGTAAACAACAAGTTTTTGTAAATTAAAGAAAGAGCTACAAATAGACAAGTAAATATGAAAACATGTGAGCTTCACATACTGGTGTGAAATATAAATATTAAGTGTTTATATGCAGTTCATTTTTACCTGACCAATAAGAATGATATGTTTTTAGACATAATAAAGAAAATATATACACAAACACGGTACATTTAATTTAATGTGCATCTAAACCAAAACATTAAATCAAATGTTTGTTACACATGTTTCTGGACTATCAAAAAGTTTTAACCTTTTTTCTTATTCAGTATAGTTATTGAGCGTTTGATGGGTGTTCATACAAACAGTAGGGATTACATAAATGAAGGTAGTACATAGTAGACTGTAAAACTAGCATATTAAATCCCAAGAAAACCAAGGATACAGTGGAGAGGGTAAATGTCTAGGGGAAACCTTTTTAATATATCATGCTTAACTAAAACTATGCCTGATGCAGGGGCGGACTGACCATTTGGAAACCCGGGCACTGCCCGAGGGCCCGGGGTCAGTAGAAGGCCCCATGAGATGCCCCTGGTACCTTTTTCATAGGCTTTTTTGAGTTTGGGCAAGGACACAGGGGCCCCATGATCCCTTATTGCCCGGGGGCCCCGTGAGTTGTCAGTCCGCCCCTGGCCTGATGGTTCTACCAGCAAGGTTTATCCACAGGAATGTCCCTGCACACACATTGACAGGAACGCCATACAAATAGTCAAATATATGTGAGGGGGGGGTATAAGGGTACTGAGGAGGGGAGATTGTTGCTCACTAGCACTTACTAGTGTAGGTCTCTAAAAATAGTAGGGGATGGATGCATGTTATTAAAACTGCATTCAGTCAGCTCAGTCCGTTTTCATCCCATTGAGCTCTATGGCCAAATTCAAACAAGCAAGCATAAAAGATAAAACACATAAACCAGGCCTAGTCTTTGTGTATTGATGTCACCCTGATTACCCTTTTGTGCAAGATAGTTGTTTACAAGAGTCTCTGTGATAAATACAGCTCTGCTCTCTGCTAGTAGAAAAACAATAGCGAACACTGTTTTGACTCAGCTAGATAAAATATATGCTATATCACATGTATAGTGGATTTACCTTGCTGTAAAAGTCTGCTTCAATATATCTTGCCTGTGTGATGGTAAGATATCAGTATTCACAAATTTTGCATTTTTACCTTTACTGTGACATTCATAATGCATTTGTCCACAATGAATTGTATAAACACATTAGGTACCATTCTAGCCATCAGATAATCTATACATATTTGCAGGTACATGGATGTCAGCATTCTCCTAATATTGGGAGAGAAAGCATCAAAGTGACACGAAGGCCACAGACAGCAAACCAAGAGAAAATAAAAGCAGTGGGAGCTGCCTGGGAGATAACACAGTGATTTATACCTGTTCTCTGCCTGCTGAGGAAAGATAGGACATTTCCCGGCCACATAATCTCCTCATCTACACTACACTGTTGCTGGTTCCCCGACTTAAAAAAAATATAAGAATGTGAAAGTCATATCTTACAATATAAAAGTAATGTGAACTGTTTGTAAATAGTGGGGGGTTTTATAGTGAAAACAAAGTCCTTCAGGCTAGATAATCTTCTCTTCAGCACAGAAAGTAGCTCTCAATGTTGGGAAGTATGAGGCTATAAGGTCAGGCTAGGTTCAGAGGTGAGACCACTCAAGTGAGAAGGTGGACTTAGTATACTTCATGAGGAAATGGAGGAGAAAATAAAACAAATAAAAATACACATGAAAAAATAATAAAAAACAAAAGAGGGGGTGAGATTGTATTAAAGCTACACTATCGGCAAGCTCAAGATCCAAATAAAAACGGCCCCTTTGATGAAGAAAGTAAATGATTCCCTTTTCTGCCTCTTGGGCCTGAACACCACTCCAATCAAATAGAATTGATGGTTTAAATCTGTGAGTGTTGATCTCCTGGACCTCTGCAGCTCTTGCTGGATCCGCCTGTTGACCTCTAATTATTACAGGACATGTTAGTGATGTGGAGGTCAGCAGGAGGAACCACTAAACACTGAGGTCCTGCTGACCTCCATGTCACTACTGTGTCCTGTAATAAGTGGAGGTAAGAGGAGCCAGTGAGTGCTGTTGGGGATGCAAAAAACTACACTTCCAGTAGTGCTGGTTTTCCTTTGGGCTTGCAGAATGTTGGAACAGAGCAGAGTTCTGATGGAGCGGGGTGCAATTGAGGTAAGCATCCCTTATCTTTATTTGCAGGTTAACTTTTTTCTGAAAGATGTATGCCATGACATTATTGTTAGCTAAGAATATGTGTGTACCTCAATGTCTATAGCCTGGCCACAGGTTAGCTTTAAGGAGTGGCTTCAAGCTGTTTTTGGTTGAAACAAGATGCCTCTACATTGCATGGAGCTGCTCTGAGCTGCTTTTCCATTTACCTTTACTCGTATGGGAAGAAAATCAGCTTAGTTGCAATTTACAAGCCATGCTAAAAGGCTTTAGGGCCCATGTAGATGGCCTTTGGCCTTTTGTCTATGATTTCAGTCTGAAAAACTTCTAAGTTCATTCAAAATTCATTAACAGGTGCTTTTGTCCTTCAATTGATCTCCTTCTGACCTGTATTTGACCTGCTGCCAGTGGATTTTGCTTTCACATGCATAAAAACGCAAAACTGATTTGAAGTGGACAAAAGCCCATCAACACCAGCCCTTGGGACAGTGTTAGGAGTGAGAAAGAGATTTTAAAGTTAACAAACAAACCCTGAATAGATATCATTTGAGGTGTCATATATAGAAATGCACTTGTATACTTGTGTATTTGTACTTTACGTCAAAGTATTTAGATTGAGGTTTGGTGAAAGGCTCCATATTTAATTGAGACAGTGAGGATATATAGTTGCATGTTGATTTAAGGATGTGTAAACTAGATTGCAGAAATGATGTGTTGTGAACATTTGTGCTTTGATCTTTATTTACAGGAAACAATGATGGACCATGCGCTAAGGACAATCTCATACATTGCTGACATTGGTAACATTGTTGTCTTGATGGCAAGACGCAGAATGCCAAGATCTGCATCTCAAGATTGTATAGAAACTACACCAGGTGCTCAGGAGGGAAAGAAGCAGTACAAGATGATCTGTCATGTCTTCGAATCAGAGGATGTAAGTAAATTATTTCTATTAAATTAATAGTAAAATAAGTTACGGTCTTTCCATGAAGACATTTGTTTCCTGCCTATACACTGTATGATGCTGTATAAATTACCCTAGTAAATGACGTATCCTGGGGTGACATGTGCCATAAGCCATCCTAGACTGTAAGATAAATAGTTTGTAAGGATGGAGGATTGCAAAATAGCAGGAAAGTAACTATATTCAGGATAGTTTGAAATGGAATGTTATATTTGTACTGTATAAAGCCTAATTACAGTATACAACCCCCCAGTCCTCCAATTGCATGTACTTTTAACATTTATTTGCATATATACCCTTTTCCCAACTGTTTGTTGACTGGTCATGTGATGAGCATGGTTGTCTCTCTTTTCCTTTTTGCCCTGGACTCATAAGAAGTTGTACTTGATGTTTTTGAGCAGCAATCTTAAAGTTGAAGGTTCTGTTTAGTGTAGCTGTTTCAGGCAAGGTTTGGCAGAAGCAAAGGGCTGCCCCTGGTTGTCAGACTATTACATTTATCAACAATGATGTTGAAATAAAATTGGAAGACACAAAGCTTACATCCTAAAGGTATAAGATTTAAAGTGTATGTAAAGGCTTTATTTATTTAGTTTTGTATTGAGTAGGGAAGGGTTAGAGACTTTGTCAAGTTTGTATTACTGTCTGGTGACCATTTTCACTAGGAAAGTGAGAGGTAATCCAAATTTTTGAGTTGTTACTATAGCAAGAGGGATACCTCAAATGTGGATCACCTCTTCTGGTGGAATCACTGTAAGGTGGGAATTTCACCACTTCGGTGAAATTTCCGCTAATTTCCTGTTGCAACAGAAAAGGAAATGAAATCTCCTCAGTGGGACACAGACAGTAAAAAATAATCTCATAGGGATTATAACCTTTCACTACTATATTTTAAACAGTTTAAAAAGTTTTTTGCTCTGCATGCACTTTAAAGAAAACCTGTAAAGTAAGATATATGTAGGCTTCCATTGCTGATTACTCACGCAGAACTCTTTGGTGATAACGGTAATATACAGTCAACATTCAATTTCTTCATCTGTGCTTCTCCCCAAGAAGACTTCCTGCACAGGAGCAGACTCGTGCCTAATTGGTGGAGGCTCTCAGTGCACTGTTTTCAGGAACCATTCTCTGTTACAATACATGTTTTGCTAACAGGTGAAATACATAAATACAGAACTATGGAATATGAAAATCCACAACTTGGGGGATTTTAAACCTCCCCTGTATATCCCCTTTATAGATTGTGTTAATTTCTAAAGTTTTACATTATGCTTTTTACTCATTTCTTATTTCTGAAGCACCTCCCCTGAAGAATAAATAACAGTTCCTAGTAGATGTATACAGATATACACTATATTGCCAAAAGTATTGGGACGCCTGCCTTTACACGCACATGAACTTTAATGGCATCCCAGTCTTAGTCCATAGGGTTCAATATTGAGTTGGTCCACCCTTTGCAGCTATAACAGCTTCACCTCTTCTGGGAAGGCTGTCCACAAGGTTTAGGAGTGTGCCTATGTGAATGTTTGATCATTCTTCTAGAAGTGCATTTGTGAGGTCAGGCACTGATGTCGGGCGAGAAGGCCTAGGTCGCAGTCTCCACTCTAATTCATCCCAAAGGTGTTCTATCGGGTTGTGGTCAGGACTCTGTGCAGGCCAGTCAAGTTCCTCCACCCCAAACTTGCTCATCCATGTCTTTATGGACCTTGCTTTGTGCACTGATGCGCAGTTATGTTGGAACAGGAAGGGGCTATTCCCAAACTGTTCCCACAAGGTTGGGAGCATGTAATTGTCCAAAATATCTTGGTATGCTGGCACCTTATGAGTTCCCTTCACTGGAACTAAGGGGCCAAGCCAACCCCTGAAAAACAACTCCACTCCATAATCCCCCCTCCACCAAACTTTACACTTGGCACAATGCAGAAAGGTAAGTACAGTTCTCCTCACAACCGCCAAACCCAGACATGTCCATAAGAATGCCAGACAGAGAAGCGTGCATCGTCACTCCAGAGAACACATCTCCACTGCTCTAGAGTCCAGGGGCGATGTGTTTTACACCACTGAAACCGACGCTTTGCATTGCTTTTGGTGATGTAAGGCTTGGATGCAGTTGCTCAGCTATGGAAACCCATTCCATATGCATTGTTGTTGTGCTAATCCGGATTTGGAGGTCTTTAGCTATTGACTCTGCAGACAGTTGGCGACTTCGACGCACTGTGCGCTTTAGCATGCGCTGACCCCGCTCTGTCATTTTATGTGGCCTACCACTTAGTGGCTGAGTTTTTGTTGTTCCCAGTTTCTTCCACTTTGTTATAATAGCACTAACAGTTGACTGTGGTATATTTAGTAGCAAGGAAATTTCACAAATGGACTTTTTTGCACAGGTGGAAACTTATTATGGTACCACACTTAAATTAACTGAGCTCCTGAGAGCAACCCATTATTTCACAAATGTTTGTAGAAGCAGTCTGCATGCCTAGGTGCTTGATTTTATACACTTGTTGCCAAGGAAGTGATTGAAACACCTGAATCCAATGATTTGGAGAGGTGTCCCAATACTTTTGGCAATATAGTGTACAAGTACCATCAAGAAGAATGCTGAAAGTTTTTTTTTTTTACTTAAATTTGTCTGTGCAAAGGCAAGGTCTTTTCACAGTCATCGTAGAAACATGGTAAAACCAAAAACCTTTAAAGGTGCCTGGCTATATGTTCACATTATTTAGAGTTCCCCTGTAACCCCAAATCTCAATTATGCACAAGAAACTTCAGTCTGCTTGTATTTTCCCCAACCATCCCCTTGGTCAATAAGGTTTCCCCATGTAGTGATGGATCAGATTTAGAAGGTATGAATTTGCTATTTGCATATTACAGTGGCTTGGGATTTGTGGGTGTTAGGGCTCGCTGGAAAAGTATATGAACAGGTTTACAGTTTCCTTTATATGCATGCTTTATTTCTCAGCCTCTAGTTTATTAGCAACATTTAAAGTGATATTAAAGCTTCCAGTTTTGAAAAAATTAAAATAACAAACATGTTATACTTGCCTGCTCTAATTCTCCTCTTCTGGGGTCCTCTGCTGGCACTCTCCTCCTCTTCTCTGTGTGCCACCATAGGAAGCCACTTCCTGTGGTGGCACACATACGGGCTTGCTCCCGAGCCCCACTGTTTGTGTCTATTGATATAGACAGCAGGGTTTGGCCCCACCTTCTCTCCTTCATCATAGGATTTGATTGACAGGAGCAGAAGCCAATGGCTCCTGGTGTTATCAATCTGCCCAGTGAGGAGGAACAGATCTGGAAGAGCTGGATTGCTGGATTGAGATCAGGCTCAGGTAAGTATAAAGGGGGATGGGGGGATCCTCTGCTACAGAAGGTTTTTTTAACTTAATGCATAGAAGTAGGGACAAAGCTCTTTTGGCCATACTTCTCCTGTGGGTGACAGGAGTGCACTTAGTTCTGCCCTCCTATTACCCAGATTCAGCCGACATTGAGCTAAAGTCTACTGTCGGCTGACATCACTCAGCGACTCCAGACTCTGGAGGTATGCCGACTTTAAAGTTGGGATCCTCCCAGATTCTTGACTGGCAGATAGCTCAGCCTCTAAGTGCTGCTGAGAACCTGAGTCAGGTGATCCAGCCCCCCTCCACAGCCTGACACTGATAGTCTGTCAAGGTCCTACCTTTCTTCAGAGCTTGTGCATCTCCATGAGCTGGCCTCCATCTTGGTTTTCTGCAAAGCATGGTGGGAACCTTTATGCCTTCAGGCTTCTGCGGCTCCTCCTCAGAAGGGTGTGGTTGAGCACATTTAAACCTGCTGTCTGCAAGTGTGCTCTGCACTTGTGTCCTGTATGTTGCCCTGTTGCAAGCTCTTGTGTTGTTCCCATTGCTCTCCTGGTAACCGACTCGGCTTGGACAAGACTACTCTCTGCGTTAACCCTTTATCTGACCTCCCGTTGTTGAACCCGGCCCGTGACCTGAGTCTTCTTTGCCTACCGTCTAGTACTGTCTGCTCCATTGTTATTGACCCGGCTTGTCTGACTACTCTACTCGTGATCCCATCTAGCTCCCACCAGCTGTACGCCATTGGCGGCAGTCGTTATCGCAGCTGGGGTCACTCGGGGGCCGCGACCTGGTCTCAGGCTGCGTCAAGTCCATCCCCACCATCAGGGGCCCTGGTGAAGGGTAGCCTGGGGCTTAGACTCCGCGCCCTGAGGGACTCTGGTCTGTGGGTAGTCAGTGTCGTCAGTCGCAGTGTGACCGTACCATAGGCCTGCCTGCCCATTCCATCGTTCCTGCCCTGACATAGTCACTGACTTTATGCTCACTGAAGACCAAGAACTGATCGGTATTTGATCACTCAGTTCTTGGTCTTAGAGGTGGCGGGGGACAGATGCCGCATCGGACAATAGTGCATCCACCTAGGTGAGTATGTATGTTTGTTATTTTGAGATCTCACACTTCTCTTTTAATTATCAAGTAAATTCACTTTCAAATCAAAGAGTAGAGACAGGTGAATGGCTTATTAAAATATTTCTCTGCACTTGTCACGGGTTAGGCAGTATAGGAAGTGAGGAAAATCTTTCCTATTGGACATAGACAGCAATAAAAGACACGGTTTCTAACCTCTCCGCAACCTATCAAAAACTAGAAAGGGTTTTGGCAGGAATTTGGCATAAACATACATGCATATGGAATGTGTAGTTTCATAATCCTGTACATTGGTAGTTTTGGTGGATATTGGTTATATAGAGCAGTTTCAGGGCATATAGCAGGAATCTGCATGAATATATTCAGCAATGGTTTGCATTTGGATGCTCAATGATAAGAAGTTTAGTATAGGAACATTATTTTAGATGACTGTGATCAATTATAGACCTATTTCCATTTTGTAATCTGCACCAGAAATGACAGATATAATCTATCTGTTGCAGCAGGCTACACAAACACTTTCACTGGAATACAATTTAAAGTTAGGACAGAATTTTAGCTTATTTTTTCCATAAAGCTGCATCCATCTGTATTAAAAATGTGCAGCTAATAAAGTTTCCTTCATGCCCTGTCATTCCATGTGAGCTCCAAGATAAACCCAGATTACCTTAAACTACCTCTGAGCTGTACATCATTGTGGGCTTCATCTACTTTTGCAGACTTTTTTTCTCATTCTAACACAATAGTATTCTGAATTACAGGTTTTTCTGAATTACAGGTTTTATGGAAAAATAAATCAGCAATAGAAATTGCCTTTCTGATACGTAAAAGAGTGATTTGTACCACATGACCTTTTTACCTCTAATGACATATTGTGCTCTGATTAAAGGAACATTTATAGATGGCGTTTGCGCTTAAATGTGTTCTCTTTAATACGTTATGCTTTTGACGACATACCAAACTTTCACAACCATGATCTCTCCAGACACATATTACAGACTGCCTTACACAGCATTAATGACCAAAGAAAAATCATTGTATCAAGATAACGAGTATCCCTGTTGAACCATGTAGGTTGCAGGGTACATTAAATTAAAGGGAATTTGTCAGAATAGAAATATAGGACTTGTCATTGCTGACATTTTTTTGAAGGTCCTTTATAAAATATGAAGAAAGACACACTAACCCATTCCTCAGTGTGCAGATATAAAGGTATAACTGAAGCTGAGGCCTGAGCTGCCTGATGTGACATCTACCATTAAACATCAATCCATCCTACAATGCTCAGACCTGACAGCATATGTACAGACTTCATACAGTACAATGATGGAGGTTGCACACTTTGTAGTAAAATTCATATCCTTTATTAAGCTTTAGACCACATACAATAAAAGCTTCCTATATCTATAGCTGTTTTGTATGTGAACCATCGTTGCAGGCTTTGGTATGCACTCTTACTGATATCATCCTAATTGAACTCTGCCTATGCATTACCTAATGGTTTCCAATAGGCATATTCACCATATTAATGTGAAAATACAGAAAAACGATGGGATCTCCTCAATGACGTCTGAAGTGACAGCATTAGTATAACAATAGATCCAGGTAGAAAATAACACAGGAAGGTGAAGTCTCCATAGGCAATGGATGGCGTTCATGAGGTGTTTGCTGGCTGCTTTATTTGATGCAGGTTTTGTGTACCATTTAACTATCCCATTGAGGGACATTATTTCTTTCTCCTCTGCATTGCCCCTTTGGCCTGTGGGTTGGATTTTCTGGCTACCATTTACACATTGGTTCCATCAATTGCCCTCCACACCTACAGCCATGCTCTGTGAGATCTTTTACTGGACTGGGTCATTTTCCCTTTGATGGGACTATTTCATGGTATTTTTCAGCCATACTCAACTGCACTCCCTGATCCCCTGAAGAAGCAAAAGTGCGACATGTATTAGAATTTTTGAACCCCCTTCCTGACATACAGTATATTGATTATGATGCTATAATTATGTACATTTGACAAAAAGTGATTGAGGAGGGGAGGTGTCTTTCTGGGGGGCTGGTTAGGGGATTATGGCCTGCTTTAACCTTCACCCTGTCTTTTAGGGAACTTAATACACCTTAGTTGTTATTAAATGCAATTCTGTAGTAAAATTTTGATTATTTTATTGTAATGAGTTTGTCCAATCTGTTTTTAGAAAAGGTATCGGCACTTTTTAAAATCCCATGTCTCTCTTGTGGATTGTTTTTCATACATAAAAACTATTCTACAACAAGCATTGATATACTTTGTAAATGATACCAAAACTGAAAGTAATTGTTTATTTATGTTAATCGTAGCTCATCACGCAGGAATTTCACAAGTCTTTTTTGCGTTAATAAGTCATTATCATGACACCCCAACCCTGTTGGAGGGGTGAAGGACAACCTTTATTACAAAAAAAAAATTAGATTGTTATTGTGTGTTTCCCAAGTATAATCTATGAAACATGTGTCTGCTATACCCATATAACTGAATTATTTGTGTTGGCCAATTTGGACCTGCATAGTCTTTTCAATGTAGAACTAATTAAAGGAACACCAGATTCATGAAATTGTGTTCTACAGGTTACAAACACTCCCACTTTCCAAAAAAATAACACATATTACACTTTCTGCATTTTAAATTCTTAGATGAGTGAATTCTAGGCACCCAGTCCAGAGACCTCATTGGCTTACATATATCCTACTCACAAAATTTTGTCTCAAACTATTATTCCTATAAAATGACATCTTTGGCACATTCATCGTTTTCTTACCTATTTCAGAATCCTATTGCAGAAGGTACTAGTGATTTCACACAACCTGCCTAATTTTATCTGCTGTAAGTGAGTAATCAGATGTGAAAATTAACTTGTCCTGTTGTTTTCTGCTTTCTTTTTACCATGTACCAACCTGTGATTGCACCTTGGCCCATAAATACTTCTTTTCACTTACTTCTGGATTACCAACCTCTAAAACTTTTTCAGTTTAATGTTCTAAACTGTATTTAAAAATGTATATTTCTTATGTTATTAATTTTAGACTTAAAACCAGGGCGGACTGACAACTCATGGGGCCCCCAGGCAATAGGGGATCATGGGTCCCGTTTCCTTGCCCAAACTCAAAAAAGCCTATGAAAAAGGTACCAGGGGCATCTCATGGGGCCCCCTACTGACCCAGGGCTCTCGGGCAGTGCCCTAGTTTCCAAATGGTCAGTCCGCCCCTGCTTAAAACTAATCCATAGTACATAAATCCATTGCCAAAAAGCAAATTGAAGATAATAAAATGAAGGAGTGAGTCAGTAGCTCAGTAGTCAAATTTCTTGTAAATGATCTATTCTGTATCATCAACATCTGTAAATTCAAGAACCCTACCCAACATGGATAAAATATATTTGAATAAGTGGGAGTATGTTCACTTGATCAGTGTAAATGAACTTAAATCATCAATGGCTCATATTGTTGGTTTGGGTTATTAATTTATATACCTTGAAGATATGTGCCCTTTCAGCAGGTTGCTCTATTAAGTTGATATGAGTAGACATGAGGGATCTTTCAGTAACCAGTTATCCAATCAATCAGAATGTTTTATATACCATGGTATGTAATTCTAATTTTGTATAAAGAAACAAATGTTTTATGGTATTTGAGCTCCAGTTTTGGTTATTTTTTGGTTGCTTTGTTAGGAATTGGGTCTATAGATGTCCAGGGACAGGTCTTATTTTTCTAAATTTTCGATTAATTTAAAAAGAGCCTTCAAACATCACGTCAAATGTCCTAGGAGACCCTAATACCAAGGCAATTTCTTATGCAAATTTCAACCCCTGCAACATCAAAAGGTGGCTTGTCCTTCCTACTGTCCACAATTTTAAGTTACTCAGTAAAGCTTTATTAGCCTATAAAAGGTGTAAGAGGTATTATTTAGGAATGGGGAAGGGCAGGTGGGGTCAGTCCTCATTATAGCAGGTGCTGTATGTGTTAAAAGTGAAGTGTAATAATTTGCACAAGGGGGATTGTGGGGATTTTTAGGGTGTTCGAGAAAGTATGTGCAAGCACTGCTATAAAAGTATTACTGTAGCTAATTTCTAACATCTGTAAAAATACTTTAAAATTTTAACTGTCGTTAGGATAACTTAAAAAAAATATATACAGCTTTATTTCCCATTTGCAAATTATATTTATCTTTAATATTGAGTCCTTGGAAATAAATTACATTGGCCAGAATTCTATTCTAGGAACACTTTAGTATGTACAGATCTCTCATTCAAAGCACAACAACCATTTCCAGATCTAAAGCTTGTCTGCACTCGATTTTAAAGTGTATGTGTATGATATTCATGAAAAATCTGCTTCAGCTAAAATTCTGCTGCTGCTTTAAGCTTCACTTTCTTCCATTGGTGGACATCAAAGAGACTGACAATAGAAACTGAACATACAGCAATGTCTTTGATTTGTCTCTTTAAAGTCTGCTACCTGGAGTGGACCAGCTGAATGTTAGAACCCAAGGCTGTCGAATGAACACTTGTGTCATCTATAATAAGACACAGGGCTCATCCACAGTATGTAATAGCATAGCAAATGCACCTTTTAATGTTTTGGAATGTATTTCAGATAAAGTATACCTATAGTCAAGTTTAAACTTTTTAAGTATAAGTCCTGCATTAGAGAACCCACAGCAAGATGTCTGCTATTACTTTTATTTGCTAGAAAAGTCTTCTTTTATGCCACTCTCTGATTTAGTTTCACTTTATTACTGGGGCCTGGCTTTTCCTGAGTTTATGACTAAGCCTTATCAACCTTGTTTCTGCTATGCAGTGTGGCTGCCTCAGTGGCCAGTAAGGGCAGTCTCAAGAAAGAACAACAATTATTGATGGGGCTTAGTCATGAAGACAAGGACAGTTAAGACCCAGTAATCAAGTAAAACTCAGAGAGGTGCACAGAAGAAACTTTAGTGTTAGGTATATAATTTCAGGGTAGAGAACAGAAATACAATAGCAGTTTCAAATAGTTAATACTGTTTAAGATAACACCGCACAGTGTACAACATAGGCCAACACTGGATTTCTGGCAGAAACAAAAGGTATTTTTTGCAGAGCAGTTGTAATAGAATATTTTCAATGGTTTATTGTTCAGACTAAAAATGAGCAAATGAGAGAAGTTCATTGTTAGTGTTTCCGTATACTTTAAGTAAATACTTGTTCACTTCTCAAAGTTACAACATGTTCTAGTAGTATTGAAGCTTGCCCACTCCCTCCCAAAACACTAAATGAGTTTAAAGATGAACTCATCCCCTTATTCCTCTCTTTTTAAGTTCTGCACAATTAGAGGGAGGGAAATAGAGAGATAGTCTGAAAGAAAGCAGCTACTGCTGTGAAAATCCATAGTCCTCTGGTGTCCTGGGTTTTGTAAAATAAAGATTTTTATGTAAATAGTATAAAATAACATGTATAAAAAATCAGTTAAAAAAAGGACAAACTTAACAATAAATAAAATTGATTTAGAACTGTTATTTTCTGCTAATAACTAAGTTCCAGTATTATCCATATCTTTTCCACAGATTTTATTAATGCATATTCAAAAATAATTACCAAAAGAACACTAAAATGTGTTTACTTAATATATTATGTTAGACACATTGTAAATTACACCATGATTAGATCTGTTTATTCGGTATTATGTACACCAGTAAAAATATTTTATGTTATCAATAATACTAGAGGCAATGTCGCCTTTAATCTACAATAATTTATCCAAAACAGCCTGAAAGAAAACCAATGATGCAAAGCTGATTCATGCGTGTAAGATATTTTATTGATCATTACCTTCAGCTTAATATGATAAAGATCATTAATTTTGCTATAACCAAACCTAGCATGAATGTATTTAACATTATTTGTTATTTTAATAATTTATACACCACTGGCATATTTTACAGCAGTTAACTGGGTCTATAGATGATTTATATTGATCTCTGTCTCAAAAAAAGAATAAAGCATAGCTCCATATGACAGAGATTGGGCCTGGCAATGGGCTGTAGGTTCCAATATACCTAAGAGCACTATGTTTTTGATGTGTGCAAAGGAAGATCAGGGTGACCTAGTAACATAGAGAAATAAGTATAAACTCCATTTGGTGCATCCTATCAAATTTGTTCAGCACAATTATAGTACAGGTCAACTTTCATGTTTGCAGTCCTGCCACACACTTATTGTGTTACTAAACCCAGGACCCCAAATTCACTATGTCTGGTCTCCCTCAGTACACAGAACATGGAAATGCAGTTATGTTAGTAAATATAAACTGCTAAATATCTTTTCTCATCAGCAGTTAAAGCAGTCTTGTGACTTCTATCAATGTCCAGCAGAATACTGGTTAAAGCTTGTGTATTAATTTTCCCCTATGAAGCTGCAGGACCCCTGACCCTCTGTCTGGACAGTGCTGATTGGCCCTGTGTTGATCACCAAGAAAAAAACTCTCTAGCAATGCACATCAAACTGAGCATGTGCAGCCGGTTTCCAAGCCTGTGTTCTATCAGGAGTTATATTGGGGAGAGTAGAAGAGGGGGATGATCAGAGAAGAGAGGATCACGCATCCTTTTTACACAATGTGGAGGATTAACAACTTAGGTTCCACAGTGAGTATAATAAGCATGCTTTACTGCATATACAGACTGATTTTACTGTTGTGGGTTTTGTAACACTTTAAATACACTGACATATTGGGTGGATAGGAAACTGTTTTTGAATGGCAGGAGACCATAGCTCCCAACTGTCCCTGATTTGGAGGGACTGTCCCTGTTTTAGAACAGGAACAGTCCCTCTTTCCTCCTCATGTGTCCTTCATTTTGATCTAATGTATACACCTAATACCAAATTAAAAAAGAAGAAAAAAGCGCCACTTACAAAAAACACCAAAGTGTCAGCAGCATATCCCACCCAAAATAAATTTTGGCAACAATAATCCAAATTAAAAGGTATGCGCTAATAACAAACTTATACAAAAGTGTATGTCATCATCCAAAAAACATTAGTGTTTTAAATAAATTAGAGTGTCCAAACATAAATTAGTGTCCAAAAAAATATATATATCTTCAGTGACTTGAACAAATTGTGAGAAATCCACCACCAAAGGAGATTAAATGAACTCACCAGAGCTAATGGCTGGTCAGATTATAAACCAGCAACAGCGCTTGTGCTCTGGGAGCAATGAACCCGATGTCCAAATAGATATGGTGATGTTTCAGATACTTTCAGATAATAATCACAGCCAAACAACTTTGCAGCCCAAGCTCTTATGATGAACTTCTCCACTCTGTCTCATACCTCCATGAGAGCATGCAGTACACTCAGGGACAAAAAAGAGAACATAATGGTGCAATACGTTTTCGTCACACCGACGTCATCAAGGGGCCGCCATCACACCGCCCCTTGATGACGTCGGTGTGACGAAACCGGTTGGGCGTAGCCTATTTGATGTGGATGTTAGAGAGCCTTGCTGGTCTGTGCTGTATGGGAGAGATCTGCGGTGAGCGTTAACTGTATCTCAACCCTTTTTGCAATTGAAGCTGGTGTCTGTTGGACACCTTGTTTGTGAGTTTCCTTATACCTTTTTTATTAAAGAGATAAATGAAAAAAACGTATTGCACCATTATGTTCTCTTTTTTGTCCCTGAGTGTACTGCATGCTCTCATGGAGGTATGAGACAGAGTGGAGAAGTTCATCATAAGAGCTTGGGCTGCAAAGTTGTTTGGCTGTGATTATTATCTGGAAGTATCTGAAACATCACCATATCTATTTGGACATCGGGTTCATTGCTCCCAGAGCACAAGCGCTGTTGCTGGTTTATAATCTGACCAGCCATTAGCTCTGGTGAGTTCATTTAATCTCCTTTGGTGGTGGATTTCTCACAATTGGTTCAAGTCACTGAAGATATATATATTTTTTTGGACACTAATTTATGTTTGGACACTCTAATTTATTTAAAACACTAATGTTTTTTGGATGATGACATACACTTTTGTATAAGTTTGTTATTAGCGCATACCTTTTAATTTGGATTAATGTATACACCTGTATGAAAAATGTACTATTTTTATCTATCAAATGTGTTTTACATCACTAAACAATTCATCCAATTTCTAAATAGTTGCCTTTGTAAGTAACCGATAAGTAACCAATTCATTTTGCATACTGATTCTCCAATAACAGGGGTGTGTCCTTTGCATACATTCTTTTTTGCTAGTATATGTCCGTCTTTCCCATCCAAAAAAGTTTGGATGTATGCAGGAGACCACCCTGAGGACCCTCAAACAAACAGGAGATAAACATACAGATGCCTTCCAGACAGAGTACCTGGTTGGAATTGAATCCAGGACGAATAAAGGTCAATATTATTTTTTAGGGTTGACAGTTTTTTCATTTCTTTTAAACACAGAAACATCAGGTCACTTCAGTTCCATAATAGCTTATTATCTGATACAATATAGTTTACAGCAGTAGCAGTTAATAAACTGTGTAGCTCTTAGTATGTGATTAAGAAAAACAATGCCTACTGTGGAGCAGTTCATCTTCAAAGTTCACAGTAGGCATTCAAGGCATTCTCTCAGACAGCTCAGCTTGCTCTGTGCTGTTAGAGATTAAAAAGCTGGAAAGCTTCGAGCAGAGTATGCTAAGCTGCTGAGAATGCCAATTGCAAGAACTTCAGTGCCTTTCTTGTGAACTTTAGGGATGAATTGCTCCAGAATGCTAGGGTGGGATTATTTTAAAGCTCATTTACTGCTTGGTAATAATAGGTGAATATTTGGATGTCACTTACCATTTATAAAAACCTTTAGGAAAAGAAGTGATTAAATATATCCCCAGCATGCTTATGATGTCACCACCCTTCTGGTGAGATATAGGGTACCCCAGGAACTCTCCAGAAGGCTGATGGCACCACAAGTTGAAACCAAGGCGATCCTGAGTACCACACATTTCACAAGAAGATGCCCACATGCTTTTTTGGCATTCTTAACATTCCCCCATATCTCACTGGACTGCGTGTGACATCACCCTGGATTGTACAGAACGAAAGCTAGCTATTTGTTTTGTTTTTTTCCCCTAGAGTCTGTGTTTTCATTATCTATGATTGGAAAGGGGCTCTGATGCATTTAAGGTTCACAGGGTGGTGAAGCTGATACAATTCACTTGGATTGGCAGCTGTCATCGCACTAATCATTATCATTGAGATATTGAGTTTAATATTTTACTTCAGAATATGTAATGGAAAAGTCATATAATTATAAATGATGTAGCTAAGCTCATTAAGTAATGGCTAAAATATTCACAGCAAAAGGAATAAAAACTGAATGAGTCTCAGCCACATGTTGAGTCCATGCTAAACCCCAAGCCAGAATGAGACTATTATGCAAGTATTCCTATTATTTAATAGTTTAACTGCAGCTGCCAAGTGTATATCTAAATCCTTGTGACAGACAGCATATCTCTCCCTGTCCTTGTTGTTATTTCACATCAACAGTGCCAGATAGCTAAGTCTGTCTTGCTGTATGTGGAGTGGTCACCTTCCAGTATATTGATAGGTGGCCCTGTTTATTGCGACTTCGTTTATATGCAGATCCTGGTATTCTAGGTAACCCTGTTCCATCTGACCTAAGATTCTACAGCTAGTTTTGCTTGGGGCTTGATAGCCAGAATAGGCTAGAGCCAGTTTAGGCATCTGTGGCCACTTTGAGATCATTAGCTTAGAGGTCCGGTTTCATTTCAAATTAAAGACTAAGGAGTGACTAAAGCGCAGAGTAGAGAGGTTGACTTTGAGTTACAATGCTACACCACAGTTCTGTTCCAGGCTGGTTGGACAACAGTTGGAGGATATCCCCATGACTGCAGATGTTGTCTTCATGTCTCCTCCACAAAGACAAATGCTGCATCATCTTCAAGGGCCCCTGCAAATGGATTTTGCTGTAACATTCATTTGGAGGTATCTCTACTAATAACTATATATACCCAGATATATGTGCACAGTTCCACCAGAACTCCTATTGGGCCTTTTGCTAACAATACCTGTTTGTACATTGAATGTAATATTATTAACCTTTTATTTTATTACTATTATGTCATTTGCTGATAGCAGTAGTTCTTCTGCTCCCAATTACTTTGATTATGTTATTAATTAATTTCCCAAGAAAGGAATCCCCTCTGTTCACTGAGGCCCTGTCCTGGGTAGAGGCACTGCAAACTTTATTGTCAAACCCACTCTTCCACCTAGCAGATGTTCTGCTTCTCTTATTTACTTACAGGTTTAGTGCAATATCCTGTTTGGGGAGGGACATTTTTCATACCCTCTTACCTCCAAAGGAGAACTACATGAGAAACCATATCTGATAAAAACAACATATTTCTAAAGCGAAGAATCTTTGGTCCCATGGGGTATGTGGGGGATCGAGACTTGAGACTTGTGTGTTTAAACATTAATTCGTATACATGGGTTTTTTATCCTAATGCCACTATACCAAAACGATTTTGATTATGAGGGCGGCAGATAGGACAGTTCAGTACCTTTTCAGTGGGTGAACAACCTTGGGTGCTTTTCCAATCAGCACCAAAAAGCTCAGTACAGATCTGTGTTAATAGGCTTTTGGCTTCTTTCAGAATATCAGTCCAACATCAGTTTGAGAAGCTTGTGAGATGATTTAGAATTATTCGCTGACAAGTGCATTTGATCTGAAGTTGACCCCTTCTGACCTGCTTCAAGTACGTTTTGCATTCCCATAGACTTGCATGGGAATGTGAAACCCTTTTGATTCAAACAAAAAATGACACAGACCCAAAATGTTTTGAATTCTTATTTCCTTTCTAGTTGATGTTATCCTTATATACTGTATATTTCAAAAGTAATCTCCCCTTTGATATATGTGTGGCACCCTCTTAGATAGGTACTAGGATTAATTAGATTTAGTGCTGGTTCACTGTACTCAATGGAGCTGTGTGTGTTTTTTGTTAGGTAAATGTAGCTTGCCTCACTGTAACCAGTGTGGCTGCAACTGTTAGTCAGGTAAATTTAGCTGTGATTGCTGTAACCAGTTCTGCTTCTCTTATTTACTTACAGGTTTAGTGCAATATCCTGTTTGGGGAGGGACATTTTTCATACCCTCTTACCTCCAAAGGAGAACTACATGAGAAACCATATCTGATAAAAACAACATATTTCTAAAGCGAAGAATCTTTGGTCCCATGGGGTATGTGGGGGATCGAGACTTGAGACTTGTGTGTTTAAACATTAATTCGTATACATGGGTTTTTTATCCTAATGCCACTATACCAAAACGATTTTGATTATGAGGGCGGCAGATAGGACAGTTCAGTACCTTTTCAGTGGGTGAACAACCTTGGGTGCTTTTCCAATCAGCACCAAAAAGCTCAGTACAGATCTGTGTTAATAGGCTTTTGGCTTCTTTCAGAATATCAGTCCAACATCAGTTTGAGAAGCTTGTGAGATGATTTAGAATTATTCGCTGACAAGTGCATTTGATCTGAAGTTGACCCCTTCTGACCTGCTTCAAGTACATTTTGCATTCCCATAGACTTGCATGGGAATGTGAAACCCTTTTGATTCAAACAAAAAATGACACAGACCCAAAATGTTTTGAATTCTTATTTCCTTTCTAGTTGATGTTATCCTTATATACTGTATATTTCAAAAGTAATCTCCCCTTTGATATATGTGTGGCACCCTCTTAGATAGGTACTAGGATTAATTAGATTTAGTGCTGGTTCACTGTACTCAATGGAGCTGTGTGTGTTTTTTGTTAGGTAAATGTAGCTTGCCTCACTGTAACCAGTGTGGCTGCAACTGTTAGTCAGGTAAATTTAGCTGTGATTGCTGTAACCAGTGCATCTGATTAATTAGGTCAGTTCAGTATTCTCAGCTGATGCTATTCTGATAGTTCCCTCTGCTTTCCAGAGAGCTGTAGCATTCTCTGGAACATAGGTGTGGAGATATGTAGATGGCAGTATGAAAATTTATGCAGCTCTGGCCAATCCCAGGGAGTAGGGCCCTGAAGGCTGCTGGGAGCCTATATAAATTCTCTGAGACACTAGGCTCTTTTCCGGCAGAGGATCTGTCCAGCCTGGTGGGCCAATGCCCTCCAGGGCAACGCTGCCATGTGCTCACCTGGATACTGAAGCTACAGAGCGTTGACCTAGGGGCTGTCATCTGAAGATCTAGTCTGGTATCACAGGAGAAGGTGTCACATGTTGGAAGGAAGCAACCAACTTTCCTAGGACATTTGTGAGCACAGACTGCTGTGAGAGATCTTAGAGACTTTTAAGCTGCTGCCACCCCTCTTGTGCTAGAGAGTCATCTGTATGGTTGTCTAAAGGGGACATCAGCTGGTGTCCTGATGAGCTTAGTCTATCTAATTTCTTTGTGAAAGGGCTCTTGGTGCTCTAAAGAAAGAAGCTTGCTTTTAACTGATTCTACTACAAGCCAAGTCCACAGTGTGCTATTGCAAGGACTTTTGCTTCAGTTCTTCATTTAACTGTTTCCAATACAAAACTAAGTCTACAATTTGCTATAAGCAGAACTTCGTTTTAAAAAGGAGTTCACTGTTCTCAAATCTGTACATAGTTCTGTTTTTGGAGTATCCCACTTAACTCCTTCAACCTTATCCCAGTAAAAATAAAACCAACAAAAAGAACATCCCCTAGACTTGTTATTGAGAAAACGTGTAGCTAAGATTGTACGCCTGGCTGCGGGGCAATCCACTGGGGAAGAACCTATTTCCAGCGGCACCTTCGGGAGCGAGCACTACATATGTAGCTTGGATTACTTTTGACTAAATAGACAGTTGAGGCATTTTTTTAAAGAAATATGTAACAGAAGATCTAAGTAAGATCAATTTTTTTTCAGTACTGTACTCTGTACAAAAGTATGTATGAACGGGCATCTAGGAAGAGCATTCATAGAGGGGCTGCTACAAATCTATCTTGCACCCAGCCATTTATAAGGCATATGAACCAGTGACATTGCCTGCTGCTAAATGTATTACATAAAGTATATGTAAATTGAAGAAAAATGTAGTATATTATAGTTTACTAGTCCTTACATATGATGGCTGCGTTAATTTACCCTTTTCTGACTTTTTGTTTTCTTTATTGACCCGGGCAAACGTGCCAGCAATATACTTACTGTCCTAGGGTGACAAATCTAAAACCCTATACTGTATCCAGGGGCGGACTGACCATTTGGAAACTCTGGCACTGCCCGAGGGCCCGGGGTCAATAGGGGGCCCCATGAGATGCTCCTGGTACTTTTCATAGGCTTTTTTGAGTTTGGGCAAGGACACAGGGGCCCCATGATTCCCTATTGCCCGGGGGCCCCATGAGTTGTCAGTCCGCTCTTGACTGTATCTATTGAGTAGCAGCATTGTCACCCTAGGACAAGAGGTGTTTTAGGACCACAGAATACCTCCCTATTTTCTTCATGTTCAAGGAAGGGGTGTTCTGAAGTTTACAAAGGTAAACTGAGCAGGGCTGATGAAATTGCTTGAAATGCACAATGCATGGGAACTTATGAGCTCACTGACTTTCTTGCAGGTCATTTTCTGCATTTATCAAACAGATATAATAAAACACTTTCAATGTAGATTTATGAGATCAAGATGAAACAAATAATAGAAGTTCATTGTATTTAAATGCACTTTTAAAACATACATGTATTTTGCATATTTTATTTGTGAATACATGGATGTCAGTGGGGTGAGCGTTTAGAACCAGAGAGCATGATTGGGGGAAAGTACATGTCACACCAAAATGATTAGCCCTGAGCTTGTCTAAAGGCAGAACAGGCCACTATGTAGGCAGTTCTGCCACTATTTCCTGTGATCATATGTCTACTTTAGATTACAGAATTTCACCAGGCTGGAAAATGACATTATGAGGTCCCTCACCCATCACTGTTTACCAAGATTATTCTTAATAAAACCGATTTCATTATGACAAGCTTTCTCTAGTCTCTGCACCATACCAATTATATTTTTGTTTGCTCAGGATGGATATATTCCCTTTGCTTGCAGTCAAAAAATGTGTTGTGCTGAGATAATCTCCATACCTCTAGGGATGCATCAGCTTTGCCACAGATAGAACACATTACATCAATAAGAATAATAGGGCCGTGCTGCATTGTTTGCAGAATCCTGCCATTGCAGTGGCTTTGAGGCTACAAAAGTTAATATGATGCCCATACTCGATGTGAAAGAGAAAAACATATTGATATAGGAATTACTCCAATTAAGTAACGATCACCCTTTAGGAAACCTTTCTGCCAGAAAATGATGGTTGTATGCAGAGTAAAGTGATGATGATCCTCAGCAAATACTGTACAGTACTAGCAGAATAAAATGAGCTTCACTAGTAAAATTATTTTTCTGTATTGCAAAATGAAGGACATAGCTTGATGATAATTATGCAACCTAGGGTTATATTGCGACCCACAGAAATTTACACTAGTCAAGTAGTAACTGGAGGCCTAACCCATTAGGGCTATAGCCCCTCCCACCCCACACTTGCCCATTTTCGCTTAGTGTCCTCAGGAGAGTGGAAGTGTTTTGTTGTTTTCTGTTATACTTAGCATACGCGTGTTCTTTATGTAACAGTCCTGAATTCTTGGAATTTTCATCAACCTAGACAAACAACCATGTCAGGGATCCCCGCGGCGCTGGTCCCGGCGCAGGCACAGTGCGCCGCTCTGTGCAGGGACGCGGGCACCAGGTCCTGGTCGAATGCGGCATTCAGGTTCGCACATGCGCAGTAGGAACCACAGTCGCACGCCGGGCACCAATGACAGCACAGGGCGCGATATTTAAACGGCCCTGAGCTGTCATTCAGTGCCTTCTGGTCTCTTCTGCATACCTGTACCTGTGATCATGTTCTCTGTAAGTTACTGACCCGGATTGGACCTGACCTTGCTGTATTCTCCTACCCTGACCCCTGGCTTGCCTGACCTCTCACCTGGATGCCCCTTATTAGATCTGACCTCCTGTTGCTGACCTGGCGTGTGACCCGATTATTCTCTGCCCGCTGCTTTGTACTGCACCGACCCCACTGTTACCGACCCGGCTTGTCTGACCTTGCATCTGCTCATCCGTCCATCCATCCATCCCACCGGGGTCTCCCGACCTCCTCACATCAGGCTTTTCCCCGTGGGAGCCCCTGGCGAATACCCCTACAACTGACAGGTATACTCAGGAGCCACGACCTGGTCTCAGGGTACTCCAAGTCCATCCCCACCATCAGGGGCTCTGGTGAAATGCAATATATGTATTAAAATATAATAAAATTGTGCTGAGCTACTCACAAAAAAAGCAAAGAACACAGAACAGATAACTAATACCTATTATCCATAAGTGACTGTATAAATGTGAATCACATGTGATAGAATAAATTAAATATTATATTGTACCATAAAAAAACCTGTTGAGTTTCAAACACACAAAAAATGAAAAAAAAAATCAACTCAGTGAACAATGACACACAAAAATTGTATGTGAAAGTAAAATTGCAAAAGTAAAAGTGCCTTTTTTCACTGAGTCGATTTTTAACATTTTTTTTGTGTTTGAGACTTGACAGGTTTTTTTATGGTGTAATATTTAATTTAATTTATTCTATCACGTGATTCACATTTACACGGTCACTTATGGATAATAGGTATTAGTTGTCCTTTCTGTTTTCTTTGATTTTAGCTTTAGTCTTTATATATTGATCTGTCTGTGTCAGCGCATGAGTATTTCTTTTGCTTTCTAGCCTTGTAAAATATGCATTCTCAAACTTTTATTGTATGAGTATAAACTTTTTTTCATCTGTCTAGTGCAGGGGTGGGCAAACTTTTTGACTTGAGGGCCGCAATGGGTTCATATATTGGACCCGGGGGCCGGACCAAGAGTAGATGAATGATGTGTATGTGTGAATTAATATAAATTAAATTAAAATTTGTAACATTAAATGTTTAGATTAATTTAAGGTAGAAAAGCATAAAAAGAGTTATTTTACAAAACTTTTATGCACTTTTAATACCCCATATAGTAATTCATCCCCCATAGTAATTAATCCCCCATATAGTAATTCATCCCCCATAGTAATTCATCCCCCATAGTAATTCATCCCCCATATAGTAATTCATCCCCCCTATAGTAATTCATTCCCCATATTAATTAATCCCCCATATAGTAATTCATCCCCCATAGTAATTAATCCCCCATATAGTAATTCATCCCCCATAGTAATTCATCCCCCATAGTAATTAATCCCCCATATAGTAATTCATCCCCCATAGTAATTAATCCCCCATATAGTAATTCATCCCCCATAGTAATTAATCCCCCATATAGTAATTCATCCCCCATAGTAATTCATCCTCCATAGTAATTCATCCCCCATATAGTAATTCATCCCCCCTATAGTAATTCATTCCCCATATTAATTCATCCCTCATATAGTATTTCATCCCCCACAGTACTATTCCCCCCCAAGTAGTAAGCCAAGTCCCCCCTGTGTCAATTTACTTATCTTTGCTCCGCACATTCCTCTCGCCATGTTCCCGCGCCGTTCCGGTCTTCAGGGCGGACTGTGAGAGGAGCCTAGCTCCCCTCACGTTCGTCACGCTGCCCCGCCTACACACATCCTGACAGCCAATGTTTGCCTGCCCTGGCTGTGTTTTTTTTTATCACGCTCCGCGGGCCGTAGTTTGACCATTGCTGGTCTGGTGCATACTGTGCGTGCCTGTGATCTACTACATAGTTAGTCATGCAGTCTCTCCAGATATATAGTTGTGGAAGAGGCTTAAAACATCAGTATGTGAGGCACATCAATTGGCCATCTGAAGCTGGAGTAGTGTCTTTGGAAGTGCCATAAGCCCTTATTGGTTCTTCCCAGGATGCTGTGGACAGGAGTTGCAATACGGGTGTGAAATGATGGACTACTCTGACAAAGGCATGAAGTACTTGCCAGTGGTACAACCACTGTGTGTTTCTTCAAAAATTCAACATCATCCTGCTGCAGGCCATCAACATACCTGCAACATGCTTGCAACTGTGTGATCAGTTTTATTTCTAGAGTTGGACTTTCTGTGGTTCTAAAGTCTAAAGGTTCTTTTTACCTTACTGCATTCCAGAAAAGGAGGTAAAGGATCGCTGGTAAGGGAAGCAGGTAAGTATAACATCTTTTTTATTTTAATGAAAAAAAAAGCCTTTACAATCACACTTTAAGGAAATGTGAGATGCCAAGTTCTTTCCCTGTCCATTGAGGCCATTAGAGGGCAAAGGATCAGTCCTCAACAGGGGCAGACTAACAACTCATGGGGCCCCCTGGCAATAGGGGATCATGGGGCCCCTGTGTCCTTGCCCAAACTCAAAAAAGCCTATGAAAAAGGTACCAGGGGCATCTCATGGGGCCCCCTACTGACCCCGGGCCCTCAGGCAGTGCCCAAGTTTCCAAATGGTCAGTCCGCCCCTGGTCCCCAGTATTGCTTATGGGCTCCCTTAAGCTGATCTTTCCCCCATTACTGACTTACCAATTCTTCATCTGGCTCTGTGGAGGTGGCCATTTTGGTTGAAGCAGGGCTTTGCTTACCAGTTTGAGAGCATCCAGAAGGAGAACAGTGGAAGCATTGCAGTAACATTACCAAATTTCACTTTACATTTTCTAAGACTAGCAATCAGGAGCAGTAATGCCTTCAAATTCATTTGGCAGATATTGTACTTTGGAGCTGGAGGCAGAAGAATGCCTTGCCACACTCACATGCCAGGAAGATCATTGCTGTTTTGCAGAAGTAATTCAAACATTTTTCATGAAGCTTCTTAAGCACTCGTCTAGTGGGTATGTGGCTAATGATACTAATGGTAGTTTTCTTTCGTATTAATATGGTATTATATAATAATAAACATATAACTATTAGCAACACTATTTCTGTAATTATTGTACATGGAAACCAACAGGGTAGCTCTTTGTTTTGATGGTATTTTGTGTATGCTATTGTGGAAATTTATATTTATATTCAATAATTTTTATTGAGGATTTTGAACAGTACACGGTATCAATATACGGTTCAGTCAACAATTATAACAACAACAATACAGGTATGCAAAATAAATTCCCCACCATTTGGCTGGGGATATAGTTAGCATTGCTTATCTTAAACTGAGAAAATTATTTGGGTTAAAGAACCGTAGCTGTGTGTGTAGGCTATATAAACACGGAAAAAAAAAAAAACGGATGAGGATTTGGATGGGAAGGGAAAGGGCAAAAGGGAAAGGAAGGGAAATAGGGGGGGAATATAACAACATACCAGTCTAGTGCAAAAGGTTCTTAGTTTCGAACAGATAAGTAATCAACATGTTATGGAACAGTTCGGGTTTCGTAACCATCTAGCCCATTGGAATTTGAACTTATGGTATGAGAAAATATTAAGGGCTGAACTTCTCTCCATATCACATTGGAGGTTAAGGTCTGCTATAAGCGAGGTGAGAGAGGGAGTGTTGGTAGAGTTCCACAATCTGGTGAGATTGATCTTAGCGGCTGCTAGTATGTGAATGATAATAATGTGAGAATCTCTTGGGAATTGATCAATTCCGATGTGCAGTAATGCAAGGGCAGGGGTAGGGGTAACTGAAGATTCAGTTAATGTTGAAATCAGTTGGAAGACAGTATTCTAGTATGGTCTAATGGATTTGCACGTCCAAAGTATATGGAGAGTTGATCCTATGTCTCCGCATTGTCTCCAACAAGTAGAGGAGTGTTGGGGATAGTATAGGGAAAGCTTAACCAGTGTTAAGTACCATTGGTGTAAAATTTTTATATCTGATTCCCAGTGGGAACTACATCAGGAAGCTTTATAAGTAGTGGTAAAGGTTTTTTCCCATGTTTGTGATGGAACTGGTTGTGAGAGAAGTTTCTCCCAATTTCTTAGAGAAGTTGTTTGTAGGGAAAATTGTAAGCTGGTGATGTAAGTGTAGAAAGTAGAAATCCCTTTTCTTGGGTACTGTGTTTTATTGAAGAATTTGTGTGCGATAGTAGGGATGTTCAACATAAGTGGAACCTTTTTGTTTTGTAGAGAGTGTGCTATTCTCAAGTAAGTAAAGTTTTCTGTGTCAGGAAGGTTAAATTTCCTTTGTAGGGTGGAGAAAGGATCTAAGATGTTTACTGTATACAAATGTTGTATATGGGTTATTCCTCTTTTTTCCCACTGTAGCAGGTTTAGAGAGGGAATAAGGAGGTGTAGTGTGGTAATGGGAGTAGGTAACGATGTACTTTCGATCGAAGTGCAATTTAAGAGATCATACCATGCTTGTAAGGATGCCTGGATACATAGGTGATCAAGTATGGTATTTGTCTGAGGGATTCGTAGTACAAACAGGATATCTCAAGATGAGATCAGGGAATATGAAGTAGTTTCCATAGTAGACCATATTTTTTCCTGAGTTGGGTGCCACCAGAAATAGATCTGATCTAGAAGAGTGGCAGTATAGTATGACTTCAGATGCGGGAGACCTGCACCTCCTCTGGATGTTGGGTGTATCAAGAGATTTGTAGTATATCTCGGTTGTTTTGAGTTCCAGAGGAATTTGGCAAGTATCCCTTTGTAGTTTGGTAAAAAAGGTATTGGGGATAGGAATAGGAAGTGTGCGGAATATATATAGAATTTTGGGAAGCATATACATTTTTAAAGTTGCTGTTCTTCCTAGTTTCGATAATGTTGAAGTGTGCAGATTAGTAAGTTACCGTGGAATAGATTCAAGTAGTAGTTTATGGTTTGACGCATATAGTTTATTTATAGGAGTGAGTTTTATTCCCAAGTAAGGGATGTTATGATGTTCCCAAGAAAAGGGAAACTGTTTAGTTAACTTTTGTTGGATTTTGGTGGGTGTATGGAGATTTAAGATCGAAGATTTCGGTTCGTTGAGTTTATAGTATGAAACTTCCGAATATGTTTGAAGATGCAAGCGAATCACAAGAAGTGATTTGTGTGGGTTAGTTATCATTAATATGATGTCATCTGCAAAAAGGCTAATTTTGTGCTCTCTATCAAGGTGGGAGATTCCTGTGAAGGACGGGTCAGCTCTGAGGTTTGCAGCTAAAGGTTTGATGAGTAAGGTGAATATTATAGGGGACAAGGGGCAACCTTGTCTCGTGCCGTTGGAAATGAGAAAGGGTTGTGAGAGTGTGCCATCTGTTAACACTCTAGCCGATGGGTTAGAGTAGAGCGAGAGGATTGCAGAAAGCATCCAGTCTGTAATTCCAAATTTCTGAAGTGTTAGTTTCATAAATTGCCAGTGGATACGGTTGAATGCTTTTTCTGTGTCTAGGGACAAGAATATGGAGGGTTGTTTGGTGATGTCTATTTTGTGAAGGAGGGATGAGTCTTCTGGTTGCGTCTGAAGCTTGGCGACCTGGGATGAATCCTACCTGGTCTGGGTGGATTAGTATAGGCAAGAGGGGAAGTAGGCTTTGAGCTATTATTTGGGATGGTTGTAATTATGGATTGTAACATTTCTTTCGGAAATGTACCTGCAGAAGCAACATGGTTAAAAAGAGTAGAGAGATATGGAGCTAATGTCGGGGCAAAAGTTTTATAAAATTCGTTAGTGAAGCCATCATTACCTGGGGATTTATTGAGAGGCAATGATTTAATAGTTTTTTCTATTTCCATGAGGGATATTGGAGTAGATATTGACTCAAGCTACGTTGCTGTGATATGAGGAAGATTCGTTTTGTTTAAACATTTTTGTATGGAAGTGAGTGTTGGTTGAGTTGTGTTTGGATCGTCTTTGATGTTATATAGTGTTGTATAGTAATCTGCGAACACATCAGCTATATCTTGCGGATTCGTAAGAGCGGATTGTGTTGTAGGGTGCTGGATTAAAGAGATTTTAGATTTAAGATGCTTTCGTTTGATTGTTTTGGATAGGAGTGAGTTTGTTAGCTAGGGAGTAGAATTGTGCTTTTGTTTTTTGTAGGTTAAGGTCATAATTGTGCAGTAGTAGTATGCGGAGTTTGTTTCTGTCTGAGGTGAGGGATGTAGATGTGGAGAGAGTGGGATTCTTTTTGTTGGATTCTTCCTTAAGTTTTATGGATGTTAAGAGTTGATCAATTTGTTGCTATCTGGTCTTATTTATGCGTGAATTAAGTTGGATAAGAATACCTCTCATGTATGCTTTGTAAGTGGGCCACAGTGTAGTTATAGATATATCAGGAGTATCATTGCATTCAAAAAAAACTTTGTGGGCTTCTAGCAGGTATTTTTGGTTATCAGGGTTTTTCAGGATCGTTGAGTTCAGTCTCCATATGTGTGGGAGTGATGAGTATTGATTGTCGTCTAGGGTTATGTTAATTGGAGCGTGGTCTGACCAGGTTATAGTGCCGATCTTGGAAGAGGTTGTATGATGTAGAGTCCATTTATCTGTAAGAAAAAAGTCAATTCTGGAGTAGGAGAGGTGGGGAGGAGAATAATATGTGTAATCTTTTTCCGTGCCATGTTGACATCGCCAAATATTGTAAAGGTCATGGGCATGTAAAAAGCTGTTGAAGCTCTGTTTGGGGGATCATTTGATCGAGGAAGAGTCCATGATTGGGCTTCCAATGACATTGAAATCCCGTCCGATAATCAGTCTACCTTGTTTTTGAGAGGAGATGATAGAGTAGAGTTTCTTGTAGAATTTCATCTGTTTGTTGTTAGGGTCATATACGTTGACTAGAGTATATGGGATCTCGTTAATTTTACATACTAGGATATGGAAACGACCTTGAGGGTCTGCTACGCAGAGATGAGCTGGAATTGTGCAGAATCTCTGATAGCTGTGATGACACCATTTTTTTTTTGGATTGTTAGCCATATATATGTGGGAGAATCGATGTAAGATCAAGTTGGGGGTCTTGACAGATGCAAAATGCGTTTCTTGTAGGAAGAGAACATCAGCCTGGAAAGCGCGGGTCTCTTTCTGGAGCATTGATCTCTTAAACGGAGAGTTTAAGCCACGAACATTAAGAGATGTGTTATTAATCATCTTGGGGATCGTTCAATTGGTTAGTGAGGTAGGTTAGTCGTTTCTTGAGATGTTGAGAGACGTTGGGGACAAGCGGTCTTGGGCACAAAATTTCTATAAAGATGGTTAGGTAGTGATGGCTTGGAGAAGGTTTCAGAGAGGGGGGTTCCAATATGACTTACATGTTTCCATATAAGAGTTGCTTCAGATAGATGACTGGTGGTGCAGGAAGGTAGGAGGGTAAAGAGAGGTAAAAAAAGCTTGCAAAAAACGCAAGTAAGATGAGTAGCGGAGTATGTTACTTCAAAACGTGGGGGTGCAGCTTGGCTTTGACCGTGATAGAGCTCATGCCGAACATGAACTTGGATCATGAGTGTAGTTGAAGAAGGCCGTATGCCAGAATTGGGTAGGTTAAGGTACATTGCATGAGGTAGTCCAGTTGGAATGTTTGAGGATGCACTAGGATGGGTCATTCTGCTTCCATTTGTTTGTTGTTGTTAAAGGTGAATCGTGGCGGTTCCACGGGTATTATCTTTCAGAATTTTAGCAAGTTGATGCCTGCCTCCAGACTCTTGATAGTGTATATTCTGTCATGTTGTTTGATAGTCAGTTTTGTAGGGAAACCCCATTGGTAACTTATACCGTGATTACGTAGGGTCTTAGTGACAGTAACCAGCTTTTTGCGATTAAGGAGCATAGCCTTTGACAGATCTGCGTATAATCTGATGTTTGCATGAGATGGTGGGAGAGGTGGAGGATTTCTGGCTGTGGACATTATTTTTTCCTTTACATGGTAAAAATGAATGCGGGCCAGAACATCTCTCGGGATTCATGCTGAGAGAAAAGATGGTTTGGGTATCCGATGTGCTCGATCCACAGCGAGCTCTAGGTCTTTCATATATTGCTGGATATATGGGAGTCAATTAGGTCATTATGCGCTGTGACCAGTTCTCCTATTCTCGTTTCAATATGGCGTATTCTATGATATTGGTGTTGAACCACATTGGAGATCTGAGCTAATGATGCTGTTATATCACTGTGCAACTTTTGACGCAAGGATAGCAGCATATTTTTCATACATATTTCTGTTATAGGCTGATCTGACGCTGGAAATGATTCTATCACTGAGGGTTCAGCATTGATCTGAAGAGACACTGGGATGAGTGGTGGATTATCAGAAAAGGAATCCCCCTCTAATCGTGGTCTCGATTTTGCTGGGCTGCGTGTGGTGGGTGATAGTGGAGGAGATGACTCAACCGGGTCCCCAGGGTATAGAGGAGCTCTCAGCCGAATATCTGGGTGCTGGGCCGTGCTGTCTCCCTCATGGCTGCTGTGACTGCCTGTAATGGAGCCGGCGCCACCTTGGATTTCTGCTGAGATGGCCAGGAAGAAACTCGTTAATTTCCCTGGTAGTCCAGGGGTTTTGGGCGGCGTGGCATTGCACATGAGGGTTGTACACCCTTCATTAGTGTGGCTGTCCTGCTTTGGAGCCTCAGGGCCGGTGTGTGCCGCGGTGATACTGGCACTGGGACGGAGCAAGACTCAAGCCGTGTCCATCCGGGAGCTGGCTGCGCATGCGCCTAGAAATTTATATTTAAACATATGTAGTGCAGACTCCTGACGGGTCCCACAGATTTGTCCCAGGTTCTCTTCCCTAATGGGTGTAAAGGGCAGCCAAGCACACAGCAGCACTGACAGTCTCCCAACTCAATAACCAGGCAGGGAATGTCTTTATAAGATTTAACACTCGTTGAACTTGGTTGGGGTGCAGGGTGGGATGTGGGATGCTCCAAATGTAGTGCACAAAGTAACAGAGGACACTCTTTACCTTGACTATACTCCTCAGTACAGTTCACATCTTGGCAGGCAATAGGAGAACAAGCAACATAGGGACTCCAAACACAGAAAATATCCCAACTCAGCAACACTGGAGCAAATGCTCAAAGGGTTAGAGCAGCAAACAGTCACAGGATCCTTCACTCAGGTCTATAATCACAATGTCCCCATATACTTGGAACTCCCCATCGACTATCGTCCAGACACTTCCCCTGTGAACTCCCAAGCCAGATCCCCTGTGATTTGGCTCCAGTTCCTTTCAGTAAATAGGCCCTCCAGCTTCCATTGAGCTGGGAGCTTGATGAACTACTGAAAACTTCAGCTATTCTGCCCAGAAGGGCAGCAGCCCTACTGACTGAGGTCTTCTCCTCTTGGACAGGAACCCTGCTGCTCCAGGCCCCAGACTATTTATGTACTTCTCAGCCATTTACTGCGCATCTTCTCTCCCAGGGATTGGTGGAGACCACATGAATATTCAAGCCCAGGGTCTGCCTCTTCCAACCCACTACATTCTTGAATCCACTAGAACACAAGGGGAAGCAGTTGCGCCTGCAGCCAGTGAGACCCAGAACAGCCAAAAATAAGCACACACCGCGCAAATGATTGCAGAGGAGCTAAAGAACTAAATTTATGTGAACCTCTCTAGCAACCTATTCTAGAAGGGTTCTTCACGTATCATGCCATTATGATAAAAACAAATCCAAAGAAACATGCTAATTTGATCAAAGTCACGTGCACTTGCTGTTTTATCTCCCTGGAAACTGCTTTCTCAGGTTAACATCTCTGAATACTGAGCCCATTGGAGTGAAATTGGGAAGGCCACAAACCCAGCCATGACTGCTGTATCAAATCCCATTAGCCAGCAAATAATTTGTATTTTGTTAGTCCTCTGTATTATTAGATTTCAACAACCACCTCCACAATTTGTCTGTAATTGTTAACTCCCTATGTTTGTCAGTGTCACGTTCAACTAACAGGGTTCAAAGCATTTATTATATTTTTTCCTTCACAGCTGGTGATACACTGCTAAACAGGAAATTAAAAATATACAACTAGAATTAGGGCTCTTGCATTCGGCAATAGTATAAATATATGTACACAGTATGTGGTTTTATGTAGCACGGGGACAATTTTTAAATATGTCAGTGAATGATGTGTGAAATCTTAAAAACTGATTGTCAGATATTACAAAGAGTTTTTCATGTGGAAAATATGAAACATACACTCTTTTTTCACCCTTCTGAGTCACCACTTGTCTCTACCTGCTACCCATCTCTGAGCATCGTCCTTTGGTTCCACCCCCTATCCATCTCCCTGTACCATCTTATTTAGAGAATACAAAACCAAGTATCTTTTAGTGGTGCTAAGTAATGTGTATAGAATTTGATTACAATAACAAGAAAAGAAGTAACATTGATCCCCTGCAGCGAGCAACAATAGACCCCCCAGCAACAATACATCCCCTGCAACAAAATACCCCCAGCAACATTACAGTTGCAAGAAAAAGTATGTGAACCCCTTGGGATTACGTGGAGTTTTGCATAATTTGGGCATAAAATGTGCTCTGAACGTCATCTAAGTCACAACAATAGAAGAACACAGTCTGCTGAACATAATACTACACAAACATTAGATGTTGCCATGGTTTAATTGCACATAACATGTAAACATTCACAGTGCAGGGAGGAAAAAGTATGTGAACCTTTGGACTTAATAACTGGTTGACCCTCCTTTGGCAGCAATAACCTCAACCAAACGTTTCCTGTAGTTGCAGATCAGACCTGCACAACGATCTGGAGTAATTTTGGACCACTCCTCTTCACAAAACTGTTTCAGCGTAGCAATATTCTTGGGATGTCTGGTGTGAATCGCTCTCTTAAGGTCATGCCACAATCGGGTTGAGGTCAGGACTCTGACTGGGCCACTCCAGAAGGCGTATTCTGTGCTGTTGCAGCCATTGTTTTCTTGAATTACTTGTATGCTTTGGGTCATTGTCCTGTTGCATCACCCATCCTCTGCGGAGCTTCAGTTGGCGGACAGATGGTCGTACGTTTTCCTGCAAAATGTCTTGATAAACTCTGGAATTCATTTTCTCATCAATGACAACAATCCGTCCGGGCCCTGAGGTAGCAAAGCAGCCCCAAACCATGATGCTCCTCCGCCATGTTTTACAGTGGGGATGAGGTTTTGATGTTGGTGTGCTGTGCCTTTTTTTCTCCACACATAGTGTTGTGTGTTCTTCCTAAACAACTCAATCTTGGTTTCATCTGTCCACAGTATATTTTGCCAGTAGTGCTGTGGAACATCCAGGTGCTCTTTTGCAAACTTCAAACATACTGCAATATTCTTTTTGGACAGCAATGGCTTCCTCCGTGGTGTCCTCCCATGTACTCCATTCTTGTTTAATGTTTTCCTTATTGTAGATGTGTCAACAAAAATGTTAGCATGTGCCAGAGATTTCTGTAGGTCTTTAGCTGACACTCTGGGATTCTTTACCTCATGCAGCATTCTGCGCTGTGCTCTTGCAGTCATTTTTACAGGACGACCACGCCTAGCGAGAGTAGCAACAGTGCTAAACTTTCTCCATTTGTAGACAGTCTGTCTTACCATGGACACATGAACATCAAGGCTTTTGGAGATACTTTTGTAACCCTTTCCAGCTTCATGCAAGTCAACAATTCTTGATCGTAGGTCTTCTGAGAGCTCTTTTCTGCGAGGCATGGTTCTCATCAGATAGTTCTTCTTGAAACCAGTAAACCCAAAACAGGTGTGTGTTTTTTAAGGGCAGGACAGCTGTCAGCAACACATCCAATATCATCACACTGATTGGAGTCAAGGTTGGCTCACTCCTGGCTCCAATTAGCTCTGGGAGAAGTCATTAAGCTAGGGCCTCACATACTTTTTCCTAACTGCACTGTGAATGTTTACATGTTATGTGCAATTAAACCATGGCAAAATCTAATGTTTGTGTAGTATTATGTTCAGCAGACTGTGTTCTTCTATTGTTGTGACATAGATGACGTTCAGAGTACATTTTATGCCTAATTCATGCAAAACTCCACGTAATCCCAAGGGGTTCACATACCTTTTCTTGCAACTGTAGATCTTCCTGATGCAAGCAACAATACATCTTCCCACAGCCAGCAACATTAGAACCCTGCCTCAACAGTAGATCCCTTCCAGCAACAATTGTTCCCGCACACTCCCTCTGAAAAAAAGCCCTGTATACTCTGTATATTGTATATACAATAGTTCCCCAGCAGCCAGCATCAAAAGACCCTCCAGCATGCCCCAGCACCCCTTGCCATAACATACATTCAGTGCTGGAGGTGCCGGAACTGTGTTCCCCCACACTCCCACTGCAAAAAAAGCCCTGTATACTCTGTATATTGTATATACAAACAGTCTGATAAATACAAGTCTTGGGTTTTGTGAAATTAGCCCTCTAATATATATTTTGGATATGCACATAAAAATACACACACACACACACACACTAAAATAGATACTATGTAATGCTTGGACACTTAGAAGTCTATTTATGAATGTTTCTACCCAAGATTAACACATTTACTAATAAAGAATCATGGGTAAATGTGTAAATCTTGTGTACTATACATTATAATTATATATCCCATAGCAGGCAATATTTGCATTTAGTTGTCCAAAATTCAGACTTTATAAGTGAAAGGGCTTCATAACTGTAATTATATTTTCTTTGTGACCTGAGGGGTCTTCTGTACAGAAACTTTACTGATTCATACAGACCAATCATTTCAAAACATGAGCGCTAATAAAGTGAGTGAATGCTGCCATCCAGTGGCTTTAAATATTAGTTTCTTCTCTCATTTGGTAGTACTGTATAACACATAACAGGTCTTTACATTAGGCCATGTATTCTGTTTTGCTTTGCCATCTTTATCTTCACTGGAGCAAAGCTGCAGAATAAACTTCACTAAAGATCTGTTGATTTTTTTTTTCACCGCTTTTAATTGATTTTTTTTCATCCATTTTCTTCTATGCCCCATTTTTCTCCTCTCTGAACTACTATAAGGGGGTCAAAAAAGAAAAAAGTCAATAATGAGAAATCTACTGAAGTGAAATGTATAGTATGTCTAGTATAGCAGTAGAAGAAATAAGAACCTGAAAGGCACCATAAATCAATGTGAATACGGCCTTGACGATGAGCTGTACGTACAGTATATAACAGTCTTACATGACTCTCTGATGCAAACAGTTCACCTGTGAATAGATCATTCCTTACAGTGAGGAACAAAATTATTTGAACACCCTGTGATTTTGCAAGTTCTCCCACTTAGAAATTATGGAGGGGTCTGAAATTCACATTGTAGGTGCATTCCCACTCTGAGAGACAGAATAAAAAAAAAATTATGGAAATCACATTGTATGATTTTTAAAGAATTTATTTGTCTTGCACTGCTGAACATAAGTATTTGAACACCTAAGAAACAGCAAGAATTCTGGCTCTCAAAAACCTGTTACTGTGCCTTGAAAAATCCACCTCTACTCCACTCATTAATCTAACTTAGTAGCACCTGTCTGAGCTCTTTAAAGACACCTGTCCACCCCACAGTCAGTCAGACGCCAACTACTACCATGGGCAAGACCAAAGAGCTGTCAAAAGACACCAGAGACAAAATTGTGGACCTCCACAAGGCTGGAAAGGGCTACGGGGCAATTGCCAAGCAGCTTGGTGAAAATAGATCAACTGTTGGAGCAATTGTTAGAAAATGGAAGAGGCTAAAGACGACTGTCAGTCTCCCTCGGACTGGGGCTTCATGCAATATCTCACCTCGTGGGGTATCACTGATGATAAGAAAGATGAGGAATCAGCCCAGAACTACAAGGGAGGAGCTGGTCAATGACATGAAGAGAGCTGGGACCACAGTTTCAAAGGTCACTGTCGGTAGAACACTACTCCGTCATAGTTTCAAATCATGCATTGCACGGAAGGTTCCCCTGCTCAAGTCATCACATGTCCAGGCCCATGTGACGTTTGCCAGTGACCATCTGGATGATCCAGAGGAGGCATGGGAGAAAGTCATGTGGTCAGATGAGACCAAAGTAGAACTTTTTGGTCTAAACTTCACTCGTCGTGTTTGGAGGAAAAAGAAGGATGAGTTGCATCCCAAGAACACCATCCCTACTGTGAAGCATGGGGGTGGTAACATCATGCTTTGGGGGTGCTTTTCTGTGAAGGGGACAGGACGACTGCACTGTATTAAGGAGAGGATGAATGGGGCCAATTATTGTGAGATTGTGAGCAGCAACCTCCTTCCCTCAGTCAGAGCATTGAAGATGTATCGTGGCTGGGTCTTCCAACATGACAACGACCTGAAGCACACAGCCAGGATAACCAAGGAGTAGCTCCGTAAGAAACATATCAAGGTTCTGGAGTGGCCTAGCCGGTCTCCAGACCTAAATCCAATAGAACATCTTTGGAGGAAGCTGAAACTCTGTGTTGCTCAGTGACAGCCCTGAAACCTGACAGATCTAGAGGAGATCTGTGTGGAGGAGTGGGCCAAATTCCCTGTTGCAGCGTGTGCCATCCTGGTCAAGAACTGCAGAAAACATTTGACCTCTGTAATTGCAAACAAAGGATTCTGTACCAAATATTAACACTGATTTTCTCAGGTGTTCAAATACTTATGTTCAGCAGTGCAAGACAAATAAATTCTTTAAAAATCATACAATGTGATTTCCTGAATTTTTTTTTAAATTCTGTCTCTCAGAGTGGGGATGCACCTACAATGTGAATTTCAGACCCCTCCATGATTTCTAAGTGGGAGAACTTGCAAAATCACAGGGTGTTCAAATACTTCTATTCCTCATTGTATATGTATACATATACTAAATGTATATTTATCTCTGTTAATATTATTATAATTACAGGCACAGCTCATTGCTCAGTCGATTGGCCAAGCGTTCAGTGTTGCTTACCAAGAATTTTTACGAGCCAATGGGATCAACCCTGAAGACCTGAGTCAAAAAGAATACAGTGATATTATCAATACTCAAGAAATGTATAATGATGACCTCATACACTTCTCCAATTCTGAAAACTGCAAAGAGGTAATATGATATAATTATATTTCTGATTATATTTATGTGCACTTTTTTTGTTAGCTTATTTTTATAATCTATGTATTGACAGCTACAGGTGGAAAAGCTCAAGGGAGAGATATTGGGAGTGGTTATTGTGGAATCTGGATGGGGTTCAATACTTCCCACTGTTATTCTGGCCAACATGATGAATGGAGGACCAGCTGCCCGGTCCGGGAAACTCAGCATTGGTGACCAGATCATGTCCATAAATGGAACAAGCCTGGTTGGTCTTCCTTTAGCAACATGCCAAGGTATTATTAAGGTAAGTCAGATGTTAGTTCAAAATGAGTGAAAATTTGCTTTGCGCAAGTACATCTAAAAAGCTTTAAGACAGAAAGAGAATAATAGCAGATAATGCATTTATGCATTTTTTTTATATCACCAGTTTGAATGGAACCAAAAGAGTAAAGGATCACACATTACATAAAAAGTATTCATCTTACACAATGATGATAGAACTCAGGCATCTGGCAACTAAACACACAACTAATCATATAGCTTTCTATAATTAAAGTGGTATTAAATCCAAAACCAAAAATGCAATATATTACAGCTTACCAATCATTAAATTATAAGTTCACCGTTTAAAAAAAAATTATAAATGCACATTTTTTTGCAAGTAAAAAAATGTGCATTTATTATCTTGTGTTTCTGGAGCCTCTATTGCACCAGCGATCAGCAGATTGCTAATGCCATGCAGGTCTCCTGCAGACCTGTCAGTGTATTTGTGTGCCCATGCATCTTGTACAAACAAGCAGATACTGACAGGAAGAATCAATGAACTACCATGGCACTCCACAGTGCTGTTGTAGTTCATTGAGAACTGCAAGCTGACAGGAGCAAAGGCTGCCGGGACTTGTAGTTCTCTCATTCTCAAAATACTGTGAACGAGTGACCCGGAGCTTCGCACGACCATGGTTTTTAAAATTGTGACAGCTAGCAAGGAGGAGAAGACCACCCGCTGGCTGTCACAATGGAGATTGGCGGGGGAGGTGCGGGGGGCAGTCTATTTGTAATATGTTACATGTTACACCCTGAATATGTGAGTAACATATAACATGTTGCAAATGTTGTACTTATCCTTTAAATGTGGTGGCACATTAATTTTCTTTTTTTGGCTTTTCTTCCTTCTGTTTTCTGGCCAGTAACATACATCCTGTATTAGAGCGCCCCCTCCCCACTCTGGATGAAGGTGCAAGGAGGCATTGCAGATAGTAGCATTGTCAGTCTGGGTGGAGGGGAGTGTTAGATGTACTAGCGGGTTTAGATACACCAGTAAATTGCAGCCAAACTCCAGCTCACCTTGGAGTTATTACACAAGCAGTAACAACAAACTGTTTTTTTTTTGCTTTTGGGATAAAGGCTTTACAGTACATAGGTAAATGAAAGCTGAAGTGCCCTGTCAGTAGTAAATGTTTTTTCCCAATCCTCTTGACTGATACATTTGCAAGAGAGCTTGTTCTGCAGAAAAAAAATACAGATTTACTGCCCAGATCCTCAGATAAAAATAAAGGAAA
Organism: Staurois parvus; assembly: GCF_062004578.1. Classification (NCBI taxonomy): domain Eukaryota; kingdom Metazoa; phylum Chordata; class Amphibia; order Anura; family Ranidae; genus Staurois; species Staurois parvus. Next base: position 8,909,840 of record NW_028318478.1, read on the forward strand.
GAAAGCCTAAAAAAAGATGCAGCCATCACATGTAAGAATTGTTAAGCTGCAATATAATAAATGTTTTCTTTTGAGTTTAATAGCACTTTAATTTGTGTGTATAGTACACATAGCATAGACTGTATTGATGCATAAAAAGCCAAAATAATGTATTTTTGTTTTAATTATAGCAGACTCAAAAATGTTGGTGGCACTGCAGGTGAAACATGTATTTTAATAACATTGAGATTAAAAACATTCAACCTGGAGAGAAAATATCCCAATAACATTTGTTTTGCCCCCATTTGCACAGAATAAATAGACATACAGTTTTACAGAAATAGCTCTGCAAATGTATTTGTAAATACAATCCTTAGCTCAGTATATAAAACACAAGCGGTATATTGAACACTGCAGGCAGGGTGGGGAGTACAGGGGACTTCTGAAAAAGAGTTCCCATGGAGTAGAAGCTATAGCCACTTAAAGTGTTACTAAACCCACAACAGTAAAATCAGTCTGTATATGCAGTAAAGCATGCTGGTTATACTCACTGTGGAACTTAAGGGGTTTATTATCTGCATTGTGTAAAAAGGCTGTTTGATCCTGTCTTCTCTGATCCTCCCCTTATTCTACAGTCCCCAATCCATCTGCTGATAGAACAGAGCCTTGGGGGCAAGCTGCACATGCTCTGTTTGGTGTGTATTACTAGAGAGTTTTTTATTCCTTGGGAGAGTGCATGTGATCAGCACAGGGCCAATCAGCACTGTCCAGACAGAGGGTCAGGGTTATGCAGCCTCATAGGGCAGTCAGATGAGAATGAAAGCTCCTCCTACAAGCTTTAACCAGTGCTCTGCTGGATACTGATAGAAGTCACAAGACTTCTGAAGAGAAAATGTATTTAGCAGTTTATATTTACCAAAATGATTGCATTTCCATATAGTATGTACTGTGGAAGACCAGATAGAGTGAATGCAGGGTCCTGGGTTTAGTAACACTTTAACAAGAGTCTGGTTCTTAGCAGTTTTCAGTGTGACATTTCACTGTATGACCTCATGCATACAAATGTCTGAAGAAAAACAGTTCTTGATGCCCAAAGCAACCAATCTGAGTCTTCCATTCATGCTCTTAAAGCAATGCAGGAAACTGAAATGAAGAAACTGGATATTGCAAGCAATGTCAGCTGTCCTTCCTTCAAACATGAGACCCAGTTTGATTTGTGTGAATATAGTATTTAAAAGGTTAATAAATAATATCTTGGTTCCTAAAAGAAATGACTTTGCAGTGACACAAATATTTAAATTTGCGTGTTTGTTCAAATGTGTGTTCCATATTAGAGAATGCAATAAATCATCGACTTCCATACTTTTGTTTCATCTGCCCTTGTTACAAAGGAAAAGTACAAAGTTGATTGGAACTCTGATAAAGTCCCCTGTATTATCTGCAAGAAGATAAATAATGTTCCTGTACGCTTGGGAACATGAAGTAAGCTTAAGGGAGCGTAGTTTGATCTTTATTTAAAGGGCGTGACAGACATAGAGAACATTGCGAGCTAATAATTATATATGCAGAATACGTTTTATTTACAAAAATGTATTCAATTTGTCATCTAAGGAAAAATCATTTTTTAAAAAGTGATTATGCTTTTTGAGGATTTAACTCCACATGAATGAACAGCAGTTAAATCAGTAATAAACCCTAAACCAAACATTTGACATATTGCAGCTTACAATCCTTAAATGTGGTGACTGCATTAGTTTTTTTTAGGCTTTATTTTCTCCTGGTGATCCAACCAGTAACACACTTCCTGGCTTAGAGTGTCTACACACCACTGGAGGAGCAATGGAGACAGCTTAAGACAGCATCACTGCCAATCTGGGGAGGAGATAGTATTAGATGCACTAGAAGATTCACTACCTCCTGCCCAGCATGATGGCTGAGTGGAAGCTTTCTAATCCTGAGTGGATGTCATGTGATGTTCTCCCAGTCTTGTGCCTCATGCGTGCCCTAGGGGGTGCACAGCAGTGTGATCTGTCACCTGCTGTGTCCACGGGGCAGCTCAGTGTACCAGGCCAGCCCTGGTACCATGTGATTACTGTGAACAATCGCACTGATCACATGTCAAATGTACACAATGAATGGCTTTTATTCATAGCCATTCATTGTGTAAAAATGTGATCTGTGTGATTGGTCACAGTGACCACATGGTAGAGACAATCAGTGTGCACCTGTACCATGTGATAGCTGTGCCCAATCACAGTTATAACAATTGTACATAATGGCACTTGAATGGATGGCATACATAAAATGATTGCTTATAACAGTGATCATCACGGTTATAAGCAATCAGAGTGTAAAAAAAAAGCCTGATCACCTCTCCAGAGTAGTACAGTGTGACTATGGTAACAATGCACTGCTCTGGTCTTAGGATGTAAAAAAAAAAGGAAAAATGTAAAAAAAGGAAAAAAGGTTAAAAAATTTAATTCAATTATTATTATTGTTTTACGTACTGTCACCAGTCAGGTCACTACCACACCAGTCATATGAAGATGCTGTACTGTGCTGGACCATCTACGTTCCAAAACGGGTTCATTTGGGAGGGTATTTGTACTGTCCTTGCATTTTAGGGTCTCAAGAAATGAGATAGGCCATCAGTATATCAGGATGAATCAATTTTCAGATATAAATACCATAGTTTGTAGACGCTAGAACTTTCACATAGACTAGTTAATAAACATTGATTTAGGTTATTTTTACTGACTAAATGTAGCAGACTACATTTTGGCCTAAATTATGAAGACAAATTATTTTTTTTGCAAAATTTTATAACAGAAACAAAGAAATTTTTTTTTCAAAACGTACAGAATTTTTTAGTTTATATAGCAAAAAAATAAAAACCCAGTATGATTAAATACAACCAAAAGAAAGCTGTTTGTCTCACAAAAATGATAAATATATAATTTGGGTACAGCGTTGCATGACGGAGTAATTGGGATTTAAAGTGCGACAGTGCTGAAATCTGAAAATTGGCCTGGGCAGGAAGGGTGTTAAAGTTTCTCGTATTGAAGTGGTTAAAGCTGGCCTGATACCTGTAGAATTTCCTTTGACAGTTGTTGTTTTCAACAGGGCTCAAAATTTCAAGTCCTGAGCTACTAGCCAAGCCTTTAAGAGTTACTCGTCACTAGTTGCCCCACCAAAACACTACCCTGTCCCACCGCTAATTCCCCTAAACATGCCTTCGTAAATTATCTCATGAAATTACACTGTTAAATATTTTATGCAGAATAAAGTTACAAAAATAAATATTATTCACAACAACTTTAACAATATTACCATAGAGATGTAGTACCTTGGTTTCTGAGCACAAATCATTGTCACCTTTTTTTGCAAAGCCCCCGTGTGCTCTCTCACCGTATGATGATACAGTTGATATGGCGCACACACCGCTATCATCATGTCCCCCTCCCTTTATTTTTAACCAACATGTTGTAGTGGCTCCAAGACATCTCCCCATGTATGACCGGCCAGGCCAGGCCCAGCATTGTCCCCAATGTCCCCAATGCAGGGACAGTCATCAGCCTGAACACTGATGGAGCTCCATCGCCCCCTCACTGGACACAATGAGACCACTCTCCTGGAAGCCTGTCCTTGGGGATCCCACCTGACCAGAGCCCCATAATGTTCAACACAGGTCCTCTATTGATGCCCTCTTTAATAAGATGGCTAATAATGATCAGACACATGTACACAGCTGTCTATACCACCATCCACAGCAGGACACAGCAGACACACAGCCTCTCCTCCCTAACACTGGAAGATGGGTGTATACAGGGCTTCACCTTACTGGGGATGTGTCAGTATTCACATCTGTGTAGACCTCAGTGCAAGCTTTGGACTCTCCCAGGAAAGTGTCCACCCTCCCCCTCCCAGCCAGGCCTGTTACTCCAGCAGTCTCCGGCCTCTCAGAACGGAGGCTCCCCCCACCAGCCGCGGCCCCTGTACCTGCAATCATACATGGCACCTATTTGCCTCTCATCCAGCAGCAGCATCTCCCAGAATACAGAGCCCTAGCACCATGGCCTGGTATTCACCACGTCAGGCATCCAGGGAGGGGAGAGGCTGAAGCCTGTGATGTGAGCTAAGAAAGTGCCACTTCTGCTTACCACTAGTCACAGCCCTGGTCAGCAGCAACAACTGTATGTGCTGCCCTGCTGGGACACACTCACCCCCATGTTATTTCCACTCGCCAAATGCAAGCAGGTGAGTGGAAATGTTGAGGCCTGAATCTAATACATTAATTAGCCAAGAAACTCCAGCTAACAAGTGAAATGGTACTGCTTTTCAGCAACAGCTGCTGCTATGGTAAAGCTGGGAAATCCACACAATTTACCTTAGCCTGAGTACGCTGCAACAACCACATTTCCTCAACATTTCCTAAATATATCTGCTTCTTGAAGCTTATATCGTAACAGTATTAATTCAGGAGAAAATGTACTATTCAAGAACCTTGTGGCCAAAAATTAAAAATATATCTGCAATACATATCAATCACCTTCCGCACCTCACAAACACCAAGTATGGCTTTGGTAGCATTACGCTGTGGGACTGCTTCACATCTGTGAAACTACTTGTTACAACAGGCAAATCTGACAAGAAATCTTCTTTCAGTCTACTGGAGTGTACAGAACTGGTTCATACTTGCCTTTGATTTATAGCTGCAAAATGTTATGTAGTGAGGATTATATACTAATGAAACCTGTATTTCTGTTTTTTATTGTTAAATTTTTCGTACAACATAAAAAATTAAAGTGATACTAAACACACATTGTACTTTCTCTTTCTGTATGTGGTTGATGGCCTTGTAATTATTTTAAAATAAAAAATGTAGGTACCCTTTTCCTAATCAATAAACAGATGTCACATGACTCAGCTCTTTCTCAGGCTGTCTGCAGGGAAATGGGAAGGAGGAGCTTCTAGTCCTCTGCTATTAGTCAGATAATAAAAAAAAAAGCAAAACAGCCTTTGGGATGCGGAGAAAAATTAAATAATTAATATCAATAATTTTATTTTATTTGTTTTAAATTGTCATAAAAATATATATTTGAAATCAAATCTTTATTATTTTTTGACAATAATATGGTATGGGCGGATTTCTGCCAGTTACAGGCTTTGTTACACCCCACCAGCCTGTGTCTTAGAATAACAGAAAGGTGAAGCCACCATCAATCTACATATCATATCCCACCCTCATTGAGTTTAGCTTGTTAGTGGGCATGGAGGAGGAAGGAGTGGGCTGTCATGTACCACTTTTTATACACCCACGTGTCACTCTATAGTCACATGGGCTGCTCAGGTCTGATAGGGAGGAAATGCCCAAGATAGGAACTCTCTGAAAACTGAACATGTGCAAAGCTGCCTACACTGCTCTGCAAAATCCCCAGCTGCATTGGGGACAAAGGGGGAGATAGAGAACAGCAGGATCAACCAGGTTTTTTGCAGAGTACAGAAAATCCCATAGAAAAGTATAAAATAGAGTAAGTATGAACTGCATGCGATACAGCATTATTGATAGGTTTTTATGATGTGGCTTTACTGACCCATAAGGTAAACCTAAAGTGGAACGAAACCTTTACTAAGAAAAATTGTGAGCTGGAAGCTTTTTTGCAGAGGAGACCAACTATGTTCCTTCTGCAATAAAACAAACTTACCTGCCTGTTCACAATGTTCTTTTGCAGCTCAGCATGCATTCTCGGCACGATGACAGTGTGCCGGGAAGAGTGACTCCTGTGCGCATGAAGTCAAGTCATCCCTGCTGGCCAATCAAGATGCTGGATACCCAGCATCAAAAGAAGAATCCCGTGGGAGAAAATGTCAGTGGCCAGCGAGGGATCCCACAGTTGCATTGCTGAAATGGAGGTGAATATTTTTTGTATGTCAGTTCCACTTTAAATAAAAAATAACAATGGTTCTATAATTTAAAACACCATATTCCATTCAGAGGAATTAATGTAGATTGAAGTCAGAATTAGGTCCCCAAGATTGCAATGTGTTCAGGCATTCAAAAAGTACACATTCCAGTGCCAGTTTACCAAATAGCTTTTTAAAATGTTTACAGAAGATTGAAAAAATGAATCAACTCAAAGAAAGGAACACTTTTTACATTAAATACGCTATAGAGAAAATACTGTAATAATGTAGAGTACTCAATAACATCTTAAAGTATATAAACCATAGACATCAGGTTCACATTACAGTTTGTCTCTTAAAAGCTCATCTTCTTTCAGCTGTCAGTTTGTAAATAATGTTTGTGCAACCTACGTACGCGTAATGTCCAGTATTGATGGTCATCCCCATCTAGCGGCTGACATTCACACTAGTTAGTTCAATGTTATCCCACTAGAGCACACACATGAGAAACCTGCAAGAGGGGCCCCAAGGTTTCAACTGCCCAGGGGTCCCCATAGAGTTTAATCTGGCACAGCACATCCCATATCTTTAGTGTCAGTTCCCTGTTTTCACCCCTTTAATTTCTGGATATATGATCTATAACCATGAATTAAGTTATGAAAAATATATGTGTGTGTGTGTTTTAAATAATTACTGTGGGGCTGACATATCAGGGGAGTTATTGCAGTCTCTTAAAATATTATTTTCATGTTACTGTATTTACTAAAAGGCATAATCCTCTTTAAACTGCAGGAATGTTTGCTTCTTCAATTCAGCATTTGAATTTTACTTTTACTCTGGCAATGGATCAGCAATCTTGTCATTGTTTGTTCTGAATATTCATGGAATTACAAAGTGTACTAGTTCACTGTTTTACTTTTTATTTTTTTCAGGGCCTTAAGAATCAAACGCAACTAAAGCTGAACATTGTCAGTTGTCCCCCTGTGACTACTGTCCTCATCAAAAGACCTGATCTGAAATACCAGTTAGGATTCAGTGTTCAGAATGGAATTGTAAGTGAATGATTGTTCCACTATAATCAATGTATAGATGTGTTTATAAGGACTATTGGAAAGCAGAATTCCTCTGGCAGCCCCCTGAACTCGGCAAGACAGCCAGAGATAACAATAATTGTATTCTCCAATTCATCTACAGTATTTACCAATGGCAGTGGTGAATGTTCTTCAGCTTTAAAGTGCTTCCAAATACTTTTTTTAAAAATAGCAAACGTGTTATACTTACCTGCGCTGTGCAATGGTTTTTCACAGAGCAGCCTTGATCCTCCTCTTCTGGGGTGCCCTGCTGGAGCTCCTGGCTACTCCTTCCTGCCGAATGCCCCTTGCTCTTCGGGAACACATGCATGCTCTCTCCCAAGTCGGCTCTGTGTGTCCATTGATACACAGCGCAGCGTGACTCAGCCTCGCCCCCACTCTTTCTAACTGGCTGTAATTGACAGCAGCAGGAGCCAATGACTCCTTGTGCTGTCTCCCTGTCCATTGAGAAGAAAGAGAGCTTAGAGAACTGCTCCTTTCATACACATCGCTAGATCCAGATCAGGCTCAGGTAAGTATAAGGAGGGCTTTGGGTGGGGGGAAGGCTGCTTTTTTACCTTAATGCAGAGAATGTATTAAGTTAAAAATCCTTGTACCTTTAGAACCATTTTAAAGAGGTTTTCTGCTTTACCATGACAAGGTGTCATATTGTATAAATCATAAAAAGCACAGACCAAACAGCAGTGCCGTAGTGAGTCAATAAAACAAAAACGACTTAATAAATTAATATCAATAGTAGGTAAGAGCTATGGTGGAAATGCTTGTTTTTAAGACATTTTGCAGTTTGTTTTGATAACCGCTCTTGCAGTATTCAGGTTTTCATGCCATTATTGACTATAGAAGAGACCCTTTCTATTGATTTGTGTATCTAAGTGGAAACCAGGCAGTTGATTTCTATATCTCATGGGTTATAACTGTTCAGATGTCTGCCTTCCGATGCATTTAAACTTGGAAAGAATGACAAACTTTGTATGAGTTTTTTGTAATGTATGGCAAAGGTAACTAAGCCACACACATTAGAATACTTGCTTCATCATCTAGCCAGGTATGACTCTAAGACCCATTCACATCACAAAGCAGTGTGCTTCAACACAAGCATTTTAGTGCATTGAGTTGTGTTGCGTTCATTAACCTATTCAATCTGAATGGACTGTCAACACACTTAACACATGAAAAAATAGATCCTATTATATTTTTTAAACCACTGCAGAGCACAATGCACAGTTGCAAACTACCAAAACATGTATATGCAGTGTATTGTCATGCATTACTGTAAAATGCATGTTATGATGTGTGCGTGTACCACCTGTTGGGATGTGAACAACCCTTTGTGTACCTGATATAGACTAAGCTAACAAGAAGGCTTCCTCTACACCCTCCTGTCCATTACCACCTTGCGTTGGTGACAGGGTATAGCAGGACAAGGAGTGGCATGGGTGCCTGTGGTAGGTCCTGGTATAGTAGAAGGTGGTCAGATGACAGTCTGGATATGACTGGGAGGCTGTGGATGATCAGAGTGAAATTTGAGATTTCAGAGTTAGAGGTGTCACATCTGGGGAGCAGGGCCAGAAGCCAGGCTGGAGGCAGGACACAAGCCAAGGTCGGCAACATGAGATCAAAATAAAACAGAGTCAAAGGGCACACTGCATCAAATACAGGATGCAGGTGTAGCCAAGAGTCACAGAAGCTAATGCCTTCTCACCACCTTTAAAATGCACTAAGAAAGGTAATCTATTGTGGTCTGCTCTTCAGAGGGCTACGGCATGTGTAACTGAACTCTTAGGGTACCAAAACATTTGTCCAGGGCTGTATGCGCAACTGATGGATTAAAGTGAATTTGTTGCTTTGCCCTGCATGGGAAAATGACAGCTTGGCTTTTAGCTATCCATCAATCTGACCAAACTGTTCTAGAATGTGGATCATTTTTGGACCTGTTTTCCCAGCCATAAACAGTGGTTCCTCCCACAAACTTCTGGTGTGAGACAGTGACATGCAGGCCAGTAGGAGAAACCACAGCATGCAGCACAGCATATGTATTGCACACACCCGGAAGTGGCATTTTAAGAAGGGCAGCTAAGTATATTCACACTTAGCAGATATGCTGACAGGGTCACTTTAAAGTGTTTTTTTTCAGATTTAAAGTATAAATAAAGCTTCCCCTGTAAAAAAGAGATAACATACTTATCCTGCTATGCACACTGCTGATCTACACTTCTTGCAAAGTATCTAGTCCCCTGGTGCCCAGCCTGCAGACCAGGGGCCACATGCAGTCCATTGGAAGTTTTTGTGTGGCCCTCAGGGCAACTGCAGACACTAATATGGGTTTTTCTATTGCTTTGTTATAGCAGTAATTTCTAGCAGTCTGCAATTGCTAACCATCCCTTGTACCATGTCTGCAGTCTCTGACCATCTCCTGTACGAGGTCCACAGTCTCTGACCATCTCTTTTATCATGCCTACAGCCTCTGACCATCTCATATATCATGTCTGCAGACTCTGACCATCATAAAAAAAAAACAACAAAACCACAGGTGAAGGTGGGGTAACCTAATAGCTCTCTGACTCACCAAATAAATAATGGCGTGGGTGCTAAACCTTGGGAACTAGACAAAAAAGTATTTACCAGCTGTGCATAACAGACTGCTTAAAGTAGGTAATTAATCACCCATGCAGAGTAGCTGGTTGAGAAAAAATTGTACAAAACTTTATAAATAATTAATCAATAAGATTATAAAAAGGAGAAGAGCAGTCTATTTTTCACAGCTGGTAAATACATTTTTGCCTAGTCTCTGACCATCTCCTGTATTATGACCACAGTCTCTGACCATGTCTGCAGTCTCTGACCAGGAATGTTTTGTGCAAAAAACGCTAAACATGGCAAAAACACGTGTAAAGGCGCCCAAACGCTAGCTGCGTTTAGCTCTTGAGCATTTATTAATGGCAATAGAAAATACTCTGCCCAATCAGATGAATAAATGCCCAAGCGTAAACGCTGGTAAACGCGGTACTGGGTTTACACGCACTTTAGCGGCATTTAGCGCTTTTCTGCTGCCAGGAGAGCTAATAGATATTTATTAAGGGAGTTCATGTGTACATGTAACTTTACTTTATTAAAAAAAAAAAAAGTGTTGCCTTTAGTCATACTTTAAGTAAACATTTTTTCCTGGCAGTTCCTGAAAAATCTGACGGTAGCCATTTTTTACCCTTTTCTAAAAATTCTAGTTGCCTGGCTGTTATACTGAGTTTCTGAATTCCATGCTTTGAGTCATTGACCCAGAACAAGTATTCATATCAGGATTTTCAGAGAAAAGTCAGAATCCCTTTGTATACTTGTTCCAGTTCAGTGCTGAAGCCAGAAGGTAATCTTAACAGCCAGAAAACAAGCATTTGTTAAAAAAAGAAAATGCAAAGGCAGCCTTCATGTTTCTTTCAGGGAAGGTTTTCTATATAGGGCATCCTATCATCTCTGTACATTTTGGCTAAAGCTTAAAATTTTTTTATCTGATTTAAATAAAATAATAATTATTATGATTGTTATATAGGATTTATATAGCACAATCAGTTTGCTCAGCACTTTACAATATAAAGGGAAACAATACAGTTTTTCAATACAGTGAAATACAAGAGGGTTAACATAAAATGGATACATATTTGTGTACATTATTGTCAAAGGCTTGATCTTATTATTGCAATTCTTTGTAGGACCTGTAGACTTTTTTGCTGCTGATAAAACACTCAGTAGAGACGCACAAGCTCCCTAAACCCAGTGAACTGGACTGAAACAGGATTTTTAGAATGCCCATTCTGGGGAAAAATGGAAATCCTCTCACACATACCCTGCTGGGGGGTAGTTTTATAACAATGTATTCAGTAAACTATGTATGAACTTCGAAAAGATGTGTAGCTGTGTGCCTTCAGAAGCTGTTGGGCACCATCTGGTGGAAATATCTCTAACTGCAAGTAACTATAAAAAAAAAGTGGTGACTGTGTTCCCAAGGCAAAAAAAGATTGTCAGAATGTTTTGTAATTGTTGATTTGTTGTTTTAATCAAAACTAGGATATACATCTATATCTATACATATCTATAGCTATATATAGTGGGTATAGAAAAGAATCACCCCCCTTTAAAATAATCACACTTTGTTGCAGCCTGAAATGAAGACAGACACAGTTTGTTTTATCCAGCTGTATATACTAAGTGCAACTTATAACATCCAAGTGTAAGATATAACACCATTATGTAAGAGAAAAATGAAAACATTCAAAACAGAATTACTGAGTTGGAAAGAAGGATCACCCCCACCTAATAATGTCTTGTAAACTCAATCAGATGTAGCTAATCACATTTTCAATGGTACACAAAGCCATTTGACTTTCTACTGTGATCAGCTGTAGTAATTTTTTGATTAGTGCAGCATGAAATTAGCTTTTCTGGAGCATTTCTGTCCTTGTTAGTGCAACTGAAGCAAACAATCAACTATGGGTGGCAAGACACTGTCAAAAGATCTCTGGGATACAGTTGTGAACAGGCACAAGTCATGAGATGGATACAAAATATTTAAAAGGCTTTATCATTACCTAGAGGCACAAGGAAGTTTATCATTAAGAAGTGGAAGGTATTTGGTACAACACAGACCCTCCCTGGATCAGGAAGTTGTTCCAAACTGGATGAAAGAACCAGGAGGAAACTGGTCAAAGAGACTACCAAGAGGCCTACAGCAACTCCGAAGCAGTTGCAGGAATGTATAACAAAGAGTGGTCATTGTGTGCATGTGACAACAATATCACAAAGTATCCACAATGTGGCTTGTATGGGAGGGTTGCAAGAAAAAAGCCTCTCCTCAAGAAATGCCATATGCAGTCAGCAATGAGCTTTGAAGAAGGTTTACCTTCCAACATGACAATGACCCAAAGCACACAGAAAAAATGAGCACACTGATTGAGGGAGAAAAAGGTGAATGTCCTTGAATGGCTTAGTCAGAGCCCAGACTCAAACCCCATTGAAAATCTGTGGAATGACCTGAAGACTGCAGTCCACAAATGGTCACCATCAAATGTAACTGAACTTGAGCAGTTCGGCAAAGAAGAGTGGGCAAATATTGCACAGTGTAGATGTGCAAAGTTAGTACAGACACATCCCAACTGACTAAAGGCTGAAATTAAAGCAAAAGCTGGTTCAACAAAATACTGACACATGGGGGTGATCCTTCTATGGAATTTATTTTGTATTTTTTTCTGACATGTTGGTGATATATCTTTCACTTGGATGTTACACTGAGTAAATACAGCTGGATGTAACAAAAAACTGTGTCTGCCTTCATTTCAGGCTGCAATGCAACAAAATGTGACTATTTTAAAGGGAGTGATTCTTTTCTATATGCACTGTGTGTGTATGTGTATATATGTGTATATATATATATATATATATATGCATGCATATGTGTGTGTGCGTGCGTGCGCGTGTGTGTGCAAAAGTGAAGAGAATAAGAGAATGCTTTTGTTTGTACATGTGAATCAAAACTGTTACACTTTAATTTAATCTCCATACTGGTGCAAACTATTTAAAGGGAGATCAGCTTTAAGCCTTTGATTTCATTAAATGACCCAGAATACAAGGGGACATATTCAGCATTGATAGCTCTTTCTCTTCTGTTATGGGCAGGTATGAAGTGACAGATACATTGTAAGAATCCTGGGTAGAGCTAAAATATGTGTCTGTGATTAGTGCAAACAAAAACAGCGGCTGAAGAATAGATAGAGGATATGTCCAGACAAAACAGGCACTGAATTATAGGTAAAGGATCTGTGCGAATACAACAGGGACTGGGAAATGAATGCATAATTTGTGCAGATGAAGCAGGAACTGCAGAATAGGTACAGAAGCTGTGCAGACTCAACTGGAGTATGGGTACAGGATATGTGCAGACAAAGCAAGAATTGAAGAAAAGGTATTAGATCCAGGCTGGTAAAGCAGGGACTGGAGATTGAGTACAGGTACAGGATTTGTGCAGGGAAACAGGGACTAGAAAATGAGTGCAGGATCAGTACAGACACATCAGGTGCTGAAGTATAAGTACAAGATTGGAGCAAAAACAGCAGAGACAGGAACATGGGTCTAGAATCTGTTTAGAGGCTTCAAGGACTGTAAAATGGGTACAACATCTGTTTAGAAAGAACAGAGACTGGAGCATGGCTACAGAATATCTGCAGAGAGTGGAATCATAGCCAGGTTCAGGCCAGAGGTAAAGAAAGGCAGAAATGTGTAACCAAAAAATCTGGTGCAGTCATTATTGGAAGTAGAGGTAGAAGTCAGATAGACAAAAGCCAAACTAGGACAGAAAGGCTTAGCCTAAACACACCAACAAAGTTTGAACTTCAGAGTCAACAAACTAATCTAAATTATTAAAAAAGAGAAACTTTATTCTAACAACATTGCCAAAAAAGAAAACACTGGGTCCAGCACAATAGCCCCATCAATGATACAGGTGTAAGTAGATGCAAAAAGTAAACAGCGGAGTGAATAATGCATTAAACCATAACCTTCATTATTATCATCAAGCTTGAGTTCAGATAGAGATATGTTGCAGTAACAAACAGGAACCAACTCATGATGACTGAAATCCAAAATCCCAAATATATGGTCTGACACCAGCCTGCGTGGATTTTTGTGAACCCCTTGTTTTATTCTGGTCTGCATTTGAACTTTTTGATCAAATTTTCCGTTATGCAGGGTGATCAGTCCCATTATTTTTAATTTTTTACATTAAAGTAGTATTAAACCCAAGAGTAAACATTTATTATATTTCAGTCTACCAATTCTTAGATGTGGTGGCAGCATTAGTTTTTATGGCTTTCTTACTTTTATTTTCATCTGGTGATCTGGCTAGTAAATCTGTTTTTTCAGTAGAACAGGCTGACCTGCAAATGTAGCTGTTTAGAGCAGTGACAGAGGTGCTTACAATGATCATATTTTATTATAATATATATATATATATATATACACATACATACATACACACACACTATATTGCCAAAAGTATTGAGATGCCTGCCTTTACACGCACATGAACTTTAATGGCATTCCAGTCTTAGTCTGTAGAGTTCAATATTGAGTTGGCCCACCCTTTGCAGCTATAACAGCTTCAACTGTTCTGGGAAGGCTGTCCACAAGGTTTAGGAGTGTGTCTATGGGAATGTTTGATCATTCTTCCAGAAGTGCATTTCTGAGGTCAGGCACTGATGTCAGACGAGATGGCCTGGCTCGCAGTCTCCACTCTAATTCATCCCAAAGGTGTTCTATCGGGTTGAGGTCAGGACTCTGTACAGGCCAGTCAAGTTCCTCCACCCCAAACTCACTCATCTATGTCTTTATGGACCTTGCTTTGTACACTGGTGCGCAGTCATGTTGGAACAGGAAGGGGCCATCCCCAAACTGTTCCCACAAAGTTGTGAGCATGAAATTGTCTAAAACATCTTGGTATGCTGCCACCTTAAGAGTTCTTTTCACTGGAACTAAGGGGCCAAGCCCAACCCCTGAATAACAACCCCACATCATAAGTCCCCCGCCACCAAACTTTACACTTGGCACAATGCAGTCAGGCAAGTATTGTTCTCCTAGCAACTGCCAAACCCAGACATGTCCATTGGATGGCCAGACAGAGAAGCATGATTTGACACTCCAGAGAATACGTCTCCACTTCTCCAGAGTTCAGTGGTGGCGTGCTTTACACCACTGCATCCAACGCTTTGCATCGCACTTAGTGATGTAAGGCTTGGATGCAGCTGCTCAGCCATGGAAACCCATTCCACGAAGCTCTCTACGCACTGTTGTTGTGCTAATCTGAAGGCCACACAAAGTTTGGAGGTCTTTACCTATTAACTCTGCAGACAGTTGGCGACTTCTGCGCAATGTGCTCTTCAGCATGCACTTATTCCACTCTTTCATTTTATGTGGCCTACCACTTTGTGGCTGTGTTGCTGTTGTTCCCAGTTGCTTCCACTTTGTTATAATACCATTAACAGCTGACTGTGGAATATTTAGTAGCAAGTAAATTTCACGGGTGGACTTATTGCACAGGTGGCATTTCTTTTACAAATGTTTGTAGAATCAGTCTTCATGCCCAGGTGCTTGATTTAATACACCTGTGGCCATGGAGGTGATTGCAACACCTGAATCCAATGATTGGGAAGGCTGGTCCAAGTTCTAACTACCTAAGTGTTAGCTGGAGTTTGGCTTCTACTTGTTAGTGTATCAAAATTTGCTAGTACATCTAACATTCCCCTGCCCCCAGACTGACAGCTCTGCTGTCCAAAGGTGTCTCTGTTGCTCCTTCATACAGAGTGGGGGCACTCTAATACAGGAGATGTGTACTGGTGAGATCACCAACTGAAAACAGGGGAAAAAACCTAAAATAAAAAAACTCATGCAGCCACCACATCCAATGATTGTCAAGCTGCAATATATTACATTTTTGGTTGGGGGTTTAATGCCACTAGTAACATAGCTGAAAACAAGATATCAGTAGTGGTGATGTTTATTTAGACTACGTAGGTTCACACTGTTGCCGTTGGTTGCTGGTGCAGGACATTGTGCAAATCGCACATCTTCCTGCACCCACAAGCACCTGCAGGCAAAATGTGCTGGTCTTTTGCAGATGTGTCAGGGGTCTTTCATTCTTAATGGCACCCCTAGGAGTGCAGCAGGTTTTCAGATGCGAGAAAATGCATGCTGCAAAAGCATCATGAAAATTTCTGTGCAGTTGCAGTTTTAAAAAGGTTCAGGGATCTTTTCTGTGTGTTTTCCCCAAGTTGCAGCAGCTCATTCAAAAGAATGGGCTGCTGTGCCCACAAAAATGCAAGCAGCACAAAGTGCAACAGTGCAATCCTAGTCTAGTACACACGATTAGAAAATCGGATGAAAAATACCGCTTTCAGAGGGATCATCTGATAATCTGATCATTAGTATACAGCTTTCAAGAGCCACTCGTGACAGTTCATGTGAAAATATCCAAAGGAACAAGCACAAAGAATTTTCTTTTACGATAACAGAACAAACTTCTTTTGTTTAATCAGTATAGTATTCATCCGAAAAAAATTGAGTGACCAAGACTGCGCATGCTTGGAAACAAAAGAATACACTACAATACAAAAAAATACAATACATTACATCACTTTCGAAGTTGTATTCTGCTGTACGAGAATTTTTGTAACTTTAGTAACCTTTTCATTTTCAGTATGATACTAGGATACAAAAGACAATCATTTGTCCAATAGTCTCAATAAATTTCTCATTTGTGTACAAATAGGTGATAACAAGCAATTTAAAAAAGCAATGGGTAGAATTGTTTGTGTACATTTCCAAGTTCAATCATGATTGAGGCAATGCAACAAGTAGAGTTTGGTGAACATCAGACAATTTCTTGAATTGCTTCTGATAAAAGACCTTCCTGTGTAGACTCAGCTCAAAACGCATAAAACCCACAAAATTGAGTATAGACTAATGAGCGTCAGTATTTTGTGGCCTTTAATCAGTGGAAAGAGAAATAGTGGAGAGTATACCATACATCTGTAACACCCAGTCTGAAAATACAAATTATCAATGTGATTGTTTTAGGTTACTACATTTTATGCATTATTATGTTCTTTGCCCTACTACAGTGGTCGGCAAGCCGCGGCTCACGAGCCACATGCGGCTCTTTACACGCTTTAATGCGGCTCTTGTGTGCCGGGCGCCCGCTCCCCTCCCTCCTCTCGGGCGGCAGGGACTCTGCAGCGTGATCCAAAAAAAAACAGCCAGGGCAGCGCGCTCAAATGCAATGATTGGCCAGTCTCGCTGCCACTCACATCCTGATAGCCAGTGATTGGCTGTCAGGATGTGTGTAGGCGGGGCAGCGTGACAAACGTGAGAGGAGCTAGGCTCCTCTCACAGTCCGCCCTGAAGACCGGAACGGCGCGGGAACACGGCGAGAGGAACGCGCAGAGCAAAGGTAAGTGAATTGACACAGGGGGGACTTGGCTTACTACTTGTTACTTACTACTACTATATGAGGGATGAATTAATATGGGGGATGAATTACTATAGGGGGGATGAATTACTATGGGGGATGAATTACTATATGGGGGATGAATTACTATGGGGGATGAATTATTATAGGGGGGATGAATTACTATGGGGGATGAATTACTATATGGGGGATGAATTACTATGGGGGATGAATTACTATGGGGGATGAATTACTATATGGGGGATGAATTACTATGGGGGATGAATTACTATGGGGGATGAATTACTATATGGGGGATGAATTACTATGGGGGATGAATTACTATAGGGGGGATGAATTACTATAGGGGGGATGAATTACTATGGGGGATGAATTACTATATGGGGGATGAATTACTATGGGGGATTAATTACTATATGGGGGATGAATTAATAAGGGGGATGAATTACTATATGGGGGATGAATTACTATAAAAACTTATTGAAACTAAAAACAGTGTACCATCCTATGTATTTTCAGTTTTAAAAATGTGGCTCTCAAAATAAATTTCAATCGTGGTTTTGGCGAGATTTGGCTCAGTTGAAAAAAAAGGTTGCCCACCACTGCCCTACTAAATCAAGTAAGACAAGGATGTTCAACTTGCAGCCCACAGACCGCGTGTGGCCCAAGATGGCTATGAATTTGTCCCAACACAAAATCCAAAAACATACTTAAAAATGTTGATTTTTTTTTTTTAATACATTTACACTTAACGAACACATGCACCCGAAGAAAAATATGACAGTGCCTCTTTACTGGACTTTTATCTTCCCAAAGAAAAATCTCCCACTCCTCACAATCACGCCTTATTCATGTCATCAGTTTTCGGCAGCTCCTATATTTGTGTGCAACTGTTTTCAGGGATGAAACACATAAAGGGCAAAATTAGAACCAAAATATATGATGAGCACCTTGAGAATTCATTGAGAATTGCTACTACATCCACCGAACCAGATATTGATGCACTATCTTATCAAAAACAGTGTCAAATATCGTACTGGTTTTATGTTGCCCTCTTTTACTTTTATAATAAAAACAATTAAAAAAAAAATTAAGTTTTAATACTCAGATAAGTACGTTATCAGTGATCGTTAATTTTTGATCTGCCTAACTTTTTCTGTCCATCCGCTATCCTTATTGTTAGTGTGTTTTATGTGTGGCCCAAGAAAACTCCTCTTTTTCCAACATTGCCCAGGAAAGTCAAAAGGTTGGCTACCCCTGGAGTAAGGCACAGTTTTTCAGTCTTACATGCAGTGCCAAAAACTGCCACAAGATGGCAGAGCTGACTACAGTATGACTTTCTTGTGAATGAATGGTTTATTAATGTTTACCATGTTTTATCAGTAGTGATTGATCATAGTAATTGAATATCAATCCACTTTTACATATTATTATTATTATTATTATATTACAGGAATATATAGCAACAACAGTTTGTGCAGCACTTTACTGTATATTTATTTATTTCAGGTACTTATATAGCGCTGCCAATTTATGCAGCGCTTTACATATACATTGTACATTCACATCAGTCCCCAAACCTCAAGGGGCGTACAATCTAAGGTCCCTAACTCACATTCATACATACACATACTAGGGCCAATTTAGACAGGAGCCAATTTACCTACCCAGGATTCTCAACAAGGCAGGTTGAGGGGCTCCGGGGTACATGTTTGATACAGAGGAAAGTGGATTTTCACTTTCCTCATTTGTTTGTAAGGTCCATTTTGGGACCTGGAGCCTGGAGATTTCAAAGCGATTTGGGAGGGATGAAATCTCAAATCCTGGGTCCAGGTTTTGGGAATGGCCAGGAGACTGATTGCACAGGTGTGTGCAGGCCTTTTCATAGAGGCCTAACCAGGGTTCGGGGCTCCACCACGGCAGACAGGAGGTCTCTGCCTTGGAGTCAGGAAGGCTTTACAAAGGAGAGGTGGAAGCCAGACTAGCTGTGTGCTAGTGGCCAGCTGTCTGTGAGAGCCATATTTTGGAAAGAGTCTGTAGGAGACAGACATAAAACTGTGTACAAGCCAGGAGGCTGAATTTTCAGTTGCATGTGTTTGATGGTGGATACCCCTGCGTGGGAAGCTTTATGAAACATTTTCTTTAAATAAAAGTGGGCTAAAAAGGCCTTAAAAAAAGAAAGCGAGTTGCTGTATGCGTTGAATAAAGATCTACCATTTGAAGTGAGTTCCCACTAGATATATATATATATATATATATATATATATATATATAATATTTTTTTTTTTTTTTATCACAACAAGGTAAACCCTTTTCTTTTTGAAATATTAGGTAATGATAATGAAGTATTCTTGGATTATGAATTACTATATTTACTTGTTCTTTGGAATATGATGTTGTACCTTTTTAGTATTTATTTTTTTCTAGCTACTATTTGTCTAAATCCTTTATTCATATTATAATTGTTCAACAACTGGGCCCCTCTAGTGTGGATACCATTAAAGATATTTAGGGTTTTGCATGGACATTAGTGGGCTAAGTGACATCTATTTCCTTCAGAGACTTTGGTGCTGATATTTGATGGCAGTATTCTGTGTCTCCACTATCACCAGGTGTCACTCTCTTTTATTTCAATAGATTTTTTTATTACATTTTTGAAGGAATTCACAAACATAGACTGCTGATGGCAGAAACAGAGAGATACAGAGAAAAGAAACACCAGGTAACAGAATGTAAGATTAATAAGGCACTAAAGAAGGAGAACAACAACCTATGTGTAATATTTGAGAAAGGAATGCCAGTGAAACTAAGACTTACAAAGGCGTTGGCATCACTTGTTAAACCATGTAGACCAAGGTTTCCATATTTTATTAAAAGAAGCAACAGAACCATTCCATATTGCAATTGTTCTTTCATAAGAGAAATGTAAGTTAACTAAGTTGAGGCCTTTAGATGAGTTGGGGACCATTTGTTGTTCCCAGTGTCTATCAATGATGAGTTTGACAGGAAGGAGAATATGACAAACAATCATATGGAAGGGAGATAGCAGTGTTTCAATACCCAAAGTCAGGCTAGCTAGAGCAGGATTGGGGAAACAGTAAAGTCTCTGTTATTGCAGATATCACCTGGGATATATTCTGCCAGAAGCTAACTATATTTTTACACGACCAGAGAATGTCCAGTAAATTTCTTGGCTGACCACATCCTCTCCAGCAGAGGGGAGAAAGAGAGGGGGACATTTGGGCTAATCAACATGGCGTGAGATACCAACGTAGTGAGATCTTTTGTGCCAGTTCCCAATGTTGGACACAGTGAGGGGCATTGTAAGTAGATTTAAAAGCCTTATTCCATTGTGCATCTGTAAACTTGATGTTGAAATCTTCTTCCCATTAAAGGAAAGGTTTAGATTTGAAAAAGGTCATTTTTTTTTTTCTTGAGTAGTAATATTGATGCACCTAGTCAGGTGCACATATCTCAGTGGTGGGGAAGATGCAAGAAAGTGCTGGATTTGTAAGTATGTGAAATGGTCTTTTGACAGCAGCCCAAATTCCACCCACAATTCCTCCATACTTTTGAAAGATCTATTGTGGAATACGTCATCCATATCTGTGATACCTTTATTACACCAGGATTGAAGGGAGATGTTCAGAATAAACAATGCCAAAACCTTAATAGGAAAGGGTAATTTTGTGCTCTTAAGGTTTGGTTTGGGAGTAGAGTGGAAGGCCCTCCATGCTAGGAGGGAGGCTTGTACTGAAGGGGGGAGATGATCTAGTTTTGTGGGGTTCCATAAGTCAGCAACCAAAAGTGAGGGGAAGTCTGTAGCCTGGATCAGGGCTCATTCTATTGCTGCAGAGGGCATAGTGGAAGTAAGTTGGAACCACTGTTTTATCTGATCCAAGTTAGTTGTAGTATAATAATCCAGATCATCCACATAACCCATACCACCTGCCCCTCTGTGCTTTAGGAGCTGGGAGTGGGAACATCTAGCTCTCTTTTGTTGCCAAATGAAATGTGTAAACAGAGAGGTAAAAATTTGGAGGTTCTTTGGTTTAAGAGGAACTGGCATTGTTCTGAATAAATAAAGTAGTTGTGGAAGAATGAACATCTTGAGAGAGGCTAGTCTTCCTGACCAAGATAGTTCAAACTTGGCTAAGTGGGTCAATTCTTGGGATACTTTCTTATAAAGGGTATCAATGTTGATGTCCGCCAGGTAGGCAGGGTTGGGGGTCAGAAATATTCCTAAATAGGAAATATTAGTAGTACTCCAGGAATATGGAAGTGAGTGTTGTAAAGAATGTTTAAGTACCTTAGTGATGTCTAAATCCAAAATTAAGGATTTAGAAAAAGTTGACATTGTAATAGGAGATATCACGGAATTGAGTCAGCAGATTGTGGGCTTGGGGCAGGGATGTGGCTGGGTTCTTAAGGAGAAGCACAACATCATCTGCAAAAAGATTTATTGTGTGATGAGTATTGACTATATGGAAGCCAGTTATGTGGGGATGGGAACTTATGGGTTCCGCTAAAGGTTCAATTAATAAATTGAATATAGAAGGGGACAATGGGCATCCTTGGCGAGTACCATTAGAAATTTTGAAAGTTTTGGATAAAAGGTTAGAAGTATATACTTGAGCAGATGGACACGAATATGGGGCCTGTATGACCGAGAGGATGGATCCCTGAAATTTTATCAACACCTGAGACATGTAACCCCAATGGACTCTGTTGAACGCTGTCTCTGCGTCCAAAGAGAGGAACAGAGAAGGCGTACGACTAGTCTTAGCACAATGGAGGATATTAATTATTCTTCTAGTGGCGTCAGACACCTGTCTCCCTTTGGGGAAACCTATTTGGTCAGCTTTGACAAGAGAGGGTAGGTTGTCAAATAGTCTACTCTCTAAAGTTTTGGCATACATTTTTATATCTGTGTTGAGTAACTAGACTGGCCTATCGTTGGCAGGGGTTTTGGGGTCTTTTCCCAGTTTAGGGATTGTTACAATGTGGTCTTTCAACATCAATGGGTTTAAAAGCCTTATTAGAGGCTGCAGAAGTAAAGACCTCATGAAGATATTATGTTTAAATTACTTATAATAATTCATAAAGCCATATGGGCTGGGTGCTTTTCCTTTAGGAAGAGAATATATGACTTTTATAGTTTCAGTGATCGAAAAAGGGGAATTTAACTTGAACAACTGTTCGGTAGATAGTGTAGGCAACTGTAGACGAGTCAAGAAGCTATGAATGTCCTATATACAGTCATGGCCGAAATTGTTGGCACCCTTGATATTTCTCCAGGAAATCATGTATTTCTCACGAAACGTATTGCATTAACACATGTTTTGCTATACACATGTTTATTCCCTTTGTGTGTATTGGGACAAAACAAAAAAAGGGAGGAAAGAAAGCAAATTCGACATAATGTCACACAAACCTCCAAAAATGGGCTGGACAAAAGTATTGGCACCCTTTCACAACTGCGGATAAATAAGAATGTTACAAGCATGTGATGCTCCTGTAAACTCACCTGGGGCAAGTAACAGGTGTGGGCAATATAGAAATCACACCTGAAAGCAGATAAAAAGGAGAGACGTTCACTTAACCTTTGCATTGTGTGTCTGTCTGTGCCACACTAAGCATGGACAACAGAAAGAGGAGACGAGAACTGTCTGAGGACCTGAGAACCAAAATTGTGGCAAAATATCAACAATCTCAAGGTTACAAGTCCATCTCCAGAGAACTAGATTTGCCTTTGTCCACAGTGCGCAACATTATCAAGAAGTTTGCAACCCATGGCACTGTAGCTAATCTCCCTGGTCGTGGACGGATGAGGAAAATTGATGAAAGATTGCAACGCAGAATAGTCCGGATGGTGGATAAGCAGCCCCAAACATGTTCCAAAGACATTCAAGCTGTCCTGCAGGCTCAGGGAGCATCAGTGTCAGCGCGAACTATCCGTCGACATTTAAATGAAATGAAACGCTATGGCAGGAGACCCAGGAGGACCCCACTGCTGACACAGAGACATAAAAAAGCAAGACTACAGTTTGCCAAAATGTACTTGAGTAAGCCAAAAGCCTTCTGGGAAAACGTCTTGTGGACAGATGAGACCAAGATAGAGCTTTTCGGTAAAGCACATCATTCTACTGTTTACCGAAAACGGAATGAGGCCTACAAAGAACAAAACACAGTACCTACGGTAAAATATGGTGGAGGTTCAATGATGTTTTGGGGTTGTTTTGCTGCCTCTGGCACTGGGTGCCTTGACTGTGTGCAAGGCATCATGAAATCTGAGGATTACCAAAGGATTTTGGGTCGCACTGTAGGGCCCAGTGTCAGAAAGCTGGGTTTGCGTCCAAGATCCTGGGTCTTCCAGCAGGACAATGACCCCAAACATACGTCAAAAAGCACTCAGAAATGGATGGCAAAGAAGCGCTGGAGAGTTCTGAAGTGGCCAGCAATGAGCCCAGATCTAAATCCCATTGAACACCTGTGGAGAGATCTTAAAATTGCTGTTGGGAAAAGGTGTCCTTCCAATAAGAGAGACCTGGAGCTGTTTGCAAAGGAAGAGTGGTCCAAAATTCCGGGTGAGAGGTGTCAGAAGCTTATTGATGGTTATAGGAAGCGACTGATTTCAGTTATGTTTTCCAAAGGGTGTGCAACCAAATATTAAGTTAAGGGTGCCAATACTTTTGTCCAGCCCATTTTTGGGGTTTTGTGTGACATTATGTCATATTTGCTTTTCTGCCTCTGTTTTATATTTGTTCCAATACATACAAAGGGAATAAACATGTGTATAGCAAAACATGTGTTAATGCAATACCTTTTTTGTGTGAAATACTTGATTTTCAGGAAAAATATCAAGGGTGCCAACAATTTCGGCCATGACTGTAGATGGTTGTGCAGTTTGGGGGTCATGTATAAGATTAGACAAAGAACTGTAGTAGTCTGCAGAGGAATTAGCAATCTCTTGGGGGTTAAACATTTTATTGTTGGTATGAGAGTGGACTAGGTAAGAGATTCAAGTTTTGATCTTGTGAGTCTTAACCCTATTCGCTAGAATCTTGCCTGCTTGGTTCCCACTAGCGTAATGGCGGATCTTAAGAACGTGAGTGGTGTGATCAAATTGGGAACAGAGCATGCTTCTCAGTTCCAAACGGAGTTTAGCTAGGCTGGAGGCTCAAGCAGGATCAGGATTTGCTTTATTAACTTTTTCTAAAGTATGAATTTCTTTGAGGAGTGCATCTAGTTGTTCTTTATAGTGCATTTTAGCTCATGCGCAGGCCTGTATAATCATGCCTCTCATGAATACCTTATGGGCATTCCAAAGTAGAAAGGCATCTGTTGGGGATGCGGTGTTAATGTCAAAGTAATCCCGGAGATTCTGAGCCAGCTTCACATTAATGGAGGGAGTGTTAATAACCTTTGAGTTACATCTTCAAACATATATAGGTCTACAGGTCTCCTTCTCCTCCACATAAACTGAGAAAGCAGCGTGATCTGACCATGTTATGTCTAATATGGAGGAGGAGCCATTTGTCAACCATGAATATGTCAATACGAGTATAAGTATTGTGCCTGTGAGAAAATAAAGTATAGTTCCTTTCAGCAGCATGTTGGCAGTGCCACACATCAAATAAATCTTCTGTATGAAGGAGGGTACGGGAGTTGGGTGTTGAACATCTAACTGGGGATTAAGAATCTATGATGGGATCCACGGTGATGTTAAAGTCCCCACATAATAGGACGTGACCTCTCTTGATGGTGTTGATTCTATGGAGGAGCTTACGAAGGAACTGTAGTTGGTGTGAGTTTGGAGCATACAAGTTAACAAGTGTGTAGGGTTGAGCATTAGTTTCACAGACTAAAACGATGAATCTGCCATTAGAGTCCAGCAAGGAGTCTTTTAATGTAAAAGGTCAAGGAGCTTTTGATGTCAACTTAGACACCCTGTTTTTTGCATGGTGTGGAAGCTAGGAAAACGTGGATATTCTCTGTGCTCACACTTCGGACTGTGGAAGATGTGAACGTGAGTTTCTTGGACACAAAGAATGTCAGCCTGCAGTTTGGAAGCTTCTTTCCACATAGATTATCTTTTGGCTGGATGGTTCAAACCATTAGTATTCAAGGAGACTATTTTTAAAACCCACATTGTGGTGTATAAAGGACTGAAATAAAGGCAAACTGATGACCTAAAAAGGACATCATGTATTCTGTATGAAAGGAAGTTCTTAGGTTCAACATGAGCCAGGTCCGGTGACATATTTCTTTAATGAGTGCCTATTGAAGCATCATAGGGGATGAACAGGGAGAATAACAAGTGGTAAGTACAGTACAAGGCCCAACAGGAAGTAAAAAAAAAAAAAATCTGGTTCTAAAGAGAACCTGATGCAGAACAACTGCTATATGGAAGGAGGGATTTGCAATGAGCTTGGGTACATATCCTTCCAGCTGGGGGATGAAGGAATGTGGGTTTGCCCTGAAAGGGCCTATTAGGATCCGCCATTGGTCTGTTTCTTAGATGATCTTTTACGGGAGACCACTTGCCAATCAGAGGAGATTGCTTGGAGGGCCTCCGGTTCCAGGAGGAGGCAGTGATTTTTCAAAGACAATATCCCGGCGTTCTCCTTGGCATTCTGCTGCTGACGGGTAGTGAGCGGGGACAAGTGAATCACTGACATGGGAGTTATCAGCCCTGGATGCAAACTGCCTGTGCCCAGAGCTGATCACTTGCACGTACATTGTGGAGTACAGTGGAGCCGATCCGACAGCATCTAAAACAGGAAGAATCCACGCTAACCAGTGTGGAAAGCACCAGCAGAAATTATGTCACTGGAAGAGGCAGAGGGTCAGATGTGGAGGATACCAGGAACACAGACACAGACAGAGAAACAGGCTATGTGCTCGGAGCCTTTAGCTCCTTCTTTAGGCCATCTCCATCAGATCCACTGTACTCCAACACATCAGGGAGATCTCACCTACCGCACTAACGGCTCCATATCATCTTAGTTGACACCCATGGCATGACTGGCGGTACCTGCAGGTTGGAGAGGAGCAGTTATATCCCCCTACACAGATGAGCTTGTTTATCTATTGTCTCTTGTGAGTGTTTTTAATCCTGTATTATTAATACAGCATTTACCACTGGACTTAGACGGGCGCCTCCTGTTTTCTTCTTACAGTTTATATGGGAATACATTGTAAATGTGATTGACTATATGCTGTTTTTAATACAATAATATTTTATGTAATAAAAAGTTTTCTTTTTTTTTACAAAAAAAGTGCTTGCACTTTTGTTTACAAAAAAAGTGCAGCACGGAGAAAGTATACAATAGCAGATCAAGACACTCATCCAAATACTGGCCAACCATGGATTGGTTTTTCATATGATTGACTGTTCCAGACATTTTACAATTGGAAGTCTGATTAAAATACTACATCATTTTAGATTTTTAATTGTCTGAAACAATAGTTTCATTAAACATGAACAGTAAAATAAAACATTTAATGGAAAAAAATCAAACACTAATGCAATCCTTTCAGAATCATTTGCTCCATACACATACAGTCAGAATAAGATGAACATCTTACAGCCTGTCTGATCTCTTTCACCTTCAACTAAGTCCAAGAAAACCAGTTTAAAGTAATTAAAATGGTCATCATAAATGAACAGTAATTTAAGTGCACTGAAAGCTTGAACCCTGTCAAGTTTTGATTGCCTTCTGTGTCCCCACTGGAGGGATTCACCATCTTTAGTAGTCCTAGTAGCCATTTGTTTCTGGTACACAAAGAGTTGGTAAATCCAACATTTTCGTATTGTCATAGGAACAGGGGTTGATGGATATTATCCAGTTGGGACATGTGTTCCTGTGGCAACTGGCAAATGCAGGGTTACTTTAGAGAGTTTCCTCTTACTTCCTGCTGTGTTTTTTGGACAGGATGTATATGTAAATCTCCCTGAGAGGGCAAAGACAGCCAAAAATAAAAAAATACTGATATGGATCTTAAAGTAGAACTTTACCCATAACAACTTGAATATTAAAAATAATGATCTTTAGCAAGGAACATACATTTGACATGAATAATTATCTACCAGAATTAGTGCGTGCTGTAAATTGTCTCCAGTATTGCTCTTGTTTCTTCTTGCTGGAGGCCACCATTTTGCTGAAGTCCAGAGACCCTGAGCAGCAGTATATCTTTAGACTGACAGCAGATCGGCCTCTAGTGGCTATGATTTTCAGCACAGTGCACTGTACACTAAGCTGAGACAGTGTATTACTAGATTTTAAACAGTATAGGCACTTATTTTTAATGTTTTACATAGCTATACCTGCAAAATGGGGGAGGACGAAGTGCTTAAAGTTCCATTTTAACCATTCCCTATTTCATCCAAAATGAAAAAAAAGTTTCAACAATCAGATCAATATGAGTATGGTCAGCATAGCTATTGCCTGGCAAGACCAGACTTATGTATTTCCAACTCGACACTTTGGGGGTTATTTACTACAACTGGAGAGTGCAAAATCAGGTGCACTTCTGCATAGAAACTAATCAGCTTCCAGGTTTCTTTGTCAGAGCTTAATTGAACAAGCTGAAATTAGAAACTGATTGGCTACCATGCACAACTGCACCAGATTCTGAGTGCACCAGTTTTAGTAAATTTCCCCCTCTGTGTCTGAACCAATAGTAAGGCTGCATTATGTTGCTGTTAGAGTTAGCAGTCATTAAAATACTAAGTGTTTATAAAATGATAAATTTAGAAAACAATAAGAGTAAGGGCAATGATTGCTCTAGAACTAGACAATCCAGTGGATGGAGTAGCCATAATCTAATTATCTGACATTGATGACTCTTGGAAAATCTATATATCAGCAAGGGTTCAAATGTCATATTGAAAATAGTCAGGCATAACTAAGCAGTACATTCTGTAACTAATGTTCAAAGATGAAAAATGTATATAACTTTTTTAGTTTTTCGGTTATTTAAAAATATGTGTTGTTTTATAGCTGCATACAGCTGGATAAAAACTAGGTACAATTGATTTCATGATCATGTCAGTTATTTACTATTAGTGTTTGTAAATGATGTTTCTTGGATTCTGATAAGTCCAGGACATGGGACATGTTTAGTCTGCTGATTTGAGATGATATCGACGCAGCTCACATTTTATTGCCAGAAACAGGCATTGCTTGGTACGGGGAGTGCAACCATTCTTCCTGGCAGAGTCGAAACAGAAAAAGAGTGATGCCAGCACTCCTGGCAGCCATAAAATGCTACCTTTATCAAAAGCTTTGGATACAACAGCACAAAACTGCTTACACGTGTCAGTCATCCTTTGTCTTTTAGAGTACTTTAGACATAAATGAGGCAAAAAAAGTAACATAAAGTTAGCAGTGAGAAGTAATGTTTCATTAGTCTGAATGCTGCAGTTAGCTGAAATCTAAATGAAGCTATAACTGCATTACTACATTTGTACCTACAACATAATTACACTATGGGGGGAGATTTACTAAAGCTGGGTAAATCAGAATCTTGTGCAGCTGTGCATGGTAGCCAATCAGCTTCTAACCTCAGCTTGTTCAATTAAGCTTTAGCATTAAAACCTGGAAGCTGATTGGTTTCTATGCAGACATACACAGGATTCTGAGTGAACCAACTTTAGTAAATCAACCCCATGTGTCACTGTAAATAATGTATTCACACTTGTCCTTGCAGCCTCCAAAAGCTCAATAGGGCTGTTTACTAAGTAAAACTCAGGTTTCAAACAGCGTGGTCTACAGACTCTTACGCTGGTGTGGAAGTGCACCAAGTCACTGCTAGAAAACGTAATAAAGAGATGAGTTGCTCATTTACCCTAGTGCAGAATCAGTCTTTTAACAGCTCAATCAAGTGACAAGCAGGAATGGTTTCATTACCCTAAAAAAAGTATATGCAGAAAAGCTACTTAGTCTGCTTTAGAGGCTCAGTCAAAAAGTAGTCAATGCAGCAACATTGATCTAATATTTTGCAATGAAGCCTGCAGAGCGCTGCTCCAGCGATCAGTACATTGCGAGTGCAATGCACAACCTCTTTCAATATTTTTCCCTAGCCTCAGGTCCATATGATGGTATGGAGCTGCTGTTATGGGGATGGAGGAAGTATGGCTGGGCTATAGAGCAGTATTATGTACTGAAGAAGGAGGGATTTCTGGCACTCTTTGCATAGTCCCTCTGCTGCGGTGGCAGATGCAAAATGTAGAATTTCACAATGAGAGATCCCAAACCTGGCTCATGCTTTCCTGGGGGAGAGCCATACACTGCTGTGCTGAATTCAAAGTAGTACAAAATGCTGCATAAAGAAGCACTCCTTGATTCAGGTAGAGAGGTGGTTTGGGTTTTGGGGATTTTGTGCATGACCATGTGCATGTTACACTCTAAACATGGTCTAAAACATGTACTAAACCTTTCATCTGAGGCAGTGGTCTCCAAACTGTGGCCCTTTGCTTGCCTTTATCTGGCCCTTTGGGCACTGTTCCTCCCACAAGACACTGTTCTACCAACTGACACCAACAATGGGGCACCATTTCTCTCACTGACAGTAGCAATGGGGCACTCTTCCTCCCAATGATAGGACACTGTTCCTCTCTCTAATACCAAATGTGGACAAGAGCCACAGCACAGCCAGGTCCTTAATAAATTCTAGTATAAAAGCTAGAGTCATTTAGTAGGCAGACTACGTCCCCTGACTCAATCTAACCACTTGATACCGGACACTCTCCCCCCTTCCTGCCCAGACCAATTTTAAGCTTTCAGTGCTTTTGCACTTTAAATGACAATTGCGCGGTCATGCAACACTGTACCCATATGACATTTTTATCATTTTTTGTCACACAAAAGAGCTTTCTTTTGGTGGTATTTACTCGCCACAGGGGTTTTTATTTTTTGCACTATAAACAAAAAAAAGAGCAAATAATTTGAAAAAAAAAAAACGTTTTCTTTGTTTCTATTATAAAATTTTGCAAACAGGTAATTTTTCTCCTTCACTGATGTGCATTGATGAGGCTGCACTGATGGACACTGCTAGGCAGCACTGTTGGGCACTGATGAGGCAGCACTGATTGGTAGCACCAATAGGCACTGATGAGGTGGCACTGGTGGGCATTGATGAGGAGGCACTGATGATTCACTGATATGCAGCAATGATGGGCGCTGATAGGTAGTACTTATGGGCACTGATAGGCGGCACTGATAGATGGCACTGACTAGCAGCACTGACTCATAGCAATGACTGGAGGCATTGACAGATGGCACTGAGTGAAGGCAATGACAGATGGCACTGACGGGCAGCAGTGCTGGGCTCTGACAGGAAGCACTGCTGGGTGACACGGCTGTGCACTAATGGGTGGGACTTACGAGCAGTGATAGGTGACACTACTGGGCACTGATGGGTGACACTGCTCGGCACTGATGGGTGACACTGATAATCAGGGCAGATCTCCCCTGTCACATTTGCCGGTTATTGGCAGTACTGTGACAGCATGAGGAAAGTGCTGCCAATAACCGGCAACTTTATTTATATGTCATTGGACACAGCTGATCACGTGGTAAAAGACTGCTGTGATTGGCCTTTTACCTACGGACACAGAGATCACCAACAGCGCTGGGGGTGCGCAGGGGGAGCGTTCTGGGAGGATGTCCATGGACGCTCTCCTAGAACTGGACAACCGAGCTGTAGCCATTTTTCACTATAGCGTGGTTGGGAAGCGGTTAAGTGTTTTCATGCTTGATTTCAAAAATAGAATTAAAGTAGAATAAATGTGTTATGTTACCATGTAAATAACCATTTCAGAACTATTCCTGAGTGTCATGGTTATTGTTTTGCAGCATATGATTTTTCTGGATTTGTCACTCTGCATTGTTTTGCAGTGTACAAAAAGAGTTTAATATAGACAGTTTCTTACTGACTTCACACACTTGTGTGGCTGTATGGCATTAAAGATTGTGTATTGTTAAATGGAAAAAAACCCTATAGCAGACGTCTCTCCAATTGATGTGTGGCACTCCACAGAAGGGATAATTTGCCAGAATGGGTATAATTAAACATCCTCCACCTACGTGTCATTTTCTCATTATGCATGCAGCTGCTAGTTATTTACTTGGCTCACCACATGGCAGATTTTTTTTTTGTGCTTTCATCCTGCCTAATGCAAAATGCACAGCTATTCCGTAATAAACCAACTGCAAAAAAAGAAGCCACTTAATCTCTTATTGATCTCCGGGAGCTCCTAGCTGTAAACCTTCATATCTCGTGTTTGTTTCTCTTTTGTGAACAAACAAAATATGTTTATCTTTGGTGGACGTAATGTCTGTGCTGTAGAATAGCTAGGGGTTCTGGGTAAATCATAATGCATCTAGATGGCGAGAAATAGATAATAATATATTCGCTGTATTTATTTCATGCTTTTTATGAATTTGCTGCAATAAATATTCCAGACTTGAGATTAATAAAATACTACCCGTCGCATGATTGAAGTAGCTTTGGCATAGAAACGAAGGATGCAGCTGTGATCGGGTTAAAGACCATGGGGGGCCCATATTTCATGCTTTCTTCCTAAGTAAGGGCAGTCAGCTCCTCAGGCCCTTTCCTTACAGTACCTTGAAAAAGTATTCATACTCCTTGAAATTTTCCACATTTTGTCATGTTACAACCAAAAACATAAATGTATTTTATTGGGATTTAATGTGATAGACCAACTCAAAGAGCTACATAATTGTGAACTGGAAGGAAAATGATAAATGGTTTAAATTTTTTTTATAAATATCTAAAAAGTGTGGCTATAGTACAACCAATTTTTTTGGTTGTAACATGACAAAATGTGGAAAATTTTAAGGGTTATGAATACTTTTTCAAGGCACTGTATAGTGTTTCTGAAGTCATAGCTCCTGTTGCATTTAACTGTACAGGTGTTTTGGTGTGTCATGGAGATTTAAGAGATCTTTAAACAGAACGGTTTCTTTAGATTTCAATGAAAGGGATCCTTACATGTCTAATTGCAAAATATTCACAACTTTACAGTCAAATTATAAAATGCATAAACTTAAAGCAGAACTAAACTCACTTAATCAATATTAACTATTTTTAATCATTATGCTGCTAGCCCTAGTAAATAGATAGGCAGGTATATTATACAGTGTGTTTCAAAAAGAATGACCCAATTTCAAATATTTAAATGTAATAATGAAAATGTGTTACAGTTACGTAACTAATTACAAACTATTAAGTAGGTCCTCAAGTTTCACATTATAAATGCTCTATGTGTCCTCACCTGCTTCACGGATAACATCAATACGATAGCTTAACCACATGCCGCCCAGCCACTGTATAGATACGGCGGCAGGGCGGCACGGCTGGGCAAAAGCACGTTTTAAAACGTGCGTTCTGTAAACAGGTAGGGGGTGCGCGCAAGGCGCGCCACCGCCCTACCTGTCCCGCCAATCACAGCCGCGGATGTCAGTCGCCGGGTCACAGCCGGTCGTTACCGGCTACGTCCCGGCGATCGCCGGCAATCGCTGATAGAGAGCACAGCTGCAGTAGCTGTGCTTTCTGTCAGTTCCCTGACAGCTCCAGGAAACGGTGATCAGGACAGAAGAGTTTCTCTGTCCCGATCAGGGGTGTTCCCTGCAATACCCACCCCCGCCCCATAGTAAAATACTCCCCTCACACAGTTAACCCTTTCCCTGAAAAATAAACTTAACCCCTTCCTCCCCAGTGCCATTAGTACAGTGCCAGTGTTTTGTTTTTGCACTGATCACTGTATTGGTGTCACTGGGGATGTCAGTGACCCCAAGTCAGTACCCCCCAATGTCAGAATGTCTGCCGCAGTCCCGCCATAAGTCGCTGATCGCCGCCATAAGTCACTGATCGCCGCCATAAGTCGCTGATCGCCGCCATTATTAGTATAAAAAAAACCTAAAAATCTCAGTATCTTTCCCGCCATTTGTAAACGCTATAACTTTCACGTAAACCAATTAATTTACACGTATTGGGTTTTTTTTTTAAGCAAAGGCAGGTCGCAGAATGCATTTTGGCGGAAATTTATGACTAAATTTGATTTTTAAATTTTTTTTAACTGGACATGTTTTATAGCAAAAAGTCCAAAATATTGTTTTTTTTCCTCAAAATTGTCAGCCTTTTTTTATAGTGCAAAAAATAAAAACCGCACAGGCGATCAAATACTACCGAAAGAAAGCTCAATTTGTGGGAAAAAAAAGGATGTAAATTTCATTTATGTACCATATTGCATGACCGCGCAATTGTCCGTTAAACTAGTGCAGCGCTGTATAGCAAAAAAATGGCGTAAATTGCAGTATCTATACCATAGTTTGTAGACGCTATAACTGTCACACAAAGCAATCAATATACACTTATTGGGATTTTTTTTACCAAAAACATGTAGCAGAATACATTTTGGCCTAAATT
Source organism: Staurois parvus (assembly GCF_062004578.1). Taxonomy (NCBI): domain Eukaryota; kingdom Metazoa; phylum Chordata; class Amphibia; order Anura; family Ranidae; genus Staurois; species Staurois parvus. Next base: position 8,943,275 of record NW_028318478.1, read on the forward strand.
TATAACCAACTTTGAGTTTACTATATATTTTTTATAGCTGAATGTAAAAAATATTGTTTTTCCTAAAAAATTTTGGCCTTTTTTTGTTTATAGTGTGAAAAATAAAAAGCGTACAGGTGATCAAATACCACCGAAAGAAAGCTCTATTTGTGTGAAAAAAAGGACGTAAAATTTCGTTTGGGTGCAGCATTGCATGACCGTGCAATTATCAGCTGAATTAGTGCAGCGCCGAGTAGCAAAAAGAGGCCTGGTCATTAAGGGGGGTAAATCCTCTGGAGGTCAAGTGGTTAATTTGCCCCCAATGCATCTGAGAGTGTTTTCTTCCACAGGAGTTACCACAGGCATGATTCTGTTTTTGAGCTCATCCAAGTCACCAGGTAATGGTGGAACATAAACACGTTGCTTTACATATCCCCACAAGAAAAAGTCAAAGGGTGTGATGTCTGAAGATCTTGGAGGCCAAGAGTGTAGTGCCAAGTCTTGGGATCCCATGCGACCTATCCAACATTGAGGCAATGTTTCATTTAGAAACTGACGAACTTGGTTGTGCCAATGTGGCGGTGCTTCATCTTGCTGGAAAACGAAATCTTCAGAGTCTTCATTAAGTTGTGGGAAAAGTCCTTCAGCATTTCAAGATAGGAATGTCCCGTAACAGTGTTTCCCTCAAAAAAGAAAGGGCCGTAAATCTTTGTAAACAAAACCGCACAAAGCACATTCATTTTTGGTGAATCTCGCTCATTCTGTACAAGTTCATGTGGCTTCTCAAGTCCCCATATGCAAACATTGTGACGCAAAACTTTACTGATTAGATGAAATGTTGCTTCATTTGTGCGGCGAAAAGCCGCTTGAATTCCTGGCACATTTTCCTTTGAAGTGCATGCTCACCCTGGACACCCCGATTCTTCAAATTGTTTATACCAAGGATTAATGTTCTTTGCCACTGGTTGACCAACCCCAAAGCGCTGTCGAAACGCACGCTGCACCATTAATACAGACTCAGTCTTGCTAAATTGGAGAACACAAAACACCTTCTGTTGCATAGATGCCATTTTGGTAACTACCTCCAGAGGATTTACCCCCCTTCCTGACCAGGCTATTTTTTGCGATACGGCGGTGCGTTACTTTGACTGACAATTGCGCGGTCATGCAACCCTCTACATAAATGAAATTTGTCCTTTTTTCCCACAAATTGAGCTTTCTTTCGGTGGTATTTGATCACCTGTGCGTTTTTCATTTTTTATGCTATAAACAAAAAAAACGACAATTTTGAAAAAAAAACCCAAAAAACAGTATTTTTTACTTTTTGCTATAAAACATTAATTGGTTTATGTGAAAGTTATAGCATCTACAAATGCAGTATATATACTGGAATTTTTTTTTTTTATATACTAGTAATGGGGGCGATCAGTGACTTATAACAGAACTGCAGTGGGCATTCTGACACTGAGTGGGAACTAACTAACTGCCACTGACATCCAAATGACACTAATACAGAGATCAGTGCTAATAAAAAGTACTGACACTGTACTAATGACACTGGGCAGGAAGGGGTTAACATCTGGGGTGATCAAAGGGTTAACTGTGTGCTGTTTTACTGTATGTGCTGTGTGTTTTACTAGGGAAACATGCTGCTGTGTATTTCTCTGATGTGCAGAGAAATACACAGCAGCATGTTATTGCTGGCAGGCCTCTCCCCTGTCACTGTTTCTCGGCAATTGCCAGGTGCCAGTGGGGAATCTCCAGCCGGGACCCGTTGATTGACATCTGTAGCCGCCAATGGTGGCACGGGTAGGGCAGTGCATGCGCGCATGCCCCCTACCCGGAAATGCAAAATCACGTATATATACGTCTGAGCTAAGCACACCCTCCTGCCTGCATGCCTGAGCTAAGGGCAGATGGAGTCCAGGAAGTAAATGCCACATGAATCAACTGTCCTTACTCAGCGTGGCCTCAACTAGAAATGCGAAGGTGGTGTTTTTTAAAGTGATTTTTCAACAAAATGAGGCATGGCACGTGACCTAGGAGGTAAGTTGTATCTGTTAGTAATACATGGCTTGCTTACCGAAAGGAGAGCATACACACTGTGGTGGCAATGCTACAGAGGGTTTATGAGCCAGCCAATTGTTGGCATCAAGAAGAAAAAAGCCCTAATGAATGGCATGATCAACAGGAAGAGGACAGGCTAAAGATGAATTCCGGACATGGTATATTTTTAGATAGTTACAGTGATCCAGCACTGGACCAATACAACTATGCATACCTCGCTGATGCCTCTGGAAGCTGGAAATTACTGAATTAAACACCGCTACTCCAGTGATATCTACTTGCTTCTTGGGCCCTAGCAGAGCAGCCGGCCTGATGCATTGTGAATATAGGAGGTTGACACAGAATTCTAGGATGCATACTGGAGGGGTCACCAGCAGGATGAAGAAGGTCCTGATTCCTCTATATAGATCTTTAGTTAGACCTCATTTAGAATACTCTAGACCTCACTTACAAAAAATAATATTGATAAGATAGAATGAGTCCAGAGATGGGTAATAAAAATGGTGAAAGGTCTGAGGGATAAAACATATTAGCATAGATTTCAGGAACGTAATATGTACAGTCTGGAGGAAAGAAGGGAAGGGGGAGACATGACTGAAACTTTTAAATACATCAAGGGGGTGAATAAGGTTTGAGAAGTCAGCATTTTTAATATGAAACCAAGATCAAGAACATTGGGACATGACCTCAAACTAAGAGGCGGAAAGTTCACAACTAATCTTAGAAAGTATTATTTTACCTTTATTATTTTATTTTAAATGTCAGTTGATGCCTGGAATAGACTTCCAGAAGAGGCAGTGAGTCAGTCAACAGTAAATGGTTTCAAACATGCTTAGGACAAACATAGATCTATATTCAAAAAAGTTAAGAAAAAAACAAAATCATGTATACTTTAGAAAAAAAGGGCAGACTTGATAGCCCACTTGGTCTTTTTTCTGCCATCATTTTTCTATGTTTCTATATTTCTAGGTAAGATGGATCATTCTAACTATGTAAAAATATACCATACCTTGAATTTTTCTTTAACCGTGTTCCCGCCTCCTTATAGCAGAAATACTGCTACAGGGTGGCAGGGGTGCGCAAAATCACCCCTACCGCACCACCATTGGCGGCCTCACCTGTCGATCACCAGTGATTCCCTGCCGACACCCTCCGATCACCATGTATCACAGACGGGGGAGAGATCTGTGTGTAAACATACAGATATGTCCCCTGTCAGCTCCTGCACATTGCTTTGTATGGCTCTCCATAGTAGAGCCATACAAAGCAGTGTGCTTACAGTGTAAAACACACACACAGCACACAGTAAAACAACACACAGTTAACCCTTTGATTGCAAAGTGAAACAAAAAACAAGAAGCGCACCAACCTTGCGCATTACCTCAGTAACAGAATTTATTAATAAAAGATAGGTACTCACAAACAGCGAATAAAATCAGGCATGTAGTCCTCAAAGGGACTTCAAAGATAAGAAGCCAGCGCGAATCCCATCATGGGGGTAGACACTCAGTATAGCTGACGCATTTCGAAGGCTATGCCTTCTTCCTCAGAGCTAACTGGACTGAGAGTGTTAGCTCCCTTTATACTGGTGGTCGCTTGCTCTGGTGTTGGTTCCATCTATTTGCCACCGGTCTGGGCCCTAGAGCGCAGGAGAAATCGCAACCCTTTGATTGCTCCAGATGTTAACCCCCTGCTGCCCAGTGTCATTAGTACAGTGTCAGTGCTTTTTATTAGCACTGATCACTGTATTGGTGTCACTGGGGATGTCAGTGACAGTCAGTCGGTTCCCCCCCAGTGTCAGAATGCTCGCCGCAGTCCTGCAGTCCTGCTAAAAATCGCTGATCATAACCATTACTAGTATAAAAAAAAATTCCAGTATCTATACCACCATTTGTGGATGCTATAACTTTCACATAAACCAATTCATTTACACGTATTTGGATTTTTGTTAGCAAAGACATATAGCAGAATATATTTTGGCCTAAATTTATGACGAAATTAGATTTTTTTACATTTTTTACTGGACATGTTTAATAGCAAAAAGTAAAAAAATATTGTTTTTTTCTCAAAATTGGTGGGCTTTTTTTTTATAGAGCAAAAAAATAAAAAATAAATTAGAGGTGATCAAATACCACCAAAAGAAAGCTCTTTGGGGAAAATAAGGACATAATTTTCATTTGGGTGCAGCATTGCATGACTGTGCAATTATCAGTTAAAGTAACGCAGCACCATATCGCAAAAAATGACCTGGTCAAGGAGGGAGGGGGGTAAATCCTCTGGAGGACAAAGTGGTTAATCTAAAAAATTAAGGGCACAGAGCAGGGGCGGACTGACAATTCATGGGGCCCCTGGGCAATAGGGTATCATGGGGCTCCTGTGTCCTTGCCCACACTCAAAACACACCCAAAAAAGCCTATATAAAGGTACTAGGGGCATTTCATGGGGCCCCCTACTGACCCCAGGCCCTCGGGCAGTGCCCAAGTGCTCGAATGGTCAGTCTGCCCCTGGCACAGAGAGATAATCCACGTTACTAGGGAGATTTAAATGTTTTGTTTCTGTTTGAACAATTATAGTATTAATACATGGGAATGGTGTGGTATTTTTCTGTCTGCAGTTCAGCTGAATTGCTCACACCATTAGTTAATTAATTATTCAAGAAGTGATACTTTTTTTAATATGATACATATTTGAGAAAACATTTGCTAAATATGTCTAATTATAATATTATTAAAAGTGCTGTGCTCATACAATGTTAATATGCTTTGTATGTACCAAACCATGTGACAGTCTCTTAAAAATACATATTTACAAATATTTCTCAGTTTTACATCTCATGTTGGTTAGTTCTTGGGGTATCAACAAAGTCCATTTGCTCTTTGTAGATCTTTTTGCATACGTGTTATTGTGGTTATCCCCCCTCTGTCCTTGTTGCACTCTGATACTCCATTTTTCCACCCTAATTCTTTTAGTTATTGACTGTGGTTTAAACTCTCCCCTACTCTATCCAGAATAAAAAAAAAGTTTGACTTTAGATATACTTCAAGTAATTTAGAGTTTTAGAAACTTTCATTTTTATGTATATTGTTCTGTTGAGTCTGTATAGCATTTTAAAGTATCCATTGTGTGCAGTGTACAAACACAATGGTGTGTTTGTGAGAATTTTCTACAGCTGGCTGAACTATACACTACCATGAACAATTGTGGACAGGTCCTTGTTGCATGGGGTAGAACATAAATGCTTCTGTTTGCTCACAGTGAATGCTTTAAAAGGAGACTGTATGATACTTGCACTATCTCTTAGCCAATTGTCGCTTTTTCTGGTTTATATCAATACAAAATATTTGATCAGCAATGGAAATAGCCTGATAACATTTGTTTTAGCCCTATTAACATGGAACAAAAGTGCATGCACTTTGGCTGAGTGAATTGCTATGTACATTTTTACACCCCTATTATCCTTGTTAAATGTTCATTTAAAAGTACTTAAAGCAGAACTACACTGTATCTGAGCACCATACACTAAAAACACTATGTAATTCATTTTAAATTTTCATAGCAAACTTCACCATCCATCCATGTCTCCGAGATTTATTATGTTGAGAGATTACTTTAAAAACCTAGCATTTCTGGTCGTGGCCATCTTGAGTAAGGGCAGATGATTCATGTAGCATTTGCTTCCTGGAATCCATCTGCCCTTAGCATGCAGGCAGGAGGGTGTGCTTAGCTGAGAAAACCCATTCTTCTCTCCTAAAGACTTCTGGGATGTATGAAATAATTCGCCTAGGCATGGAAACTAGGAAGTAACTGTGTGAAATGTAAAAAAAGTTTAAAACCAATAAATAAGATATACTTTCCTTTCTATTTAATATGCTAGCAGAATAAGGATTAAAACATGACCAATGTTGATTGAGAGAGTGAAATTCCACTTTAAGTTACAAAAGGAATATAGAGTTGTGAGGTTCTTTTATTCTGCTAGTGCCATTGCAACTTTCTTTGTTTAAAATAAAATATTTTGCTTAAAATAATGTCCTAAATGGAAGAAGCACATCACATCAGTTAACAAATCTTGATACAGCATTAGGAGAGAGCTTTGAGATGGTATTTCAGACAAGACTTTATGTAGGCCTGATAAATTAATTTATTAAAATATTCTGGAAAGAACCTTTACTGATATTAACATTCTAGTTCAAATGCTTGCTGTGCATAACACATACCGTATAGTAATGCCCCATTAATCAAAAGTGGTCAATGTACTATATGCAGATTTTTTTTTTATAAAATTACATATGCCTTATGGTAACAAGGCTTATTAGAAAATTAAGGACAGAAAGTGTTATACCTAACAGCCATGCAGATTCAAGCTGGCATTATTATTATTATTATTACACAGTATTTATATAGCGCCAACAGTTCGCTCAGCGCTGTACATTACAATGGGAGACAATACACAAGACAGTACAATAACAATACAATGCGATACACGAGTGGTTCGAGGGCCCTGCTCCTTGGAGCTTACAATCTAGGAGGGAGGGGATAGTGGTACGGGATTGATATCTGTGGGGGATGGAGTGGTAGGAAGAGTGGAGGAGATCGGCAATTAGCTGAGGGCGGGGTAGGCTTCCCTGAAGAGGTGGGTTTTCAGGGTGTGCCCAAAGGAGAGGAGAGTAGTAGAAAGTCTGATGGATTGGGGTAGGGAGTTCCAGGGGATGGGGGAGGCCCTGGATAAGTCCTGGAGGCGGGCATGGGAGGAGGAGACCAGGGAACTAGAGAGAAGGAGGTCTTGTGAGGAGCGGAGAGTACTTTTTGGGTGGTATTTGGATATCAGGTCGGTGATGTATTCATATAATGCTGGTTAGAAAATAAGAAAAACACCTAGTTTGTTGCTATTGTCAGCAGGTGACATTAAATATTGCACCTACGTTTCATTTCGGCACATTCTCACACAAACAACAATGGCACATGCATGGTATTATCCCAGCTTACCCTTTAACCTGCACCCTCTGCTTCTTTCATGGCAAATCTATTAAACAGCAATCACACTTTTTCAGTGCTTTTCAGTTTATAAAGTTCTAAAAACATATTTTTCTTAATTTGATTGGCTGTTTTTTTTATTATCCATTTAGTTTTCAGTTTATCTTAAAGTTCATCTCTAGCCGAAATGTTTTAGTTTGGATATAGTGGGGGTATGTTAGAAGAAATAGCAATACAAATTAATACAAGCATTGTACATTGATCCTGTAACTTCTTATCCTGGTGACATGTGGCAAGGTGTCACTAGAGAAAAAGGGGAGGAAAAATAACTCCAGCAGGTGAACTCAGACACCAAGGAGAAACTTAAAAACAAGGAAAAAGTTTTACTTGGAGTTGGTCTTTAAAGTACACACATGGACACTAAATTTATTACATATTCTTAACAATCTATAAAGGAGCTTTAAACCAATCCCTCACAGAGGGGCCAGTGGGAATAGAACATGTCCCAGCATCAGAAGGCGCCTGTGGTAAGTAGAGGGAGGAATATTAGTTGAAGGAATAGTGCGCCATCATTGATATCAGTGGGAGGAATCGTCCCATCATTAGTATCCATGGGAGGAATAGTGTCCTAACATTAGTTTCAGTTGGAGGAATAATGCCACATCATTCGTATCAGTGGGAGGAATCATGTCCATCATTAGTATTAGTGGAAAGTATAGTGCCCCATCATTAGCATCAGTGGGAGGAATCATGTCCATCATAAGTATTAGTGGAAGGTATAGTGCCCCATCATTTGTATCAGTGGGAGGAATCATGTCCATCGTTAGTATTAGTGGAAGGTATTGTGCCCCATCATTGGTATCAGTGGGAGGAATCATGTCCATCATTAGTATTAGTGGAAGGTATTGTGCCCCATCATTAGCATCAGTGGGAGGAGTCATGTCCATCATTAGTATTAGTGGAAGGTATAGTGCCCCATCATTAGCATCAGTGGGAGGAATCATGTCCATCATTAGTATTAGTGGAAGGTATAGTGCCCCATCATTGGTATCAGTGGGAGGAATCATGTCCATCATTAGTATTAGTGGAAGGTATTGTGCCCCATCATTAGCATCAGTGGGAGGAATCATGTCCATCATTAGTATTAGTGGAAGGTATTGTGCCCCATCATTAGCATCAGTGGGAGGAATCATGTCCATCATTAGTATTAGTGGAAGGTATAGTGCCCCATCATTGGTTTCAGTGGTAGGAATAGTGCCTGATTATTGGTTTCAGTGGTAGGAATAGTGCCTGAATATTGGTTTCAATGAGAGAAATAGTGCTCCATCATTGGTTTCAGTGGGAGGAATCATGTCCCATCATTAGTATCAGTGGAAGGAATAGTGCCCCTTCATTGGTTTCAGTGAGAGGACTAGTGCCCCATTATTTATTTAAGCGAAAGGAATAGAGCCCTATCATTGGTGTCAGTGGAAGGAATTGTGCCCAATCATTGGTTTCAGTGGGAGGAATAGTGCCCCATCATGGATTGCAGTGGGAGACTTGTGCCCCCTCATTGGTTTCAGTTGGAGAAATTGTGCCACATCATGGGTTTCAGTGGGACGAATAGTACCCCATCATTTGTTTCAGTGGGAGGAATAGTGCCCTGTCATTGATTTCAGTGGGAGCATTAGTGGCCTTATCAATGGTATCAGTGGAAGGAAGTATGCCCCTTCATTGGTATTGTGGGAATAATAGTATTGTGGGAATAATAGTATCCCATCATTGGTATGAGTAGGAGGAAGTGTGTTTAAAAAATGTGTTTCAAAGTGTGTAACTACTTAATGGAGCATTGTATGTCACTGTTCGTACGATTTTGTATTGCTCTCTGCTGTGTCTTCTACTACTTTGTAATCATTTTCAATAAAGATGTTATTCTTTTCAAGCTAAAAAGAAATAATTAAGTGATACAAAGATAATAACTGTGGAGGATGAGCTGAAAAAAAAGTACAGCTAATTAGGGGGAGCATGATGGTATTTAAAAAATGTACCTGGAAGAAAAAGAACTTATAAACTTACCTTATACCCATCTGCCACCACTGCTCCTAGGTGAGGCTGACATCGCATTCCTTCGTGCTGAATTGCAGTGAATTCAGAGCAACCTAGATACTAGAATCCTCTTGCATTAAAGCAGAATTAAATCCTAGGCAGTGGTGGCCAGCTCTTGCCATAATGTGCAGATATGCACAGCATAATAGTCAATTTATGTACACTTATCTGTGGTTTTGTTCTCCTCCAGTGATGTGAGGTTCAAGCTCCCCACAGCTACTAAGTCTCCACCAGGGGCCATGTTATTCTCATCTTCCTCCAGGTCTGCCATCTTCATTCTTCACCCGTAGGGCAGGCACTGTTGTAACTTCCATGCATGTGCACAGAAGAAACATTAGCTTGTTGATGCCGGGACTTTACATTGTACTACACATGTGCCACAGTTGCAGACATTGTGCAAGCAGAAGAGACTTATAGAATTTCTTCTACTTGCTCCTACCTGCTGGAAAAAGTTAGTTTCAAAGGTTTACTTCAGCTTCAATAAAGCTGAATGCTGGGTGAGAGAGTTCACTCTCCACACCAGCCAATTAAGCTAAAAGTCCTCTTGGCCTTATTGAATTATTTTACCCCATCACCTCTTTTCAGATTGTAACTAATCCTAAGAATGTATATACAGTTTAGCTGGAAAATGATCATTTATTGGTTGGAGGAAACTAGTTAGCCTTCAGTTTGCCTTCATCTGCCTACTAGAAATCATAGTCAAATTACATTATCTTTAATTTGTTAGATAATTCATAGCACACTATGATAAATGTTTGTCACTGGTTAAAAATTCTAAAGGAAAGGGCAGGTTAGACATTATCTGTGGTGGCAGACGCATAGCTGCTGGGACTGTTCTTTAATCACAGTGGTAGAGATCTTAAAAGGAAAGCTAAAGATTTCCAATGTGACTTTCTATTTGTAAGGAGTCTGCAGGAGACACAGTCGGGGTTGTTTGCCCATATTGCTGTAGTCAAAAAATGGAATAAAAAGAACAAGACTGTATCATAAATTAAACTACCCAGTGTTTGCAAATCCTGCTTCTGTTCCACTGAATTAAAGCCTATGTATAAGACACTGAGTATTTTGCTTTTGGTGCTGAAACAACTTAACTCAGAATCGGACATGTTTGCTCTTTGTACTTCCTCTGCAGTTTTGTTAAAAGATATGTGTCTGCTGTGTGGTTAATAGAAGAATAAGCTTCACACGTCTGTGAAGGTTCTTATTCATCCAGGTCGTAGTATAGCTGTGGTCATGCCTGAACTGGGACAAAAAATAGGTCCGGTCGCAAGAGTGACCTTTGCGACCCTGGTAGTTCTGCCACTAGTATCAGTAGGGTTTTATTGTGTTTTACAATTTATTTTTTAGAAGCCCCATTGGTTTGGTGAGAGGGAAGGAAGGAAGGGAGAGAGAAGACACAAGACTGCCGGGGAGTGTTGGCGAGGCAGACACAGAAGGAGAGGGCAGGACCCTTTCCCCAGAGCCTGTTGGTGGAACACCAGGGCCCAATTGCAAGAGTGACCTTTGTGATCCTGGTAGTTCTGCCACCAGTGTCAGTAGGTTTTTATTTTTATTGTATAATTTTTTTTATAATACTTTACAATTCTTTATATTTTTTTTTTAGGAGCCACGTAAGGTGAGAAGGAAAGAAAGGAAGGAAGGAGACAAGAGAAAAAGGAAGGAAGGAGACAGAGAGAAAGGAAGGAAGGAGAAAGAGAGGAGACAGAGAGAAAGGATGGAAGGAAGGAGAAAGAGAGGAGACAGAGAGAAAGGATGGAAGGAAGGAGAAAGAGAGGAGACAGAGAGAAAGGAAGGAAGGAAGGAAGGAGAAAGAGAGGAGACAGAGAGCAAGGAAGGAAAGATAGAAAGGAAGGAAAGAAAGAGAGAAGGGAAGGAAAGAAAGAGAGAAAGGAAGGAAGGAAAGAGGAAGGAAGGAAAGAGAAAAAGAAAGAAAGAGGAAGGAAGGAAAGAGAGAAAGAAAGAGGAAGGAAGGAAAGAGAGATAGGGGGAGAGAAGACATAAGACTGCCGGGGAGTCAGACACACGTGGAGAGGGTGGGAGGAGGAAGGGCAGAACCAGCTTTCTCTCTCCTCTCCCATCTGTGGTGATGGGGGAACAGTCAGCGCTGGGGACAGTCTATCCTGACAGATCATCCACAGCAGCTACAGGGAGCTGCCAGAAGACAAGTGGAAATGCACCATGGTCATGAATACATCCAATTACCATTTTCGTCAGTGATGCCAATACTTATGAGTCACTAAAGAGGGACCCCACTAGCTGTTACAAGAAAAGGTGATATACAGTTTTCAAAAGCTAAAAAAAGGTAGAAGCCATTGATTGGACCTTATACCATAGTCTCTATCTTGAGGTAGCTACACTATGCCTGTATAGACTCACTAAGATACACAAGTAACATTCCCTTCAAAGACTGATAGTCAGCAACATATACTTTGTCACATATAACAATGCTAAGTATCTTCAAACAGTAATTAACAAACAAACCTGTGCTTAGGTATCAAGATTAAAATTGTAAGCAGCTAGCACATTCAGTAGGCAAGAAAATGGCATATAAAAAATGAGTGCAGCACTAATATCCTAATACATATATCAATAAGTCCCCATTCACACCTGAGCGTTTTGTAGCGCTTAGCTCAAAGCTCCAAAACGCTCAAGGGGAAAAAAAAATTCAATATTACTCTATGGAGATGGTTCACATCTCCACTCCAAGTCGCCTGAAGCAAAATGCCTGAAGCTCAAAAAAGTTTTGGAACTACTTTTGTAGCTCAAATCGGGCAGATTTGTTTTTGGTGCATTATCATTCTCATAGAAAATAATTAAAACGTGTAATTGGTGCATTTTTGCATGTTTTAATGCACACTACTAGCGATTTTCTGCTCAGATAAAAATATGTTTAAAAAAAAATAGTAATTATATATGATTAAATGTAAACTAAATAAATAATAATTAACCCCTAACCTTAAATAAAAGGGTTAAGGTGGTTGTTGTTGGTGGTGGTTGTTTGTTTTTGTTGGTGGTTATTGTTGTTTGTTTTGGTTGTTGTTTCTGTTGGTTGGTTGTTGTTTTTGTTATTGTTGTTGGTTGTTGTCGTGGTTGTTTTTGCTCTTTGTTGTTATTGTTATTTTTTTTTAACTTTTTTTAGGGGGTTAAGGTTATGGGTTAATTATTATTAATTTATTATTACATTTATCTATGATTATTTTTATTTATTTGTGTATTTTTTAAAATGTATTTTTTATTATTATTATTATTATTATTATTATTAATAATGCATTTTTTGTTTGGGTTTAGGTGTTTAACCGCTTGCCGACCAGTCACAGTACTTCTATTGCGGCAGGGCGGCACCGCTGCGCAAAATCACGTATATATACGTGATTTTGCATTTCCGGGTAGGGGAGACGCGCGAACGCCCTACCTGCGCCACCGATTGCGGCCACGGGTATCAATCACCGGGTCCTGGCCAGTGATTACTAGCCGGAGCCAGGTGGGTTGTTTACAATGCAACCCTCCTCCCTGTCAGTTTGGGCACCCTGCTCGGAATGGCTCAGCACAGCCATCCAGATCAGTGTGCTTACAGTGAACTACACCCCCCTGCCCCCTAATAAAATACTCCCATCACACTGTTAACCCTTTGATTGCCTCCAAATGTTAACCCCTTCCTCCATAGTGCCATTAGTACAGTGTCAGTGCTTTGTTTTTGCACTGATCACTGTATTGGTGTCACTGGGGATGTCAGTGACCCCAAGTCAGTTCCCCCCCATTGTCAGAATGTCCGCCGCAGTCCCGCTATAAGTCTCTGATTGCAGCCATAAGTTGCTGATCGCCACCATTATTAGTATAAAAAAAAACTCCTGTATCTATACCGCCATTTGAAGACGCTATAACTTTCACGCAAACCACTTAATTTACACGTATTGGGATTTTATTTTAGCAAAGACATGTCACAGAATACATTTTGGCCTAAGTTTATGACTAAATTTGATTTTTAAATTTTTTTACTGGACATGTTTTATAGCATAAAGTCCAAAATATAGTTTTTTTTCTCAAAAGTGTCCATCCTTTTTTCTTTATAGCGCTAAAAATAACAAAATGCACAGGCGATCAAATACCACCAAAAGAAAGTTAAATTAGTGGGAAAAAAGGACGTAAATTTAATTTAGATGCAGCATTGCATAACCACGCAATTGTCAGGTAAAGTAACGCAGTGCACTATACCAGCGTTCACATTGGTATAGTGTCCCCAAAAATGCAGCGTTAGCATAATCAGCCCTGGCACCTGCCAGCAACTGCATTTAGCCCCTACGCTCACCCCCCTTCTCCTCCAGCAAGTGCAGTGTCAGTAGGTCACTGTCACTTGACACATTGCACACAAAACTGCAGTGTTCGCAGAATCAGCACCCGTACTTTCCCCATTCACTGCCCAACCCGGAATTCAGGTGGAAACAGCAATTTTATCTACTCCCCTTGATTTTTTTAAGCTGTTTTTCACAAAAGATCTGTATGCATTGATTGTGGATCAAAGCAATTTATATGCACAACAATTTATTGCCACCAACCCAAATTCAAACCTTGCCAGACCATTCGCATGGAAACCCATGACGGTTTCCAAATTTACATTTTTTTTGGGCCTAACCTTCAACATGGGCATTACTAAAAAAAAATTAATCGCGGTTGTATTGGTTCGCAGACCCAATTCATTACATGCAGGATTACACTTCCTGACTACTTATCACAGTTTTGGAGGCCCTGAAATGCCAGGATAGCACCAAACCCCCCAAAATGACCCCTTTTTGGAAAGTAGACACCCCAAGGATGCATGGTGAGTATTCTGCAGATCTCATTTGTTGCCACAAGTTTCTGGAAAATGAAGAAAGAAAACGAAAACATATTTTTTCTTTTCTTTTTCTTTTATATTTCAAAACCTTGTGAGAAAAAATGAGATCTGCAGAATACTCACCATGCCTCTTTGGGGTGTCTGCTTTCCAAAAAGGGGTCATTGGGGGGGTTATCCTGGCATTTCAAGGCCTCCGAAACTGTGATAGGTAGTGAGGAAGTGAAATGAGGAAGTTACTCACCTTCAGGCTTTCAAAGTGGTCATTGGATGTCTGGCTCCTGTATGTGGCTAGGCTCCCAAAAAGTCTCACACATGAGGTATTATCATACTCGGTAGAAGTAGCAGAATGTTATTTGGGGTGTAATTCCACATATACCCATGGCTTGTGTGAGAACTATATCATTTAAATGACAACTTTGTATAAAAAATTTTTTTTGTCATATTCCAAAAACTTGTGGGAAAAAAATAAATCTTCCATGGACTCAATATGCCTCTCAGCAGATAGCTTAGGGTGTCTATTTTCTGAAAAGGGGTCATTTGGGGGTGTTTTTACTGTCCTGGTATTTTAGCACCTCAAGAAATGTGATGGGCAGTCAGAAAGTACTGTAAAAGCTGTGTAAATTCTATTATCTATACCATAGTTTGTAGACACTATAACTTTCACACAAAGCAATCAATATACACTTATTGGGATTTTTTAACCAAAAACATGTAGCAGAATACATTTTGGCCTAAATGTATGATGAAATTTTAGTTTTTTGGATATTTTTTATGACAGAAATGAGAAAATACTGTTTTTTTTCAAAAATTATTTTTTTCAAAACATTTTTTGTTTATAGCGCCAAAACTAAAAAGCGCACAGGTGATCAAATACCACTAAAAGAAAGCTCTATTGTGTGAAAAAAAGTATGTAAATTTAATTTGTACTGTATTGCATGGCCGCGCAATTCTCAGTTAAACTTGTGCAGCGCTGTATAGCAAAAAAATGGCGTAAATTGCAGTATCTATACCATAGTTTGTAGACGCTATAACTTTCACACAAAGCAATCAATATACACTTATTGGGATTTTTTTTACCAAAAACGTAGCAGAATACATTTAGGTCTAAATGTTTGACTAACTTTGAGTTTACTATATATTTTTTATAGCCGAAAGTAAAAAATATTGTTTTTCTTCAAAATGTTCAGTTTTTTTGTTTATAGTGCAAAAAATAAAAAGTGCACAAGTGATCAAATACAACTGAAATAAAGCTCAGTTTGTGTAAAAAACGGACTGTAAATTTTGCTTGGGTACAGCATTGCATGACCGCGCAATTATCAGTTGAAATAGTGCAGTGCTGAATAGCAAAAAAAGGCCTGATCATTAAGGGGGGTAAATCCTCAGGATGGCAAGTAGTTAATTATTATTATTATTAGTATTATTATTATTGATAATAATAATAATGTAATATATTTTTAAGTGTTATGGGGTTAAGGTTATGGGTTAATTATTATTTATTTATTATTACATAGCATTTATGATTATTTTTATTTACTCGTGTATTTATTTATTCATTTATTATTATTATTATTATTATTATTATCATCACCCTAACAATAATAAATAAATAACATAATAAAATAATACATTAATAATAAAATAATAAAAAAAGAAATAAAAGCTGATGCAACAGCTGAAGCAGAAAAACCTAGCAACAAATGATGCAACAGATGATATTTTTCTCTATTGGCTAATAAAAAAAAATGCTAGAGTTCAAAAACGCTGTATGAAAATGCGCAAAATCGCAGTAAAATATGTGTGGAAAAAATGCACGAAAAATGCTAAAAAAGCTATGCTTCGATGTGAATGGAGCCTAAGAGTAATTTAAGAATAGATCCCCCAAATCCCCCACCAATAGTGGAATAGTTAAATGCAAATGACACACAAATTTAAGTAACAGTCCATACAAAAGTCCGCATAAGTCTGCAGGTGCTTGTTTTTTGAAAAGGAGACCAAGAATAAAGAAGAAATCTTCACCGTCCAATCACACAGCCTCTTGCCAGAGGATTTGACCACCCAAAGGATTGGTCAAATAGTGCAGGTATCATTCCTAGAAGATGTAACACAGACTCCCACAACTAGCCTCTCAGGGAATCCAAGTTATATGCAATGTTTCTCCAGGTATCAAGCTCTCAATTAGCAGATCTCTCTCCATACAACAGACACCATATAAGAGAAGAATGCTCACTCATTGTGTAGTAAAATAGTAAACCAAAATGTATTCACAGTAATGCACTTACAAGCCCCATAGTAAAAGCCATCATTTCAGCATAGTTTCCACCAGACAGGATGGCTGCGGTCCATATCTGTACACGATGATATCACATGTCTTGGATCTACCCTACGCATTTCATCATCAAAAAGCTGTTGTCAGTGGTGACATCCATGATGCTGTCTTTTTGACAACAAAACTTGTAGGGTGGAGCCACGACATGAACAGAACTCAATCCAGACCAAGTATATTCCTTGCCAGGGGCGGACTGACCATTTGGAAACTCGGGCATTTCCCGAGGGCCCGGGGTCAGTAGGGGGCCCCATGAGATGCCCCTGGTACCTTTTTCATAGGCTTTTTTGAGTTTGGGCAAGGACACAGGGGCCCCCTGATCCCCTATTGCTCGGGGGCCCCATGAGTTGTCAGTCCGCCCCTGTTCCTTGCTTCACCTTTGTCTCAACACCATCTATTTAAACTACAGATTTCTGTCTATAGAGAGAAATATGGCTGTGCTATAGGATCTTCTGTGTTTCCCATTGTAGCTAACCTACGTATGGAGGAGATAGAAAAGAGAGCCTTGAACTTTTTTAGGTGTATAATACCAAATAATGGATCCAGATATATGAATGTTACAGGGATCAAGTTAGAACATAGGAAATACAAGATTCTTCGGAGTGTATTTATGAAAAAAATGCATAACTGTCCATCCAAACTGCCTGTAGATTCATTATGTGGAAATGGGAAAATCTGAGTCTGCCTGAGCTACTGTACATCTTCTTTAATCGAATGTGGAAAATACTGCATCATGGCCACTAGATGGTGCAGAGGAGCATACTTATTTCTTATGATAATCACATCATCTAGTGGCCATAATGTGGTATTTTCCATATTCAAAAAAGGAACTCAGACACTAAGGGGGTTATTCACTAAAACTTTAAAATCTGGTGCAGCTCTGCATCGAACCAATTAGCATCCAGGTTTCATTGCCAAAGCTTAATTGAGCAAGCTGAAGTTAGAAGCTGATTGGCTCCCATGCACAGAGTGCACCAAATTCTAAGTGCTGATAGAAATGGGGAACTCAAACACTGAGTACTGAGGGAAATAGGCAACTTTAAACACTGCTTTGTTGGAAATAGAAGGAAATGTCATGCATTCCTGTATACCTGGGTTTTCGCATATGTGGAAAGTTTTTTATCCAGTAGCAGCAAGAGGGGATTGAAGCCAAGACCAGATAACATATTTATTAAAAGAAAAAAGTAGTTTTAAGTAAAATCAGATTCATTGCTTGCCTCCAAAGCCATTGGGTTTCAAAGTATATCACATGTCATGTTTGTATTTTATTGTTTTGCATTTTTACTTGTGTTATATCCAATATTTGACCCTGACAACACAGTGGTTAAACAGATTATCACATGCATACATTAAAATCCATGCAAAACCATCTGGATGTATTACTCCTTGATCTCTAAAAGCTGTGATTTTGGAACAAACATGAAATAAATCTTTTTTGTGGGGTTTAGTGCAACATATCTATTTACTGTAGCCAAGTGCACAGTTTATAATTAAATTACAGGCTTTAAAGGCAGTGTTATGTCTTGTTTCTGAGGAAAAGAAGTTTTCTCTTTGAAATAAAAGTGACTGACAGCTGTTTTATGAGCCACATCATCATAGGCATTTAAGAAGAAGTAACACTGCATACATTTTGGTTCAGAGATAGACTTCATTGGAAAGCAAAGGAGGTCCTTTATGCAGTATAAATAAATTATGGTGCATCAGGGAATCAACACTAAGGAAGAGAATCCTAACACAGTATAAAATGACATGATATATATATATACCACCCTTCTGTACTATACTAGTATCAGACAGCAAACTGCAAAAAATAAACCACACATTGCTATGAATGTAAAGCAAGTCATTTGATGTTGTAGGGCAAAACACAGGTTTGTTTTAATGCCGTCCTCCTCGGCAGCACAAACTCCTTTTTTCAGTCCCTCTCCACTCCATTCATAAACTAGAACCAAAGAACGGAAGCCCCTTGTAAGACCCTAGTCAATGTAGTTAGCACTTACACAAGCCTAAGAAACTTGTATTGTCTCCCAACCTCCATGTGACAGTGTTGGGCCAGTCACCAAGCACTAACATGGTCATACACAAGGGGAAAGATATGAGTCACATGCTTCAATTGCCTTTAGCTGCCCAGTACTTTTTTAACTACTCTTGGCTGAACAAAGCAGTTGAGAAACAAAGATGAGCTATGTGCTGATGAGAAGGTGGGGCAATAAATCAACTTTGTTGCATTGCTCTGCATGGACAAATTACAGGCTTGCTTAGAGCCCAAAGACAGATGCTGCACAAATGCAAACATGGTAATGAGCTTGATTCAAGAGATGAAAGTCTAAAGTTCTCCAATGCTGTTATTACTTTGTGTATTCAGAGGTCTGTGTTATAAGCTTAGATATTTTATCCCTTTCTTCAGTTTGTGAGGGCCTACTTTTAATGTATGGGTCATTTCTACTTGCTGGGGTGAAGAAGACCTTAGTTTGAGCTTTGCTTGGATGGTACACTTCAGTTTTCCATTCAGGAAAACTCCATTGGCCTGTATATAGTAAATAACTCTGTATTTATGCACTAAGGACTTTTTCACTTGGATGATCTGGTCTTTGAAGCATATCATATTGATTGTCGAATCATGCAAACATGAACGTAATATCATGTCTGGTAACGAAAAAGGGATTAACTGTAGAACACATCAACCATGCCTGCATCAGTGTTTTTTGGCAGAATTATCCCAAGTTGGATGAACTTGCCTTGTTTCATTTAGTAGTGTGTTTGAACATTAGTGTGTTTAGGCTTCAGTTGACATTTAAGGTGGCTAAATATGAATAGTGGCTATAGTCTACATCAGTGTTTCTCAAACTTTTTTTAGTCAAGGCACTCTTTCAAATTATGGATAGTCCCTAGACAACCTTTTATGGACAGTCTTGAGGCACCCCATTCTAAAATGTGAAAACTATTCTAATAGTTTTATATAAGCAATATTATTATTATTATTATACAGTATTTATAAAGCGCCAACAGTTCGCTTAGCGCTGTACATTACAATGGGAGACAATACATGAGACAGTACAATAACAATACAGTGCGATACACGAGGGGTTCGAGGGCCCTGCTCCTTGGAGCTTACAATCTAGGAGGGAGGGGATAGTGGTACAGGAGGAAAAGCTGTGGGGGATGGAGTGGTAGGAAGAGAGGAGGAGATCGGCAATATCCACATGTAGGACATCCAACATTAGAGGTGATTTAGTCTTCCAAAGCAAATACACTTTTTCACACTGGTACTCACTAGTGTTCCAGTGTTTCTCTTCTCCCTCAGTTTTTCTTCATCACTCAGCTAATGTGACCCCAGCACTGATGGAAAGGGGCAAGGGGAGGATCAAACTAGGATGCTGTGCAGGCAGATGACATCCTCATCAACTGACGATGTCATTGGTTGTCAGGACGCTGGCAGCTAGAAGGTCGTAATGGTGCACAATGGAAACCTGTGGCTTTGTGTAACTAAAAGGTAAGCTCGTTCCACCAGCTGGCTTGTATTCAAGTTTTGGGCAATTTTTAGATAGTTTGCCAAGGCACCCCTGAAGAAACCTCAAGGCACCCCATGGTGCCTGGGCACCCTGATTGAGAAAGGCTGATCTACATTATGAAAACATTGTAGAAAGTTCTGACTTATGGCAGCTAAAAGTATTTCGTATGTCCCAGTCCAAGTGGCCATACCAGTTCATCTGAGATTACAGGACCATTTCTATTCCTTACTTTTGTTAATCCTGTAACTGCTGCCGAACAACATTATATACACTTTGTACACAATTATTATTATTAATTTGTATTTTTGAGGATTTAACTTCATTTTTGAGCAACAACAGTGCTCTCCATCCAAAATGTTAATAAACCTCAAACCTAAATATTTAAGAAAGTAAAAGTCAGGCTTTGGCTTTTTTAGGAGAATATCTATGTGTGCACAATTATTGGGCAACTATTAGTATTCAGAATTATTATGCAAATAAATAAAAAAAGAAAATGTTCCCATCTCACTTGTTTATTTTCATCTGTTAAAGTGAGAATAAGAAACAAACAATTAAAAATGTACAAATAAACATTTCTGACATTTCAAAAAGAAAAAAAAAATCAGTGACCAATATAGCCACCCTTCTTTTCAATAACAGTCATGAGCCTTCCATTTGTGGAGTATGTCAGTTTCTTGATTTGTTGATAATTAACTTTGTGTGCAGCAGCAACCACAGCCTCCCAGACACTGTTCGGAGAGGTGTACTATTTTCCTGATTTACTTCACTGTAAATCTGCCATTTAAGAAGGGTCCATAAGTTCTCAATAGGATTTAGGTCAGATGAGGAAGGGGGCCATGTCATTATTCTTTCATCTTTAAGGCCTTTACTGGCTAGCCATTCAGTGGAGTACTTTGATGCATATGATGGAGCATTGTCCTGTATTAACATCATCTTCTTGAAAGATGCAGACTTTTTCCTGTACCACTGCTTGAAGAAAGAGTCTTCTAAAAACTGGCAGTAGGTTTTGGAGTTGATATTGAGTCCATCTTCAACCCAAAAATGTCCAACTAGCTCATCTTTAATAATACCAGCCCATACAAGTACCCCACTTCCACATTGCTGGCATCTGTATCGAAGTGGAGCTTTGTGCCCCTTACTAATCCAGCCCCAGGCCCATCCATCTTCTCCATCAAGAGTCACTCTCATCAGTCCATAAAACTTTGAAAAATCTGTCTTCGGATATTTCTTGGCCCACTCTTGACATTTCATCTTAAGTGTTTTGTTCAGTGGTGTTCGGGTTTCAGCCTTCCTTACCTTGGCCATGTCTCTAAGCACTAAACACCCTATGTACACTCCAGGTAGGTTGCAGTTCTGCAGTATGACAGCACTGAAGGATAATAGGTTCCTGGTAGCTTCATGTTTGATTCTTCTCAAATCTTTGGCAGGTAATTTGCGTCTTTTTTTCTCAACACATTTCTTGCAACCCTGTTGACTATTTGCAACAAAACATTAGATGGTTCTGTGATCACTTGCCAATATCTTAGCAATTTCAAGAGTACTGCATCCTTCTGAAAGACTTTTTGCAATTTTTGACTTTTCAGAGTCATTTAAATCTCTTTTTTGTCCCATTTTGCTGAGGAAAAGAAGCTGCCTAATAATTGTACACATCTTGATATAGAGTGTTGATCTCCTTAGGCACACCCTCCTTCGTTACACAAATACTTATCATCTGATATGCTTAAATCCAATAAGCATTCAAGTTTATACAACTTGGAGTTGGACAATAAGCATAGAAATGCTGATTTGGTCAAAATACTCACTTGCCTAATAATTGTGCACACAGTGTAGTTGGTACAGTTTGACAAAAAAAATCTGATATTGCCTCTGTGATTTTAGTAATTCAGCCATATTAAACATATTCAACTTGTACTCTATCTTAATTGCTTCCTTTGTCCATGATATGGAGTATAGCACACCATTATAGTATTAAACCAAGATATAAGAATTCAATAAGTAGTTCTGTGACCTATGAAACCAGAATAACAGAAAAATCTTTCTGGACGAGTTTACTTTAAGTATCCTTTAAATAATAAATACACATTTAAGATGTACTTCCCAACAGCAAACCCAGGGGAGTCAAGGTAAAAGAAAATAACTTTTAGGTATGTTTTAACTGTATTTATTATTAGGGGGTGTAGTAATCCTTTATACAGTATTAATGGGTATGAGTTTAACCGACCTACTCAATGACATGAATAACTAGAAAAAAAAATTCCATAGTGATGAAGGCTTTGTAAATACTAATTCAGTTTATCTAACATATATGTATCATGGCAGCACAAATTAAATAGTTAGCACTTCCGCCTGGCAGTACTAGGGTCGTTGGTTCGAATCCCAGCCACGTCACCACCTGCCTGGAGTGTTCTCCCTGTGCTTGCGTGGGTTTCCTCCGGGTACTCCGATTTCATCCCAGACTCCAAAAACATGCTGCTAGGTTAATTGGATCCTGTTTAAATTGGCCCTAGTATGTGTATGTATGAATATAAGTTAGGGATCTTAGATTGTATGCCCCTTGAGGGTTAGGGACTGATATGAATTTATAATATATATGCAAAGCGCTGCATAAATTGACGGCGCTATATAAGTACCTGAAATAAATAATGTATCTAATGTAAAGTATACCACCATAACTGTATGACCACTGAAAGGTTAAGTAAATAACCAGTAACCTTGATGATCTTATTATAATGGCATCTGAAAGTAAGTGGTATATATTTGGCAGCAAGTAAACATGTCCCTGAAGTTGATTTGTTGAATGCAGTAAAAATGGACATCACAGTTTGTTGTTCAAAGCCAAAAATGCCTACAATGGGCATGTGAGCATCAGAATTGTACAACAGAGCAATGGAAGATGGTGGCCTGCTCTGTTGAATCACATTTTCTTTTTGGCTGGGTGCATCGCTTACCTGGGGAAGACATGGCATCAGGGTGCAGTAGGGGAAGAAGGCAAGCCAGCAGAGGCAGTGTCATGCTTTGGGCAATGTTCTGCTGGGAAACCTTGGTCCTGCATTTAATGTGGATGTTACGTGGCATGTGCCAACTTCGTAAACACTGTTGTTGACCAAGTACACCCCTTCATAGAAACAGTATTCCCTGATGGCAGTGGCCTCTTTTGGCAAGATAATGTGCCTTACCACACTGCAAAAATGGTTCAAGAATGGTTTGATAAAAATTACATTGAGTTAGAGGTTTGAACTTGGCCTACAAATTCTCCAGATCTTAATCCAATTTGCTGGAAAAAACAAGTCCAATCCATGGAGGCCCCACCTTGCAACTTACAGGACTTAAAGGATCTGCTGCTGACGGGTTGGTGCCAGATACCACAATATACCTTCAGAGGTTTAGTGGCATGGGCTATTTTCTTGTCAGAAGTTGTACCTACAAAATATTAGGTCGGTGGTTATAAAGTTATGGCTAATCGGTGTTTATATACAGTATGTGTTCATTTGTCCTGACTGTGTACTGTGACAACTATACTATGACGATCATTATTTTGTTTGAATTATTTAAGCACAAACCAAAAAACTGAACACATATGCCCACTAACAATTAAGATTTTAGATTCTTGGTTTATACACTAAGCCATTTTTTCATTTTTTTTTAATTTGAGTGGATTGGAATCTCTGCACTGCTAACAGAAGTCATTTGTGTGTAATTGTTTTTCCAAGTGAACATACCTAAATCTCTCGGAAAACTTTGCTGATGTTTGAGTTAGCTTTGCTCCAGTGCTCCCTATTTTCAGCCTCATTAGCCCTAGGAGAATCCTTTACATTCTATGTGTGAGGGCTGCACAAGTTCCTTTGCAGATCCTTTAGCCCATGTAATTTCTGATCTGCAGTAGCAAATAAAATCTTTTTAAAGGTACATTCTATTATAATTAAAGATTAAGCCTTGAATTGTTTATAAAGAATACAATGTATCTGTTCAGCCTTTTTAGCCAGGGTGCAACCTGGGTTCCATCAAACCACTGCACTTCTAAAGAAGGTGTAACACATAAGCAGCTTCATGGATGTGACTGAAAAAAGGCTTAAAATCACTGCTGTAGAGCACCAGTCTAACCTACTACTTAAATTGCCTTGCTACTGGTAATTGGATGTTCTGGGAACACAGAGGGACCACTAGTTTGGAAATTCAGGCCATCATTTACAGTCCTAACCACTTTGCTTTTCTGTACATTAAAAGAAGACTGTGGTTTCAATGCACAGGATGACATGAAGGAGTAGACCCATTTAGAAGCAAGTATAGTTTGTCATAAAGAAAAAAAAGTCCTTATATGTCTGTTGGTCATTCAGAGTTTAGAATGTCAAGTTCCACCCTAATTTGGAATATGTAATGGTATATACAGTGCTTGATAATGAATGATAATTAAAACTCAAGTCAATTGAAAAAGTGATTTTATTTTTTAAATTATAGGCTGTATAGGTAATATCTGATACCCCGCACTAAACACAACTTTACAAAACTATGTATGCTACCTCAAGTTGTTCAGTGACAAACGTAAAGAAAGCTCAGCACTCTGCAGGAGCAAAAGCAAAAACAATCTGCCAGTATATGGTGGGAGACTGTCTACATTATGGAGGTATTGTCCTCTAAAATCAGGCACACTGCAGTGCCCCTCCATCCTGGTGATCGACTGGCCAACGAGAAGACTCAGACTCAGAGTTGCTATGGGCTTGGTGCAAATACACAGCATGTCTTCAGAGGTCTGGTGGAGTCCATGCCTTGATGGGTCAGGGTTGTTTTGGCAGCAAAAGGGGCTGGGTTGGAGGCAAAAGGGGGACCTATTCAATTCTAGGTGGGTAGTCATAAAGTTATGGCTGATCATTGTATTTTTTTTTTAAATGGTTGGTAAAGTCTACCAAACTATTTAAAATACAAATATTGCTGTGCATGCAATTAATACAGTGTTATGTTTCCCTTAATCTGCTGAAAAGAAACCCAAGCATTTGGATTAGCTTTTTATGCCATCTAAAAAAGCAAAATAAAGATATTGCTTGGCATGGAACATAATTATAAAAGTATTGCTGTACAGATAAACCTTTACAGGGAAACTAAATCTAAAAATATATTGTATTTTTTTATATAAGGAAAGCAATTTACAGCTAAAGTGAAACTTTTTCAGTTCTTGCTATATACTGTTCAAAAATGTTACACTAGTTATGGGTTATAGTGCTAATTTGCATTAAATGAATGCACAAGTAGATTAATGTATATAGTATATCTTTACATGCAAGTAATCCCACAGGGAAGTAAAGAGTATAGGTTAAATAGCTTTAAATTGCTGTCTCTGTGTAAAAGATCCTGAAGGCTTATAAACCCCAAGATGTACAGTTTCAACATTATTTTATTACTACCACCCCCTTGAGAGCTTTATATGAGCACAGCAGTCCAGCATAGGAAGAACATTAATCAGGATAACACTGCATCTACCTACATATTTCAGCTAAATGGAAATGACCGGAAAGGTTTCAACACTTGCAGGGAAATTGGGAAATCTTTATATGAGCTTTCGCAATAGCAAGATTTGTTCTCTAAAGTATTGACCTAGACCATATCATGTTATTTTATTTCATTGGAGGTGACCAGGAGTTGCAGGCTACAAAAGTGACTTATATCTTATACTTTTAAGTCGATATCTGGAGTATATGCAGTTACAAACAGACAAGACTTCATTCAAATACTACCTTTAACCTGCTGGAGTTAGTGATTAAAAAAGAATGCTTTTGGCTTATTTTCTATGTGGTCACCCATATAGGATGTGGGGGGAAATCACCCTAATGAGATCATAGACAGAAGTAAAAAACTTACAGAGATTATAACCTTCCTTCAAATTAAAAAAAATAGACATATACTCTAATAAAATATATCTATTTTTAATGGAAAATATGAGATCTTTAAATATAACCTTCTCTGAATTGTTTTCCAATTTCCTGAAACTGAATTTGCAGATTAGCTTGTCTCCTATGGTCTATATCCAGAATAATTTGCTGGTGTCTCTGCCTGCCTTCTTTAAAATAAATTAGGTGTTGATATGAATCTTGCCATGTCTGAACACCCCCCCCCACCATGGATAGCTATGACTTGCTGAGAAAGGGGCTCAGGCACACATAGGTTTTGTTTTTTATACCCTTCTCTAAGTGTGTAGCTAATAAAGGTATAGAGACCCCATGAGCAATAAGTGTTTTACTTTTCTACAAAAGGATATTTTGTTTTTGACTGAATTTACATTGTTGTCTTTGTAGGTTACTAATAGAGATGCAAACAGAGCCTATAAAAATTCCTCTTTATTCAGTACAGCGATGCATGATCAGTGATGATGTGCAAATCTTAGTACCCCATGTTGACCAATTAGAAATCATCTGTCAACTGATGTGACTATAGTAATCAGAAATATGAACTTGGGAAAAGACCCAGCCAAATGCATACTGCACCATTCCGATCTCTTGAAGAAAAGATATAACAATTCCATATTAATTCACTTGTTAAAAGCAACCCAGGCCTGTATACTGGGTATGTCTGTGGAAGCAGGACCCCCCACATACACTTCCCTTATGGTTTACTAAAATAGCCAAAATTCATGCAGTGAAATGGGTCCTTACTTCAGTGAGAGGCAAAGAAGAGAAATTCAGACACAACTGGCTCTACTGGACTCTCTTTACAGGTTCAAGAGAGTATGGTTCGGTAATGACAGTGGAGGAGTGAGTCTCCCCTTTTCCCCCTTCACTCCCCTCCTTCCCCTCCACTCCTAACTTCCCCCCCCCTTTTTTTTCTTTCCCTTTTACCCCCTCCTTTTCTTGCTTCTTGTCTTTCTGGTTTCCCTGGGTAGACCTGTCTGTTTTGGGCAGAATTGCTTTCTTTACCCTTTCACTCCCCTGTTCTGTACATTTCATGTTCTTCAAGTGCTTGCACATTAACACGTTCACCTTTCTTATCCAGCATACTAACTCACTCATCTCCGTTATTACTTTGTCTGCATTAAAGTGTTACTAAACCCACAACAGTAAAATCAGTCTGTATATGCAGTAAAGCATGCTTGTTATACTCACTGTGGAACCTAACGGGTTAATCCTCTGCACTGTGTTAAAATGCTGTTTGATCCTGACTTCTCTAATCCTCCCCCTCTTCCAGTGCCCCCCACTTATTTTCTGATAAGATATATTGTGTGGGGACCTACTGCACATGCTTAGTTTAGTGTGCTGTAAAGTGATTAGCACAGGGACAGTCAGCACTGTCCAGACAGAGGGTTAGAGGTTCTGCATCCTCCTAGAGCAGAAAGAAAACTCCTCCTACAAGCTTTAACCAGTGCTCTGCTGAACACTGATAGAAGTCACATGACTGCTTTAACTGCTGATGAGAAAAGGTATTTAGCAGTTTATATCTACTAAAGTAATTCCATTTCAATGTTCTGTGTACTGTGGGAGACCAAATAGAGTGAATGCAGGGTCATGGAATTAGTAACACTTTAACCCCTCTACCTATTTTTCCTTCTCTGTATCACCTGTACAGTCATGATGCCCCTATTTAATGCACCATTACCAGCTCCATGTTTAAGCCACCTCAATAGCAAACATTGTCGTAAAAAATTAGATCATATTGGGGTGTTTAAGTTTCAATAGGGGTAATTTTGGGGGTGTTTGAAAGTGAAACAGATTTTGTTTCAAAGTGTATTTCCTTTTATATAGTAAAAAAATAAAAATAAAGACTGTGGCTATTAAATACCACCAAAAGAAAGCTCTATCTGTCAAAATATTATATAAAACAAATTTGTAAGTTAAATTATCACAACACTGAAAACGGAAAAATTACCTGGTAATGGAGGGGTATATACAGGCCAGTACAAAAATGGTTAATGTTCACAGTCTGGGCACATGTGCTTTTTTAAAATGCATTTTGTTCCAGTTTCTATCTTTCTATCCAGGCAAAATGAAGCAGGACTTCCTGGGACTTTTAATTTCTCATCAGTAGAGAGTGGGTTGCAGAATGCCTGCAACTCTTCAAGTAAAATGTTTGAAAGTATTTTCATGAATACATGTTTAGCCTGAAATGCCACCTTTAATTTGTTGGATGACATCAACAGTATAAAGCTTGCTAAAACTTCAAGGAGAATATAAAATTATTATTATGAAATTATTAGAGACAAGATCTTATGGAACATATTTGTTTAGTAAGATGGTTCAGTTTGTGGTTATATGTTGTCTGAAGCTTTTGTGTCCTTCAATTTCTAGATCTGCAGCCTCATGAGGGGAGGGATTGCAGAGAGAGGTGGTGTTCGAGTGGGACACCGCATCATTGAGATCAACGGGCAAAGTGTTGTGGCCACAGCTCATGAGAAGATTGTTCAGGCACTCTCCAACTCAGTAGGAGAGGTAAGAATTTGGGAACAACTCCTGGGGGATTGGGTTGTGCTGCTATAGAAGGCAAAGTCAAGATGACACATCATCCAAATAATGGGCCACAAACTGAAGACATTCAGCTCTAGCCAAGGTTTCTTGCAATGACAGCACACTGCTCACTTTCACCCAAGGTCATGGTTTACCCACAGCCCCAGAACAGGGCTTAAGTATGGGGATATCCCGTTATTTGGATGGTGGATTACAGTGGAGCAAGAGTGGACTTGAAGGGAATCGAGGAGGATACAGGTCTGTGAGCAGTGAAAGGGGTTGGGTTTATCTAACTGAAAGATGATAATCGTACCATAAACTGTTCAGTAATTTTATGTAGGAAGCTAAGGCTAAGCCCATCAGAGATGAACTTTCACTAGTCTTACTAGTGCTAAAATGATTGCTGCCTTAGGTTACATCACATCATTCCGTTAATGTGGTATGACATACAATGTCCTACTAAAGGGTTTACAACCCAAAAGAAACAAGGATTAGAAATTATGTTATGTTAGTGTGGAGAAGGGATAGAACTGACAATAGTTTTATTCCTGTTTGTTCTTTCCCACTCAGGAAACTACCAAATGTTCCCAAGTACTCACAGGCAGAAATAAAATCCTGTTAGGAATTTTAACTACCCCCCCCCCCTCCACATTACAGCTAAAAATACTGACTGAAGTTAAGCTTTAGGCATAGTAAATACTGTATTATACTGTATCATCTTTGGCTCTTTTGCTGATCTGCTGGTTTAAAGTTTCTCAGTTCATGCATGTCTGTTTTGGACCCAGAAGAATTTTTACGATGTCTCTAGCAAAAGGACATACGGCATTACAAGACTCAAAGAAATGGACTTAAAACAGGTGGAATTGGGATACTAGTGATCTTATCTCACCAACCTCTGATAAGTGGAATGTTTCCAAGGAGAATAATTGGTGCTGACCTTACCTTTGTCTTGACTAAAAATGCTAGTTGCCCAACTGTTATGCTGACCCTTTGCAGTCAGCATTTTCTGTGTGTAAATTCAGTGAAAATAAGATGTCCTTACCTGAATACTGAGCAGCTCTGAGTATAGTTACTTAAATCCATTGAATCAAGAGAGTGAGCAGAGCAACCAGTTAATTAGCATTTGGTGAAGGTGCTAACAATGGTAGCCATATTTCTCCAAGGAAAGTTTTATTTTAAATAAAGCCTATAGATGGTTGCTGCACTTGCTGTATTGGAAAAGCATTTGTATAACCTTCAATCAATGTTATAATAGGTACAGACTTTGGGTGAAGTAAATGGAGATCCTATAAAAATGTCTTATTTTTTTCTTTTCTGCTAAACATATCCTCCTTGAATAGAAACCTAATACATCCTATTTACACAGTAGGGAGCCTGCCGCTTGACTTGTGTCCATAACTCAGTGAGGAATTTCCATCAGAGCAGCAGATAGAGGAACTAGCTGTCCTGTGCAATGAATTGAAATGTTGTGTCCTATGAATATTTCCTTTCATGTGTGGATCACTTTGGGTAGATATGAAAACATTAAATGTAGAACTCAGTTTTCTCAGTGCTAATATTATGTGTTCAGTCGCATTGTGAGGCCCAGGGCTTTGAACATTTTATTTTAGATGTTTCATTGATGAGATAAATTGATATTCAAAAGCAGAGCAGAAGAAAGGATTAAAACGTGTCCAAAATCCATTTATTTCCTGTCTGCCTTTATGTGCAGCTGTGGTTTGTATGTGGGTATGAGATAAGGGAAGTCAGGCAAAATAACCGTCAATGTGTAGGCCAGTGTATTCTCTGCTATCAGTGGGTGGCATGACTTGACTGTCCTTATGATTTACAGACAATTGGAGTGCATGAATACAGGGATAACTCTTAGTAAAACAACTCACCACAATGTAACTATGCGTCTACTTTAAGATGAGCTAGGGCTGTCCTAGGTAAATCAATGTCTCCCAAAATCTCACTTAGATATTTTAACCACATATTACCAGTTTATTTTCCAGATGTTTAAATAAGACAGTAACTATACAAACACTTTATAGCACTTTTCCTGTTGTGAAAATAGCCTTAGGCTGTTTACATATCTTTTTTTATTTACAAAAAAAATAGGCATATCTAAATGGCAGTTCCCTGCAATAGAAGAGCCACCATAGTCAAACCTCTTCAGCTGCCCATGTCTGCTACCTTTGCTCCATTCAAGTGTTGCAGTCTCTGTCAGATTCTTTAGCATTTCCATATGGGTTGCCTCAGATCCTGTGACCCCCTACAGCTTCATCCTCTGACCCCTTATGTTAATACAGGACACAGCAAGAACACAGAGGCCAAATGCTCAGGAGTCTTCAGCTTAAGAATGGAGCAAAGGTAGGAGACATGAGCTACTGGAAAGTTGGTTATAATACCTCTCCTTTAGCGATTAACTGCCATTTGTATTGTTTTAGGTAACTGACAGGGTTGCTTTAACTCGTAGTACTTTTACTTTCTCTCAGAGTTTTGATGTCTAAGGTATCTGAATTGCCACTGCCATACAATAGCTTGGGGGCTTAATAGCAAGGGACATTAGTGACATCATTGAAGGCCATCAACCAAGGTATTTTTTCTTATCACTTCAGATTAGGAATTGAACATATGAGCTTTGTTTAATCATAGCTTGTAAGCAGTTGTTTAAAAAGCATCATGTTCAACAAGCATTTACAAAGCATATTTACTTTTGGTAGCAATTTTTAAAATGCAGTTATTTATTTTGAAACACATACATATCCATACTAAAGCGTATTTCTTATATTTGCCTTTAGGATAATAGTTAAGTTAGCAAACAGTGAATACACCCCCTTTGAAACATGTAAACAGTGAAGGCACCCCCTATGAAACATATAAACAGTGAAGATACCCCCTATGAAGCATGTAAACAGTGAAGACATGCCAGTGCTGAAGAACAAACAATTTTTAACTAAAAATGGTCAACCTGATGAGTAGCCATTTCTTCCAAAAACAATTTCCTATGTGGTTGTGGGCTGAGGCCTGAATTGCCCCATAAATACCTGTTGATTATGTCAGAAATGTAGAGCTGGTCTGTGCACATGTCCTGTGTTTCCTTAAAGCGGAGCTCCACCCAATGGGGAAGTTCCGCTTTAAGCCTTTGTCCCCCTCTCCCCATTAAGGATTGGCACCTTTGGAGAGCGGGGGGGCGGTTAACCAAATTTGACAGCAGGGATCCCAATATTGTCAAGATCCACTCAGACGCCTGAATTGCAGCTGGCTCAGCTTCTTAGTGTGCCACTGAGAGCCTGAGTCAGCCACATCTGTCCTCTCCACAGCTTGGCGCTCCAGTGAGCTCTGAAGGGGGCAGAGTAGAGAGCCGGTGACTGACAGCCACTGAGATAACAGTATTTCTAGTGATGGGGAATAAAGCTTTGTGTGTGTTTGTAAGGCTTTGAGTCTTTACTTTCAATCTATATGCACAGGCCAACAATGTCTAATGGTAACCCTGATCCCGCTGGAAGGTCTTTGGGGTCATACTCAGACAGGCAGAGCATGATTATCATACTGGTATTGAATGAATGATCAAGTATAATGTGCAGTTTTCTAACCATTACTGTGACAATTGACAAGTATATAATTTTATTAAAATCATCTATCAGTATGTTTTTTTTGTACATCAAAATGTTTCTGTATTGTAAATGTTTCCATATTGCACAGCAGCCACCAATTTGAGATGTGATTTCATGGCTGGATTACCTGCAGGTAATAAAAGAAAGGGAGGCTGAGTGAATGACTGCACCAGATGCTGGGCTATAGCTGTGGAGCTGAATCCTGCTAACCTCAATTTCACCAGTCTTTCTTCTTTGTGTCACAGATTCACATGAAGACTATGCCAGCAGCGATGTTCAGACTTCTCACTGGGCAGGAAACCCCTCTTTACATATAACAATGAGCAGCCATAAAGAAAAACGCTTTTCAATCCCAGATCAATACATCCACACATCAGAAGAGATACTGGACAGACATTTTGTATTTTGAACAAAAAGACAACAAATATCATCAGACTATTGCTTTTTTTGCTTTCTTATTCCTTTTTTTATTTTTATTACTATTATTTTTTTTTTGCTTCTTTCTTTTGCCAAAGTTCTGAGCGTGTTCATCAGCAACAAGGACAATTTGTAAATTACAACAAGATATTCTGGACTGATTCCTCTTCATTAATAGTGACAAGGATATTTATTTGTTATCGTACATGTAGTGTTTTAGTGTAAGTGCTGTATGTTACATTGGTGAGTGTGGGAAATCTGACATGTTGGAAGATGGAAATACTGCACAGTGGATTCTGTAGGTCAGTGTAGGTCAGGCTATGGTCATCTGGAAACCCAATGCTGTGTAGGTTCCACTAAACAGTCCCTACAATCTCAATATTTTCTATATCTCCATTATCACTTTAACTAACTGTTTTTAAGTCATTCATATATGTTATGTGTATTTAATGTAATGGACCACTTTGGCCTTTATTTAATAAGTCAAGGATGAATGTGCACACTGCAGTAGCTCCATATGGACCAATCCGAAATAATCTTTCATTGTTCTACATGAGATGAAAGCTGGTTGCTCTTAGTACATCATAGTTCTTTGTGCAAGGCCTTGAGTTCCAGTTCTATTTTCATTGTCTTTACTGTTCTGGGAAATTGTGGAAAAACACAACCATTAGTACTCCTAGTAACCTTATTTTTAAGAGGTAGGTGCTCATCAACAAGGCTTGGTTAATTGGACAGTAGTTGTGTTATGTGTTAACAATATAAATTCAGTTTTTCATGAGATGCCAGTGAATGTGCTGTGATAAAACTGCAACAGATGCCAGTGAATTTGCTGTGCTAACACTTGTGAAGCATCATTTGTCATCCATAAAAAAATATATTGATTTGATTATAGACTTATATAGGCCAGACTGCAGAAATTAAATTTGCCCTTCATTGGAACTGTGGCTTTGCCAGCTTAAGCTTTACTAGTTTTCAACAACTTGGTAGCAGAAATAGGCAGTAAAAAAAGAATCAACTTAAGTAACAAATTTAAATAGTGAACAGTGGAGGTTTTTTATTTGCAATGTTCCCATCACCCCCTTATGAGTGTGCCAGCTATTTATGCTGTATTACATATTCAGCTTGATGAGCACTTACATATCCATGCTTTAAAATATAGTTTGCACTATATTTTGTGTCTACGTTCCTTCACTTTTTACCGTACATTGCCCTTATGATCCCGTGAATCAAAGGTACTGTCTACTGGGTGAATGAACACTTGATTTAGGTCTTGCTAAATTGGTTATATAGGAATATTACAAACATCATGCTGGAGAGTGAAAACAGAGTATAGGCATAAGACATGTTCCCGTTATAAACTGTGAAAATCTGTAATGTCGGTGTTAAGCTGACTAGTGCAAGAAACGAAATCCTATTATTAGAACATCCTATGAGATATACTAAATGAAACTGTCTTTTATTTTCCAGTTAACATTGTAAAGTAAGGCTTGGAAGAGCAGATGGTTGGCAGCACACAGCTCAAATGATGAACACAACTCAAATCTTCTGAGAGTTAACTCCAAAATAAATGTCATATGAACCAAAGAATTGTGTGGTGCTCAACTAGGCAGACATTTGAACAGATGCATATCATTTTTATATATCTTGAACTTGGCACTAGCGATTTCTGGTGTTTAGCCATGGTCACGTACCTAGGACCAACTTGATATACTACAGAATCGCAAGACATATAGAAATTCATAGTTGAGAGCAAGAACACTTTTTTTGATCACATCTCTGACAATACTCATGAATATGAATGATTCTGCAGAAGTAGGATAAGTAGCTACAGTAACTGACAACAACAGTGTCTGATTGCTTCAGAAATAAAAGTACGAATGCATCTCCATGCAGATTTTAAGCCTTTTCTTCCAGATGGAACAGAAAACAAATTGGATCACATGGTATAGGTGTGATTGTTTGTCATGTGTATACATGTATCACTCTGTTGGCGTATCGATCTTGTTTATATAGTATATTCTCAAGATCTAACAGATGACATTTTGCTTCCATAACAATGTTTTAGAAGGGAGCGATTTAGAAGGGAGCAGATAGATTGTGTTCTTTGTTTCTTTTATTACTTTCTGCACAAGTCCTGTTGATGAAAGCAGGAGAGACAGAAACGTTAAGCTTGCTTTCTTGTTTTGTTCAGTCAATGACAATTCATGACCATGAACAGTATTAGACGGTGTGCATCGTGACTTTGTATTTCATTAACAAAATAAATGTCGATCGGTGTTCTGAATTTTGGCTTAGACCTTAAATAGTTCACACTGTGACATAAAAAGCCTTACCATACAGTAACACAAACGTACTGTATTTCCAGGAAGTTGCATGCAGCCGCCAATGTAGGAAAGGAGTAATCTATCACTGTTAATAAATTTAATAGAAATAAAGGTCTGTTGCTTTGTTATTTAAGTCACTGATCATTGCACTGTATTGCCATTGGGAGCACAAAGCAGGCATTTACAAGAAGACTGTTATGTATTTCAGTTTGTGTTCACACATATCTGAAAATAATATTATTTTGTTCATGTAGATTATATTTTCATAATTTCGAGGTTTTTTGCATCCTTCAGATTGTGGGGTTTATCAGACAGCTAAATAACATCTTTGCTTAGAAACTCTTTTTGGAAAAAAACCCCTTTTGGATATTTTGCGAGAACCCAAATTATGTGGGGCATTAGGATGCAATGCAACCCCAAAAGGACTTATGTGGCCCCCCTCCCAACATATACTACTTATATTGCATTTTCTGCAATTTCTTTCATGATAAGGGAGTCCACAAATTAAAGTTACATTGCCCCCTCTGGCCAATGACTAATGTACTTTCAGAAGGCTCCATTCAATTAAGTCAAACCTTGGATTTACATGGAAGGTCTGCATAGTCAATACTTGCTCCCCTCCCTATATATAATCATTACCATTACAGCTGTGGAAAAAATAAATCTGCACAAAAAAGCTAGCAAAAATACTTACCCCATGATGACACCTAGGTAAGTTTGACAACACAATCCTTATAGTAAGATCCTGGGAACTCTGAAGATCTCTTCTGTGCTGTGCTGGAGCATCTTCTCCTGAGCCTTGCGATACTTAGCCTTTCCAGGTGTTTGCCTAAAGGATCATAATGCCACCTTCTCCTGTGCAGAAGCTGGTTGAAAAGTAAATATACATTGTATTTTCTAACTTTTCTACACCTGTTTTTTTTTGTAGTGCAGTGATTATACAGGGGGGATGGGCTAATATTGAATAATAATATATGTAGGCCAAAAAATCCACTTTAGCTTTTCTTTACAGTTTGTTTCTATTCAGGAAGATATCATATTGGCATTATGATTATATAACTGCCTGTAAACATTTGTTTAAGAAAATAATCAAACTGGCTTATTTAGAAGAAAAGTGTAACATTAATAGAAGAACTGCAAAGAGCATTAACTCGAAGAAGTCAGTTAGATTACAGCTTGCTGTAGTCAGATCAAGAATCAATGATTTCTGTTGCTATACACCATGACCACATAACTGGTATAGTTATACATTTGTTTATTGACTCCTGATCCCATGTTACCCAGAGGTTCAAAAAGGCAGATCCATAATAGCTCTATAAATTTAATGACAGTTTTAGAATAATTATGTCTGGCTATTAAAGTAGAGTTTGTATAGTCGGAGGATTTTTTCTGTCTCTATTGTTTAGAAATTAAGCCCTTGCATTCATACCGTGCTTTTGTTTTTCCAAGACCAATACTATTTTAAGTGCTTTGGCTCTGGAACATGTATGACCACTTGATACTAAATAAGGTGAAGCCATGTAGTGATGTAGTGAACACGTTCTAGGAGGATGGGGGAGGGGCAGTCGCCCCCTAGGCCAGAACTGATAAGATATGCTGAGCTGAGGATACTGAGTAGAGATACTTTACCATCAATCAGAACCTGTAGTCTGTGACTGTAAAAATATGTGTCAGAAGAAGTCTTGACCCCTAGGAACAGAGAAGAACATAGAAACCTCTTGTCCCAGAGAAAGGGTAAGTTGTTTTCCCCCAGACCAAAAGTTCTCACCCCACCCATGACAGTCTCTATTTTAAACAACCATTCCTTAATAAGCAAGTTTTAATGTGAAACATCAGGTAAAACCTGTTATGTTGCATAGCATGAGGAAATTTTAGCATTTCTGTTGGTATTTTTAATTATATTTACCCATTTGAAAGTTTTCTCTATACTTCCACTTTTGTCACCAGCATGGAAAGTAATGAGAAACATCTCCAACAGAGACAGCAATAAAAAAAGACTGAGGGTGTAGTCCTTCTCCTTTCTATCCAGTACTAGAACAAGACTGATTCTGCTAGAAACCGAGTTTAAAAGGAAACATATTCCTAAAATATTCTTTGCCTGGTTGTCATGATGAAGTAAAGGGTCTTATACAGTACAATCCTGGTTTCAGGCCATTGACTCAGGAACTGTTGAGTCCAATGAATCAACTTGATGGTCAGGCAGGCAGTATATTCAGGAGTTACCAGCAATTGCAACCTTCATATTTTACTCTGCACAGTTTACCATTTGGCACACATTTCGCCATAATTGTTTAGCTGAACTAAAAAAGCACAAGGGTAAATATAGCCTCTTTGTTCCTTATTGGGCTATTTTGTCTGCTTTGGGATAGATATAATAAAGGTTACATGAATAATGTTTTTTTCTAGACAGAGTGGAATTAATCCCATTTAAAGGCTAAAGGGATGTTCACTTTGCAGGGGAAGTTGCACTTTGTAAGGGAATGTTCCTCATAGCTTAGCAAATGAGTTGAAGCTTTGTTAACTTTCACCATCCGATTATGTGCAGGTAACATACTGCTTTTTTGTTTTTTTAATTTTCTTGCATGTGATTGGGTATGGTTTACAAAGTAAAGCTTCACCACATTCCCCAAGCTGTGGGGCAAATTCCCTTGCACAGGGCAATTTCTGTTGCAAAGTGAACAACCCCAATGTCCCTAGAGGGCCACTTGACCTAGAGATGTGATGAATGAAAGCGAAGCAAAGAGAATAAATAGCTTGTTTTTTATTAAAACATTTTCTGAAAACACTTTGAGGTACATAAAGTAATACAACACTGAGGTTGTAAAACAGATTTCTTCTTCTGAAGATCTTTTTTTTCTGTAAATTGAGCTACCTTTCATTGGTGAAACAAATAAGATACAATTTGATAATGGTATCTGCAAGCTTGCAGCATCACAAAATGGTCCTCTTTTTCGAGGTGATCATTGTTGAGAATATGGTTGTACAATAAATGAAGCTACATGGCAGCAATATCCAAATCTCTATTTTCAAACAAAAATAGAATAAACCCCAGACATCTATTTTAAAAAAGGCTTTTTGTGTGGAAATAAAGCTTGCATTGTTGTTGCAGAACTTATTACATTCAGGGACCTCTTCAAGTTTGGAGTCTCTTGTCCCATGCATGATCAAGTCCAGACAGGAGATGCCATGTTGTAGTTGGTTCAGATTATAGAGCTGGATTAAAAAGTGACAGTTTTGCATGCAATCTGCTCGCTGTTGATCAAAGGATGGTTTCTCTGCAAACTCCAATTAGACTATGTGGGCGGTCCTGATCCATGTCACGTGCTAGATGAATCCTGTGTAGAAATGCTACTGGAGAACTAAGAGCTCCACAGCTCCGAAGATGAAGGTCTTCTTGTAGTCGTTTTCTTGACATACTGATATTCTGCTGGGAACTGGTGATCACCTGGCAGAATCAAAGTTTAGAAGTTACAATTCTGTTGTTAAAAGCATCCCTAAAAATAAAGTGTTTTTGCCAAGGGATTTTAAAGGCTTATTTTTTTTATCAATAACAAACATTTCACACTTACCTGCTCTGTGCAATGGTTTTACACAGAGCATCTCCGATCCTCCTCTTCTTGGGTCCCCAGCCAGCGCTGTTGACTCCTCCTCTCCTGCGTGCGCCACCATTGCAAGCTGCTTGCTATGGCGGTGCACATGCAGGCTCACCCCTGAGCCGGGCTGTGTGCATCCATGGACACATGCAGTGTGGATTGGCCCTGCCCCCCCACTCCCTCCTCAGATGATTTGACTGACAGCAGCAAGAGCCAATGGCTCCTGCTGTTGCCCCTGTGTCCTGTGTGCCCCAATGCTGCCGCAGACAGGCACAGCTCTGGTTTGAGATAGGAATCAGGTAAGTATGAGGAGGGTGAGGGGGCAATACTAGTTCAGGGACATTTGTTTATCTTAATGCAGGAAATGTACTAAGGTAAAAAAGACATTCTGTCTTTAGAACCACTTTAAAATGATCCTGAAGTCAAAATATTTTTTACCTTAATTCATTACCTGCTTTAAGGTAAAAAAAATCCCACTAACTGCTCCCCCCATCAAACACTTACCTGTCTTTTCTCACTGCTCAAGCACTGCCCTGGCTGCAGCACCACACCTCTCACCTTCTGGTCTCACAGGTGACACTGAGAACAGTAGGAGACATAAGCTCCTGCTGCTGTCAGTCAAACTCCTGTGAGGTAGGAGCAGGAACATGGCTTTCCAGCACTGTGTGTGTCTATGGATGCACATAGTCTAACTTGGGAGCATGTGCATGGGTGCCCCCATTACATCTAGCTTGCTAAGGAGGTGTCCAGAGCAGGGAGAAGCTGGGGACTTCCAGAAGAGGAGGTAAGGGACCACTCTGTTCATTATCATTGCACAGAGCTAGTATGTATAACAGCATTTTTATTTTAAGGAGGGAAGTATAACCTTTAGTATCACTTTAAAACTGGACTACAAGCAAACATCTACAATGGCACAGGTGAAATACAGATATGAAAACTGTTTTTCATTAGCTACCCACGTGTTCCAGACATTTCCACTAGACATCATATCCTTGACCTTCACTGCGGCACGAACATAGTTTGGGTAAGAACTAAGGTCAAAGCACATCTTTTGTCTGCAAAATTAAATGTGGAAGACCAGCAGTACACTGATGAGGCCACCTCTCTACTCTCTCCTCCTGTCAGCACGTGCACTTCATTAGAGCCTGATTATTTGTAGTGCTGGCCTTCCTTCTTCCAATCTGAGTGCTGCAGTGCAGAGGATTACGAGAGGCTGATAATGAGTCAAATTTAGATACTTGTACTAGTTTCATTTGTACATTTAGTGATCTTTTTTAAGTGAATCCATTACTGCTTTTATCGATGTTTTTATATCTGCCTGGAGGTCCGCTTCAGTATATGCTTAAGTTCTCTAAAATACAAGTATAATGTATGTTAGTTATACTTTTTGTGTTATTATTGTACGATTTATATAAAGCTGTCACATTTTTACTAGCTTGCTAATCCATATTTTGATTGTTCTAACTCATACAGAGATTTTCAGAAATCGTGTCCGATGTCTGTTTATAAAATATGAAGTCTGTAATAGTATGATAGTAAAAGTTGATTCCCTTGGAGTACATATCCACCCCCTTCCCCCTTGTATACCTATTGGTTAATGAATTCACCCATTATGCTCATCAGTCCATCACTAGCCTACAGGATTTGGTCCAGTCATCAACATTATGAAGAAAAGTTAAAGCTTAAATTTAGCTAAAAGTAAAAACATAAAAATTAGGACAGAAACATAACTTACAGTTAATATATGTCCCTTGTGCTGATTCTTCAGTTAGGAGAAATCATTCTCCATCCTACCCCAAGCCATAATATGTTGGTGTAGCAGTGTTAATACAACTAAAGGGCTGTCAGGAGCTCTCATGAATAGAGCCTGACAATACCCACCCTTTCCTGCCCGATCCACCATTAATAGAAGCAATATTACAGCTTCTATGAATGACACAGCATCTATGAATGGGGGACAAGCAGATGATTGATAGCTCCAACCCCTCCATTCATAGTGTCATTCATAGAAGCTGTGGTACTGCTAGGATGAAGGCAGATTTCTCCTAAAAGAAAAACAGTCAGCCCATGGGACACATCATATTAACAGTAAGTTATGTTCTGTGTGCTAATTTTTATGTTTTTAATTTAAGCCAAACTTAGACTTTGATATTTTCTTATCTTCTTTCTTATTTTCTTATCAAAGGACTCTGGATCTTGGGGGTCCCAGTGAATTGCAGAGACATACCAGGTGCCTGGGAATGATTGTGTCATAATTTAGCCTGCAGTTTCCCTGCCTGTGCAATTCTTACCTCCTTGCTTCTCCTAGTTCTCTGATTCCTTTCACATGTGTTGATTGGCTTTTCTACTCACCTATGGGTGTTGTCTGCTATTCTGTGGGTTTATATTTGCTTTCCCTTGCATCACTTCCTGGCCCGCCTCTCAGTTTGATTTGCTATATATACATGCTCTCAGTCCAGCCCATATTGCTTGAACAACTTCACAGTTCTCTGAGCTCTTGTCTGATTTATTTTTTTGTATCCTGTGTCTGACTACCCGTGTACCAATCCCAGCTTCCTCTACTGCTTGTGTTTGCCTGCCACCCACCCTGACCTTAGCTTGTTTCCTGGTTTTCCTTTTCCTGCTGTCGTACTGTACACACTCTAGTGAAGGGTTTCTCAACCAGGGTTCCATGGAACTCTGAGGTTCCTCCAGAGGTTACTAGAAGTTCCTTGAGCAATTAGCAATTTTTGCCTCTCAGATAAGTTCACACTAACACCATTAATTATTTTAGCTATCTGTAAGGGGGCAATTCTTCCCAATGACCATAACTGTAAAGAGCATTCTTCCCACTGATCAATACACTAGTGTATCGTGAATTGTAGATATAATTTTTAGTAGAGGTTCCCTGAGACCAGGAAGTTAATTTAAGGGTTCCTCTGTGTTGAAATGGTTGGAAAAAGCTGCTCTAATCGTCTAGGCCTTCTTAGCTGGGTGTACCTGGGGCCA
This sequence comes from Staurois parvus, assembly GCF_062004578.1. NCBI lineage: Eukaryota > Metazoa > Chordata > Amphibia > Anura > Ranidae > Staurois > Staurois parvus. Next base: position 8,984,387 of record NW_028318478.1, read on the forward strand.
TGATCTGGGTCCAGCTTGCTGCAAATTCATCCTCACCATCAGGGGCCCTGATAAAGAAGCAGGTTGGGGATTAGACTCCATGCCCTGGGGAACTCTGACTTGGTGAACTACAAGGGCTCACTATCGCCGACTCCTGACAGATTGCTCTTCAGTAAAATTTCTGCTTCTCTATTTTTTCGAGTTATGTTCCCACCACTTTTGCTTTCCATGTGATTTGTACAATAATAATATGGCCTCTCTGGATAACCATGCATTTCAGATGGCATTTTAAATAGCATATTACACCAGTTGTTTGATATTTCCAAATTTTCTTTTGGGAAGGTCTTTAAATTAAAGCAGAGAATCTGATGCTGAACCTTCCTGGTGAATTTGTTTTAAATTCCCTGTTTCATTAATATGCCCCTTGGATCCTGTTAAATAAATTCTTTGATTTGCTAAATCACATGCCTAGAATGTGGATGTATCACACCGCCATCCGCACTTAAAATAAGCATTTAAAACATCACCTGACAAATAATTTTACTTTTCCTTCTACTTATTTATTAATCAAAATGCAGTGATAAAAGGCTGTCACTTCATTAGGATTTGTTTGTATCTAAAAATAAACATACATTATGCAAATGTAATTAAACGTGTTCTAATGATGAAAAGTAGGCTAGGTAAATGATGTGGTGATGGAAAATGGGCTCAGGCTTTTTTAGAGAAGCTGTGTGTGAATTTAAGTGTACGTCATAGAAATGTTATATGTAAATCTTGGCATGAAACCCGTGTGTTGAATGACCAACCAGCCTTCTATACCTCTTGAGCAATTGGTGGAAAGTTTTATACTCCTGAAGTCCTAGCTCTAAGTTTGGAGTGGGGCTTTAAGAACACACTGGGGGCGATTTACTAAAACTGAAGAGTGCAAAATCTAGTGCAATTCTGCACAGAAACCAATTATCTTCCAGGTTTTTATTGGCAAACACTAATCGAACATATTGAAATTAGAAGCTGATTAGCTACCATGCACATTTGCAGCAGATTGTGAGTGTTAACATTTTAGTAAATCTACCCCACTGGGTCAAAGGCATGGTAGAAAACATCATTTAAAAAGAAGAGTCATGCATACAGGTGTCAGAAATAAAATGCACCTACAAAATCAGAAGCTTTTAGGTTGTATTCAGAAAAACCACATTTAAAATGCAGTTATGTGCCAGGAATGTTTAAAGAATTTTTACTAAACTTTTAAAACTTTCAAGTACATGTAGCAATTTTCCATTTACAGAAGATCACAAAGCCTGCTGTGCTGTGTGTCTTACCTGCAGCTGCTTGTAAACACGCACAGCCCCAGCTGATGGATCACACAGCCCTGCAGTGCCGAGTGATCTATCTGTTCTATCAGGGCATGGTAGGGCTGTGTCTTATATACTCATACACAGCACTGGCCCTGACACGGCTGGTTTAAAAGATTGACAGTGCTGATTGAAAAGTGAAAGATTACACAGCATTGCAGGGCTGTGTGACCCATCAGCCGAGGCTGTGGATGTGTATGATAGATTGCAGAGAGCTGCAGAGTTGGGTGATCTTTTATTATTATGGATGAATGATTAGCACTATAGGGGCTGCACTGATTGTTCATTTATAATAGTAAAGGAACTCTTAGCCTAAAAAGGGGATAGTAGCTCAATTCTTGCTGTACCTCCCCCACAGGAACACCCATAGCTTGAGCATTCCTTGGGCTTCAAAATGGGGTGGACCTGTAGCCAGCAAAGAAGGGATGTTTAAATGGTTAGTTCCCCTTTACAAAAGTTATGTAAAAGTGATCTAACATGGCTCCCCCCCAATCCTAAACTGTCAGGGCTCCTGCAAATCGTTGCACCTTTCTGGGGACTTACAATTCCCGCTGCTTTCTCTCCTATCTCTGTCCAGCATTGCAAGGATGGACCAGACAGATTCTGATTGGTCAGCACTGTCCATGTGATGAACCGGTGGAGTAGGGGGTGGGCAGGATATGGGAGGGTTTCTGGTGTTAGGCCACCTTTATAGATTTTCTGTTACAAATTCTTGTTGAGCTAACACTTTAATGTTCAAGGGGCCACTGCTCCAAATGGAACTAAGTGCTATATGCACTTGATCCCCTTTGAAATTAAATAAAAGCTGACAAAAATATAATGAGGGTTTGATCCCAGTTATTTCTTACAAATAGAGATTGTTTGCTTTTTACTAGGTCATTGTGGATTGTAGCAGAATCACCTTAAATGCATATCATATGCCAAAATGTATGCAATCCCTCACATTCTCTCCAGGGAAACTTTTGTCACCTTGACAGCAGGTGGGAGGAAATCTATTTAATGAAGCCACAGACAGCAGTAGAAATGTGACAGTGGTTCTTATCCTTCCCCACTATTCATGACTTAAAAAAAAGTTTTGGCTTACCTTACACTTTAAACATTTAGGCTAGGAGTACATTGGTGACTAAGGGGTTGATTTACTAAAGGCAAATAGACTGTGCACTTTGCAAGTACAGTTGCTCCAGAGCTTAACAAATGAGGGAAGCTCTGCTGACCTCCATCATCCAATCACGCGCAAGCAAAAATGCTGTTTTTTCTTTTCCTTGCGTGTGATTGAGTATTATTTGAAAAGAGAAGCTTTACCTCATCTGCTAAGCTCTGGAGCAATTGCACTTGCAGAGTGCACACTCTATTTGTCTTCAGTAAATCAACCCTTAAATCTCTTTGCTACAGAAAGTTTTACCAATTGCACGCAGTCTCGTCACATACAGAGTACTGAAATCACTGAAAATCTCCATAGGAACAGCAAACTGCCCATGTATGCATGTTTGTGTACTACATCTTAATTGACAATAAAATCCACTCTGTTCAGTCTTTTGGCCATGCGATTCTGGACATCTGAGCATCCGTTTTCAAAACAACCCCCAAGAGCTCACTGACACTAGGTGCATTGAGCTGTGCTGATCAACGCTGATCAACAATTGTTCTCTATGTGCCCTGTGCACACCATGAAAGTGTATGCACTTAGGAAAAAAGTAGATATGCTGCATTTTTATGCAATGCAATGAACAAGAATGCATATCAATGCATGTCAATACAAAACATGTCTGTCAAAATTCGAAAAAAAAATAGATATTATTTTGGTCCGTGATGTAGCTTTAAAATGGTGGTCAATGTGTAGTAAAGTGCAGCACAACACATTAAAAAATGAATATCAACACGCTTTAACATGTATCAAAGGATATGCATTTTTTTTTTATGCGTGTGTAATGAGAACAAGCCCTAAGTGCGGTAAAATCCTCATCTGATCTCTACTCCTATAAAAGGCTCCTCTTTAATGAGCCACATCTACAAATTGCTCTTTTCCTACCTCTGTGCAGTTCTGATCCCGTAAGTAAAGTTTCATTTAAGATGCTTTTGAATGTTGGTATAGAGACTGACTGGGTCACCCTGCATTTGGCAATTATCAATGTATGCTCATTGAGAAACAGGGGCGGACTGACCATTTGGAAATTCGGGCACTGCCCGAGGGCCCGGGGTCAGTAGGGGGCCCCATGAGATGCCCCTGGTACCTTTTTCATTGGCTTTTTTGAGTTTGGGCAAGGACACAGGGGCCCCATGATCCCCTATTGCCCGAGGGCCCCATGAGTTGTCAGTCTGCCCCTGTTGAGAAATAAAGACAGCAAAGTGCATGTACAGGAGTAAGGAGATACTATGATGTATACTATGATACAGGAATATATGATGTATACTATGATATAGGAATATATGATGTACAGGGGCGGACTGACCATTGGAGCACTTGGGCACTGCCCGAGGGCCCATGGTCAGTAGGGGGACCCATGAGATGCCCCTAGTACCTTTCATAGGATTTTTTGGGTGTGGTTTGAGTGTGGGTGAGGACACAGGGGTCCCATGATCCCCTATTGCCCAGGGGCCCCATAAGTTCTCAGTCCGCCCCTGATGATGTATACTATGATACAGGAGTAGGGAGATACTAAGATGTATTCCAAGATACTATGATGTGTTCTTTAATGGAATTATTAAAATGTATGCAACAGCATTTCACCAAACAAAAATTGGCATTACAATTCATTTCACCCTTTAATGATTACTTTGTCAATAAAGGGAATGTATAGTGGCTCTTTACATTCTTTATTATGCTGGGGACTAAAAAAAGGAAAAAAAAAATCTTTTAGTGAGATACAAATAAACTTTTACATGTGAATATTATGCATATTTCTATCCATCCAGCAGGTGGAGCTTTAGGCTTCTGTTCACACTTTTTCGAGCATATCCTTTGCTTTTCTGCACACACTAGTGAATCAGCCAGATCAAACCAGAAACTCATCCTCTTAGCAGGGGCGGACTGACCATTTGGAGACTTGGGCACTGCCCGAGGGCCCGGGGTCAGTAGGGGGCCCCATGAGATGCCCCTGGTACCTTTTTCATAGGCTTTTTTGAGTTTGGGCAAGGATACAGGGGCCCCATGATTGTAAACTCTCACAAGCAGAGCCCTCCTAATCCTCTTGTATTGAATTGTATACTATCACTCTTATATTGAAAGCACTGCATAAACTGTTGGTGCTATGTACATCCTGAAGGAGTTGTGCCCCCTTGAAATCAGTAGATGAAATAGTGCCCCAAGGGCCAGATAAAAGCAAGCAAATGGCCACAGTTTGGAGACCTCTGAATTAAAGTATAACTAAAGGCAAAACATTATTTTTTAGTTTTGAATAGAGTGGAGAGAGATTAGAACACCTGTCAGGTTATTATTCCTGTCTGTGTTCTTGTTAGGCATATTCATCCTCTAAATTTGTCCTGTTTACTGTTACAGTGATATTAATGTCATTGAGAGTGAAAGTGAATGAAAATGTCAAATTTTGGGTTGTCACCAATCAATAATTGAGGAGAAATCTTTCAATGGGCATACTAGTCCTGGTGACTGTGGTAATTAGCAGGGATTCCTGCACTTTGGAGGGATATCCTCTCACGTCCTGTTTTGGTACAGGAGATAAAGGAAAATATCCCCAATGGGTCACATATAGCAAAACAAAACAGAGAGGTGTTATAACCCTCCCTTACTCTATCCAAAATAAATAGTTTTGCCTTTAGTTCTACATTAATAGATCAGTGTCTTGGTGTACTTGTTGCAGAGATGTATGCCTCATGAATATTTGATGCTAAAACAGGAATTCTGGACAATTTGCATATTTTTGAATGATAATAAGATATCCATGATTTTTTGTTAAAATAACATCTGGCTGCAGAACAATAGGAAGATTTGGAATTCACATTTTGCTCACTTGCGTTTTCCTCATGTGACAACTCATGAGCTGTACAGCTCTGTTTTTTTCCTAAGTTCAAACTCTAATGACTACATTTTATAGTGTTCCTTTCTAATGTGTCAAAAATGTGATTGGCATAATACAGATTTTTATAATTTAGACAACTTTTCTGGATTTGTTGCCTTATGTTTTGGGATGTTGGTGTTTTTGTTGAATCAGCGGCCATTGTCAGTGGGATTTCCCAGAAAACGTGATAAGATTGTGCTGCCTAGTATTACCTAAATTAGTTAACAGGCAGGTGGGAAAGTTACTGCATGTTTTGGTTCCTCAAGATGTTTAAAGAGATCCCTGGGATAGAAGAAATCACTATGATGGAGATTGTAGGTACTTACCTGCCCTGTGGGCAGTAAGTTCTCTTTCAGAGACCCAAGGGCCACGGCTATCCAACACTTCCGGTTCCCCTGCTGCATGCTGTTGTTCCATCTACTGCATACAACATCACTACTATGTCCACAGCATCTGGAGCCACAGAGTGTGTGTGCGTGTGCGTGTGCGTGTGTGTTATGCAAACTATGTTTATTCTTAAAGCTGAAATTTAGCTGAAAACCTTTTTTTTTTAAATCTTAATAGCTTTAGTTACATAACTTACCTGTAATTAAGTTTGTCCAACAAGCTGCTGGATTCTTCTCTGCAGAGCTGCCCTGTCCTCTTCCTGTCTCCTAACTTCGAGTGCTCTTAGGGGTTAACACCTTTGGGTCTCTGGGCTCAGCTGCACTAAAGATGATCTGATGGGGACACTCTTCCTCCATTGATGAAGGTTCTTTCACTGAGTAAACTGCCTGTAACATGATCTGTGAATGGTGGAGAGTCTGATCCATCACTGGACTCTTTTCCCCGTTCACAGATCCTGTTACAGGCAGTGTAATCAATGAAATAACTTTTCCAGTGGAGGAGAGGACAGGAAGGGGTGTGACCTTATCAGGTCATCTTTAGTGCAGCTGCGCCCGAAGACCTGAAGCTGCTAACCCCTACAGCCCTGGAAGGAAGAGGACTAGCAACCCTGCAGTGAAGATTTTTACAGAATCCAGCAGCCTGCACGTCGTGTGCCAAACGTCATTATGGTTAAATCATAAAACTAAAGCTGTAGAGCTTCAAAGTGGAACTGAAAAGTGATCTGTTATTTCATAGGACTCATCTACATAGTTACAAGCTACAGAACAGTAGCTACATAGTTACAGTCAGGTTGAAAAAAGACACTAATCCATCTAGTTCAACCAATTGAAAAAAACAGACTTACATACACAAATAGAAAACCCTCAGATGTAGTATACTATCCTATACCCACAGTTGATCCAGAGGAAGGCAAAACAAAACCCCAATAAAGCATGATCCAGTTTGCTTCAGTGGAGGATATTCTTTGGATCAACTACCCTTGATGTTATTACCTATAAATATTAGAATCCAGTTTTTTGCATTTAGGAATGCATCCAGCTCTTTTTTTAAAACAATATATCGAGCTGGCCAGAACCAACTCTTGAAGGAGCCTAAACCATATTCTCACAGCTCTTACTATGAAGAAGCCTTTCCATATGTGAAGGTTAAATTTCTTTTCCCCCAGATGTAAAGAGTGCCATCTTGTCCTAGGTAAAGACCTGAAAGTGAATAACACTCTCACCAAGTTCACTATATAGACCACCTAAAGTCATGGCCAAAATTATTGGCACCCCTGCCTTTCTGTCAGATAATGCACCACTTCGCCCAGAAAATTGTTGCAATTACAAATGTTTAGGCATTTTCATGTTTATTTCTTTTGTTTGTATTGGTGTGACACAAAAAAGTGGAGAAACATAAAGCCAAATCTGACACATTTCACGCAAAACCCCGAATAGAAAATATTTTTGGCATGACTTTATGTATTTATACATGTTGATCATACCCCCCCTTAATCTCCTCTTCTCAAGAGAGAATAAATTCAGTTCCTCTAATCTTTCCTCATAGCTGAGCTCTTTATCAGTTTGGTTGCCCTTCTCTGTACTTTCTCCAGTTCCCCAATGTTCTTTTTATGAATTGGTGCCCAAAACTGAACTGCATATTCCAGATGAGGTATTACTAATGATTTGTATCGGGGAAATATGATATCTCTCTCTCTGGAGTCTATACCTCTTTTGATACAAGAAAGGATTTGCTAGCTTTAGAAACTGCTGTTTGACATTGCATGCCATTATTAAGTCTTATTATTACCTAGCAGAACACCCAGATCCTTCTCCACCATTGACTTCCCCAGTTGGTCTCCTCCTAATAAGTATGATGCATGTATGTTTTTAACCCCCAAGTGCATAATAATACATTTATTAACATCAAACCTCATTTGCCACATAGTTGCCCAGTTAAATAGTGGATCTAGTTACATACTGTAATTGGTAAGGTTGAAGAAAAGACACCAGTTCATCCAGTTTGTGTGTGTGTGTGTGCGTGTATGTGTATTTATGTCTTTACCATTTCACATATCCCTGTATATTGCAGGGGTGTGGACATTTTTAAAAAAAACTACTTGTACAAGGGACTAAATCGGGGTCCCAATCTACTTGTCCCTCATGACAATCTACTTGTCTTGATAAGGAATGTCTGGGGAATTTAAAAACAAAATATGGCGACTTAAACTTTTAATGTTTTTAACATTGTGCTGTTTATCTCCTCCTCACCTCCCTGCCTCCAGCACCACACCTGGGGATGGCTGTCCTGGGACTCCCCTCACTGGCTGAGACAGCAGCAGAGCCACTGGTTCTCACTGCTGTCAATCACAGCCAGTGAGCCAATGAGGAAAGAGCGGGGGCGAGGCCAAGCCATGGCTATGTGTGTCTTGTGGACACACAGAGCAGGGCTCAGGAGTGAGCATGCACCTGTGCCCCCATAGAAGTCCCGCAGCTGAGACTGTGTCAATGATCCGTCCTCTGGTCTGGTTCACTTTCTCTTCTACATGTTCCAGTTGCTCTGATCCCCCCTCCTCCTCCCCTCCATACATTCTTCCTGTGGGTGCGAGCACAAGGCACGCCTCCTCCTCGAGGCCAGCAAAAGAAGCCATGGAGCATGCAGGAGGGTGGTGTGAAAGGGCGTGCAACCAGCTGTACTCTGTACCAGGGCTGAGTGGACTGAGACAGGCTAGCTTTGAGCCCGGTAAAAATTAAAGCCTGCTGCTTGCCCGCAGCAGGACTAAATGTAGCAAAGAACCACCTGCCCAGCGCCCAGAACTGCTTGTCCCGTGCGTTGGGCAATATGATTTGCACATCCCTGTATTGTGTTCTATAAGATGCTCATCTAAAAGTTTTTTTGGAATTATGGATACTTCCCTCTGGCACCACCAATTGTAGAGGGGAGTTCCACATCCTTACCGCCCTAACAGTACAAAAAAACCCTACACAGTTTAAGGTAAACAGCTTATTTTCCAACTTCATTGAGTGGTCGCATGTCTTCTTAAGTGACCTGAGACTGCATAGTTGTTTTCCCAATGCTAGACTCTCCATTTAGATATATGTATATTACAATCATGTCACCTTCTAAGCGCCTCTTCTTCTCACCTCTGAGATCCTTCAGCCCCCTTAGCTTTTTTAACATCTAGAAATGTTAATTGTGTCTAAGCAGTACCAAGAAACTATACCTTTTATCTGGAATTCCTTCCTGAAAAAAGCAGCAAACGTTCTGGTATATGAGTGTGCCTATGCATTCTTGTGCCCCATAGCTGTATATCTGCAGTGTGAGATCTAAGGCACTGCTGCCTCTCATTGCTATTCTCAGAAGTGAGAACTGCCGATTTCAGCACTGTGCTGCTCACAGCATGTCATTATTGTGTTGCAAAGACCTGCCTTTACCAAGATGGTTGCCACCACACAGAGACACAGTACAGAGCAAGGCACAATAAGTCAATGATGGGGAAAGGATCAGCTACAAGGAGGCCACAGACTATACTGGTGATATATCAGAATAAATACTGTAGTTATAGCATATAACAATAATTTTTCATTCAAATGATTTTCTTACCTGCATAAATCCCTGTGCAACCAGGTAGCTTCTAAACCCTCTATTGAGGACATTGTTTAATTTTTAGGAAATAATGATTTCTTTATATAATATGGCCCATTTTATTTTTTTTACATATTTGGAGTTAGGAGGTTGTGAATGCAATCAGCACTGTTTACATAAAGAGTGATAGGACCACCTCAGATGCTGCTTAAATGGAGACACAAATGAAACACTAATTGACAAATGGAACAGTAATAAATAAAAAAAAGACAGTTGCATAATCTCATGTTATTAGTATTTGTTGATAGCGGCTTTCTGCAGTATTTAAATCATGCTGCATTATTGTAAGAGTGGCCCTGGTTAAGGGACAGCTTTGGTAATGCAAATATATCGTCTTTTCAATTTAAATTTTTTTTATAAACTTGTAAAAGAGACAAGGTGAATGTATACAAAAAAATAACGTGTAATAGTTTTAAAATCTTGGTTTTCACTTTCTCATTTTGTTATTATATTACATGGGGACACTCACTTTTTTATTGTATATGTAGGCCCTGCTTACCGCTTTGCAGCACAACGTGATGATGTACATTGTACTACTAAAGTATGAAAGAAAAATAAATTGTAGAAATGTGAATGTCATCTTAAAAATGACATTGTCAATTGTCCTTTGACATATATACTGTATATTGGGTATTGGTTCCACACAGACAGAACAATTTTGAAAACAATGCAGCTGAAATTTGAAATATCTGTAAAAACAAGGACTATATGCTGGCTGAAAATTTTCAAAATTGTTAGAAAATATCTACAAACATTTATGTATCTTTCCCTTTCCTGCATAGAAAACAAACACTTCACCACACCTGTGTCCCATGCAATAGTTGAGCATATCAGAGAGAAAAGTTACGCTTCCCTTGTGGCTCATGTGATCTCAACAAGTTGGACAGATTTAGACAATAAGTGCATCCAAGTGCTGTGTATAGCTAGCAGCAATAAACTTCAAAAACAATGATTAGTTCTGTATGAGGTAAACACAAGTATCAGGCTCATTACAGTCTGAACATTTACAGGATGTGAACTTTGTATAGGTGCCCCTTATAAAAACGTAGCAGACACCCAGATGAATGACACATGGAAAACCATCTGTTCTGTTTTTAACATTATCTGATAATATTTTTCCTTTGTATGACAATAAGATAACTGCTACATCTGGCTAATATCTGAATAGATACAGTATCTCACAGAAGTGAGTACACCCCTCACATTTTTGTAAATATTTTATTCTATCTTTTCATGTGATAACATTGAAGAAATGACACTTTGCTACAATGTAAAGTAATGAGTGTACAGCTTGTATAACAGTGTAAATTTGTTGTCCCCTCAAAATAACTCCACACACAGCCATTAATGTCTAAACCGCTGGCAACAAAAGTGAGTACACCCCTAAGTGAAAATGTCCAAATTGGACCCAGTTAGCCATTTTCCCTCCCCGATGTCATGTGACTCATTAGTGTTACAAGCTCTCAGGTGTGAATGGGGAGTAGGTGTGTTAAATATGTTAAATAGGTGTTATCGCTCTCACTCTCTTATACTGGTCATTGGAAGTTCAACATGGCACCTCATGGCAAAGAACTCTCTGAGAATCTGAAAAAAAGAATAGTTGCTCTACATAAAGATGGCCTAGGCTATAAGAAGATTGCCAAGACCCTGAAACTGAGCTGTATCATGGTGGCCAAGACCATACAGCGGTTTAACAGGACAGGTTCCACTCAGAACAGGTCTCGCCATGGTCGACCATGTTGAGTGCATGTGCTCAGTGTCATATCCAGAGGTTGTCTTTGGGAAATAGATGTACGAGTGCTGCCAGCATTGCTGCAGAGGTTGAAGGGGTGGGGTGGGTCAGCCTGTCAGTGCTCAAACCATACGCCACACACTGAATCAAATTGGTCTGCGTGGCTGTGGTCCCAGAAGAAAGCCTTTTCTAAAGATGATGCACAAGAAAGTCCACAAACAGTTTGCTGAAGACAAGCAGCCTAAGGACATGGATTACTGGAACCATGTCCTGTGGTCTGATGAGACCAAAATAAACTTATTTGGTTCAGATGGTGTTAATCACGTGTAGCGGCAACCAGGTGAGGAGTACAAAGACAAGTGTGTCTTGCCTACAGCCAAGCATGGTGGTGGGAGTGTCATGGTCTGGGGCTGCATGAGTGCTGCTGGCACTGGGGAGCTACAGTTCATTGAGAGAACCATGAATGACAATATGTACTGTGACATACTGAAGCACAGCATGATCCTCTCCCTTCAGAGACTGGGCCGCAGGGCAGTATTCCAACATGATAATGACCCCAAACGCACCTCCAAGATGACCACTGCCTTGCTAAAGAAGCTGAGGGTAAAGGTGATGGACTGGCCAAGCATGTCTCCAGACCTAAACCCTATTGAACATCTGTGGGGCATCCTCAAACGGAAGGTGGAGGAGCGCAAGGTCTCTAACATCCACCAGCTCCGTGATGTCATCATGGAGGAGTGGAAGAGGATTCCAGTGGCAACCTGTGAAGCTCTGGTGAGCTCCATGCCCAAGAGGGTTAAGGCAGTGCTGGAAAATAATGGTGGCCACACAAAATATTGACACTTTGGGCCCAATTTGGACATTTTCACTTAGGGGTGTACTCACTTTTGTTGCCAGTGGTTTAGACATTAATGGCTGTGTGTGGAGTTTTTTTTGAGGGGACAGCAAATTTAAACTGTTATACAAGCTGTACACTTACTACTTTACATTGCAGCAAAGTGTCATTTCTTCAGTGTTGTCACATGAAAAGATAGAATAAAATATTTACAAAAATGTACGGGGTGTACTCACTTCTCTGAGATACTGTATATATTGAAACATTTCATTACACAGCTACTTCGACTGCCCTTTTCATGGTCTACAACAGTGGTGGTCAATTTGAAAATTATAGAGGTCCCAAAGTGTGGCCCCAGACACTTCCAAAGGGCTGCACAATAGCGGTGTGTTTTTGTGCTTTGAGATGCATTTTATCGAGTTAACAGCCCATTTAAAAAATGAATGCACCTTAATGCCTAGAAATTTCCTTCTGCATTTTTTGAATTGTACCACATTGCACATTGAAGTTGAAGTCGCTATTGGTGTCAGTGGTCACAATAATAAGCACTAGTGCAGTGGCAGTACTATTAAACCCTCACTCAACAACATTGGTTTTTAATGATGGTGTTGGTAACCTCCCACCCAGAGGTGGACTGACAACTCATAGGGCCCCCGGGCAATAGGGGATCATGGGGCCCCTGTGTCCTTGCCCAAACTCAAAAAAGCCTATGAAAAAGGTACCAGGGGCATCTCATGGGGTCCACTACTGATCATTTCCAAATGGTCAGTCTGCCCCTGCCCCCACCCTCAAATAGTGCTCAGTATTAGTGCCATGAGACCCTCTCCTCCTGTCTATTAGTGACAGTGTTTTTTAACACACTGTTCCCCTGGATAGGTAATCAGTGGAAGTGTATTTCTTTTTCACCCGCATACTTTCTTCCTCTTCCCATTGGTGGTAAGTGCAATGATTTTAAACACCAACTTCCCCTGTGTTCATGGTCAGTGCAGTGTTTTTTCACCTCTCCCCAACAATGGTGATCAGTGGTGGTTGGTAGCCATTGCAATGTTTTATTTTAACTCTTCTCTGTGCAGTGGCAGTGAAATTTAACCCATACTCCTGCACTGCTCTCTCTCTCTCCTCCTACAATTCAGGGATGTTACTTGTAATTCTGGGCTGGGATCACTCCGCCTGACAATACTTTTTTAGCTCTTGGTGCTGGAATGCAGAGAGAATTTCAGTGCCCAGAATCCTGTTGCAGCACTACAAAGTCAGCATGTGTTCAACAGGTGGCAGATCCAGCACAGGACAGGGGGGGCTGCATATTGGGTACTAGGGATCTACACGTTTGGTAGGAGTGCTTGAAAATCTGGTTTTACAGTTCCCACAACAGTTATATCTAGTTATATATCCATTTTCCCAGTGGGCATTGTTGAGTAGATTGAACTGATGTGGTGTATGGACACCTTGACAATATAAAAAAATGACTGGAACCGTTGGAGGCTCAAGTCATGTCATTTGGAATTTCATCATTGAATCATACAGAAATGTAAACATGTAGAAATATTGTGCAAATTAGATTTATGTGGCCTTCTAATAATGGATCCAAAGGACATTTCCTGACTAACAGATATGTTGGTTGATAATGGTTTGATGTTAAAACTGAATTCCAGCTACTGGATGAGATGGAAGTTGTGGTTGTTCTAGAGTTGCATCTGCACATCTATGCAGTTCTCAAGCACCCTTTTCTATTGGCTTACATAAAGTAAACCATGCCACCTCCTGGACTTACAGTCATGGCCGAAATTGTTGGCACCCTTGATATTTTTCCTGAAAATCAAGTATTTCACACAAAAAAGGTATTGCATTAACACATGTTTTGCTATACACATGTTTATTCCCTTTGTATGTATTGGAACAAATATAAAACAGAGGCAGAAAAGCAAATATGACATAATGTCACACAAAACCCCAAAAATGGGCTGGACAAAAGTATTGGCACCCTTAACTTAATATTTGGTTGCACACCCTTTGGAAAACATAACTGAAATCAGTCGCTTCCTATAACCATCAATAAGCTTCTGACACCTCTCACCCGGAATTTTGGACCACTCTTCCTTTGCAAACAGCTCCAGGTCTCTCTTATTGGAAGGACACCTTTTCCCAACAGCAATTTTAAGATCTCTCCACAGGTGTTCAATGGGATTTAGATCTGGGCTCATTGCTGGCCACTTCAGAACTCTCCAGCGCTTCTTTGCCATCCATTTCTGAGTGCTTTTTGACGTATGTTTGGGGTCATTGTCCTGCTGGAAGACCCAGGATCTTGGACGCAAACCCAGCTTTCTGACACTGGGCCCTACAGTGCGACCCAAAATCCTTTGGTAATCCTCAGATTTCATGATGCCTTGCACACAGTCAAGGCACCCAGTGCCAGAGGCAGCAAAACAACCCCAAAACATCATTGAACCTCCACCATATTTTACCGTAGGTACTGTGTTTTGTTCTTTGTAGGCCTCATTCCGTTTTCGGTAAACAGTAGAATGATGTGCTTTACCGAAAAGCTCTATCTTGGTCTCATCTGTCCACAAGACGTTTTCCCAGAAGGCTTTTGGCTTACTCAAGTACATTTTGGCAAACTGTAGTCTTGCTTTTTTATGTCTCTGTGTCAGCAGTGGGGTCCTCCTGGGTCTCCTGCCATAGCGTTTCATTTCATTTAAATGTCGACGGATAGTTCGCGCTGACACTGATGCTCCCTGAGCCTGCAGGACAGCTTGAATGTCTTTGGAACATGTTTGGGGCTGCTTATCCACCATCCGGACTATTCTGCGTTGCAATCTTTCATCAATTTTCCTCATCCGTCCACGACCAGGGAGATTAGCTACAGTGCCATGGGTTGCAAACTTCTTGATAATGTTGCGCACTGTGGACAAAGGCAAATCTAGTTCTCTGGAGATGGACTTGTAACCTTGAGATTGTTGATATTTTGCCACAATTTTGGTTCTCAGGTCCTCAGACAGTTCTCGTCTCCTCTTTCTGTTGTCCATGCTTAGTGTGGCACAGACAGACACACAATGCAAAGGTTAAGTGAACGTCTCTCCTTTTTATCTGCTTTCAGGTGTGATTTCTATATTGCCCACACCTGTTACTTGCCCCAGGTGAGTTTACAGGAGCATCACATGCTTGTAACATTCTTATTTATCCGCAGTTGTGAAAGGGTGCCAATACTTTTGTCCAGCCCATTTTTGGAGGTTTGTGTGACATTATGTCGAATTTGCTTTCTTTCCTCCCTTTTTTTGTTTTGTCCCAATACACACAAAGGGAATAAACATGTGTATAGCAAAACATGTGTTAATGCAATACGTTTCGTGAGAAATACATGATTTCCTGGAGAAATATCAAGGGTGCCAACAATTTCGGCCATGACTGTATCTCTATTATTCACATCTGAAATGTTTATGGCATGCCAGGAAGAGACACTTGGGACTGTGAGGGGATTGAAGCACACATAGCAGCATGCCTGCCCCTTTTCTCTACTGCCAATTTGCAGAATTATTTCACACAATACAAAGGCTTCCGAGATTGGGAAAGAAAAGGGGAGGGTCGAGCATTGCAGCTGCATCAACTCTGCACTTGAAAGAGCTCAGACCAGAGTGTCCAGCACCAGAAATCCAGAAGCTGGAGCCCCATAAACCTATCAGATGTTAATAATGGAGATACTGTAAGTCCTTGAGGTGGAATACACCTTGTTGGACTTAACTCATGTATACTTGCACAAAGTTGCTGAATTTCTGAAGCTCAGCTTTAAATCATATTCAGCAGAGGTATGTTTCCTATACACCTGCAGACTGAACTAGTAAAGACTTCAATAGTTTATGGAAGCCAGTAGAAAATGGTGCTTGAGAAATGCATAGTTGTGCAGATGCAGCTCTAGAACCAATACAACTTCCATCCCATCCAAGTGCTATCTCAGCACTACTGAGCAGAGAAGCACATACACTTGCGTTTTAAAAACTGAGAACATTCTACATGCATATAGGCAAGCATTCAGCATATTTTGGCACTGTTAACAGACAATAACTAGCAGATGCAGATGAGTATGGAAAATATATATGATGATATATATGATGTCGTTATTGGAATGGTATGGTATTAACATTACCTTCTCTATCATTTTTTCTTACCTGGTCTATAATGTTGGCACTAAAGATGGCTTCCTCCATGTGCCTTTCATCTGACTTGATGACAGATTTAATACTGTTCACAACATGCTGCACTTCTGGAGAAAGGTGACAGTTTGAATGTTCCAGAAACTTTGCCACTAAAATTTTTGTATCCTTATAAGTTTTTAGGTCCACCAGTGAATTTGGCCTCTCTTTGGAGAGGTTCTTCAGAGCTTTTGGCTTGATTCGATGACTCCCTCTTTTTGTGTCTTTCTGCTTTCCTAATAAAAAATGGTTTGCTGTTTCTTGACAAGCAGATGCATTCATGTAAGGGTAAGAACATGGGGCTGGAAAAGCAGAAAAAAAATGGAACAGTTGTGAAAAAGTCACACAACTTGAGCCATGACAGCAAAGATACTAATATGCAATAAAGAACTGGTACAATTTTAAGTAAACCCAGGTAACCACCCCTCAACATCACTGTCAACTAATGTTAATATTCCAGTATATGTAAATATATATGATATGTTACAATAAAATGTAATGTCTTTAGATGCACATAAAGAAGGTGGCCCTTCTGTCCTGACCTGGTTTGATCAAAAATTAAATAAATAAGAAAAAACACAGAAGGACATGCGTGGATGAGTGAAAAACTGAAGATCCTATCAACTATTTCAATTGGATAGAAAGCTATAAAATCATCCAAGAAAATTGATGTATGTGATTAGCATAACTTTACATCTTTAGCCTACTTTCAGGTAGAGGCACAGTTACATTAATTACCAATCTGTGTCAGGACCTACAGTACACAAGCGATATCATCTGAAAAGTGATCTGCCTCTTCAGAGAGCATTTGACAGGCTGTGAGGAAGCATTATGTCACCTTCTTGCCACTTGTTTTAACCCCCAAATGCCTGCACCGCTTCACCTGCAATGCATACACCTCAATAGCGTGCATTGCAAGCGGCTGCGGGGTGGTTGTGGTGCAGTCCAATTAAGTTGAATGAATCATGATTGGCGAGCGGTACTACTGGCAAACGCAAAAGAGAAGGTGAGCCCTAAGGCTTAACCGCCTGTTTTTACTACCCACCACCAACAGCAAGTATAAACTAGGCCTAAGAATACAACACTGATTATCTCACCTGTAACTATAATTATTGTAGTTGTCAGTGTAGCATATCAAGTTGATTCAACCTTAAAGCATGTTTCCATTTTTCCCATTCATGTAGAACACCAAAAAAAAAGATGTTTTTAAGAGAAGGCCTTATTGTTGAGTACAAGGATTTCTGAACAACATCAGAGCTATTCTGTCCTAAGGCCAGGATGAGTCTCCTCTCATACAATCAGGAGGCAAACTTCTAATCATTTAACCCTTTGTTGGCACAGTGTACGTTACATCTGATAGTCAACATCTGCCTGCACAGTATAGATTGAGATAATTATGGCAAGTACAGTTGCCCCATCCCCTCATAAACAAAGAGAACTAGTAAGTTAGAGAACTACCCGGGTGGCAGTCAGCATATTTATCCTGATCCTGTGAAGGTACTTGGTCATACTAGCTGTTATTTTTTTGGCAAGGAAAAGCAGATTTACGTTTCGTGGGGCATTGAGTTACCGGCTACGTGCTATAGGAGTACTATCTACATGATTCCCTCCACCATGGTTTTGTCCTACGTTGTTCACTATCAATACTGGGGATCTATTTATGCTTCTCCTCTATAGCACTTAAGTTTTTTTTTGTTTCATTCTTTGATAACTACTGTGTGTTGGACTAAGGATATACTCTATGGTTCTATACCAGTCTGAATGGTTTATTTGTTTGGCCAGAGGGTCTTGATATTGTATACAAGGGGTTCACTTGCTAAGATAGCCTCAGCCTGGGGCGTGCTGGTTTCCTCTTTGAGTACTCCTCTATCTGCCCCTGGGACCTGTATTTTAACCATCCACCTCCCATAAACCTGTATCCTGATCAGAGCAACATCCACCCAACCAGTTCTGAGGAAGTAGGAATCTTTGTGAAACGCATTGACCTATGAGCATGGAGAAATTATGGACACTAATATTGAGGACTGAAGTTCATAGGATGCCATATCATGCCAAGTTATTGACATGCTCTCTACACCATACACGAATGAATGTTACCTATATCCTCTTCTAGCTCCAGCTCAGGGTGGGGTGGTATTAGTTATCCGACATTTGGTGGTTTGGTGAAATTGCTTGCTTTTTTTTTATATAATGATTTTTAAAATATTAAAATTTAAATATATGGTTTTATGTAAATTGTTTCCTGTTGCGCAGATAAAGTCCACCTATTTTCTTTTGGTAACAATTTTTTGCTCCAAATAATTTTGCTTCCATGTACACAATTCGCATATGCAGTAAATACATAATCAATGGCCGCAAAATCATTTAAAGGAAATGTGTTATGAGCTAAACAAGGAGTCTGCCATAGCTGACTGCTCCTTCTGAAGATAATTGTTTTCTGGTCATATTGCTGATCTTCTGGCTTCAGATCATGTATGCAGAAAAAGACTTCTGATGATTCTCTGATCTTTTTAATCTGCGTACATGTTCCAGATTAGTGATTTACAAGGTAATGAGTTACATTACATGTTCCAGATTAGTGACTTGCAAGATAATCATTTTGACCAGCATTTTAAAGCCCAACTCCAGGAAGATTAAAAAAATCCCACCTTTGCGGTCTATCGTTTACTTTACACCCTCTCCTCCTCTGCCTGAAGCTCTTGTTTGTAGATGGAGCCTCATTGCATCATCACATAAAATACAAGGACATTAACCTTGTATGGTATGCTGAGGAAGCTGAAGTGTGTGTCAATGGAGCCGGTTGCAGCTTTCACAGCAGCTGTAGGAAATAGGCCATAACGCTGGAGGGAGCATGCTGGAGCGAGGCGTAAGGTAAGTATTAAACACAGTACCTCCTGTCCTTGGACCAAAGGAAAAATTAACCCTTGCAATGCGTGTGTGTGTGTGGAAGGGGGGGGGGGTGCGAAGTGGCCAAATGGGGGGGTTGGATTTTTTAATTTCCCTAAAGCTGGGCATTAGGAAGTGATTAGCAGTGGAAGCCCCTATATTTCTCTCATCACAGGATTAATTCAATAAGAACAGTGTTATTTGCTGTGACATTGGTGACATTGGTAATGAAAAGCAACTCATAACTAGGTATTACATATGTTATAATACTTCAGTGGTCATAGAGGCTTTACAAAGCAATAAGGGTAAGTATTTATAACAAATTGTTCAAACATAATGAGTAAGCACGTCGACTCTAGTGCCATTGCACTTAACATATAACCATTTGCTCTATAAATCAATACACAACAAAATTGTTAAGGGCTTATATAGCTTTCATTGTGACTGTAAAGCCTGATAGGGATGATCAAATATGCCTCTCTCATCCATTTACGGCCAGTTCACGAATCGGCAAAATACCAAAACCTGGACATCATTGAAGTGAATCATTTTAGGATTTTAGGTAGACAGATTCCCAGCTGTAGTAATTTTTGGAATCCTGGGTGATGTTATTGGGCAAATTATGTCAAATGTCATAACTTGGGATTCCTGTCTGTAGTATATTTACATTACTGCAGTTGGGTCATTGTGATTGATGTTGGATTACATCACTGGATTCTGTGGCTGACATGGATTTACTACAGGGGACATTAATAAACTTTGCATTCTTAAGGATACCAAGTAAAGTAGGGATCCACACATTCAATAGAACAACATTATGACCAGCATTGTCTAATTTTTTTTACAGCTCCATATTGTGTGCATCAAGTCACCCTCAGTTGCTGTAGGTTTGACAAGTAGGATCATTCCGTCTGCCCATTCTAAATAATCTTTGGGCACCAGGGTATGAGTTAGTGAACATGGTTTAGTTATGTTCTGTAAGAATATATTTGGTCCAGGTGCACTGTAGGGTCGGAAATAAATGTTTGAGTAAGGGTAAAGTAAAGCCTGGAGGTTAAACTGTTGAGGTATGAAGTGGTTGGGCTGTAGGAGCATTTGTTCCAGGGTAGAAGATTCAAAGTATACATCCCTCTGACCCAAGTGATCACTGGCTGCATGCAGATAGAAATTTGTAGAAAGAATCAGATATCAGGAATCTGAAATTCTCTTTTTGATACTTAAGAAGATGTAGGTTCAGTATATAGTTGATGGATGCATTTCATCCCTAAATGAGGACATGCTGCAGCCAGTATTCTACTGTTGAGTTGTACCAGATGGGATTGTTGGGTGTGATGGTGCAACACAGTTTTAGACATTGGGAGGAATTATTACAAATTGTCTGAAACAAGTTCTTTCTCAACTGGTGCCATTTCCTATAGCAGTCAACTTTATATTGTGTTATGTTGTGTGTGTACTATAGTGTTTAAACTTGTTTAACATTCAGAGATCGTGTATTCCTAATGGTAGACAATTGAGTTCAGGCCAGGGGTGGACTGACAACTCATGGGGCCCCCGGGCAATAGGGGATCATGGAGCCCCTGTGTCCTTGCCCAAACTAAAAAAAGCCTATGAAAAAGGTACCAGGGGCATCTCATGGGGCCCCCTACTGACCCCGGGCCCTCGGCCAGTGCCCGAGTTTCCAAATGGTCAGTCCACCCCTGGTTCAGGCTGCTCTCAAGTGAAAGGAGGAGCGCAGTGAAGGATGTAAATGCCATGCTCTATTTTCAAGATATCTTATGAGAAACCCATAAGAGATCTCAGCTCCTGATGTACTTATGTCTATATTTTAAGAACAAATAAAGACATTGCAAGGAACTATGATTGACTGTCACCTATTTGGACATTTGCACCAAGAAGTAAAAGGAAATCTCAATGGGACATAGATGTTAAAAACAAAAACACAAAACTTACAGGTGTTTTAACTACTTTAGCTATACAAAATGAAACAGCTTTGAACTTTAGATCTACTTTTAATAGTCATACTTAACCCTTTATAAAACCAATGAATATTTGTTGAGTACCCCTGGTGAAAACTTCCCATTTTTGAAGTACGCCTTGCAATTACATTTAATGCCAGTACCCCCTGACTTGTATATACAGTAAGTAGCAATGCAGTAGGAGTACTAAATGATTACCTATCTACACATGTATTTTTTTTTATTTTCTAAACCTGTCACAGAGACTTTACTGTAAGCATAAGGACTACCTATCCAATTCTCCTCCTCTTCCTCCTCTCGGGTACACACCATTAATTTAGAATCAGTTGTTCTGAATTCTTGTTCTTTCTGGATATGAAGGACAACAAATATTAAATCCTTTGCCATCAATGCAGTAACCAGATGGCGTTTCTCTAATTGATATAAAATCTGACATCAGTCATTTTGCAAAAAAGACAGAAAGAAATGGACAGCTGGAAGATGAGATAGGTCATCAAGAATTCACTTGACCCAGCAAAGTTTAAGTTTATTACAGCAGACTTTCTTACTGAGACAAAAATAGAAAGGTTACGTTTTCTATTATTCCCATACAAAATTTCATTTTCTTCTAGGAATCCCTGACTTACCTCTAGCAGCTGTGCTCTACAATCTCCGGTACTGGGAGAAACCTTTCCCGCTGTGTTTTTCATTATATTTAAGAATAGTATTTGCCTTGAAAAATGGGTAATTGATTCTCTCTGTAGTAATTAATGTAATAGCTATTGATTTAAGAAGCTCTCCATGGCAAATGCCTTTACAAAAGTGGGAGGAATTGCTGAGACATTTTGGCCCTGATTCACTATTGGGCGTGGGCGCATATTTATGGGCTTAAGCCCAATTTTCATGGGCGTCCGTCCATTTTTGACCCTGCAACCTAATTCACTATTGAGCAGAGCCCATAAGCAGACGCCCAATCTAATTCACAAAAAGACACACGCCCGGAATCAGACTCACAAAAGCAGACTTGCTAAGAAGCACGTCTAACACCATGAAAAATCACTGTAGAGACATGTTCACTTAGAAATTTGCTTTGCCAAATATCAGGACTTCACTTTAAACAATATCTGCTATTTCCAAAAAAATTAAGAATGTGTTAAAAAACGTTTTTCTCAAGGAAATCGACACAGTAAAAATCTAGATGCCCGTGCAGTGTCTTTGGCAGATAGAACTGAGCATGTGCAGAACACATTTTAGTCCTCTGCCATGGGCGTTTGCTTTTTAGCCACTGACTAATAGTGAATCTGATTGTGGATTCCTCTGACAGCCGGCACTCGGTCGCGACTACTGTGTTTAATAAACAGCATTAAGCATATCTTCATGTAATCTAATTAGATTTCCTTCGTTTTAGTGATTATATTTTTGTTTCTTATCCTTTATAATTATTTCTGTTATGATTTTACTTATTTTGAAGGTCTAGATAAAATTTATTTTGAAAGCTGAATGTAAAAATAAAGGTCCGCAATAAAAAAAAATAAAATAAAAATAACAGCGTGGGTCCCCCCTCTCATCCATACCAAGCCCTTCGGGTCTGGTATGGATATCAAGGGGGAACTCCATGCTGAAATTTAAAAAAAAAACAGCGTGGGTCCCCCTCAATATCCATACCAGACCTTTATCCGAGCATGCAGCCCGGCAGGTCAGGAAAGGGGGGGGGGGACGAGCGAGCGCCCCCCCCCTCCTGAACCATACCAGGCCACATGCCCTCAACATGGGGGGGGTGCTTTGGGGCAGGGGGGCTCCCCCCCCCCAAAGCACCTTGTCCCCATGTTGATGAGGACAAGGGCTTCTTCCCCACAACCCTGGCCGGTGGTTGTGGGGGTCTGCGGGCGGGGGGCTTATCAGAATCTGGAAGCCCCCTTTAACAAGGGGGCCCCCAGATCCCGCCCCCCCCCCCTACGTGAATGATTCTGTGGTACACGGTCCGCAGACTCATTCACAAAAAAACTAAGTGTGGTGTAAAAAAAACACAGTACAGGGTCTTTGACAAGTCCTTTATTAAAACAATGTCCCCCGAAGTAGATCCAACGTCAATCACGGCGGCGGCGGCGGCGGCAGGGACCCGAAAAAAGAAAAAAAAAAAAAGGTTCCGCTCCAGTCCGAGGCTTCCAGCCTAGTGAAGAAGAGGCTAGCTGACAGTTCTTATATAGGTATGGGGCGGGGCCAGCCGGGCACATCATCCCCGCCCCTTACCTATTTGAGAAATGTCACCCTGTCTCTCCACTGAGGCTAACTAGCTGAATGCAGGAGACAGTCTGACATTTCTTATATAGGTATGGGGCGGGGCCAGCCGGGAACAGCAAGCATGTGACATGGGGCGGGTCACTCAGATGATGTCCCCGGCTGGCCCCGCCCCATACCTATATAAGAACTGTCAGCTAGCCTCTTCTTCACTAGGCTGGAAGCCTCCGACGGGAGCGGAACTTTTATTTTTTTTTTCGGGTCCCTGCCGCCGCCGCGATTGACGTTGGATCTACTTCGGGGGACATTGTTTTAATAAAGGACTTGTCAAAGACCCTGTACTGTGTTTTTTTTACACCACACTTAGTTTTTTTGTGAATGAGTCTGCGGACCGTGTACCGCAGAATCATTCACGTAGGGGGGGGGCGGGATCTGGGGGCCGCCTTGTTAAAGGGGGCTTCCAGATTCTGATAAGCCCCCCGCCCGCAGACCCCCACAACCACCGGCCAGGGTTGTGGGGAAGAGGCCCTTGTCCTCATCAACATGGGGACAAGGTGCTTTGGGGGGGGAGCCCCCCCTGCCCCAAAGCACCCCCCCCATGTTGAGGGCATGTGGCCTGGTATGGTTCAGGAGGGGGGGTGCTCGCTCGTCCCCCCCCCCTTCCCTGACCTGCCGGGGTGCATGCTTGGATAAGGGTCTGGTATGGATATTGAGGGGACCCACGCTGTTTTTTTTTTTACATTTCGACGTGGAGTTCCCCCTTAATATCCATACTAGATCCGAAGGGCTTGGTACAGATGGGAGGGGGGACCCACGCTTTTTTTCTATTATTTATGCAATAAAGGGAATTATTTTACATTCAGCTGTCAGTGGGGAACCCCGCTGACAGATGAAACATTAACTCATGGCTGTCGCTCCTACAATCCCGCATGAGTTATGTTATCAACTCATGCGGCGTTTTAGTAGTGAAAACCAATGCAGCGCTCATGTTTCAGCTGTCGGCGGATTTCCCCACTGACAGTTGAATGTCAAAGTATTGCAGGGATTTAGAAACAGTTCTTTAAATAACTGGCGTGGGGTCCCCCCTCCCATCCATACTAAGCCCTTCGGGTCTCGTATGGATGTTAAGGGGTACCTCCACACTGAAATTAAATAAAAAACAGCATGGGGTACCCCCCAAAATCCATAACACATACTTATCCGAGCATGCAGCCCGGCAGGTCAGGAAAGGGGGGGGGGACGAGCGAGCGCCTCCCCCCCTCCTGAACCATACCAGGCCACATGCCCATACCAAATTATTCAAACATTTGTAAACAGACCAATTAACTGAAATGGTTTGGCATTTGTACCCCAAATATGACGTTCCCTGAGGCGTTGGTAAACCGAGGTACGCCTGTATTAGTATTGCAATCCTTTGTATTGGGATACATAGAACCATCATACATGTGAATTGGCAACATAGCACAACATTTGTGTCACATTGGAGATATCTGGCTAGTTAAACTGACCATGCCCAGGGACCTAGGATTGATTCACAGCACAGAAATACAGGCTGGGTTAGCAATGTAGCTCCGTGGGTTAGTGGTTAGCACTGCTGCCTCACAACTCTAGGGTTGTCGGTTCGAATCCCAACCCCGGCGAGGTAGTAGCATGATCTCCGTGTGTGGCTGTCTTCACATACATGTTCTGGCAACATCTTTGCATTCTGTCTAAATGATCCCTAAAATGTGAATTAGAATGAGGCCTTGTCTGTTGAAACACCTTCAAAGCTGCACCTTATGTGAATGTCATACAATGGTATAAGATAAGGGCCTGAATCACTAATAGATTTGATAATGATGGTTTACACTCCACCCACTTTTGTGAAGGATTTGGCAAGCAAAGAGCTGACAGAGAGAGAGAAGAGTGAGACGAAGAAGAGTGAGCAAGAGATACATATGAAGAGTGATAAAGAGAGACATTCAGAAGAGTGAGCGAGAGAGAAGAGCGAGCCAGTGAGACGAAGAAGAGTGAGCGAGAGAGAAGAGCGAGCCAGTGAGACGAAGAAGAGTGAGCGAGAGATACATACTGAGGAGTGATAAAGAGAGACATTCAGAAGAGTGAGCGAGAGAGAAAAGACTCGGTTGGTGAATCCACACATCAAACTTGTCACAAATCCTGGCGTGCATTTTTCCCCCAAATGCATAGCAGACCCTTATCCCAGCAGGCAGGTACCGCACGCCTTCAAAGATTTATTTCCTTTGTTGATTTTCCTGCTTCGCTCACACTATATGCAATTGAAAATTACTCTTTAAGTTGCCAATTTTACTGTGTTTCCTAGAGAATTACTAACTAGTTGTGTTTTCAATTGTGTGTAGCATTGCGATTTCTATTTGAGTCTAGATGTTAAATTGCTAATAAATGGCCACAATTCTCAAATACCTTTGAACTCTCGCTGCAACAAATGGTGTATGTTAATACACTCACATTCATTATATCCAATATCAGGTACGATGTCAATGCACAAATCGCACCTGAAATTGCACACCCTGGATGTGACTTGTCATGTGATTGGCATGGCCAGCAGCTTGCTCTTTGCATGGCAAATTGCACCCAATGTTACTGGGGGCCAACACCACTGTCACATCTAATCCGATGCGGCAATTGTCCAACTTACAGTGAAGTTGCACGAGTTCACAATCCAATTGGATGTGAACAGAGCGTACAGTGGCCAATAGGGTGCGACTTGGTCTACGATTTGCAAGTCGCCTGTCATGCCAATTGCATGGCAATCGCAAACAATGTTACTGGGGGCTACCCGGTCACATTAAAGCAGATTTCTAAGTGGTGTTATTGACACCACAGTCACATCATGTGACTTGCATAGAAGTTGCATGATTTCAAAGTCGGGGTACATGGTGATTTCAAGTGCAATTTGCAAGACATTCGACATCGATCTCTCAGCAAATTGCATGAAAAGTAGTGTATTCATTACTCTATTATTACTTGCGGCTCCAACCAAGTTTGAACCACAACAATATGAACGCTCCAATAGCGTGCTCATTGAGTGGGACTTGGCATGTGATTTGCACAACATGCAAGCTGTAAATCATCTGCAAAGTCGCACCCTATTGTCTGCTATTAGAGTGACCACATGGGTGCGTTTCAAACACTGATTTCTATAGTAGTACATGTACTACTTTAGTGGCAATTTGCATAGAGATCTGTGTCAAATGTCTTGAAAATTGCATTGAAATGGTCAACTTTACTGTAAGTTGCATGATTTGTAAATCAGCTTTGCCCAGAGTGTAATGTTTGGTGATGTTTGATTTCTGGAGTGTTTTACCAATTGATGGGAAATTCACCATACTAGTCAAATCGATTTGTCATTTTCAGTATTGCATACAAGATGTGGTCATGTGACTGTCTTAACTCATGCGAGAATCTGGAGGGAATTGTGACCATAGTAGCAATAAAGGTTCCAATTGGGGTTCCCTTTCACATCCCTGCTCAATGTTCTGTTGTATGCTGCACACGTACATTTCACTGTATATATCTTTCTGATTTGTGGGGCCTGTATACCAAGGGTTAATGCAGGTAGGAAGCGGATTCATCAGGTGAAAACACTTTCACTGACCAAACTAAGGTCAGTGGTGGGTGTGGCTTCATTGGGTGTGGGGCCTTGTTTGGCACGCTCCAAATACAACCTAGCTTATATAAAGATGTGCAGTAGGGAGTGATTTGGCCTGTTACTAGGCCGGGTGGTTTGTGACTAAGTCCTTGCTTGTAGTGGTTTGGGGGAAGAAGAGATTTTGTGCTGAATTGCCCCAGACACCACTCAGGCTGTGTTTGGAAGTGGGCTGGAAATGTTTGCATATTTTTGGCCTTGTAAAGTGTGTTTGTGTGTTATTGCACAATGATTGTGTTTTTTTCTCATTGCATTGAAAGCCTCACACATGTCAATCGTTTTGTTTAAAATCTGCTCTTGTTTTAATTTTGCTTGCTTATTTAGACTCAAATGCTTTTTTCTTACAAACCTGCTGACAAATGTATGTGTAGGGTGTTTGTAGAGGTGGGAGGGGTTTTTCACATATGTCTTGTTTTCTTTATATTTTGATGTGTAGACTTTTTTTGTGAATGGATCTTTATACTAAATGATTGTGTAAGTAAACCTTATGTGCACGAAAATGTTACTTGATTCATCTTCCCCTTTGTTTCCTGCTATAACCTGAGCACACACAGTTCATTAGAAGTATCTTTAGATTGTAAGCTCTTATGAGCAGGAGTGTTTTATTTTTGCCACATCAATCCTATTTGTGTGACTCACCAAGATATTGACTGTACCTACTTGTTCCTGCTGACCAAATAAATGAAGATATATTTGATCAATAAATGTTTCACCGATGTTTTTGTGTTTATTTTATGTTCAATATATGAACAACCTTAATAGTTACTTTGTATACTTATATAATCTGCTCAAATGTAGCTTGTAAGAGCGTGAATATGCAAGTGGGTGCAAACTGGCTTTTTCAAAACCAAACAAAAAAATAAAAAACCTGCTTGCACCACAATATTGTTATGTACTAATGAATATGTCACATTCACTGTGCAGCCAGCTACAGGTTTTCTACAATTTGATTTACAGTAATAAAATAGTCCCCACTGTATGTTGATTTTTGGCCTTTGGCAACAAATATATATTAGCCAAGGTTTAAAAAGAAAAAAATCACTAAAACACACATTCGCGAAAGCTATCATAGCCGTGCATAGAAATGAGCGATCGTGCATTGATATGCGCGATCGTGCACAAATAAACGCCAAACAGGTGTCCCCCATGGCGCACGAGCAGCTATCCTCCTGGAAGTCCGTCATCTGGTGCGCGCGCACCCGGAAGTGGTTGTGGGGAGTGTAAGTGGATGAGAAGTGGTTGGAGGTTTTGTGTTGGTTGAAAATTTTGATAACTTTATTGGCATTTGGACATGGCGAGAGCACAGTTCTCAACTGAGGAGATGATCCTTATATGTAAAGTAACTGTGGCCATTGCAAATATGTTTATAACATGTGAGGGACAAGTAATTGTAATTTTGTGGGTGGGGCCTAGCAGAATCTCACTTGGTGCACATGCTACTTATCTGTACATTAGCTCCTGGGTATTGATGGGTCAATTATATTAACCACTTGCCTACTGGGTACTCATACCCCCTTCCTGTCCTGGCCAATTTTCATCTTTCTGCACTGTTACCCTTTGAATGACAATTGTGCGGTCATGCCACATTGTACCCATCTTAAATTTGTATCAGTTTTTTCAGACAAATAGAGCTTTCTTTGGGTGGTATTGACTTGCTGCTGTGAGTTTCACTTTTTGCTCGATAAACCACAAAATAGCTCATAATGAATAAAAGTCTGTTTATATTATAACATTTGGTAAACTGGTAATTTAGCAACACTGATGTGCGTTGATGAGGCGGCACTGCTGGCCACAGGTGGGCGGAACTGTTGGGTGGCACTGGTGGGCACTGATCATCGGGGCCGACCCCTGCTTTGATAACTGCTGGTTCTCGGCAGTACTTTCCACACATTCTGACAGCGTGATGAAAGTGCAGCCAAGACCCGGCAAATGCATTTCCCGGTGATCAGCGTGTCATTGGACATGGCTGATCACATGGTAAAAAGCCGCTGTGATTGGTCTTTACCACATCACGTGATCAGCTGTGTCCTTAGGACACAGCAATCATGGAGAGCGCGTTCTGCCAGGATGTCATATGACACCCTCCCAGAGCTGCCTGGATGCAGTGTAGCGTTATTCGGCTATCTGCGGTCGCCAAATAGGTAACCAGCTAGGCCTTCATGGCTAATCTTTGAATATCTGGACATGTATACTGCGTATAATGCATTACATTCTACAATGTGTTGGTGTACATGGTATAACAGTGTGCAATGCGTTGCTGGATTCTGCATGACAGTGGACAGCGTATCACAGTGTGCAATGCGTAGCTCCAGCCTGCATGACAGTGTACAGTGCATTACAGTCTACAATGTGTGGGTGTACACGGTATCACAGTGTGCAATGCGTTGCTCCATCCTGCATGACAGAGTACAGTGCATTACAGTCTACAATGTGTGGGTGTACACGGTATTACTTTGTACAGAGTATTACAGTGTGCAATGCGTTGTACACTGCAGTGTGCACTAAAGCATTTTACACTCATGCACTGTACACACTAACGCATTTGACATTTCTAGTGTGCAATGCGTTCGTGTGCAATGCCTTGGACAGTACAATGCATTTGCAGTATTGGTGTATGTTTATTAAGCACAGATAATTCATCTGATTTTAGTTATCAAGGAGAAGTCTTCTCTGTCCCCCTGTTTATGAGGTGGAGGACAATTGTTTTCCGAAGAGGAGAGGAGACTTTTTTTCAAGGAGATCTGTATAGATTTCCAGAGATATGTGTAGATGGTTGAGGGGCTGCATGTGATCTCCGGAGATAATTGTGATTAATGATCACCTGAGTTAAACCAGTGAATGAAAAGTGTAAAAAAACATGGATTGAAAATAATCTGCACTGACCACTGTGCTTTGTCAAGCCACATATTGGCACATTCTGGTGTCACACAGATGCGATGTGAAATTTGCAGTGTTTTCTGTGCAAGCGCTGCACCGCATCACAACCGCAACCCCTTCATGCCACCTGCTGCGGCTTTCTAGGTGAAGTTACCAACACACCAATATTGGTACACAAAGCGTATTGCGATTTGCCAAATTGGATGGCATGCCTATTCACACCCATGTGCATACCCTGAAAAAGGGTCCTGCACATTTTTGGCCCGGATGCGGTGCAATTTGAGGTGTGCAAAATGTTTGTCTCTAATTGCAACGCACACAAATTGCATGTGATTTGCCCAGGAGTGCGGTGTTAGACCACAATGCATGTATGTGAAGCCAGAATAAAAGGATGTGGATTTTGTCTATTTTTACTTGCGCATGTTAACATTATGGAAGTGCGTTATTCTTCTGTTTAACATGCTATAGAAATGCAACATGCATTTGGATGGAGTGTTTTTGTATGTGCATTTTGGAAGTATTCTAAACACACATTGACCCTAGGGCCACACCATATCTTATGCAGGCCATAGATGGGTCGAAAATCGGCCGATTTTTTTACTGATAAAAAATCTGCACATGAGCAGTGACCTGCAAGAGGAAGACAAAAAGAAGAAAAAGAAGAAGAGGATGATGATGATGAAGAAGAAGAAGAAGATGATGAAGAGGAAGAAGAGGATGATGATGAAGAAGAAGAGGAAGAAGAAGAGGAAGAAGAAGGATGAAAAATGAGAGGAATTCCAGTATGGCAAAAAGTGTCCCTGCAGAGAGCTCCGCTATTTCTTTGACAGTTCCTTGACATTTACAGCGGTTGCAACATTGTATCTATTTGTTTCCGAATAAAAACATCTGTATCCGAAATGGATACAAATACATTGTTGCAACCGCTATAAATGTCAAAGAACTGTCAAAGAAATAGCGGAGCTCTCTGCAGGGACACTTTTTGCCGGCTGTAGACGGGATGAAAATCGGCCGATTTTTTTTTTACCATTGCTGGTAACGTCGGCCACTTGAACAACCGATTTTTCATTTTTTAAAAGAAAAATCGGCTGTTTTTCTCCCCGTCTATGGCCTGCATAAGCATTAGTGTGCCTGGGGGAGGGGGGGGCCTTTGGCCTTTCCAAACACAGTAGATGCTCCAAGAATGTTTCCTTGAACTCTTGAAATGGTTAAAAAGGAAAGACACTCTAGATAGCCTGCACTGAGAATTGACTGTCATGATGACGTGTCAATGATTATTTGCTCTCATTTTTCAGGAGTGGTACTGCTTGCGGTTGAAACTGGTAGAAATCCACCTTCACGTCCTCCACTCACCTTCACTTGTGGCCAGTGGATATTTTGTGGCCGCAGGCAAGAACTGGCATCGAGGACCTGCATAATGACCCTGGCATGCCAGAGGTGGTTTGGAAGCAGCACAGCAATTTGACCATCCCTTTCCTCTATGTTGGTTTTAGGGTGCAGAATTGCTTCTCGTTCGTGAACGGACTGTCGCCGGATATCAGAGTCCCCATATTTTCAAGATATGTTTTAGCCATGTTGGCTTATTTTTATGTTATTTTCCAAGTGTGTCGCACCTAACCGCACAATAGTGTGGTGCCATGCGTATTTGTGGCTGTGAATGGGGCTGTTTTTAATAGACGTGTGTAGGTGCAACAACGTTTTCATCATGGTACCTGCGCACATCTACATAGGGCATTGCATTTCTTTGCTGTGCTGGAAAATGTGTGTTCTTGCATGCGTTTCTGCACCACCAATGGTGTGAACAAGTCCTAAGGGCTGGTTCACACTATAGAAACAGTCTAGATGTGTTCCTGATGGGGTTTTTTCATGCCCTTTTGGCATGCATGTTTAGTGTGTTCCAGTACATTTTGGATGCGTTTTGGACATGTTTACATTGCATTTTTGTATCCCTTCCACTTATTTTTTTCTATTTTCTTTGTATTCAATGTAGTTAGGGACATGTGCGTTTTAGTACATTCAAGGACGTTTCAATGTGTTCCAGTACAGTTCTGTGCAGAAACAATGCAGCGCTGATGTGAACTATGACATTGACAACCATATAACCTTCTTTCTGTGCGTTTGTGATGCTGAAAAAGCAACTGAAACACATGTAGTGTGAACTGGCCCTAAAGGTTATTAGAGGTCAGGGAACAGGACTGACCAGGAATTGTGAATTCAATCAGACTAGTGGTGAGATACAATCAGCAATTGTATAATAATGTGAGATCTGAGCTGTAGCTGATAGAAAATGAGACACATTCACTTGATCAGTAAATAGATAGTTAAAGAGTGGGGCGGTGATCCATAGATTTGCATATGGGACAGGTGATGATGGGGTGGGGGAGGGGGTCAAGTTGTATAAGGAGACAGATTTAAAAGAGAAAAAAGTTACAATGAAATATACACGGCATGAAACTTGCACATTACCTAATTGGCAGAAGAACAGTACGCAAGTAACATTCATCCACTTTCTAGTCACTAGGCAAAATCATAATTGATTGATCAATATTCCTGCCACAACCCAGAAAATTGATCTCCATTTTTTTGGGATGTTGCTAAGACTGGGATTAGAACCCATGACCCAAGTGCTGTAAGTTCTGAGCTCTAACCACTAAACCACTGTGGGAAACACAGTTTGAGCTATAATGTAGAATAGTTACATTGTTTAAAAATGATAAAGCGAGCGCTGGTCAAATGATATAGACTAGTAAAATGGTATTACACAAGATAAATATAACCACGAACAGTAGTGCATGAACTCGTGAAAGGTCATCCACCCCTGTGACAGTGTACTACACTATTGAGCACCTTTCTGGCTCCTGTGGCTGAGCTAATTCCTCCCCAGGACCATTTGGGCACCCACCCTGATGGATGGATGGATGGAGCTGGATGACTAACCCATAGCTGCCAGCATACCGCTGCACCCCCAGATGTGCGATGTGTATAACCCATGCACATTAATACTTTTTTTCTGGTGAGTGTAGACCAGTCCCAAGGGTGGTTTACCTTTCACGAGTTCATGCACTACTGTCCGTCACGGAGAGACCACACGTGCCATTCATAGGCACTCTCTGAGTTGGTACTCTCACACAAAGGACATTCCATTATTCAGGAATGATTCTATGAACTTATTTTAGCACGATTTACCAGTTTACATCATTATTGCAATTCTTTGCACTTTTTGGTTTTTACATGCGTTCATTATTGATCACATGCATTTATAGCGCTGCACTTGTCTTTAACATAGAATAGTTATGTGATTAAAGAGAATGAAGATATATAACTATATTGGGAAATTAGAAGTATATAAATTATTTGAGATATAAGTGTGAAAATGTTTAACATTGGAATATAGAATGTATGACATTCATTAGTAAATGCAATACTTTCCTGATCATTTTGGAGAAACAGCAAAAAAAAAAAAATAGCAAAAGAGAATTTTCAGAATGTAATAGTACAGCTGTATTAGAATTTTCTATCAGGAAAACGCCAATGTTAATAAAGCCCGCGCTTATGCGCCATCTAGCGAATATATCCGGTATTGCACCTAAAGATGTGCCAGACGGGATACCTTATTCACTAATGGCAAAGTAGTCAGTAGACGCTCGTTAATGAGCTTGCTAGACGCTGGTCAGACGACTGATTGATTGACCGGAGTCTGCCTGAATGGTCAGACTCTGCTGATAGACTCACATCTTAGTGAATCAGGGCCTTTCTGTCTCTCTCAATTTGGTGCAGAGCAGGCCGAGGCATTCTGGTGATGTATGTCTTCCATTTGCAACAAAACCATCCTTTATGGATGCACAGGCAGAGCAGATCTTAAATCATCTTTGAGATATGGTTGCATTTTAACACAAACAAAAGCAGGCAAAGAGATTTATGACACAAGGTGCTAGCAAATCTTTTCAAAGTATTGACACTCTCCCTATTTATAGCATTAGATATACAGCATAGGTCTAATAAACTGAATCCCCCAAATCCAACCACAATTGTTTGTTTTTTTTAAATATAAAGCAATTGTAGATAACAGATTGTGCACAACAGACTGGAAAGGGTGTGCTGCATTTTGTTGCTGTGGTTATGATATTAAAGAAGGAACACAATACAAGCTGAGTGGTGGCAGCTTTAGAAAAGCCTTGCCGATATTACAAATGTATTCAGAAATCATTAATTCAGGCTGCATTATTGTGTATTAAATGAACACACCAGCTGTGTTTTGTCAGATCTTCCCCTTCATAACCATTGTTCAGTCTATCATCAGCTTGTGGTTTTAGCCATCTAATGCATATAATACTGGTGATCAATGTTAGCTCCTGTCACAGTCTGTAGTGTCAGACCTATAATAGTGCTAATTATAGGAGTGCTTAGTAATTTTTTGGGAATGTGCCCATTGATACTGTACTTCACAGCATTACTGACAATCCCACAATAATCCATTCATTCGACACATCTCCCATGCAAATTACTGGCACGGTATTATCCAGACAGCTACTATAATACTATCTTGTCAGTGACTACAAAGAAAACATGCTCAAAATAAAGTAGTTATGCAGACTACAATGTCACATGATCCTGAACATACTATTTTAAAAGGCTGCTTCTGATTCCAGTGTCTACACAGAGCAGTTGCAGAGAACATAGCTTGGCTACAGAGGTAACACAGACAACTAAGTAAAAAATAATGAATTATTATTTATTTACTGGTGGTACTAGATGGACGTCTGTCTTTTTTTCAGCCTAAAGCAGCCCATAGATGTGATTTTCTTTCCTTCCACCATAGACCCTGAGTGTGTTGATGGGGGAATCTCTCCGTCAGCACAATTGTGGGAGCTTTCCTTGCTCGCTGAACACAATAATCACAGCCGCCGGCAGTGATCGCATGAAAAATATTTTGACAGGCTGATTGTACTGAAGTCAATCGATGCCTATAGATGAATTGAATCTCGGCCAGTCCCTGCTGAAACAGCCAAGATTCGATCCATTTAAAGTCAATCTTACTATGTAATTATAAA